>NC_137547.1:9687879-10338688 GCF_963082525.1 Nesoenas mayeri | reverse complement strand
CCGCATGTCTGTGTGTGTTTCTCCTTTTTGTTTCTAATTTTTATTTTTATTTGCATTTCCTTCTGCTTCTGTGCTGCAATATTAGGAACTCCGGAATAGCTCGGGTTTGTGTGTAGTCTCCTATTTCCCAACAACCGGGTTTCACACACCGAAAGAAATTAGTCGATACCAATGTCCCTGCTATTCTAATGAAAGAATGTAAATACATATAGACACAAAATCACAGGAGCTGATCTTTTTGTAAACCATCCTTCGCCCTCCCTGTTTTCCCTTAATGTAACTAGTATGTCATTTATCCAGGAATAAAAACAGAAGTAAGAAAAGCATCTTTGGGGGTACACACTAATGGGGGTGCAGTGCTGATTATAGCGAGCTTAACCCTTGAGAAAAGCAAAATACTTTGCCTTTCTCATGCTTTTATCTCATGATGGCTGAGATATGACAGTTACCCAGAAATAATAAAAAAAAAATAGGTATCGTGTTGGGTTTTTTTAAGCAATATTGACTAGACAGGACTCTGCACGTTGTCACAACCCAGGGGTTGTGTATTTCAGCAGTTCCCACACATGTTTCATCCCCAAGAGCTTCTAATTCAGTGGAAATTTTGCAATCGATTTCAGTGGAACTGAGGTTTAATAACTTGTCACCGTGGTGTAATTAGTGCGTTTGTCCACTGGATGGTGCATCACTTATTTCTACAGCCCCAGGGCACGCAAAATTACATTAATCATACTGATCATATGACATTGGCAAACAGTCTATCTCCAGATGCAAATGCAGGGAGACAAGATGTATAGATAAAACAGTTATTTGTCAAGTTTTGTAAAGAAACATCACATATAATGACATATGTCTTAAATATAGGCTGAAAACAGGAAATTCTCTCCCTGATTTGAGCTTTCTTGAAGGACAGGAATGTCTGGGTCCCACCCTGCAGATGTGAGCATAGCCATTACTTCTGGATGTAGTTCTGAAAATCCAGTTTCGTGTGCAGTGCTCAGAGCAGAGATCATGATACGCGTTTTTTTCTTCTTGGCTTTGATTTCTGCTCAAACACTGGATCGCTTTTCACAGCAAATAGCACTCGCTACAGCGCGAAAATCTTGAGAACCACATTGGACGTCAGAGCTACACTTAATCTGATTTTGCAGGCCCTTGATTTCTGAGGGTGCAGAAAATTTTTTTTCTGATGGGATATAGTCCTGACATTTCCTTTGCCAGATAGCTGGATTTAAAAGAGGCACTGCTGTTTAAAATGTTCAATGTGAAGTTTGATGGCCAATATTGCAGATGCTTAAGAGCAAGTTAGCAAATTTATACTAACAAGAAATTCTTACATTCAGCTTGCTTTTTTCTCTGTATTTTTGGCGCCATGCATCAGTCACAGGTTTCTCATTTCCTTCTGAACTTCAAAACAAATCAGTTGAATATTATTTTCCTCCTCGCATTTTTGCCAAGTGTGTGGAGCAGATCTTAGACTTGTTTTAATACACACAGGACTGTTTTTGCCATGTTAAAAACATTACCAGACATGTCAGGACTTTGGTTCCTTGGTGAGTCTTGCTGGTTTGGAACCCATTTCCACAGCTAACAATATTGCCAAGATAAATTGTTTGCCAGAGATAACTTCGAGTCCTCAAACAAATTACCTAAGAAACGTTGAAACATAATGTTGCATGAAGCAAATTGTTTCCGTGTTTCCTGCCCTCATAGGAAGGAATGGAGCTTATCTCTGCTGTAGATTCCATAGAGCCAGCCACAAACCCTTAACCAATGCATTGTTTAGACTGGGAGTTTTTGAATACTTCACATATCAGAGGAATATATGAAATATTCATGTCCCATTTATCCTCCCCTCAGAAATGCAAATACTGAAATTCAAATGATTTGTATGAGGACTCCAACAGTTTGGCAAAGTTCATGGACTGCATTAGGGGGAGAAAAAAAGAGTTTACAAGAACATGGCGTTTGCCATAGACCCTTACATCTCAAGGAGACTAGTGCTGCTGAGGGTTTAATTACGTGCACGTTTGTAAAGCCCCAAAGGTTTATCATTTGTGGGGATCTTTCCCCATTGAGTATTGCTTTCTGTCAATACTGTGTTTAAATTTTAACTAAAAATGAAAGCTGTTTTTCATAACCCATTCCCTTTGCAGCGTTTTAGTGTGCTGAGCCCTATCTGCTGTGCTGCAGGGTGATAACATTGTGACACATCTCCTATTTTTAGACCATTTTCAGTCCCTCCACAACACAATCTGAAGTAAGAAAATAACCTTATTATCTCTGGCTCTCTGCCTACTCTATGTGGTTAACTTTAAGATGTACCCCTTGAGTATTAACTGAGGCAATGGCGATTTACAGAAATAAATTTCTGAACCTCATTGTCTCAATTGTGGTGCCTTCTGCATTTTATTTCCCTTTTGATTTGGTCTATGGATACTAATAAAGCAGTGCAGAACAGCTATACCCAGTCTCAGAAAACAGGAACTATGTAAAAATAAGGAAGCTTTTTAAGAAGAAGGTAAAAGGAACATCTAAGACACTACAGGCTTTTGAAATACAGATAGAAACATGATCATAGAGGCAGAATGAGTGCACATCAGTATCACAAAAGACTAGATAAAGGGCAAAAAGAAGCAGCAGAGCCAAGGAGGTTATTGAAAACAAGTTGCACTCAAAGACGGAAATCAAAAGAACCATAAGCACTAATCCTTTAAACACAAACCACAGCACAGGTGGTTTTATTACCAAACGGAGGGACAATTAAGACAAGGCATAAACATGTACAAGAAATGCTTTTTCAAGGAACTTGAAGACCACTGAGCAGTCCGTAGAGGCAACAGGGAGCCAGAATACTCAGAAAACAAAAGCAAACACAGGTTTTGAGAGCCCCATCTTTCTCCAAAGGGAGATCAGATACACCCCAACCACTCCCGAGAGCCTGGGCTTCATTTAGTGTAGGGAAATGAGACAAAATGCTTGCTAATTGCAAAGGGAATAAAAAGATCTACTGTGCAGCCAGCAAAAAGCCATGAAAAATACAGCTTCTAGATACAGTACCTACAATTGCTCCTGGCGATTTTTTTTTTGCTGGCTTGGGTGAGATGGGCTGCCAAGCCTTGTCCCTGCCCGTTGGCTGGAGCTGGCAGTGACAGGCAAGGACCTATTTATGCTGAGAGCCCAATAAGACCGGGTCAGAAATCTAAAATATGAACTGTGGTCCTCATCAAAGAGATGGAAACAGACACAACCTTCAGCCTGGGGAAGAGCAGCTGATAATGCCCAAATACCCTGTGACAGCCCCAGTGGGGAGACCCCAAGACCCACCTCTCTGGCACCACAACCCTTAACCTGAAGGATTTCATAGAATCATTTTGGTTGCAGGAGACCCTCAGGATCATTGACTCCAACCATAACCTAACTCTAGCACTAACCTATGTCCCTAAGAACCTCTTCTAAATGCCTTTTAACCCCCTCCAGGGATGGTGACTCCACCACTGACCTGGGCAGCCTGTTCCAGTGCCTGACAACCCTTTCTAGGAAGAATTTTTTCCTACTAACCAATCTAAACCTCCCCTGGCGCAACTTGAGGCCATTTCCTCTTGTCCTATCACTTGTTCCTTGGGAGCAGAGCCTGACTCCCACCTGGCTCCAACCTCCTTTCAGGCAGTTGCAGACAGTGTGATAAGGTCTCCCCTCAGCCTCCTGTTCTCCAGGCTGAACAGCCCCAGATCCCCGAACCGCTCCCCATCACACTTGTGCTCCAGAAACTAGAAACACGTTTCCTAGAAACTTGGCTGTGCCTCTGCAGTGGAGCTGCCTCGCTTCCCTTTAAGCGCTTCCGTGCGGCTCAGCGAAATGTGGCGGGATCGAGGAAAAAAAAAAGAAAAAGGAAAAAGGGAAAAAAAAAAAAAAAAAGATGGAGCAAATGCAACTTCCCAGAGTGACCTCAGCGGGCTGACAGCCGGGACAAGCCGCTCGCGGAAATGATCGCGACCGGCCCCGGGACACGGCGCTGCGCGGCCCCGAGGCGGGGTTTGGCGGCGACCGCAGCCCGCGCCCAGCACCGCCCCGCTCCGCACCTCGCGCCCGGCTCCGCACCCCGCGCCCGGCTCCGCACCCCGCGCTCCGCTCCACACCCCCGAGCTCCGCTCCGCGATGGCGGCGCTGCTGGCGCTGCTGGCGGCGGCGCTGCTGGCGCTGCTCGGGGCTCGGCGGGCGGCCACCCCCGGCGCTTGGGTCCCGCTGAAGCGCTGGGCCCTGGGCTGCCTCCTGCTCTTCCACGGCACTTGGAGGCAGCGGGCGGCCGGCGGAGGTTCCGCGGAGTCACGGCGGCCGCGGCCGCTCCGCCCCGACCCCCACGTGAGTGTGCCGCCGCGCTCCTGGTACCCCAAATCCTTGGAGCCCCTTCCCCGGCAGCATCTTTCCCAGGACCCCCTGCCGTGACACTGTCTTCCCTGGCACCCCCATCTCCCTGGGCCCCTGTACCCCTAATCCTGGGAACCCCTTCCCTGGTAGTCCCTTTCCCATGACCATCTTCTGTGACACTCCCATCCCTGGCACCTCTGTCTGCCCCATCCCTGGCACCCCTATCTCCTAGCACCCCACTCCCCTTAGATCCCAGCACCCCCAGTCCTTGGAACCCCTATCCCCTGGGACCCACATTGCCCCACAACACCCATTTCCCCTTGGCTCCACACCATCTCCTTCTGCAGAACCCACATCCTGCAGGGATCTGCAACCCTCTGCATCCCCTGCACCCCAGCACCCTGCATCCCCTGGGACCTGCATCCCTCAGGAACCCCAATCCCCTGCATCCTGGTGCCTGGTACCCACACTGCTTGGCCCATAAAGCTTCGGGACCCACATCCTTTCACCCCACTTCAACCATCACAGGATGGGGATGTTGCCTTGACTGTTCCTTGCAGGGAAAAGGATAGCCTCAAATCACACCAGATGATATCGGTTGGAAAAAGCAGACACAAAAGCCTTTTATTTTCACACACTTGGTGAACTAAATCTTGTTTTCCAGGTGTACTTGTCTGCTTAATAAATAACAAACCCTCTGTCTACAGCCTGTACCTTGCCTATGTTCATGGATCATCCTGTCAAAATACTCACTGTGCCTAACGGGGTGCTTTGGGTGGGCCTTGCTGTAATATTTGGTGGGAGGGGAAAGCGGAAAGGCTGATGAGACAGGATTTCCCTCGGTTTTCCTTGTCTCATCAAGATTTTACTTGCAGATGCCAGCTGACGTTTTGAATTCTAAGTAATTCTTGTGAAAAATCAACTTCCTGCTGGCATTTCCTGGAGCTTTCTGGGAATCCTGGAGTCATATTAATTAACAAATGCTCAAGAGCAATAATAATATGATTTTTTTGTTTTGTTTTGTTTTACACTGAATGTTTTTTTCAGAAGCAGAACTTCATCCATACCCCAAAATGCATACAAAAATCTTAACTTCAATGTTCCAGCTTTTGAAACTTCACTTTGAGTGAGTTCTGCACAAATATGTGAAAATATACATCTAAATTTGAAGTTGTGGACATCTGTGTGTAACAGTGTTTGAGATTTAGGATGGTAACTGGCCCTACACCAGTCCAGCTGCTGATCATGTAGTAAAGTACTGGGTTTCTTATGGCTTTCTCTTCCTTTTCCCTTTTTGGTTCTATGTTTCCCCTAAGTATAAATTGTCCTTCATACAAGGTGGGTGTAGATGTGGCTGAGTTTCTTCCTTGAAGACACTTTTTGAGGGTGCTTTTCATAAGGATTTTGGTTAAGGGAACTTCTCATTGCAAAATAATAATCTTAATTAAGAATAATATTTTACCTTGTCCATGGCTACCAGGCAATAATTACGTTCCCTCTCTAAAACTGCTTCTCAGCTGCTCCCTCTCTGCTTTCTTTGTCTGCCCTGATAAGGAAATGGACAATAAAGAAAGGAAAAATGCTTTTGTGTCAATGACTGATGTGAGCGTTGCATGCCAGATTAACTAAATGTTTTCTGGGTGTATGGACTGTCCTGTTTTACAAATGAGGCTTCACCGCTGCTGGGGAAACTCTGGCTGCTCGCTGGGCTGCCTGCTATTAAATATAAAAAGTGAAAGCAAACTTTGATTCCTAAGAAGAAACCCATGGAAAACAACGAATTACTCACCCTCTCCCCTCCCTTCCTGCCTGCGGCTGGAGCTGAAATCCCTCTCCCTTTCCCCAGGCGCTGGATTCAATTTATTTCACCGGCTTTGCAGAGACCAACAAGACTTTTGTGATCGCTCGTCTTGCCAAACGTCCGAATGGGATCTGCGAGATGTGGCTCTTCCTGCGGGTGGAGGGAACAGGAGAGTTTGAAGTACGTGGTGGATGTGGGATGAGATTCCACAGTGGTGCTTGACTCCTGTCTTGAACCTGTGGTAGGATTCCAAGCAAAAAATAATGTTCTCTGCATCTTCACTACATCAACATCCTAAAGACAGTAATAGCACTGCCCAGGTTACTGGTTATATCTAATTTTTTGAGTAGGTATCTGACATTAATTCCCTTTTTCCCTCGATGTGCATGAAACACAGTGTATCTTCTAAAAAATGCCCTGTTAAGTATCTTAGGAAGAATCTGAGCATGCAGTACATGGTTAATAAGTTACGTTGTATAGTTATGGTTGGTTTTTTTCATCCTTTCCCAATGAGTGAATGCTATAAAAATCATTGTGGAATTGCCTCTTTCAAAGAGAAAGAGAAGTTTTTAGGTTCTTATATGTACATCTGCTTTATTCTTGATAAAAAGAAAACAGTATTAATCGTACATTTTGCCTGTGGATTTTCTCTTTTGTTAATAACTGGCTGCATATTAAAGGAGAGAAGATCTGGCATGATCTCTTTGCACTCAACTATTTTTGTGCTCACAACTTTGTTTTGCTAAGTAGCCATGACCAGGAGGAGACCAAAAAAAGATAAGGTTGATGTGATTACTAGAAATCAGGAAGAGCTGAAAAAAAAGCCATTTCAATCAACTGTGCCTCCTGCAGAGGATGGTCAGAGCAGGAATTCACCCACATTGTAACCCCACAACTGAACTAAGAAAATGTTTTCCTCAAATGTCTTTTTAGCACCCACAACATCCAAACATGCTGGTGAGTGATGAATCTGAAGAGATTTGGAGTGGAGGAGGGCTCACTATTGAATACATAGAGCCCCAAATGCACTGGAAAATAAGCTTCGATGGGTTACTCAGGTACCGCAGCACTTTATGGTTTCATTTATCTACTCTTAAGATGAGCACAATCTGAAAATACATTTAACAGACTTGAAACAAGAGAGGTTTGGTAACAATAGCACACATTGATTTTTATGGAAAGAAAATACAGCTAATACTATCTCCACCCATTGTAGGGTTGTAATGTAGCTTTATTGTTCTATCTTAGCACACAATAGCATTTTTCTTCTGTGATGTGTCCTGTTGCATCCCTAAGCATGTCAGAAATGTTTTGCTATTTGTTTAAGAGTGATACAAAATTATGATGCTTTGCCTTACAGAAAAGGACCCTACCGACAGCAGTGGAGTGAAGAGGAAGGTGAACTTGTGCCAGTTAAATTCTCTTTCCAGTAAGAGCATTTCACTTTTGCTTCGGGATGTGTAGTGATTTTGTGGTTAGAGATTCGGTTACTGTTTTCAAAGGGTCACATGCACAAAGTAGCACATGAAGCCCTTGCCTCTGCTTTCTGTTTATGGACTTGATTTGTCTGATAAAAAAATGATTTATTGTCAAAGTAGCACAGTATTTCTGGAGTGATGCTGCATTTGTACCTCCAAACAGACTACATGAGAACAAGCATGCCCTTCCATCATCCCTTCCTACATAATCTGTTGATTCTTGCACTTCTCAGTTTCCATTTGTTTGCTTCCTTGAAAAGTAGTAGCATATTAAAAATTAGAAAAATCAGATTTATCCAATAATGATAAAGTACAAAGATTGGCATTGTCAGAGTAGTAAGCGCACAGCTTGGTCTTGTATCACCTGGCAGCTAATAATGTATTTTATTTTTTCCCTCTTCTCCTAGCTGGGAGAACTTCACAGAAGTCTTTGACTTTAGTGCCGACAGTCACCCCAGTGCATTTGTACGTGCTTTTGCCCAGGAACCGTGGACCTTCGAGTTGTTCCAAAGGGTCAAAAAGTGAGAGGCAAGATTAATTTCTTCTAGGGTTAACAGGAGTTTTTCTACAGATCTCTTCAGGGTCTGTCATGTATTGTTATAGGTAATTTTAGAAGTTGGGTTTAATTTGAAGTGAGCCAATAAAGGAAGTGGCTCCTGTCAGATGTCTCCTGGTTTCATAACCACACCAGATGTGTCAACGTCAGATGTGTCCTCTGAGGAGGATCCTGCAAATGGACGGGGTCTTCCCAACATGTGGGTGGAGGGACCTCCCCACAGTTTTGGTCTGTAAAACCTCAAGCATTAGGAATATTTCTTATTCTCTCATTTTTTCATTGCTAAGAACCTGATTCAAACCACTTCCAAAGCCAATGGTGCAGGTATATCTAAGCAAAGGATCAAATATAATCCTGTGAAAGGGCTAAAGTTGTTTTCTTTAATTAGTATACAAGCTTCAGAGAACTGAAAATACACAAAGAAAATATGAATATCAATATTGTGTTCTCTAAATGCAAACAGAAAATATGTAAACCAATAGTGTGTTGTCTTTGGTGATACTTGCTGACTTCTGAGCAGCAATTGTTTGGTAATACAATATTTTTTCAAACAACAGGCATTTTTCTAGTCAGTCAGGATGGGAATAGACATTCCGTAGTAATAACTGGGAAATGTAAAATGGATTTAATGTGTACAATCTGGCATAGCCATGATCCAGACGTTTTGGGATAAGTCTATCAGATTGGCATTGAGACCACCTTGATTTTGCCTTGTTGATTTTGCCTGTTGATTCACTTTTCTTTCCCCTAGACAAAGAGAACAACATTTCCGACATGAGCAGTGGGGCCAGTCTGTTGGAGAAATTGAAATAGAAAATCAGGAGAAAACAGAACTTTCTCTCAAAGGCGTTCGGAGCCACTCTTATGGTAACAGCTCCAGAAAATAATCACTCACTTGGCTGTCTTCACTGTAGCTGGTAATGGCAGGACGTTGGGACTAAGGATTATCTTTAAAAACAACAATGTCGTGACTGGGCATGAATTTAAGACATTTCAGAGGAAATGCCATTACTGTTTTGGGGACATGCATACGCTTACCGTGTTATCAATTACTGGATATCTCTTTATCCAGAGTTAGTGTCAAATTGGGTACTATTAGTTCATATTTTCCAGCAATGGTGAACTTAAGGTTGGGTGGTTTTGTTCGTTTTTGCAGGTATCCGGAACTGGTCTGAGATTTACCGTTACGTCATGATTTTGGCACACTTTGAAGTAGGTATTAACACAGCTCCGTAACCATGAAATTGGAGGTGTTTCTGAACTTGTCAGTCATTATCCAGAAATAAGGCATTGGGAGAATCCACAGTGTGCAATCAGAAGTGCTAATTGGTGCCATCGTTAGCACATATCCATGTTGGGAGCAACTCTCAACACTGGGTGTGTAAAAACTGAGATTTTGCTACACCGATTGAACCAAAAGTTGTCTCTGTAAATTGAAACTGCTTGTTTTGGCTTTTTTTAAGAAAAATTAGATAGCTTTACAGGACAGATCCTCAGCTGCCGCACATACCCAGTGCTCCATGGAGCTGATTCAGCGCTGATTCACACTAATTGAGAGCCCGAGGCATTAGCAGAGATCCTAAGCCTGCGTGACAGCAGTCAGCAAATATTTCTGCCAGTGCTGAGCTATAATTCTCTGTTTTGCCATTTTGCCTGTACTGCGGCTGCTGGGAGCACACAGCCTGGGGAGACGCTGAACGCTGATGGTACAAGCTGCCACGCAACCCCAACAGATGCTCCTGAAAAAACATTTCCTTTGCCAACACAGGCGTGAAGAAATCTAAACTCTCCATTAGAGGCAGAATTACAGGAGTTCAGGCTGAATTCAGAATAAAAGTTTATTTTCCCAGCCAGCACAGAACACACTTTGGAAAATCTCATCTATGTGCAGATCCAGTAGCTGCTGTGATTTAACATATGCCCGTGTATCTTTTAATAAGGCTGTGCTTCTGTGCTGTAATGTGTATAATCAGGTAGTGACCTCTCTCTTTTCTTCATCATTATTCAGGACTCAAAATGACTGCTGCTCTTCCTTTCCTAATTAAAAGCCATCTGACTGCTAAGAAGGAATAAAAGTTTATTGCTGATTGAAGTTTTGAGTCCTCATACCCCAAGTGTCTGTGCATATATAACATCACAGCATAGTTGTATTTGCCTCAGAGCAGCCCAAGTGGAGCACGAAGGGATTCAGATTCAAGGATGGAAGAGAAATGAATAAAAACATGAGATTTTAGTTCAATCTTCTATAACATTTTTCCTGTATGCTGCTCCCAGGCATAGAATAATATAGGTTAGTAGAAGTGTCTGGTCAAAGCAGGGTCAACTTTGGTATGTTGCCCATCAGTTTTTACTATGGCTAGCTGACATCTCTGCATGTATTTCCCGCCTTCTCATATGTCTTCTTGCTGTGGAGTTTCTGTGGTCCTTAATGTCCTTAAATTCTCCTGGTTTATATTTCTGGACTCTCATTTGCAGACAGATTCACAGAAGATGCACTGAGAAGATTTAAACATGTAAAGTCACAGCACACTGCATAACCTCAGTTGTATCCACAGAAATTATTCTGCACAAGTTAGACTGCTTTTTCTTTCTCACTTTCTTACAGGATGGGACTGCAGCACATTTAACAGTTATTAATATGCCAGCAACCACAACTCAGTAAGTAACCAGGATACTTTATGCTGCTAAAAACATACATCTTAAAGGTGGCAGAGGATACCTGTATGTACATTCTTCCTTTGAACCTGCGCAGACCAGTTTCCATCCACACCCTCTTGCTCTCCAGTACCTCCACCCTATTTTCCATTTGCAATTAGTCACAAGGACAGTTTTTACCTTCAATTACTTCCTTCCCATTCAATTACTGTTTGGCTGATGCAGCTGCTTGTCTTGCTGTCTAGATGATTTAGAGGTACAAGTTGAGCACTTCCAGCTATTTAAGAAGGTGTGTCCGTCTGTGATGGGTCATTATGCGGGGAGTCCTGCCTTGCTGACTGGTGCTGTCTGCATCCAGAAGCTCCAAGACCAGCGTTCATGGCCCTCTGGCCAAGTGGGACCACTGACCCACCTGTCCCACCTGCCCACCACAATCTATCCTGCAAGCTTCATCTTTCCTTCATGTGTGGCTTTCCCCCTTAGCATTTGCAATACACCACAATATTTTTAAACATTTTTATTTATTTTTAATATTTTAACAAGGATATTTTTAATATTTTGTATTCATTCCTGCTGCTTTCCAGGGATGAAGACGATGCTCAGCGTTGAGCTCCCCTGGAAAGCCAATGTGCTGCTCCATTTGAATTTTAGTTGAACTTCAATTCTACTCCATTTCTTTCCCTTTCAGCCTCACTGTAGGTTATGTTTTTTTCCCCAATGGGAGGAAGGCTGGCATTGAGTGGTCCAACGCCTCGCTGGCCGAGATGGCTGCTGATGGTGTTATCGGGGATAAATATGGAGTCACTTTTACTGCTGGTAAGCCAAATGCAGCCTGCGTATCTATATCTGCCTTCAGCTTTTTGGCACACAGTTAATTTAATTTCACTGCTCAGTGAAATTCCATGTGATCCTTGGAGCAAATAAATGGTGTGGTTTTCACTTTCAGGGTGTTAAAATGTATGTTATGAGGTGGATTCAGCTGCTCTGGAAATATGGCTTCATCAAAGATTTTGCTTAATTTACAAAGCAGACAGGAAAACTATTGCCCTTTAGAAAAGCCTAAGAATAAACCATATGGAAAATTATTAGATCTTGGGAATTTTTCTGATGAAATACTATTGAAGATCAGTGACATTCTACCCTTTTTACTTCTATCAAAGGTGGCGAGTACTTTGATGTTTCTGCAACGCTGGATAAGCAGGCTTGCCCTGTGGTGTATAATGGCCTGACTGGACGTGGCGTTTTCCACGAGTGCATTGCGGATTTCCAACTGAATGGGTTAACACAAGGCTGGGGCTTGGTTGAATTTTATTACAGGTAAATTATTCATAGGAAAGAAGAGGTAAAGAATTCCCATTGTCCTATATTGACCTATGTAGCTACAGCTCCATAGATTATTTGAAGCACAAATGCACAGATTTTTTTATCTGATGTAAATAAATGTTGTTCATTTAATGCCTAATGTGTTTATTAAATTGAGAAACATATTATTTGAAAAAGAGTGATTGTGCAAGCACTTCATACATGCAGACAAACCATGGACACTTGTTCAGTTGTTTGTTTTATAGATTTATGAAGGGTTTTTTTGTAGGTCTCCATATAGGTTTATGAGTTGATAGATGGTCCATTGTGGAGATTATCCTACTTAGACAATCTGTCAGATTATAAAAATAATTAGTCCTGTACCCCAAACAGCACACTAACTGTTTACAGGGTAAAATTTGCTCACACAAGTATTTGTCAGACTAAGGCACAGAACAGAGAAATAATCAGAAAATCAATACAGGAATGGCTCTTCTGGGAGAAAGGATTATATCAACAAAATATGGGCTTCTGAGTGAATTGCTGTTTCCCCTGCCACATGATTATCACAGTCTTTTACTGGAGCCTTTTACCTATTGAGTCATTTCTCATTTTTAAAAAAAGCTAGTTTAGTTGTTTACATTGAGTTTCCTTTTTAAAATAAACACTAATTCTTAGCTTCAGAGGAGATGCCATAGAAGACTTTCAGGAGATTGAGAGCTCAGCTTCTTCTGAAAACCAGATACATTTAAGTAAGTAAAACAGGCCATTAATTTGCCAAACACCCACTGGATGAACTTGAAAAACATGGTCTGTAGCAGTTGCCAGATACCTGCTCCACTCCCTTCACTGCTGTCAAAACCTGCGAGGTGGAGGAAAGAAATAACCCAACATGGAAATCCCCATTAAAACTCAAACCCTCTGCAAGTCCAGACAGTCCTGGACATTCCTAAATCTGCCCCAGGAAGGCTTAATGTGGCAATGCTGACAAAATTCCTGTAGCCTACCATCTCCTATCTGCTTCCGAATCCAAACCATGTTAGAAATTGAAGGGTCAGTGTCTGGTTTGTCCCCCTCCCTGCAAAACAACAACTCAGCATCACTGCTTTTCTTGCAGGGATGAAGCCGCCCAGCCGGTTCCGAATTTGCAGCTTGGGTCAAAAACTGAAGGACCCGACCTTTCCTCCTGGCACCATGCGACCGACAGCTCTCCTCTGTGAGCGTTTGCAAGCTTTTCCCAGTGACGTAGCAAGCAGCAGCTTTCAAAAAAATATAAACAAAAAAAAAGTTATTCCCTGCAAAATGCAGAGTTTTGAGTGTGGAACTCCTTAGGATGGAGGTCAAGGGTATAAAAGGATTTGGAGAGAAATGAGATAGATGATACATTTTTAGTTGCAGAGCTTGTAGCAGTTGCTAACTGTGATGGTCTGGAGGCAATTTAAAGGCAAGTTCTGAACAGCTGATCGCAGGAGGAGTGCTCTATGTTCTGTCTTTAGGTATTTTTCCTCAACTGCCAGCAGCTCCCCACCATGAAGACCAGGACATTGGGCTACGTGGGTCTCTGAGCCAATTTAGCTGTTCCTCTGTTCTTTCAGATTTGTTTTTGTAATAAAAGCTCTATCTTTCTGAACTCTCTGGATTTTATAGTCATTAAAACATGGGAAAAAGCTGTTACAGGAAGCTACACTGATTTGATAGTCTTCTCTATAACTGTGTGAGAGCTGAAGTGGAAGAAGTAGGAGAAAGCGCATCCAGAATGAGGCGTCCTCTAGGAATAGCATTAATGGCCAATGAAACAAGTGATACAAACACAGTTTTACATTGTCTGCAGGAAAGTCAGGGTCTGGTAGGCTGATTTAGAAGATGTCCTGAATTTCTCATCATTCACTTGAACTTAGATGCCTTATGAAGCACAACATCCATGTTAGTCACTGATAGCTGCTGGCCCAAGGTAACGTACAGTGTATTCCCTACCTAGATGCCTCTTACCATTAAGTATTGGAAATGAAACATATAATATGTCAGGAAAAAATAGTTATGTGATAGATCTGGACAAAAGGAATTAAGGAAAGATGCCTCATTCTCTGTACCAGGCAGCAATGCTGTGAAACTGCTGGGAGCATCCTAAGGATAGGCTGTAATAATTCCTCCACTCCATTTAAGAAAGTAGTGAAATCTAGGTGTATATAATGTCTACATAATCTCTCCTAGGTTGACACTGGAGAAAACTAACAGACTTTAAAAACGACTTTATCCTTTCTGAGATAGCTCTTAGACTTATTACTACAACAGCGTTATATGTAGAATAGGTTCAAGAATATAAAATTATCCAACAGGAATGCATGTTCAAATTTGGGATGCGTTACTGAACAAGGCTGCGATCATCCAGGCAACAGCTTGATAGGATGCAACAAGCTGATTTTATCTGCAGTCTCTTCTGTGGCTGTGCAGTAGGGGAGAGAAATTCCTGCTCCCTAATTAATAACATTGTCCCTGTTCTGCATTTGCACAGATTTGTGGTGCAAGTGCCGTGCACCCCCTTGCACCCTGAACCATCAGCTGTGTGTGCAAGGCAATCTTACGATCACATTTCTTTTGGGATAGTCATTGATTCAGAGCTTTGGGTTTTAGCTGAGCATCTCCTATAAATACTTCTTTAGTTACAGTGGTATTAAGAGACATGTTCTTGTGAGACTTGCGCAAATTTAAAGATGTCTTAAATCTGTCTGTGTGCTGGAACTCTCAGTGCACAGAAAACAGGGAACTTCTAAATTACTCCAGACAATGGTACTTTGACAGAAGGAAAGGCTTTATGCCTCTTTTTACACAGAAGAAATCAGTCAAATAGGTAATTTTAGAAAGGTTAGAAAAATAACTGTGTTATACATCACAGTTTATTCCTATGAAGTGTGTGGCTTGTTTTGCTATGATCTCAGGAACATCTGTTCTTTTTTTTTCTGTGGAGTTTTTGTCATCTCTTATTTTTTTCTTCTTGAAGACTAAAACATCGACATTTAGAAGAAGGAATACAGGCACATAATCAATCAAGGTCTTTGGAGGGTTCATGGAATGTAGATAATGGGAAAAATTTGTAATTATTGCTCTGGAATGACAGTTAGAGAAGTTGCTGTAAAAAAATTCTCTATCCAGGTCAAAAAATTAAAAATCTATCCCATCGAGAAATGTATTGGTCTGAGTGTTTCTGACTTGCAGAAACTGGGCTACAAGTGGGAATGCTGGGGGGCAAATGACAAATATCTGCCCGACTTGCAGTCTCTGAAATTCATGTTCTGGCAGAGGAGGACAACGCAGCCTTCATCCCTCTCCTTTTGTGCTCCTTACTTGTTTCTTTTGGTACAAGTGGATGTAGAATTAGAGCACTCCGGAGTTCAGTTTGGAAAAGTTCAAGCAGGGTACAGAAAATGATTAATAAAGGTTCGAGCTGGCAGTTTTATTTGCCAGGTGATGAACTACTGGTACGGTATTTCAGCTTGCAGGACTGAAAAATTGACTGTTGGGGGTTTTCTCCCTGGATTTCAAATTAGTTTATAGTGAGCTTGTGTCCAGGACACATGGAATAACTTATTTAATTTAAAATAAATCTACCAAGCCCCATGCTTTGACCATATGAAGTGGTCCTCTCTTGCGGCTCCTTTCTCAGTGGAAAAATCCATCTTGGGAAATGCTGCTGCTGCCCAAAAGCATTAATTTTGAGGGGAAATTAAAAAAAAAAAAAAAAGCAGCAAATGGAGGTAAGTCCTGGCCAGAAGTGAAATGTAGCAAATGATCTGCTCTCGTCCGGCATGAAGGGAAGCAGCTGGAGCCTTGTCGGGATGAGCTGCTTTCCAGCATCTGCATTTTGCACGTCTGGGAGGAACTGAACACCTGTAATTCCTGCTGCTGTCAATGGGCCAGCGCCTGACACGGCAAAATACTTGCACAAAATGCTTGCCTGTCCCACTGGAGCTCACATGCATGTTGAATTTCAAGATTCAGGCACTTGCAAAGGGGTCATTTAAAGGCTGTCAGCCCCAAACTAAGTCACATCAATCTGGCCTTGGCTACTGATGTCTAGAATGGTAAATATTTTACTAGGCTTATTTATTCTCCTTCCTTTTGCAGTCTTTCATGTATTCATAGTATAGATAGAAAGGCCATTTTCAGTGACATTGTATTTCACTGGCAGAAAGAAAGGAAGAAAAAAAATCTTTTTTCTCTTTGGATTTATGTCCTAGCTTTGCAGTTGGTGAAGCAAAGTGTAGCCCAGGGAGTTCTGTAATTCATCAAAAAAGATGCACTATATATCTGGATTATCTCTGTAAAGCAACCAATTATTTCAAAAGTAGACTTTTCCCTCCATAAGAACAAGCTCAGCAGCCAAATGCCTTAAGGACATTCCAGACAAAATGACTGATAACCACCCACTCCCTTCTCCCATTTACTGGAACCCCAACTGCCTCACTCTCCCTCTCCCAGATCAGTTTTTCTCCATCCAAAATTGGTCTTCCCTAAAATGTGGCTTTTTTACTATTACTGCTCTCCTAACATACTTAGAGCTCAGGTGACTGAAGCAAGACCTCCAAAGGGATCCATTCTGGAGGACTTTTTGGGTCCTCCCCCCCATTTTGAGGTATTTTCCTTTCCTGGTTCAGGCTGTAATTAGTTACAGCATTGATTTTTGCTTTTATTCAGCATAGAAAAAAAGCTTAACAAAAAACACAGTGCAAGTGAAGTTCATTCTAATCTGGCCATAAAATTTTACGACGGATGTAAATCAAAGGGAGGAGTGGCAGCTAATGCTCTGGAACAGTTGAGCCCTGTTCAAGCTTTCTCAATAGAGTTAAATCCCTCCAGGAGCAATTAGCCTAACAAGCTGTTTAGGCCACTTATAAATAATGTCACTGATGGAGACGTCTGGAGGTGTCTGCTCTGTGCACCAGAGACTTTCCAAATATGCTGAGTGGTGAATGACTTCTTTTCTTAATCCACAGTAGGGGGTTGGAGATGCACATCTGACATGTCTCAGCAGCTTTGCTCACATTTTTATCATGTTTTCCAGGAAAGAGATAGAGAGGAGAGTAGGAGTGCCATGTTTTTTTGGAGTGTCCTCCTCCATTGCTTGGTAGCTGTGCGTGGGACACCATGTCTTAAGTGCTGACCTCAAATGCTTTGGTCAAAGTAACTTAGAAATGGCCCCGTGCTCAATAAATCTGGAGTTGTTCATGGTTGAAGTCCTTGTCACAGCACCTTGTGACATATGAGGCTGACAAGGGACCTCTGGTTGCGGTAGGTGTTAGAAATGTGTTTTGTGGAAGGAGGGTCCATCAGATGCCATTTGAGCAAGAAGATGGTGACAGGAGAGAGGATCTGGGTGCAACTCATGGCCTGGAGGGCTGGGGCATGGGAGAGGGAAGCTTTACCTTTACGAAGTGTTTTTTTCTGATAGGATTTGCTGGAGGGACTCAATAAGGTGGAGATTTTATTTACATGCGACTAAGTGACTTTGAGTTCTGCATTCAGGGGCATCTTTGGCACGTCTGGGCCCCAAAACCTCAACTAATACCATGGCCTCATTTTTTTTGTCTAATTTTTTCCTTCTGCTTGAGATTTGACCTTAGTTTTCCCACCCATCCCATTGGCTTGAAATATCTTTTTTTTTTTTTTTTTTTTAAGTTGTCATCTGTGTTTTTTTTTTTTTTCTAAATTACATTGTAACTTTCTAGCCTTTGTGCTCTTATGATTATGGAAGAACCTTCTGCAGCATGTAGGGAGCTTCATGCCCCATAAAACTGGCTCTATAAAACACTAATTAGAACTTCTCAATTGCAACTGTCTATATCCCTTTGAAGTCTGACTTTTCAAAATAGGGCTCAAAGGGCCTCTTAGCCAATCTTTGCCAAAGCATGAACTCCACCATTGGTGAAAAAAATACCCATACAAGGAGAAAACAGCACTGGATAATTACAGTAGCCTTAAGATAGTGCCTTTAACCATCAAAACCTGAGACATTCATAAGCAAATAAACCTCACCACGGACACTGCCTTGGTTTCAACCCTCGTATGACTCTATCATTTGAGTTTGTTCTCCAAACTCATCTAATTTCCCTCTGTCAGGGACATGAATGCTTTCAGATGAGAGGCTGAAAAAGATGGGAAAGGATGAAAAGCCTTTGGTCTCATCATGTTTGCACCTTGAATGGACAGATCTGCATTCTGCGTATTGCATCCAGTGCCGAAAAAGTGTCATTGTGGGCAACTGAATATGCTGATGTCTGGGTGCAAGTGAAAATTATTATTATTTCTTTAAGAAGTTCCACCATAAAATCTAAGCTGATTGAGGCCAGGTTTGGTCGGGTCCCATGGCAAGAGGGGTAGTATACAACACATCCAGACAGGACTATGCAGGTCAACACCAGTAGGATAAAAATTGGTCTAAAAATAGTGGCTGTTCAGACAAGGCGACAATGATGGTTTTTACTTCTGTCACCCCTTTTCCCTGGAAATTGCTTTTTTTTCCTTCTGCAAAACAACTCAAGTTATGCACACTCGATACATTTTGACTAACTTTTTAAATCTTCCTTTTGGATGAAGCACGGGAAATTCCACTGTTTGTTTGTTGTCAGTCCTAAATGTCCTTTAAGTAAGGGCTGGATAATAAATTAATAAGGAATTAAAAAAAATTACAGGACCCCAAAGTTTCTAGGAATATTTAATAGCATTTTGCAGAGATGAGGAGTGCGAAAAGTTCTGAGGTTACACAATGCACTGTGCTGCTGGTTGTCTTTATTAAAGCATCCAGATCCCAAAGTTTCCTTTCCCAGTCTTGTTTCTACTGTTATTCTAAGGCATGCGGGCTTCTACCACATGTTTATAAGCTGATAAAACCATAATGCCAGGAATGTTTTCCTTCCTCCATTAGATTAGCAAAATAAGTGACATTTCTGATACAGCACCGTTTAACGTGCTTTTCACACTAAAACAATAGTTGTGAATAAGTGTCATAACTCAGAGACAGGTGAGAAAATAGGAGTATCTTGACATAAATGCAGATGTAAGATGTACCTGTGCACCTCAGTGCTGATGAGGGATGTTTTGCTCTCCTTGGGGAGCCGTGGTGTCCACTGCTGCTTTGCTGGGCTGGCAACCCTGAGTTGTGACAGGAGGGAGGACACAATGTCCAGTCCCAATATCTAAGGATAAATCCCATCAAACATAACTGAGTTGTTCTGCAGGAACTGTTGAGCAATTCATAATTAAACATGTCAGACAGCTTTCTGAGGACATGGGGTTTGACTCCTGTTGAGACAAAACACTTTTCATAATGAAGAATGAGTATTTTAAATGATCCGTAATGAGCTTTTCCCAAAGCCATAAATATGCTCCTCTTGATCTATCATGCACTTAGTACAGCCATGTGTTGTGTGAGGCTTTCAGAACAAACACCGACATAGAGAAGATGTGGGGATGAGGAAGAGCTTTGAGATATCAGAGCCAATTACACTAAAATCCAAAAATACATAAAGCATTTCATCAAGGGAGATCAAAGGGCCTTTAATGGAGGAAGAGCTGTGGTCTGGTTTTACCCATGGGAAAACTCTGGGAAAGAAATTGTCTGGCCAATTCTATAGCAGCATTCTTTAAATGTTAACCCGGGAGTTTATTTTACGTTAATCGCAGCTTCCCATAGGCCCTCGCAGCCTCTTGAGAGCTCTGCCCAGACTTGCAGCAGCCTTTACCCATTATGGGGTGAGACATGGAGCAGGCGGGATGAAGAAAGAGGGGAAGGTCTGCAAAAGAAACAAAACACAATCAAACCCATGAACAAAACAAGGTAGTACCCACTGTAGATGTCTGATGTGTGTTACATCATGTAAATAAGGTACAATCACCCCCACTAAAATAGTTAAAACTGTGACTGAAAAGAATGACAAAACTTTTTTGCAGAAGTTGTCTTGCATATTATGGGTTGGAAATTGTTGCTTTGGACTGTGAAGAGCCCAATGGCTATTAAGAGTCCTGAGTTTTAATGTACATTAGGAATATTCCAGGAAAATAATACCAAGGATTTTTCTTCTAGATCAGCTCAAGCAGCATAGCTATACTTATCTGGGTATTTAGTGGAGCACGTTGTTCCTGGATAATGTGAAATTCTGGAAGTGATGGAGAAGCACTCAGTTATCCCTAACCTTAATGAACTGTGGATGAAATGTTCCTTAAGCATAATTTCCATGTTTTTACATTTGTCTCAGAGAGGAAAGACCACAGTGGCAAAGCACAGAAATGCAGTCCAGCTCTACACATGGACAAACTGGCATGGCGTGATGCTCGCAAGGATATTCGGGATCTGCATTCACACTTATCATCTCCAAAACACAGGAGCTTCCCGTGGACAAGCCAGTCTTGATATGATCAGAATACTGAATGTTTCTGCTGTGGGAAGTGCTTAAAGAGTTTGGTTCCACTTTTAGATCCTGTTTTTGGCCAACACTAAGCCCTTCAATGAGCTTTGAGGCTGTTCTCTACCTGCTATAAGCTGGATGATGAGGACCCAATTCTAATAATATCTTTCTCCCTCTGCCTCCCTCAAGCTTAATTGATGACCTGTGATTCTGCATCCTCTTTTATGTGGACTTGACTCTGTCTCAAGGAAAAAATATCAAAGCATTACCTGGAGATTCTTTTCTGCATTTATTTTATTTAAATCCTTCCTCACTTACACCAGACATCTGTTTTAAATGCTATTTGTTAGCATTATTTGGCAATATTTAATAGAAAATTATATACTTTATGGCACTATATTAGCTCCCACTGACTGAGGACCAAGGACCCTGGACAATTTTGCACAAGTGCATGGATGGTGCTGGGAGCAGGAAAACACCCAGATATGTCCATTGCCTCTGATGTTAGCTGGTGGAAAAACTGGTGGAAAACTCCTCTGCATCAATTTGCGATGCAGCCCCAGAGGAAAACGTCACTGCGACCACCTCTGATTGCTTCACGTTGCTGCTTTCTCCTTTTATGAGCTTGGGATGCTTTTGCTGTCTTTCTCCCTTCACTCTACTGGGACTTGCACTTCCAATTTGTCTTCTCAAACGATTCCGGAGGATGTTTCCGGAAGGACCTTGTCTCTTGAATTTGTTTCCCCTGTCTGATTCACAGAGCCTGAGCTTGTTTGATCTCCCAGGGCTGGCGTTTCCAGCAGCTCCCTGGGGCTCCATGAAAGGGGAGTAAGGAAGGAGAGTTGACATGTGCTAGGCAGAAATCTCCATATTTTAAAGGGTATCATGTATCCCTGCTGGAACAGTTTTAATGGTCCACAAATCAGGAAAATAAAAGAAAAAAACCCAACAAATTATGAAAACCACACTTAAAGCATTCATTGTTGAAAGCCCAGATCTTCTGGGGCCACTGTCTTCATGGAGGCTCCACAGGGCCACAACGTGAGGAAGCTTTTGCCGAGATCTAACTCCAAGACCACACTCGCCCGGGGCTGGGTGGGAGCTCTCAGGCACAGTGTTTATTTTTTAGGGAAATGTTTCCATTTTTGGTAAAGGAAGCAAGAGAAAATATTTCCAAGGATGAATATGTAAAGGCATTATCTATGGAGATTTATGCCCTGCTTATAACAGCCAATGGGAATTTGGTGAAGTGTGTGTTAGAGGAGGTAAAGACTTATTTTTTTCCTCTGTAAAAATCCTAGAGCAGAATTCTGCTCTCCTCGTGACATCATCTGATGAGACTTAACAGTTACCAAGGCTGGCCAAGCCAAAAATGGTTGCTGGGATTATCAGAATTGCTTGGTAAAATCAGCATTCATTCAGAGTGTTGCAGCTTCTGTCTCCTCTTCATTCCCCATCATTCCTTCTCCATTTGTACCCTCTGCAAATCCCAGTCACTGCAATTAACACAGAAAAATTAAGAGCTCCAAAAAGAAATTCTGCTGTGTTTAAGTAAGCTGTTTAATATGTGTCTTCTGTTTTAGTCTTTGGTCACAGGGTGATAAGAGCAATTGCCAGGTGCTGAGAATGCTCCAGCTCTTCAGTAAGGAGATATATTTTATGGGAATTATACATATAGATTGGATTTAATCTCACCTGTACTCAGAAAGGCAGTTACTGAGACCGAAGAAACAAGTACTCACAGGAAGCAAATGATGAGACTGGCCAACGGTTTTGCAACTTATTGTTTAGACAGGCAGAAAGAAACATAATCTTTTATTGTGAGATTGTGAGAACAGATTCTCCAAATGTGTCCACTATCATTTATAAGCACTTTCAGAATATGTTTGTTCTGCAAAGTCCTCTTGGAATGGGATTTACATATAAAAGTGTTTGCACTGTATAAACACTGGGTAATTTTTCTGCTCCCTGGTCAGTCACTGACTAAAGCAAAAAATAGTTGGTAACTATACAACCAAAATGTAATTTCATTTGGTCTCTGAATGTTCTGAATCAAGATGTGCTTTCTACAACTATTCTGCAAGAATAGTGAAAATATTTGTGAGGAAGTCAAAATCCATATTAATGTTTCAATAATAAAGTTGTGCAAACTCCTACAAATGTTGAACATCTAGAAAGGTCAACAGCTTGTAGGGATTTCCCATTATTTTAGCAGAGAAATCACTAAAGTAACCATTCATTTGCTAGGACAGCATCTTTTACAAATATTCTCCAACATATTAGAGTTCTCTGGTTAAAACTATTAAAAAAGGACTTGACACTTTTCCCCCACTCTCCCCAGCCTGCAGTGCCAGCGGTGCCACCACTGGCTGACCAGTTATTTGGTGTTAGACAAGAAGTTTTCACAAGGAAGAAATATCTTTCCGCCTCTTTATCTATGAGATAAGCAAGCAACACTTTCTCCTTTCCTTAGCAGCTCTCATAAGCCATGGGCTCATGCATATTTTTTTCTGCCCAGGGAAATCATAGATGCAACCCCTTGCTGCCACAAATTACTTGTTTCTCCCCTTTGGAGATACTTTTCCACTCCTCCTGCAGATGCCCCATCCATCTTCCTCATCCTCCTCCTGACTGAGGGACTGAGGGAGGCCAGAATGTGCCAGATCCAGAGGGGACACAAATGGGGGTCCCCATGAGCTGATCAAGGGACATGGGCATCCAAACATCTGTCTCATTTCAGAGCAGAAGAGGCATATGTGGAAATATCCTGTGATTGTACAGGGCTCTAGAGACCTCTCGTGGACAAACACATTTGTTTCCTTCATGTTTGCATTAGAGACGAGTCACATTATTTCCCAAGCTTTCACCCAGTGTGTTGTTGTTGTTGTTGTTGTTGTTGTTGTTATTATTATCATCATCATCATCATTACTATCATTATCATTATTATCATAATTATCATTATCATCATCATCATTATAATTAGCATTATTATTATTAGCGGTCCATGGTGGTGCAAAGGCTGATTCTGGTCCTATATTGATGATCAAGCAAATAATATTTTGCACATTTTTTAATCTACTTTCTCACTTTGCCTTGTTCTGCGGTTTATTTTTATGTTAGTATGTGTATTCTCAAGTGACGTATGGCAGTAAATATAATTCAAATTCACATAGCTGCCTTATTGCTCTTGGCCAAAATAACTTTGTTTTTTTCTTAATATTGTCACTTGTTAGACAATATAGATGCTGCAGAAGGAAGAATTAAAACAGCAACACTAAATTTTATTCCTATGTATTTATTATTGACCATAAATCATTTGGAATGCGGTATTTTTTCTCATCCTAAAAACCTATTGGGATACATTGATTTTGTTGACTCTTTTCCCTTCCACTTTTTATTGATATTTTATTTTTTTTTTGTCACAGAGCTGAAGATTTCCATTGCAGAGGAAGAAATCTGGGGGTTACTGAGCATTTCTCAGGCTGGCAGGAGGTGTTCAATGCTTGAAAACTACCACTCTTAAACAGGAAAAAAATCAGGGATTAAATTTTTATTTACTGATGAAAAAAATTCAAATTTTTTCCCTGAGAAATGTGTTAACCTGGTTGGGTCCAGGCCCTGGGAGATACCTCCTATAAGATGAGTGTTATACCAAAATCCGTGTGTCTGTACCCACCTGCCAGTGCAGGGATAAATTGCTTTTTCCCCAGAGATTATCCGATTTTTTCCACCATTCGCCTCATTTCCCAGTTCCATCCTTTCCTCACTTAGGTGATTTATTGGTGACCCTTGATGTTTTCACTTAACAAAAAGCATAAGGAGAAATGACTGTTTCCTTCGCTGTCCTGGTTTTGCATGAAAGTGGTGAAAAATTAAAGTCAGACAAAAAGTTTTATATTAAGGAGATATAATTAAAGAGTGCACCCAGTTCTCAGGGCTTATCTTTAGCCTCTGTGAGAAGCCAACTGTGTGGAAGTCAAAGGCAAGGTAATTTTTCTTTTTAATATTGCAATAACACTAAGCTATTTTAAGAGAAAATCTGCTGACAATTTTGGACAGAAAGCTACATTTCAAAAATAAATTAAAATCTTGGCAGGAAGCTCCTGATTTCACAGGAAAATTTCGGTGTACCAGAGAGCTGAAAACTCAATAAGCGGGACATATTTCAGCTGAATTCGCTTTGATTTTTGCCAAGGGAAAAACACAGATTGGATGCTTTCTTTTGAATTTTTTTTTTCTGTCGTTTTTCTGCAGGGGAAAGGACTCAACGCTAATGGGGCAATTGGGAAGAAGGGGATGAAGCTGTTGAGGTCCAGAGCTACACCATGCAAGTAAGGCTTTAAATATTGTGCTCTAAGCAGACTTTAAGTAGATGTTTAAGTGGGTTTTAGAAGAAATTTCTCGCTTCAGCAGGTTGCTCGACTCGGCTACTACACCTGTGCAATTTTAACACCACTTTTTAATTTATTCTTATCCCTGTGCTGACTGTAATCCAGCATATTCTCATAATAAAATTCTGCATATTTTTCAGGCATCAGGGAAAAACTGGAGCAATCCTGGATATCAGCTGTACCAAGGCCAAACTTGGATATGGAATCCCAAATTCTTGCCTCATTTTCCTCTCTATCCTTGTCTAAAGCTTTCTCATTTCAGTTTGACAAACCACCAAGAAGTTTGAGCCTGAATATTTTTTTTTGTGGTACATCTTATCGGTCAATTACTGTTTTAATTTAAATGTACAAGTGCCTATCTCTCCGTTCACAGTTATTCAGCCTGATATAAAACAATTGTTTGGTTACAGACTTTATGAATCAATGTTATCACGTCTCGTGAAGTATCTTATTTGCTTTGTGATATGAATGTTTAGCGTATTTTATATTCTATTTTCTTGGTTTTTACTTTTATGTGCCATGAAAACCAGGGTGATCTCAGCGGGCTATTTTCCTGTTGTTAAGCCCTGAACCCTAATCTGAAGGAAACAAACCCAGCTCCTCTTATTTTCAAACAGATAAGATTTGCGAGGTTATTAATCACTGGTTCAAATGGCTACACAGGGAATTGAAAATGATATACGGTTTTATATAAAACCTGTCAACATTTATTACAGAGACGGACCATCCGTCCAGTGGGAGCCTTAGAAAGTCATTATGTGTCTGGTGTATGATAAAGAGCGATTTAACTGCATAAACAGCCATGACATCATGCTGAACTTACATGTTCTTTCATCTGCCCCTAAATGATACCATTTCTTTTTTGCTATTGCCCTCAGCTTTGATTTTGGATGAGGGAGTTCTTTCTCCTCCCATGGATAATTTTATCTAGTTATATTTTATTTATTTATTTATTTTTAATAGTGCAAATAGCCATTGTTGGTTTTATTCTTCTGAAAGACCTGAAAAAGCTTTCTGGCTGGATTCAGAGGATTAGCTCATGGGCAGGTGTAAATCGACATTATCCCACAGAAGCTGGCCTCCGTCAGACAAGGGTTTAGCTCTTGTTGTTTAATCTTGGTGAATTTGTGCACTGGAAAACATGAAATTATATCCTTCCCCAAGGAAACAGATCCTGGTAGGTGCTGGACGCACTGAAAAAAGACAAGTATCACATTCCTTTATTTCCTTTCTCAGCATTGCTTCTCAGACATTAAACCTATTTCATGGGTGACTGATATGTTAGGGCTGCCCAACCCACTGGCTATGCTGACAATTAATGACATAGATAACTTAAAAACCAGATTAATTTCTTTTTGCTGTAGCTGCCATAAGCACTATGAGTGCCCAAAAGCCTTTAGCTAGAAGGGCTTTCAGTATGTGGTGTAACATCACCGTTACTATGACAAAGTAGTTTAAAGCCCTCATAAATATCCCATAAAAATCTTCCGTTGACCATTCGACAATGAAATAAACTGACAATGGTGCTTGAAAAGGGTGTTGTATATATATATATATACATATATATATATATATATAGAGAGAGAGAGAGAGGGAGAGATGTGGACGTACTTTGCAGAAGCTGATGGTGGGAAGTCTCCCCTTGCATGGATGCCACGGTGCAATCGTAGTCACTGTGGGAACCCCCGGACGCCCTCCCCACTTATTGCCAAGGACTGGA
Organism: Nesoenas mayeri; assembly: GCF_963082525.1. NCBI lineage: Eukaryota > Metazoa > Chordata > Aves > Columbiformes > Columbidae > Nesoenas > Nesoenas mayeri. The sequence goes on along the minus strand of NC_137547.1, from coordinate 10,312,017 downwards.
GTAACCAATGATAAGATCACAGTGTGCAATAAACTTCCCAAGTCCCTTCCAAGGGATAAAAGATGGGAAGCAAAGTGTTTTAAGTGTGGCCAGATTGCTGTTCTAGGCTGAGGAGAGAAAAAAAGAAAAAGCAATGAAAGTGGAATTTGGAAAAATAGTCTGTGAACCATGTAAAATTGTGTTTGGCATTGAGAAATTAAATTACATTATGTGGAGATCAATAAATACAGCTTTTTGCAACTGGGTGTGCTGCAGCCTTGAACTGGCGTCACGGGGGCTGCAGATACTGAAGGGCAAAGATGTGTCAGAAGTGAAATGGAGAAACTGAGATAGGAGTCTTGGAGAATGACAAAGATTTCTCATTCCTTTCTGTGATTCCTCACTCCAGTGCAGGAGGTTGCTAGAAAATTGATGGGTTTTCCCTTGTGCACACAAAAAGGTGGTTGTTAGAGCAGAGAGGAAGATCAATGTGTCTTACAATAAAGGTGTCAGGGGTTTTTTTTTTTGCAAATTCACTAAGGAAAAATAACAACAGGGGTTTTTTTTATATCCCTTTTAAAAAAATAGTCTCGTCTGACCACCAGCCATTCTTCTCTTATGTGTATGCTTATTAAACACTGTTTAGATTCCCGCTTGGAGCTCCTGAACTCCACTCCTATCCCTAACAGGGCTTGTGTCACTTCTAAGTAGAAACATCTTCAGAGATCATCGTGGATCATCCTTCAGAGTAAAGGATAGTTTCTGTTTTCCATTTTTTCTGGAGAAAAAAAAGTATTTTGCATTGTTCTATGAACCTGATGAGTATCTAGTCTCCCTTCCCTGCACATCTGCTGCAACAGCAGAATGCTGTTAAAAGGTTGACTATAAACTGGAAGAAAATATACCCAGTCTTTAAAAGTCACAAAATATCAACAAAAACACTGCAAGAAGAGAGAAGATTTTATTGGGAATGGGATTTCCACAAGGCATTTCTCCATTTTCCAAGGGATGTATGCTGTAATCCTCTGAGGTCACAGTCACAGAAGAAGTCCTTGAGATGTGACCATGGTGTAGTTGTCCATAACTGTGTCAGCTTTGAAGTGGTCACTGTCTAAACCCCAAAATAAGTACCCCACATCTCAGAGGAGTTTTAAAGCCTGTCCTGAGCTTTACTTTGCCATAGCTAAGTATAGGTGAACTCCAGGTGTAAAACACCAGTGCAAAACTCTGACAGCAGAGTAGCTCTTCCCTGCAGGGTGGATGTTCAGTGTAGGTAATCCTCCCTGCAGCCAGCAACTGAGTTTTTTGTGTTGCCACTGTTGAAAGTATTATGCTTGTTGTTACTTGGAAGAAGGTGTTTGCATGAGCTGGCAGATTGTGAAGTCCCTGGTGGTCATAAGTAGCTGAGATGACTGCATCTGAGGATAACATTTCTTGGGAACAGGAGTCATTTGCGTGAGTAAAGTGTCTACAAATGGTTTTTATCAAAATACACACACTGTGTTTAAAGGGAAAAGCATGTATGTGGGAAGAGACATTTTGTTAAGGCTTTTTCTGTTAGTATTTCAGTCTTATTGTAGGTATTTTCCTCTGAAATGGGCACATAATTTTGAATATCAAGATCTTTTTAATGAAAAAGATGACTTGATTATTGGCTAAAGCTGATGCTGTAAAATGTTCTGCTCTTGGGTAAAAAATAGGTTCACTGTTTATGCAATTCTAAATTCTTCCTTTTAAAACAAAATTTACAGCCTCCTGAAATGGCTTGCACAGACCTCCCAGGCTTTGATTTCTTGCAGAGTTTTTGAAATGCATATTAACCCTGAGACTGGTAACAGACTGAAATAATTACACTCAATGGTAGGTGTTAATGCCTTTGACATTGCCTGCCGGTTGTCTTCATACTTGTGAGAAATTTATGTACCAACTGTCCAGCATTTTACTGCCTTTCCTCTTAAGGATTACCCTCCATGCCATGAATCTCCTTGTTCATTTATCATTGTGATTCTTCAAATCAGATTTATTTTGAAGAAGAAAACAAGGCATGGGCTACAGATTGCTCAAATTGTGGTGAGATTTTTGGGGAAGGGCTCCCTGCACAGGCATAGCATTGCTTTGTGCATTTGCTACGTGTTGATTGCAGGACAGGGGAAAAGCTGGGGAAGATAGCTGGGGTGTGCTGTAACCAGGCAATATGCTGAAAAGCAGCCTGCAGATCTGCTGAGAATTTCAGAGGGCATCTAACAACAACAGCTTGGTAAACCTGCACCTCTCAGTCTTTGTTTTGGCTAAGGAAGGTGGAGTTGTTGGTTTTCTAATCCCCTGGGTTAAATATCAGCTGTCCCACTGCAAAACCATAATGGAGATGAGAAAATTCAGTGTTTCTGCGGAGTAAACTCAGCTGTGGTGTCACTTGGTCCATTTTCCAGATGGAGATCATGGTCAGCACACCTGGAGCCTCACCTCTCCTTGCTTGGTCTCCATTTATTCTGTCCACACACCCCACCTCCTCCACCTTCTTTTCAGACTTGACAGCATCATAATGTATGTGTTATGCCAGTGTTTAATAATAAAACAGACCGAGAGGAGACTCAAGTCATTGTGCCAACACAATGATTTATCTAGATTTATCTCTGCCTTGTGGGATCCTCTGCTCCCAGATCTCCACAGTAAGAACTGGGGAATGTGCAGCTGAAGACAACAGAGAAATTGGCTTTTGCCAGCTTTTCAAATGCTGGATCCTAAACCTGCCTCTTGGAGGTCTTCTGTGGCCTTTGGAGAGAGGATAGGCAAGGTTAACCTGAAGAGAGATAGGAGGCGTACAGGTACCGGGGGACTGAAACCTTCACCACAACCAGGCTGTGCATTCACGGGAGGCATTGACTTCTTCTGTCAGCTAGATGCCAGGTCGGTGGTAGCTTTGTAAAGACAAAATGATCAGGATATACTCACTAAGGTGCAGGTCATGCCCATTACCTGTGCTTTATTGGGTTTTCATCCAGGCTTTAGGTAAGAGGTGGATGCAAAGTGTCACTGCTCCATGCCTTCTAGCTACAACTCCCAGTAACGCACGGCGGCAGGTTCACCAACCACATCACCACCCAGGCACAGATAAAGCTGTGGTTTTACAGCTGGGTGGAATCACACGTCCTCTCTGATGTCTAGGAGTGCTAAGCCAAAAAGTCATAACATTAAAGTGTATGATTTCACTGCCGTTTGTTTTCCTGGCACACAAGTGTGTGCACCATTGTGCAGGAGCATGTTTTGGGTGCATATGTTGGGTGATTTGACTTTCTGCTTGGTGCTCTCACAGTGGCTTTGCTTCCAAAGGCAAATATGCAACTGCATAGAATCATAGAATAGCTTGGGTTGGAAAGGACCTTCAAAGCTCATCCAGTGCCACCCCTGCCTTAAGCAGGGACATCTCCACCAGCTCAGGTTGCTCAGAGCCCTGTCCAGCCTGGCCTGGGATGTCTCAAAGGATGGGGCATCCATCACCTCTCTGGGCAACCTATTGGAGAAGTCAGAGCTTGATGAGGTTTTTGCTTTGCTTCCTGATTCCGGAAGAGTTGAAAAAGCTGCTTTTTAGTCCATGATAACCAGCACTGAAGTGTGGCAGCATCTGCCATCCTGTATGCCAGAGCTGCAGTGTGCAGCATGAGGCTGCAGGAAACGTTGATTTGTGCTGGGTGGATTGGATCTGAGCTTTATTTTTCCAGGTGGTTGTGGAAGAGGCTGGTTCTGTACATTGTGACGATGAATGAAGCAATTTTCCTATCAGATTCTGACATGTTAAACTCTCCTGGGTGATGCTGAGAAGACTATGAGAGGATTTAAACACCTAAACAATTATAATTATCTGCAGCCAACACACCGGTCTGTCAATACTGTTGCTCAAAGTGAAAGTGTTGAGTGAGAACTGAGCGACGAGTAGCAAAGAATAGGCATGGAGGAGGAGCAGCAACCTCTCCAGACTTTCTGTACTTATCAGAAGGGATTTGTTGGGCATATGCAAGTGTCCTGTAAAGCAGCATGTGCAGCCCACGTTCGTTGCTCTGGTGTGTTTGAAGACGTGCTCACCAGGAGCCTCAGGACAGCTGTGTGCAGCGTACACAAACCAGCTGGAAAATAAATACAGCACAACGGAGCATTTGTCACCTTCCACAAGCATTTCACCAACTGCCTTATGCCTTGGTGACATCGTTTTGACCATTGGCTGGAAGAAACCTGGTGCCTCATGAACACCTCCAAGGGGATGTTCTGCTCTCCAGGGGTACACTGGTTGTCTTTTCTTTTTTTTGCCCTGTATGGGGACATTTCTAGTCACACTAGGATTTATTTATTTCAGTGTCTATGGTTCATGTATCATAGGTAACCCAAACAATCTCTTTTTGTAGACTATTTCCACAACTTTAGACTAATTTGAAGTCGAAATAAATTGATAACAGGTATTTCATAGCTCTTTTGAATTCATCAGAAGTGAGGAAAGGGAAGATTGGTGGAAAGCTATTTTCTTCTTGTTCCAGGGAACTTTGAAGAGTTTTGCTAAAACAGTAGAGTTCTTTAATAATGTTTTCAGCCACACTCCATCAAATAGTGTGGCTGAACAGGGAAATGGCCAGACCTTTGAACTGTATTTGTGGCTCCTCATCACTCACTTCTGTGCAGAACTCTCATAACAATGATCCCAAATAGAAAGGCAGGAGAAGTATTTAATACACGAGCAGTGTATAATATATCATCTGATCTCAAAGAAATTGTAAATGATCCTACATCTAGGCAGACCCATGGGTTGCATCGCAGTAATTTTATTTTCTTTAATACCTTAGTTGGGTGTAAACTCTGAGGAGGTCCTTTAGCTCAGCCCTGTGCAGAGAATATGATACAGATGAAACCTTCCTATGGTTTAAAGAGACCCTGTGAACCAAAAGCTATAGGTTTTACATTTAAAAAAAAAAAAAAAAAAAAGGAGAATTATCCTCAGACTCATTTTTCTCCCCCTGCAGTGAAAGTGTCACAGGGATTTGGTTCCTTTGAAGTCTGAGTTAAGAGACGAGCAGGGAGGTCAATATGTGGGGGAAGGCGTTGATCCAAAGAGCCGTCTCTCCTGAGTTAAGAACAAAATAACGACGGGTGAGCTGGTGAGAAGCAGCTCTTTTTGGACAGGGGGTCCACAGGGTGGTCACACACATCTGAGACATCTCCAGACCTCCCATCTTACTGTGCAGGAAGCTCATGTAGAAAACCACAGTATCTCAGCCCCCTCCCACCTCCTCTTCTAATGTAGCATCAAACTGCCTGTAAGCCTTCCTGGATGAAAGAGACCCAAAGTATTACAAAATGAGGCACTCTTTAAGCTGAGTTTACAATCCTCATCCTGAGGTTGGGAGATGTGAGGCCCCTTTTGGATGTGAGGCCCCTTTTGGACAGGTGGGGCAAACCAGGTTGTGGATGGGTGTTTCCTGCCTGGTTGTTGGCTGAGGGGGGTGGGAGAATGTGTCTTTTTGTTTAATAGGAGATAATCAGCCCTTGTGGGATGCAGGCGAGCAGGGCTGAGCAGAGAGCAGCAGTCAGCACTGCTGTAACATATTTCCTCTCGCAGATTAAAAGCCCTTTCTATAACCTCAGCAACACCCGCTGCCAAAAGCATTGTTTTACAGAGTGCTGTGGATGCTGCCCGTTAAACAGCAATTAGTCTGCGTTGGATGCATAGCCGGCTCTCTCTCCCAGATCGCTAGTTATTAAGATATTTATGGTTAATATGAATTTCCCCCGCCATAAATCACCAGCCTTTATACCTGCAGGGAAGTCATGGCAATCAGCGACCCTGCTCAGCTGGCCCGGGCAATGAGCGCTGTCTTGTAAAATAAAGATTGTAACAACTTATCGTCATCGTAAAAACAACAGGAGAGGGAAAAATCCCAGTGCTGGTATCTGATAACGTGCTGTAATCAAGCGCTTGCATATCCTCTTCGAGGAGGCTGGTAAATGGAAAGTTACACGGATTCATTTGTCACTCGGGGACTTCTGGACAAGGAGCCAAAGCCTGTTGCAATTAGATGGGTGGGAGGATGAAGGAGCAGTGATGTGGAGGACCATGTGCCGGCAGGCGTGGGGTGCAGCTCTGGAAAATGCCAGATCTAAGGAAATCTGCTGGGAACCAGGACACCATCTACTGGGACAGGCTACCATAGGTGCTGCAAGCTAATTCCCAAACCAAGGCTGTCCTGAGATGTGTACGTGTTTTCTATGCAGTTTATATGCTTTGAAAACGTGGGTTATATGTATATCTCAAAATAAACCCTTCTCAGCAGTATTAAGTATGCATGTGGCACATTGTTTTTTTCTCGTGATTAGCATTGGAGTGTAGAGTGATTATGAGCAATGTGAAAGTATGCAAAGTATTTCTAACTTTAGAGCTGATCTCATTTTTACTCTGCAACTTTGGTGTTACCAGAAACTGATGTTCATATCAACTCTGACTGCTTCCAACCACAGACCTCCAAACCAGGGAAATCACTCTCCCTTTCCTCTTTTTTCTTTCTCCTTTTTTTTTTTTAAAAAACAAACAAACAAACAACTGTCTGGGAAACATTAACTAAAGTGCCTTAACTGACAGCAGAGAGCAGGAGATGACACATCCTCTTCCACAGGTGTGCACCTCCCAAGCTCACTTTATTTCCCCTATACATAAGATACCAGCAACCTCGCTCATGTTACTGCCTCAAGCCACATCACTTTATCTCTGGCTCTTCCTTTCAGGTGTTTCCTCTTGTCTTAAATAACGTGACAAGGGATTTCGTGTGCACCTCGGACCACAACATGCCTTTCGAGCACTGCTGCAGACAGCCAACCATCCTTGCATTCCCCATTACTCTTTGCACCATCTTCCTGCATTTTGCAGAGGAAAATCCAGACCTGATCAATATCTTTCCCTTATTACTAGGGGCTCTGGATTGACAAGAGTAGGTTTAAAACATTGCAGCAGCCCTGCTAGCACTAGTATATTTTCTTCCAGTATCAGCTTACAGCTGCTTTCGTACCATCTGCACCGTGTGCCCCAGTTGGAAAGTTAATACAATGATAAAGGGATAGAAAAATCACTTTTAAAAATCTTGTGCTGAGTACACAGGAGCTGTTTCAGCCGTCTGGGGAGAGTATTAAAATGCAATGTCAGTAGATGGCACTCTTTTATACTTTATGAGGATGCCGTACAGGTAGGGAGATCAGGAGATACTGCTAACACAGATCTTTCTCTCCCTCACTCAATGCAAAAATGTTCCACCAAGATCAGTGCAGAAAAGGTGAGGGGTTTGCTCTGCATAATTTCCTCTCTTCCCTTTGCTTGTGCTGAGCCTTTTGCAAAGGTTCAAATGTAGGGATGATCTCTGTCATTTATGGCTTTTGGGATGATATGCTCCCATTGCCACACGAAGGCAGAGATGCATTCATGTGCTTATTAAATAGTTTTAACTACCTCTGCTTGGAAAATATTCGGATTGTTGTAAATGGCTGTGAATGGTCTCATTTGCTCCCGGAAACTTGCTAAAATTGAGCTAAAAGGGGTGACATTTTTATCGCTCTGAGGCTAATGGAGTGATTGAAAACAGCTTTTTTTCAGCTGGGCTGGATTTAAAGGTCCCTCTGATGCAAAATGGCTCTGGGTGCTTTAAACCTTGGCATAAATTATTCCATGATTAATACTGTGTGATAACCTCACTCGGGCAAACTGGAGTAGGGAGAAAAGGTGTAAATTGGAGCAAAACCTGACTTTTCCAGTACCCATTGTAAAGCAGTGATAATAACAGTCTGTGTCCACAGCCTAATTCTTTCACCCATTGCCATGATGCCAGCGTAATCCTGGAAAAATCCACCACGTGACCCTGGTTGGACGCTGTGGCACAGGAGCAGGGTTTGGCCACTGTCTGTCTGTCTGTCCGCAGGAGCTGCTGCCACCGTGGTGACACTGGACGTGGCCAAACAGTACCACGGGTGTGCAGCCAAAGCCACCCGAGGGACCCACTCTGCTATTTATTGTCATTTCTTCAGAGCCAGCTGGGGTTTATTTTGGAGGCTTTAAAGGTCAGAGAGTTCAAAGTTCAAAAATGGTCGTCAGAGTTAACATACATTTTGCCTTTAAGTCAAAAAGAAAAAGAAATGTGTCCTTCACTGCTAAATCCCTTATATCAGTAATTCTTGTCATCCTCTGACAGTGACATTTTAATTCCCTTTAGTAGCTGATTTTTTTTTTCCTTTCCCCAGAGCCTCCCTTGTTTTGATTCTTGTCATTTATTACTTTCTTTTTTACTTGGCATCTCAGAGAACTGTCACTGTTCCACTAGTGTGTTACTCTCTCCCTTTGTACATATATTGTCTCTTTTTCTGTACAAAAACCACATGAAAGATGTGCCCGAAGAGCAGTAAAACCTGCTGGCCTTTGCTAATGCTAGTCAGCAGAAAGACTAAACCATGCCCATTTACACCCAAATCATTTCCTCCTCTCTGCCCTCCTGCCTGCTCCCTTTCCGTTGCTGATGCAATGCGAGATTTCAAAAAAATCCTGACTACTATACTGTTTTTATCTTGAGGAACATCTAAATCACTTCGAAGTCTGTTGGCTGAACTCAATAAATAAATAGCAGAAAGCTCGCTGGTAGCAGTGAGTTATGGCTTTTCTGTCTCTGCGATGTGGGGTTGTATACAGCAGCTGCACTAACAGCAACTCCTCTATTAGCATTTGGTTCTTTTTACCCAGTTTCGAAGAATTAAAGCATTGGGGAGCGTGGCGTTTTATTAACTAGCCAGACAGATTCTTCTCTGCCCAGGAGGCATTTTGCTGCTGGTGAGTAGTCAGAAGGATCTGTCCCTTGTCCCCTCTTGCTCTGTGCAGAGGAGATGCTCAGACCTCATCCCATGTACAGCCCTGCTTCAATTTGATGGGAAAAAAATATCTGTTAGCATGCAAAAAGAGATGGCAAATCCCAAAGTGAACCAGAAAGTAAGCAGTGCCCTCTCCTGCAAAGAAGTAAGCCCAGCTTTCATGAGAAAAGGAATGTAAAGTCATGCCTGATGCTCTGAATTTCTTTCCATGTCTCTGTACGTGTTTGTGTACAGCCATATAGATGAAAACATTGGTACATATGTCATTAAGAATAAAATGAGTGCAACATATATTTATTTCCACTATGACTGTACACACAATTATATAAAAATAGGTATGATCTTTATCTTAGCACATCCACTATGTTTTAACTATGTCATATCTTTACAAGTGATTTTATACATCTCTGTTTATGACAGAGATCTAGTATAATGTTTGTTTGTATTGTATATGTTGTGTCAAAAGTACACATGACATCTGTCATTCAAGGAAACAAATAAATCATTATTCACTTGTCTTCTCTACACTGGTTACAAAAAATTACATTTTTAATATTTTTTCTGTGCCAGTGAACAGTCATGCTTTGTTTTTCTTAAATATTCTGAATTTTTGTCATGCAAAACTCATACTAAGATACATATATATATATGTATATATATTTATATATATTTCAGTTCAGGCTAGCAGCATGGCTCAACCTCAAATTTTTATAAAGCTTACAGTTTTAGATTCATTTACAGGGGCTTTGTACTACAACCTCATAAAAGTATTTACAATATTTCATTCTGGTTTAAACCAAAAGCACTGAGAGAAAATGTTTTAAATAAAAGTGCCCATATTTTTTTGGTTCCCCTGTCACTGTCTGAAAACCTTATCAGAGTTCCTCATTACTTTAATGGTATAGGATTAAGGGTAATGAAGAAACATTTAGGGGTCTGCAAATCACTTTGATTTCATTGTATAATGTAACAACACTTCTCTTTGATTTACTACTCAGTTGTTTGAAATAGTCTATGGTATTTATCAATCTTGGAGGAAACTCTGTTTCCTTGAACAATTACCCACTCAGACTGAAGTTGTGTAACTCTTTACTTTTATTCATTTTTCCAGAGCATTTGTGGATGAGAAATAATGAACCCCCCACCAGATCCTACCCTGATGTTTATTGTAGTAGAGATAAGTATTTTTATTGCGGTTTTTCTTGCAAACATATCAATTGTCTGGGTATTTTTCCCCTTTTGAAGGGTAAAGCAAAGGTCACTGGTCATTATTAAATTGGGTTTAATTCTATATTTTTGGTAATTTTCATTTGCTCATTTTGATTCTCATTTTTCATTTGGTTTTCAGTTTGGTTCTGTTTTCCTCATTGTCCACACAGATTTCTCAGTTTCCTCACTAAGGGGGGTGTTTCTCAAGTTTTTAAAAAAATGTTTTGAAATAAAACACATTGAAACAGAACAATAACACTTTTGACTATTACAATACTCATAAAATAAAATAAAAAATCCAAAAAACTCCAAAATCACCCTTATAAAAAAAACCTTTTAAAAATCTTGCAATTTTCATGGCAATTAATTCTGATCTTTTGGATTTTCCTGTTCATCAGCTACTGAAAAAAGAGTCCTTTCTCCATCGAATCCACCAGCTTCTGCCCTGCCCTGAGGTGAGTAGGGTGCTACAAACCCCAAAAGATGTGGCTTCTTGGCTTATATTTCTGTCGGCTCAACTCAGTTTTGGATCTGTGCTCGCTTCTGGACGTTCTGCAAAGCAATTTCTACTTGGGATTCAGGTTCATCTGTGTTACAAACCGATGCTGTTGCATGACCTGGGGCTCAGGAACGCCAAAGCCCCCCTGAGTTCACAGGTAGTTCATTGCGTGCGGTGGCACGCAGGGCTTCAAACCATCACTGGCGTCGTGTCTGAAACATTTCAGAGTTCCCCCATGCAGTAAACTCCTTTAAGCGATTTAATAATTGAAGATTAAAATTATGTATTTGTGGTTTTTGATTTTACTATGATGAGATGAATGTGTAGCTGGACCAGTTCTTCAGTTCCCTTTGATGAATATTTCCTGTGGTATGCACTAGCCAGGTAAAATTCATTGTCAGTTTGGAAAGCCTTTATATAAGCACAGACCCACTTGGGGTTCAGCTCTTCCCAGCAGGATGACTGGAATTGGGCACTCACAGAATTGTGGTAGCACAAAATGAACACTATGGGATATTCCCACCCATGAAGTGTTGATCAACGCAGCACCTCTGGAACTGGACATAACCAAATGGGCAAGAGTACCAAGAGGTCTAGGAATGCCTCTGAAGCCTGGAAAGTGGTGAATATTGTTAATTCCTGATTAGATGTGTCCTAACAGGCACAAGAAATTCGGTATGAAGGAGAGAGTGCTGGGCATGACTCTCTTCTCTGTCCATTTTCCTAGGGCACAAACTCATGGTGCAATTCCTCCACTTCGGAATTGTGCAGGGAAAGCACCCATCTCGTAGTTGTGCTTTGAGTCCTGTAAACTACCGGATAGATATACACTGCAAAACAACTTGAGATGCCAGTGTGATTAAAACACAGCTGATAATACTGATTCGATAGTATGTCACCTGGCAAAGCCACTGTGATAAACAGCCACACAAAGATTTCAAAGCAGCTGTCTACAAAAGCCAACAGAGGCATCTCATGAATCATTTTTTCCCTTGAAAAATAAGGACTATAGAACATAATCTTAAATCCAGCAAGGCCACTGTTGGAAGCATATAAACAATATCAGAGTTTACAACCTACACCAAGTCTAGCTTTGTAAAACTCGGAGAAATTTAATCCCATGTCTGTTGTTTGGAAGTCACTGAATTTGCTGATCTCAGATTTGTGTCTGTTAGTTTCTAGCTACTTGCTTTACAAATTTTCAATGGTTTCTTTTTAATATCTCTGGTCTTGTAAGCAGAGAAGTAGCATAGAAACCATAATATATCATGTGCTATATTATACCTGCAGTATAAACCTATATTGCTATTGGGAGATAGCAATATACTTAAGAACTTAAGGAATCACAGAGCATTTTGCAGTGTATTCAGTGCTACCTAAACCCCTCTCCCAAAGTTTTTGGATGGGAGCAGGAGGAGGGAGAGATTTCAAGCTAATTCTTTCCATCTGGGCTTCATTTACGGATTATGTGGGAAAAGGTGAGATTAATACATTGGAGGAATGAGAATGCATTAATTTGCCATCTGTGGAAGTAAACAGGAAGCCCAATGCATTGTGCCTTAATGCATGCTTATTGGTTTAGTGAGGAAAGATGAGTTGATGCCATGGGTCTTATGCTGAAAATATTTTAGTAAATTCTAATAAGACATTATAAACAAATGTCAGTCCAAAGATTTTCCAAAAAGGGGAAAAGAACATTGTCCTTGGATACAAGAGCAGCTGATAGGAGTGCAAAAGTCCTTTGAATGGATTTGGCAAGAAATCTCACTTGTTTGAGATTATTTTTCTTGAAGTTTGATTTTTTAAATATTTTTTCTTTGAATTGAACATGTAAATGAACCGCCATGTTCAACTTTTGAGCTTTTGCTGCTCCTTTTAAAATTCAGTAATTGACCTCAAGGACTGACAATTCTTTTAAAGCATGTTTAAGAATAAGCCTTTTGTACTGTGATGGCTGAGTGAAAGAGAGTTGATTTTCTCCCCTTGCTTTTTTGCTTCCTGTGTATTCATTAAGATTGGTCTGGACCACCCACGTGAGGTCTCCCTGCTTTGCTCCCAGGTGATAGGATCCCATCTCTTTCTACAGTTTCCCTCCTTGAAATACATCTCCCTGTCTTTCCTGAGCATATTTCTCTGGAGAGGTGGAAACTGAGTAGTTGAACAGAGATGACACCAGCAAGGCAGGGGTGGATGCTTGGCAAGATCCCGCTGCAGCATTGCACCCATGCAAAATTGTGGAGGGGTCCCATGAGGCTGGCAGAGTTCCATTTCCCTTGAGCTAGAAAAGTGTCCCATCACCCTGTGTTTACTCCCAGATCATCCCAAGGATGATGAAAACTGCCTGTCCAGGCAGTGGTTGTCACACTGAGTTTCATAGATACTCTCAGGGAGAAATACTGTGATCTCTGCAGACGACTGATTCTTTCAAGCCAAGAGCATTTATTTGCTGTCCCTGATTTGAGACAGTGATTGGGACTGTAGGCAACAAATGTCAAGCCTTGACATTCATAGCCTTATACAAAGTTTATTTCAGAAATTAAGGCAGGTTGCTTTTATGGCTAACTACAGAAATGGCGCAGTCCCTCCTAGTTTTAATCTGTCTATCCAGCTCTTGGGATCCTCTGTGGACATGGGCATTGCCATCCAGCAAACTTTGCAGAGTGGGATACGCCTCAGTGCTCTTCTTTCAACTCCATACACCTCACATCTCTCCCTGCCCAGGAATCTGCTGCAGAGATGTGCTTGCTGGTGGCACAGTGTGCATTTCATTTTTAAGGAATGTATGAGGCTCCTCAAGACTGCTAGAATCCCACAGACCTAGAGGATAACTCATTTAAACCTCAGAGTAGTCTCCTTTCCTGTCCACATCCCATAATTATCCTCTATATTGATATTATTATATTTTTTCAAATACACATACGTGTGTGTATATATACTCATCTACCATTAATTGCAGGGTTTTATAAATTTCCATTCCTGTCTAATGACTTTTTGCAGGGAATGTAATTACTAGTTCTTTTTATTGCTATTATAATGATTCAAACATGCATATGAAAAAAAAAAAAGCATAGTCCAGCTAAATAAATGTCTGCTATAAAATTCTACATATATTTTCTCCGCATAGCTTTAAATTAATCCTTTTTTATTAGGGTGCTTGGCAAAAAAATTAATCAGAAACTGAGTCCAAACAGATTAGGATTTATTGCAGCTCTATAACTCTGAAGAGTAGCTTGATGGATAGAAAACATTTTTTACAATAAAAAAAAAAATAAAAAGCAAACGAATTGTCCTGGCTTAAAAGCTGGAAAACCATTCTCCCTTCTTGTGCTCTGCAATTTGAACCAGCTGAGATTGTGAACTCCAACTTTGAGTCTTTCAGTGAGCAAGACTGATGAACTCAGGCCGAATGGCATTTGGGGACTCATCTCTCAGCAGCTGCGAGGGCTCCCAGTGTCCCTGCAATAAGCACCCCGAGCTTAAGGATTCTAAACTATTCCTTCCTCATCTCTTTAAATATGGCATAATCTTCTGCCTCTTTATTTTATTTTGAGTTCTCTGCGCAGAAAAGCAAATACAGTTAAAGCAAGGAGATGCCCTTAGGTCCGTGATGCTCTGTAAGATCCAGTGCCTGTCTGTACCTAATGCTAGTGACAGGTCAGGGAGTGCTGGGGGCTTCCAGGACCACCTGTGGCTGCAATGGGCTGGGTAAGTGTTAATTAATCCTCCACTCCTTTGGAGGAATGTTTTCCAAGACTCATTTTACATGTTTTAAATCAAAGCACAGAGAGTTTCCTTTGTATGCTTTGATAAATGCTGTCTTATTATTTACATTACTGTGGTGTTCAGAGGTCTTAGAAGAGATTGGAGTCCTGTTGCAAAAGGTGCTGTACGAAACCTCTCTGAAGAGCTGACAATTTAAACAGCTAAAGCAAAAATCAGAGGTATGGAAATACAGGAAAGTGATTTGCCAAAAATAAAAGGAGGCTGGGAGCAGCTTTCCTTCCCCATTGCTTTGGTCACGCAATGGTCCAGCTAAAGACAAGACCCAGCTGTCACAGGTGTAGCTGTGGCCAAAATCATTCCTTTTTCTTAGATATTGACTTTAATACTGTTTTGGGATCCTTTTTGGAGAAAACAAGGTCTTGCACTATTGTTAGGCGTGAGCTGAAATTCAGGAGCTGCAGGGACAGAGCATGTTGGCATATAGCAGAAATAGAAATGACTTGCAGCAAATGGGGTGCTACCCTGCTCATCACATTCCTCTGAATGTCTCATTTTGGAAAATGAACTTCAAGATTACAATGCTTCTCATTCATTTTGTGGATTTTTCAACTTCGGGAGAAGCAGGAAATATTTTCTATACACCCTGAGCAGTTCTTCACCCAAAAAACAGTCACTAAGCCTTTTCTTGTCTGTCACAACATGCCTTGGACTGCCACATGCTGTGGTTACTTTCACACAAATGAGCAAATCTAGTCACTCAGCTCTCACTGGAGACTTGGTCTTCATGAAGGAGCACAACGTCGTTTATAATAACAAACAGGGGCTGACCCACATGCACAATGTGAGATCCCAGTGCAAATGTACATCTGGCCATCCTGGCTTTTAAATTATGTATTTTCTTCCTTCCCCCCACAGTGTTGTCCATTATCCTGACCAGTGTGGACAAGACAAATAGCACCACACACCGAAGTGTCTCTGTCAGAGGATGGAAGCGACAACAAAGGCTGCAAATGCCTTCTCAGAAGCCACTGTTGACCTTACTACTAACACAGACGTTTCTGATTCAAGAGGCAACTCCCTCTGCTCCTATGTGTTCCCAATTCCTGTATTTGCTTGGTTATTTTTCTTTATCTCCTTGCTTTTGTCTGTTAACTTCTTCCACCAGCAATGACCATCACTCACTGGGTCACCCCAAGTTGTCCTGAATCAGAGCATTGGCAGAACTTCACTTATTAGTCAGCCAACTCATGGGATCCTGGCAACATTTTTCTCTCTATAAGGACAGGATCCAAGCTGCTCTTTGATGTTGTCAAACCATGACTTCCACTGGTCTCCCCGCTGATTTCTTTGCTCTTTCTCCCTGGGAGTAGAAAGCCACGGGGAAGCATTTAGTGTTGTATCAGGCACCACGCCAATATGGTTTCAGTCTTTGTTACTATGTGGAGCAGACAGCCTGTCCGGTCCTGGATCTATATGAAGGATGCTTTCATCTTATAAGAATGTTGTGCATTTCTGTCATTCAGGTTGTTCCACCTATAGAGCCCATCCAGGCAACCGCTATAATAGTCAGCTTTACTGAAATTTGAAGGAATAACAAAAATAAGAGAGTTCAAAGTTTGCCCAGAATTTATGTTTTATGGATTCAGGAACATAAAGAACAAGGTGAAATCTGCATTTCTGGTGGGATATTGATTTATTTCTGTTCCATTTGCCTCCTAAGGCTTGAAATGTGTGAACAAAAAGGAGTCATTCTCCATATCTGAGGCAACACAGGCAAAATTCTGGCCCCCATTAAAGTCAATGGCAAAACTCCCATTGACTATGGTGGGGCCAGCATTTCACCCCATGATTTCTCATCTTGCTTTATTTTATTGACCTTTCTCTTGAATACTAGCGAAATGCAAATATTTTTTTCCAGCACAAGCCTTTGTACTCTATGAACTCTGCTGGATCCAAAGTACTTCATATGTATATAAGAAAAACAGTTAAAAATGAAAGAGCAAGCAGTTAACTGTACAAATAATGATCTCCACAATCTATAAAAAATGGCCATGTTCAAAAAGAGACAGTGGTTTAAATGGTCAGAATAAATAAAACAGGCTTAAGTCTAACATTTGCACCACAAAGAGCATTCTTAAGCCTGCGTGGTACAGACCACATGTCTTGGGAATGCAGATTGCCTCTGAGGCCACCTCAGCATGGCTCCACAGTGGCCATGAAATCACAGACACCTTAATACCATTTTAATATCATACTGAAGCACAAAACCTAAGGAATCCTACAGTTCTCATGGGAGATTCTCCCATTGTTTTGGCATTATTCTGTCTAACTGTTCACAGTGGAAAAAAAATGGATGTTTCTATGTGGGTACAGTCTCAATGTGGTTTGAACAAAAATAGCTGATTTCAGAGACAAAGAATTGCCCTCTTTGCTTTCTCCCAAAACCTTGTCTCAGCCTTAAAATACTGAAGGATAGTCACCTCTGTATTGTGATTGTGAGTCCAGCTTCATAATTAATGAAATTATTTTTTTTTTTTTTTTGTCAAAAAGTGCACTGGCAGTGCCAGTTGGCAAACCTTCTTTTCACAATAATCTCACTTGTCATACTACCCATCCCTTACCCACCAGATCCAGAGTTTCATCACAAACTTCTCAGCCAACATTGTTCATAATATTGCAGGGCTGTGATGGATCAGAGATCCAGGTAGCACAACTGGAAGAGACCTTCCGACAGCATCTCAGGTGTTTGCAGATGTTTTGCACCATTTAGACAGTCCTCAAAATGGCAGAAGGGTATGACCCTCACTAAAACGACCCTGATTTTACTAAAAGCAAACAGAGGCACAAGAAGCCATATAAATGACAAGCCAATAAAAAGCAGCTGTGGTGGAAAGACAGCAGAACTCCCAAAGCAGACATCATATCATACCCAGCACCTTGGTATGAGACAAATCAGAAATGGTACAAGCTGAATAATTTGGAAAGCTTGGTATAATTATCAATGCCTCAGAGCAGAACAAGAGCAGATGGCTTCTCTCATTCTGGCCTTCATCTTCATCTGTTGCCTCAGTGCTTTTCAGCATGCCTAAATCCACGGACAACCTCACTTTTGTGGGAGGTAAAATCCAAGGACCATCTTGTGTGGTGCTTCTGTGGGGGCTTTCCTTTACAATCAAATACAAATGAGGCTAAGTTTTAAGTGCTTTGGGCTTACATTTCCCTCCCCTTTCATTTATTTTTGTTTCAGAACGTGCCTTTGTATTAAAAAGAAAAACACAACAAAGAAATTGCTATAATCTCTTGGGCCATGTTCTGATGCCCCATGGACCACCAGTGGTTTGCAGACCACAGGGTGAGTAATGGTGCCTGAGAGCACAACCTATGTTGAGTGCTCCACTCTGGCTCCTTCTGCCAAAGCAACTGTGTTCACACTAGCGTGTTTGCCCGTGCTTTGTCAGACCCAATTCTGCGTGATTTGAGTTATGAAGCTTCCACCGTGTCTTTGGGGAAAATTATTTCACTGTCTACCAGGTCTCTGGGGCCAGAATGTGGATTCGTGAGGCCTGCAGTGTGTATTTAGTAGAAGAGTGCTTTGAAATTAATAAGGTTGAGGAAATGGGGCCAAAATTCTGTCCTCAGCCTCACCGGTGTGGTGCTTGTTAGAGCGCAGAGGAGCCGGCTGAACGACAAGAGGTGGAGGATGAGGGGCTTCTACAGGGGCTGGTGCATCACTGAATTTTGTGACCTTTGGGAAATCCTTTGATTTTAATCACCCTAGCTGGAAAACTGAATAAACCATCAAACCCTTGCTAAAAAGCCAACTTCTACACTTAAATCAGTGTTATCACTTACATAAATAACAAACAAATCTTATGGTTTGGGCTCTACTTCCTGACTGGAAGGAGCGTGAAGACGGATCACTCACATAAAGTAAATTTTATACCAGTTTTGCTTTATAACAAGTGCTGTATTGCACTTGTGAACATGGGTTAACAATATTGTTCTTTCTGAAAATATTAGAGCTCACTGAAATGTTTCAGACAAACATCCTTAGTGGCCTCAGCTTGTTTGACTTGGAGTCAGACTTGATTTCTAATTAGCCAATCTTCAGCAGTCTGTCAGAAAATGCAATGAGCTGCCAATTTTCACACCTTAGCCCAAAAAAAGGTCCCAATAAATGTCTTAAGGAAAATGGCCTATCACTTCTGCTGCTTGGAAATTCCCAATATGTTCAAGGTTCTTCTCCATTCACACACACACAGAAATACATGTGTACATACATGTATATATGTGTATGTGCCTACACACTCATACATGACCACCACCCAGATCTTTATATATGTAAGCTTACAGAGTCCAAAGTAAGAATATTTTCTTAATTTCCTACAGTTTTCCATAGAAAACGTATTCCATGTATTTAAACAAGCCTCAATCATTTTAAATAACCGATGTTAACCAGCATTTCAGCTGTTTAAATCAAAACACATGCACTGATGTTTTTATAACAAAAATCTATGGGGAAATGAAAAAGAAATAGAAATTGGATAAAACACACTGAAATATAAGCCATAAAACAGCTGTTTAGGTCAAGCATAAAAGTGGTATAAGTAGCATAACTCAATGGAGTTGAAACTGTGCTCATCATTATTTTAAAGGTCTTTAAAAAATCCATCACAAGTCCCAAATGTATCCATAGAATTTTCCTTCCAAATTTTGTTAATTTGGATTCATTGTTGATCATTTTCCATGGCCCACAAATCTCAGATGTAAGTGGCTTTCGCAGGGACACCAAATTGCAGCCCATTCTGGTGAGGAAAGAAGAAAAGCTTGATAATTTTCATTCAATCTTTTCTGTGAGCTTTGTCAAGGTTTCTCTTTAGTAGACATTTCATTAGTAGTTTTCTTCGCTTTTGGATCGCTATTTATCTTCATAATTTGCTTTCAGAGCCTTTGTTCACAAATGTATGAGAGTCTTCGCTTCAGCATCTTGCTTGGAGAAATGGCTGAGGAGTTTTGCCTCCATCCTAAACGTATAAAATCTTGAATCAGATCCAGCTCAGAGGGGATCCTTGAAGGGACCTCATGTGCCTAAGAAGCAGCAATTTGTACCCCATCTGCAGACAATTACCTTCAGTACATGAATGATCATGGACACAGCTTAGTTCCCCTGTGCTTTCTGACCCTTCTCCTTTGGAGAAGTAACTTTTTCATCCAAGAGATTAAATATCTGAAAGCCCATTAAAAAACAAGCAAACAAACAAACAAGAAAGTGAGTATTATTGTCCTTGCTCCTCCAGTGGTTAATTTTTGTGGAGCTTATTTCTCTACTATTTTCTTCACCCCTGAAGATCAGAATAAGTTAATGTGTTGTTTTATGGAAAATGGTAGAAATGGAGATGAAACAGCAAAATATGTGTTCTTAATGGTATTGGCAGATCCAGAGACATCTCTGTCTCACTTTTTGCTTCTGTTTCACATTTTCAAGTATGGTTCTGTCTTCTTTTCTCTCTCTATTTAATAGTGTTCAGATGCGAGGGAAAACATTCTTCAGAGTCAGCCACAGTAGTTCTACAGCTTCAAGCCCATACACTTTGTCTATAGACTGCTTTATGGGGACTAGTTGACACTTAATCAGAGCATCTGGTACAAGAAAGGGCAGCGCATTTTAGTCCTGAAGATGTTTTTCAGCTGTTACAGAGTCCCTAACTGGGGCAAATTCCAACTGACTTCAAGAGAAATTTTGGACAATTAAAGTCTAGGTGAGAACTCCCAGATCTGGCCAATACTAATAAAATTAGAGAAATGCGACTTGCTTCCTCAGCTAATAGTTTCCTTAAAGACACTACCACATGCCGTCACATTTCTCTAATCTCTCTCTCTCAGCAGCCCAAACCCAGCTCCCCTTGTTGCAGTGCCTGCTCCCATGGATGTCAATGGCAGTCATGTCTGCTAGGGATTATTTGCATTCCTTAAGCAAGCATTTGGCCCATAAATTATGACAAGAAAGGCTCTTCTTTGAGGCCTCAGTTTTAAATTCCTTTTTAGGAAGGTTTTCACTCATATCACGATCCATTAACTAAGCCATATGTAGGATCCTCCATCCAGAACCATTCCACTCCCAAAAACACAACTGCTAGGGAGAAATGAATATTTGGATCCATTCTTATTTTCCTTTCTGGCTCTTTATTTAACACCGGAAAGATTATTGGAGATGTTACCTCAGAGAGAGTTCACTAGGGCATTTTTCTGTGATGGTATTATTGCAAGCGCGGTTGGCTGGCTCTTTTCTGCAGCTAATAAAGGTGCATCAAGCAGGAAAAACTGATCAAATGTTCATTGACCGTAATCTCATTTGAGCTTTTTTTTTCTGCAAAGTAAATATTTTATTTCTCACATATTTTGTTCAGTTTTGAATGGTTCTGTTCGCTTTCCCTCCCTATAAACTAGAGGGGTTTCAGTTGGTAAAGGACTAATCTGGTGTCTGTCTCAGTTCTTCACACCCACTAGCACCCATATAATAGTGCAAAATCCAGAAAGGGCCATATGTTCCCCGTGAAAAAGCTTTCCAGCACACCAAAGCAAGAGTGAAGTCCTTGCTAGGAAAAAAGCAAAGTATTTATAAATTGATGGGAATGCCCAGGTGGAAAGAAACCATGATTTACAGTCAAGGATTCTGCAGAAAATGGACTTTCTGCACTTCCAGTCTCCACAGAAACTCCTGCCTGTTTGAGGAGAGGGAATAGATGTTTCCAGTTGCAGATCTGGTCATTTGTAGTTACTCAAGTCTGCCAGGGCTGCTGCAAATTTGTAGGCGTTTTTGATGCCCTGCAGAACTCCATCACATCCCGGTCCAGCCTTTCTGATGCTTCAGCAAGGGATTCATCCATGCAGTAAGAAAACATGGGATTATTCCTATTAATACCACATGAATAATGTGTAACAATTATCACGCAGACTTTAAGAAAGGCCTCAAAATCACCTTTTGGGCACATTAAGCTTAACTGTACTCTTATTTTTGTCTGTATTTCCAGCATTTTTAACAGACTGAGGCTGAATTTCACGGTCTCTTGGTAATTTGTATGCGTTGTTACCACTCAATGATTGTACTCTTTCTGCTGACCTAACTTGAACTTTCTTCCCTTGAGTCCATGGCAAGTTCGGGAGGCAAGGGCTTGGTTTACTGCAATGAGCCCTCGGTGGGACAACACCTTTGGACCACACAGGAGTAGCAGCAAGTCGTAACACTGCTCGTATCTGGAGCACACCTGCGCTCCTTGACCCATGTTGGCTTCCCCTTCATTTCTGGTCTCATTCAGACCCCCTATGGTTCAGCTTGCAGATACCTCAGAGACCTCATCTCTTTTCCCCCTCCTTCTCTCTCCTTGCAAGATCAACTACAGTGCTGGAGCTGACTTTATTTAACTTAACTGAGAGCAACTGAGAGCAGCTGGTGTGAATGCAGCAGGCTTTGCTGGAAGCCATGGAAATCCCATGCCAATTTGCATCCTCTAAGAGCCTGGCCCAGGATGTTTTCTATTTTAATTTTTATGTCTGCACCTAGCGTTCCAGTTGGATGTATTTTAAAGTAAACAGAGTTGATAAATAAAAACTTGTGCATTTCCCAGTCATCCCAGAATATTTCTGTTCCACCCTCCTTGCCTCCTCCTCCTAGTCTTTTACTGCATGCACAGATACAACAATTAAATATTCAGCCAGCAGGCCAGTTTCCTCTTGCTCTGTTGATTCATCCTGAAATCTGGTTTTTGAATGGACTTCTTCTAAAAGAAGTAGTGCCAGAGTGGAGAATTCAGGTTCTTGGGTGGAAAACTTCTTCTGCAGGACTTTTCACCCCAAATTAGTCATCAGTCATCAGCAACCAAGTACATTTTACTCTGACCTTGGGCTTTGCTGTAGCCAAAACGCAGAGGCTTAATGAGAAGGATGGGAACAGTAACACCCAGGTGACCAGCAGTTGGCAAATAGCCCCATGATTTCTTCTGGATCTGGATGGTGGAAACAACAGGGGACCATGCCCATGTTCCAGGTGAAGGGCGGGTGTGGGGACAGGTCTGTCTTCTCCATCAGCTCTCATGATGCTCACCTTCCCTGGCCTTCTGCATCACCAGCTCCACACTGTGTGTTTAGGCGTTTTTCCAAATCTGTGACTTCAAGAGAATTTGCCTTAGTTTGAAGCACCAGCCTTTGATCCTGGTAACCAAGGTCTTTATTTGTTTAAGATGGTAATTAACTGAAATTAGTAATGGAAAGACTTTTTAACTTAATGAGCCCTTAAGTGTTTGAAAAGCACTGTTGGATTTTATTTTTTTTTAAATATAAATCCCACCCTTTTCCTACTTCGTGAAACTGCTTTCTGTTTATCCTTCTCATTAAAGACCTCAGAGCTAAATGCTGGGGATTGTGACTTTTGAAGCATATGGATTTTACAGTCCATGCAAACTGAAAGACGAGGCATTCATCTGCACGGACTGTTCCTGTTTGTTTATTGTCCCAGCAATGGGACTTCTTGGCTTGGCAGCCATCAGAGCACAGGTTCCAGACTCTTGGCTTTTCAGGCTCTCGCTGTGTGTCCCAGCTGCATTAAGACCCTGGCAGGTCTAATTCTTCTCCAACAGCCACCTTCCTTCACTTAAAACAAGCCTGGGGATCGTCAGGCCTTGGTTTGTTTCCAAAATCTATTAATTGCGCCTGCAGGGCTTAGTTCTAATACATGAGGAGCCCAACTCTGCAAGTTCCAGGCAGCTGCTCTGTCTATTGCAAATGCAGAGTACACGCCAGCCTTTTATCTCTACGTGGGAAATAAGGGTCTATTCCCAGCCCGGAAGGACTAAAAAAACTTTTTGTTGTTTTTTTCAAAAGAACATCTCATTGAGAGTATGTTTCCTGGCTATGAAGAAATTATTCCTATACAAAAATTGTGTTTGTGTCGAAACAGAGCTGTGGAAAGGGTGGGATGAGAAAGAAGCTTTCCTCAAAGGCCTGTTGAACAAAGGGAGACTTTCTCATACCCTGACATCTGCTGCCCAGAGTCCATTCATCCCTGCCCATACCCAGAGACAGCGCTTGGTGATGGGAGCAACTCGGGGTGGACAGGAATTCAGTGCCTAAAGTGTCCCTTTCAATGCAAAGTGTCACAGATCAAATGCAAGACATCTCAAAGCCAGCAGAGAAACCTTTGTAAGCTTCCAAGCTGCTTTCCCCACTTCTCCAGAGCTCTTCGTAGCTGTGGTTCAATTTTTTACATACACATGGCAAATAGAAGACAGAATTCAAGCTTTGTGTGGTATCTTCTCCAAAGCAAAGGGCTTATTCTGAGGCAGTGAAGAAGAGCTGCAGGTTTCTGCTGGATGATGACTGAGTGAAAGTGTCCTAGCAGGGTCCTCATCCCTCTGAGGGATCTTCATCTTTGCTGATGAAGGCAAATACCTCCTCCCTCTGTGTCTCCTTTGCATTTTCCTCTTTCCAGCAGTGGACACATCTCTTTTTTGTTTTTCTTCTTTGGCTGAGGATTTTCTGAGTCTCCACACTTCCAGCCAGCCTTTGGACAGAGAGTGACTAAAGGGCTCAAGTTATCAACTTACATGTAGCTGTTTAGTGCTGTTTGGGATTTCCTAAGGGGTCTCTCCGGTTCAAACAGTTACTCTCAAAGGATATGTGTCCCCTACAGGTCCTGTATCAAATCTGAAAGCCCATTATGGGTGTCTCATGTATTTCAGGATGTCTCAATGCAATCTGTTCAAGCCCCAAAAGTCTATGGCTAGGTCAAGGTCAATACTCCATTGCCCTACTTGGATGTGACTACTCAATGTTCATGACCCCCCGTAAGCCTTTTTTCATCTTCCAGTCTGCTTGGCCTCTAAAAGCTGGAGGTTCACATCACGAGCAATAGCTCACTGAACTAAAAAGGGGTGAGAGACAGACACAGGCTTATCCCACCACTGTTGAATGCAGGCGAAGCTGACTACATGAGCCTTTGCCCAGGTAGAACCAGATCCCACAACTGGGAAAGGTGGAGACCAGAAGAGAGTGAATACACAGAAAGCCATTTGTTTGAAAACTGGGACACACATTGACTGAAAATATTTTGCAGCATTCACTCAGCCCTAATAGGAACTCACACATTCCTTGAAATGGGCTATTCATTATACAGCAGCTAGTAAAAAAGAAGGGATTTTTCCCCCAGCCCCTTAACATGTGATTTTTATCTCCAACAAGGACTTTACAAAGTTCACATGGAGAAACTTCACCAAGGGCAGTGTGCACCACTGTCAGCCATGGGGCACTTGCTTGGGGCTCAGCAGACCCGGTGCAAACCCGTGTTCATGGGCCCCCTGTGCCTGGGAAGCCGTGCCAAAGTTGTGAGCTTTTATTAGCACTAACTTTCCATTTAGTCGGGAGGGACCTTTCCATTTGCTTCCCCGGCAGTATAGCACTGGCTCCACCTCAACATTTGCACCTTATAAAGTGTTGTCATGACCCGACTAGAGCAGTTTATACAAGGCCCTTCAAGATCCCCAGTAATGAAGAGTAAATAACCGAGGAAAGCTTTCTCTCACTTTGCAGCTTTCTTTCAGTCTCAAAAGAAATAAAACAACTTACTTAACAGCATTCTTTAATCTTTTACACCAGTGGCCTCCTTTATAGGGTGTTATACAGAGCCAGTGTAAATCCAACCTCTGTAATGGGGTCAGTGTTTCTCAACAGGTGTTGGGTGGATACAGTGTAAGATCTATTTTTTCAATAAATGTCAAGCCAGAAAGCTTGCTGTTCATACACAGGCAATGTTAACATGTGGTTCTCTCACGTGCTTTCCCTCCCTTCTCCAGTACCCCTTTCCCAACCTTTTTTTTTTTCTTTTTCCAGCAGCCCACCAAGGTCTCCATCTTAATAAAGGAAAGTGGTGAATGCCCATTGCCCAGTTGTAGGGGCAAAACAGACTTCAAACAGATTAGAAAAACGCTTCATTTTCTGGAAAGAAATTCTTCCTC
The DNA here is from genome assembly GCF_963082525.1 of Nesoenas mayeri. Taxonomy (NCBI): domain Eukaryota; kingdom Metazoa; phylum Chordata; class Aves; order Columbiformes; family Columbidae; genus Nesoenas; species Nesoenas mayeri. The sequence goes on along the minus strand of NC_137547.1, from coordinate 10,286,721 downwards.
TTGCTCTATGTCCACAAAGGGGTTTCAAAACACACTCTGATGCAGGGGAAGTACAGCAGACAAAGTCATTGGGAAAGACTTGCTGTGTTGTTTGGGAGCAGCCCTGGGTCTGATCCTGAAGCTCTTAATTATTCTTTTACTAAGGCAAACTGCTTCCTGCAGGCAGCAGAAAGCTCACCTGAATACGGATGACAATTATGAGCCCATGGCTATGAAGTTCCAGCCTGAACTGAGTTTGTTGACCAACAGATTTGTTTCAGCAAAGGAAGGATTTTACATCTGCTGTGCAATGGTGCAGGAAACTATATCATAACAGCCTTAGGGAATATGATGATTAGCTACACAATTTGCGACCAAAGAAGCAAGTTATCTATTATGCTTATGCATATGACCATTATTTTAAATGTGTTTTCTTAAATATTTTCATTTCAGTGTAAATGGAAATCTTTGCATGCTTCTTCTTTGGATCAAGCTAATGTTCCTCAAAATTTACTGTCAGGTAATTAGTAATTGGGCAGCTCTCCTGGGGCTGCTGCTCCTCCCTGGTGCCAAAACCTGCTGGACTCCCCATTCCCCAAATGGTTTGTCCATGTGAAGAACGGGTCCAGAGCATTAAACCTTCAGTGCAGTATTTACTTGTGTCTACAGCAGACTGCGCTGCCTCCCTGCTTGCCTGTCCAAATACCATATGGGAAATTAATGCAAAATATTTCCATGAGTATTCATTTGAATTTACTGAGCAGGGGGGAATCACACTTTGCAATCATGTGGGCTTATTCAGCATTTACTTACACACTGAACTTCAAGCATGTTCTTAAGTCAATCTCCTGTTAATCAACACATTTCAGCATCTAAATAAATCCTTAAGCATGTTGCTTTATAAGAATTATAAGTAAGATATGAATTGAAATAAACCTTAAATTTGCAGCTTCAAATATCCTTGTTATAGACTTTCAGTGAAAAATACTATGTTGCCAGTCAAAAGTGAGCAACAAAGTTCTAATTCCAACATTTCTGAACAAACTCCGGGTCTGATGAAATCAAATATCCATAGAGATTGTCATCAAACAAAGCAGGAGAACAAATAGTTTCAAGGGCATTGCAAACTGCTCACAGATATTCCGTGAGCCAATACAAAACCACATTTCAAGACATACTATATTTTTGCTGTTAACTTTCTCCTGATGGTGGGCAAAAAATTACCATTGATATATAGCGAATAAAAAATCTTTGTTTATATCTGATTTGATTATAATGGTATTTTGTGGCCACCAATCCAGTTTTGTCTGGCTGGAGGTTAGTCAGTCAAAAAGGAAAGGATTTCTTTCTGCTCTGTTTTTATCTGTTAAACCAGAAACCAACTTACTCGTTATACGTTCTAAAAGCAGTTTTAATAATCTGAGTAAAGTGCTGCAAACATTTATATATTTGAGGAGGAAGAATGAAAGTAGTGCAATATAGGCTGGTTGACAACTACATTTCCTTTTTGTTTTCTTTTCTAATCCGGTTTGAATAGTCAAACTACCAAGTGAGTTGGTATCTACCACTGGTTTTGCATTGATGTTGCTCAGTTCCAGTGGGTTTGGATCGTATCTCTACTGTTTAGTTGACAGAGTTGCAATAGAGTAGAATGTAGTCCAGGGATCAATAGACTTTCTAACTAGTTACAGAAAAAAAAAACCCACATGGACAGAAGTACTTTTAAGACACAAATGAACAGTTAAAAATGTTCTATGCTTCAGAAACATTTTACTCAACATTTCTGTAGAAATTTAGTTTAAAGGGCTCACTCCCCTCAGCAGAAAAGAAAAAAGATATTTCCCCCCTAAACATCATTTTAGTTGTGCCTTGGTGAATTTGATTTTTCTTGAACACTCACTTCTGGTTTACAAAGAAAAGCAAGACACCAGTGCTGCATGTGCCACCAACTTTAAATTTCTCAAAATCAAGTTAAGGAGTATTTTTTTTTAAAAGATGAGACTTTTCACAATCATAACCAATCCCACCACATATTAATGTTTAGAACAAAGCAACTGAGGTTCAAAGTGAAGTGTGATGGTGACGTGGCTGTCCCAGTTGGACAATGAGAAATTCATCCCAGAACACCTATTAGTGGAAGTAAAATTAGTGAAGGAATGACGTAAATAACAGCTGTGGGATCAGGATCAGTAACTTCCAAGAATGTATGAATGACATCAAAATCAGGAAGGGCTTCCATCTAAACATTTCCATGGCTGAGTAATGATGTGTGATTTATTTCTGTTGGAGATACAGTAACAGATATTAGAAATCACATGGGATTATGAGGCTATCCAGTGTGCTATTGTGAATTTCTTTTCTTCTGATAAAAGAAAGGTTGAAAAACCTAGTCTTGATATCAAGACTTCAGAGTTTCAAGAGGCATGAGAAAATACAAATACTTCTGAAGATGCAGGAGGATGCAGTTACTCCTAGTTTTAAATTAAATGTGGATTATTTGTAATAACAGTGATGATAATGGTGATTCTTATGATAATAACAATAAAATAATAATAATGTTCTATTAGTATCAAACAGTTATTGGTTAGAGAAAAGAGGTTAAATACAAGGACAAGAACAGAATGATCCTTTCTTTGGTTTGTCCTTCCATCTTCCAGCAACTAAGGAACTAAGTAAACCAAATATTGCATCCAGACTCCCATGTTTGGTAGCCACCAGTGAATTTATCCACCATTAATTTGTATAATCCTTTCCTGAGTGCATTCTTTTGGTCCCCATGACATTCTGTGGCAGAGATGCTGAATAAATATGATCTCTGGGTACTTGTTTAGATTTTGCAAGCATAAAACAAATAGTAGCATAGGATTAAGTCATGATTGTGCAACCTCAGCTCTCATGTATCTCAACAGGAGTTTCAGCTCCTAGGTTTCATTTGCAGTTTGGTGTTTCTGTAGGACAGCAGTTGCATGTTCCTCTAAGTTTCGTTTAACATCGTGTGAGCATCACTGGGTAAGAAAAATGGAGCTCGTTTCAGTATGGAATTTGGACAAGGGCACATTATTATCCCAAGGACATGTTTGTTTTCCTAAAAATTACTCATACATTTACAAACTTTTGCCACAAAAGCAAAACTGTGCAAAAATTGAAGTGCAAAAATTGAAAAGTGACTAAGAAAGCCCACATCTTTCTGTTTTCTTTGGAAATATTGTAGAAACCTTTCAGGCTTCTAATCAAAAATTAAGGCAAGCAAAGCAGACACATTTTGGGGAAATTCGGTGAACTGAAGCCTTTAATTTTTGGTTACATAATCGTTTGGAATAATTTTTTCAGGCAACTCAAGTAATGAGTAACTTTCATTTCTTTACTTTCTTGTAGGGATTAAATCCTTAAAAAATACAACAGAAGTTTCCTTCAAGCAAGGAAGTTATTTCTGCTTTTAGGCAGTTGGGACAGCCTTTCATTTGAGTGGATAACACCTCTGAAGTCAATAATTGCACAGCTCACTCTTGCTATATCTGTGTGCATGAGAGATTCAGAGAGTAATTGTATTTATTCTCTAAGCATAAGGATCCAAGTTACAGTAGATATAAACAGCCACATCATAAAGGGTCTTCCCAGGTTCAGTGCTGGAATTATTAGAGTTTGTTGGTGAGCTCCTGAGTCAGAAATAGCTTTATTTTATTCATTTTATAACACCTTAGTTCATTCCCTTGTAGTACCTTGGTTCATTGTTCAAGGTATACCATGTTATCTATCATAATGGCAATTGCGTCAAGCTTAAAGTAGTGCCATATCTTTCAATTCTCAGAAAGTCATTCACATTTTATGGTTTGAATAAAGACCTGAAATATTATTAGAAAATGTAATACCACAAGGAATTATTTCAACATGTGAGACCATAACTGCCAGATACACATGGGAGGTCAAACACTGCTAGTAATGTCAAGATCTTGTTACCCTGCAATGTGATTACCAGCAGATACCTTTACCAGAAAACCACTAAAGTAAATACATTTTAAGCCTATTTTAAGCCTTTTTTTTTTTTTCTTTCCTCTTTTTTTTCCCTTTTTTTTGGTACTTAGAGATGATCTTCTGGAAGAGAAAACAGAATCAGAATAGAAGTTCAGTCACTGTGAGATGACCCAAAGAAGGAGAGGAAATAAAAATTCTAGTGTTTACGGATTTTGGGTCTGCTTTCTTGCTCGCTTTTGTTTGAAAGATGAATTTCTGATTATTAAAGGCTCTGATCAGAGAAATCAGCTCCAGCAAAGCGTTTGCTGACTTGTACTTTGCAGGATATTTGAAAGTTCCACACACCAGAGGTGGAAAACTGATGTGGGCCTCACATTGCAAATTAGAGAGGAAAAACTTGAAGGGTCCAGGGCAAACTGGCTCAATTAATAGGGTCTGCTAGGGCTAAGAATGGAAAAAGAGATGAATCTGCAAAGGAAGCTGAATTTTAGAGGTCAGCAAACATAGGGGTAATGTGAGATTTGCCAAAAGTCAAGCTGAGCTAGACCTTGCAAAAGATATTAAAATAAACAACAGAAGTTCTTTAACCAGAAGAAAAAAAAAAATACAGAAAAAAAGACGTGGGTTTGTTATGCAGTAAGGGTGGTGTTGAGATTAACAGAAATTCCGGATAATTCTCAAAATTAAATTAGTGGATTGCATATTTTTTTCAGTAAGAATGTCTAGACTAAAGGTAAAGGCTGGATGGCTCTTGAGTGATTTGGAATGGAAATCACTATATCTGAGGTGGGAAGAAAACTCAGAGGACTCAATATGCTGAAACCAGTGTACAGAGAGACAAAATAATCCAGAATCATGGAAAAAATGGCACAGTCCACTAGCCAGGATAGAAATAAATGTATCTAACTGACTCGAGCAGCAACAAATGTCTGCAGCTGCCTTTGGTAATCTGAAAAGCTTCAGGACAAAAAGAAGAGAATGAGAGTGGTTACAGAAATCAAGGTAAAGAAAATAAACAAAATGTGATGTGAGTTTACCTGAGGTAATTCTAACATAAAGTCTTTCCCTGATCTTCTTGCATTCTCTAAGCAGGGCTAAAAAAGCATATAGTGCTTCAGAGAAGTCCTTGGTTAAAGTGAAGAAGATGGGAGCTTGTGCCACACTGTCACTCGGTAAGAAAACTGCGAATTGGGAGCTGATTTCGTTTTCCGAAGTAGATGGATAGTTGGAGTATACAAGGAATTCCCAAAGACCCATCTTGAAACCAATTTTATGTGGTATTCTCAAGAACCATAGTACCGAAGGTCAGACAAGATCAGACAAAGAAGTAAAATTAAGCCCAAAGATCTAATCACTGCAAAAGAGCCTCAGCATAGCACCAACAAAGAACTAGAGGACCCTGAAAGTTGAGGTAATGTAAAATACGTTCAGTTTAGAGAGTGGAAGGTGTGAAGTTGAGGGAATGAGAGTAGAATTTCTGTAAGTCAGGATTTAATCCTATTCTGTTCTGTTCTATTCTATTTGTGGGAAAAGAGAGAGGAAAAGACATACCTGATGTATACACTCATTCTCAGTAAGATAACCAACTGCCGGTGTGCCTCGCTTTTGAAAGAGGCAGGTAAAATACTAATAAACACATTGAGAAGAGGAAAATAGGGATGTGACAGTAGAAGATACTGGTCCTCACTTGGAATACCGCATGCCTTCTGTCATCTGATCTGGACCTGAATGGATGCAGTGGGAAGTTATGAGGCTATTCAGTGGAACAGGGACCTTGCTCTCGTTAGCTTCGCAAAGTGGAGATGGAACTGGGACACAGCTGTCCCTTGAGATTGCATCCAGGGAAGTGTGCCAGTGAGGAGGGAGAGCTCTCTGGATAAAGAACAATGTTGGCATAGACAGCACATGCTGGCCAGAAAGGCATTTATGGGTTTAGAGGGAAAAGAAGTGATCCCAAAACATCTGCTTTGCTGGATTTGGTGGTCTCTTCAGACCAAGTCATTTCCATTGGCAGCAAGAGTCTCTGGAACAAACTTCCTGCAGAAGTAGCAGAGTAAGGAGCAAAGTAATTAAAAAGAGGAAACAGACCCCAGAAATTCTTTGCAGTTCCTTATTTCTGGATCAGTAATCTGAGGCTTTGTCCTGAGCTTATTAAATTGCACAGAATTCTCCATCAAGACCAGCATTTAATATCTGTCCATATAACAGCCATTGGGAATCAGGAGGTACTAAATATAGATATTAAATGATCTGGTTCTCTATTGCACTGGGTTTCCATTCCACTCAAAACTCCTGAAGTCCTCTACTTCCCACCCAACTCTGCCTTTCAAACAGACACTTTCAACAGAGAATCAGGACTGAGCCATAAATTAATTTTCACAGTTCCTGGGCCACTTAGCATAAATCTTTGCCACCAAGCTGCTGACCAAAAGAAGCATATATTTAACAGATAATCTTTGTGAAACACAGCAATAATTAGTTTTAGAGAGCCACATAATTTTAGCCTCTAACAAATATTACAAGGAAGGCTTTATCCTATTTACCATGAGTCACCATCAAGAGCTTATTTTTAATGTGTTTTTCTCTGTTTATTCCTCTTCCTAATTTCATCACTGACTTTCAGAACAGTTTGTAGAGCACTGACATGTGGAATAATAATAAAGAGAAGATCAATTTTAAACACAGGAAAAAATCTCTTTCCATTCATATGAAATATTTTCAAATTAAATAAAACAGTTTACTCTTACCAAGTTTGCCTTTGTTTTTTCCTAATTTACATTTTATGAGCAGCCCCTTTCAATGTTTTAAAATTCATCTTCTGAGTACTTTTTAACTGAGGAAAAAATCTCTTAAAATCAAGTGAACTATCAATAAAATCCTAGGAACACAGTTTAACTGATTTTTCTTTGCAAGCTCTGTACAAGGCAGGATACTGGATAGTAACTTCCTGACTTGAAAAACCAATGAAACCATGTCCCAACATATATAGACTTGAATGCACAGATATAATGAATCGCAGCCCAATATTAAATCTCTGCGATTTCCCAAGCTCCAGATATGCTGACCCAATCACATGACCAATAAATAAAAAAGAAAAAACTCAGTGAGGATTTCTCAAGAGAAAGCATCTAACTGCTATTTTAAATTCGCAGACAGGGTAGAAGGTGCCTCTTCATGATTAAAACTGTAATTCATTCTCTCAGGCTAGACGCTGACCAGCTCAATACGCCAGATTCCATCCAGGGCCTAAATTCATAGAATTTAGGACCAAGAGGGACCATTAGATCATCTAGAAAACAACTCAGACTCTCAAATTTAGTCTCGTTACTCCAATATCGAGCCCTAAAGCAAGTGCTTAGTAGAATCATATCTGTGCTCTCAGGTATCCCATCCCTGGTATAAGACCACAGAGCTCATTAGTTTGGGAGATAAAACCGCCCTTTGGATGTGAAGCTTTTGGGCTGATGCCTTTCTGTTTTACAGGATGACAGCCTTAAAAAGCAAAACCCACCATCACCTCTGAGGTAACTGATGGGAGATGGCAGCAGATCGCCTGCACAAACCCACCAATGCCAACCCCTTAGCCAAAGATTTCTCTATATGGGCAGTGTTGCTGTAAAGAGTTACGGGTCAATCCATAGCTGTGGGACCCCAAGAGTGTCGTGATCTTTATCTCTTGCCTGGGAAGAAAAAATGCATAATGCAGAGCATGAAAACAAGATCTCCACGCAAGAGGACAAAAGCAACTTGTTTGATGACCACTATTTGGGGAACATGCCTTGCATTCTGCAAGGGACAGGGACATCATTAAATTTCCCTCCTTTTATTTATTTATTTATTTATTTAAATCTGTAATTAAGACTATCACTCAACTTTCTCTTTTAAAACAGTGTGTTCTCATGAGAGCTTCACAGGTTGTTTGAAATCTGGGCCTCTTCCCAGTATTTTTCAGCCAGTTTCCTGAGCTTGCTGACGGAGCCGTCTGGACGGCCACTGGCTCGCATTCCTCGCAGTCTCTGCTCCAAGCCAGCTTCTTTGGGTCCAATTTCAACAAATACAGACGGACCACCACAATCCAGAGCTCAACGTGGGACTGGCACCGTGTGCCTTTGAGATATTGAACATAAATCAGCTGTGGCGAGCAGAGACAGATGTGGGCGTTAAGAGAACTGCCAGCTCTATATGCTAAATATGGAGTTTTGCATGGGGAATGCCAAAGATCGCAGGTCTTTCTTTAATGCAAATTCAGCTGGAGGAGCAAGAACAGCAGCCAATTAAGCAGCTTTCAATAGAAAGCAGGCACTTTCTATTGAATTTGCAGCTGGGAGGCCCAGGTTCAAGTCAAAAGAAGGGACAATATTGCAACATCAACTTGTTTTGCTTGAGACCCAGGAGAAAGAAGTCCATTTTGTGATCATGTTGGGAGAGCATCCCTGCTAGGGACTCTGGTAGCCCTCAAAGGGTTTCTATGCCTTTGTCCTCTGAACTGGGAGAGACCCCTCTGAGCCCTGAGAGGAGGCTCAAAAGCAAACCTGCTTCCAGAAACCTGCTTGAAGGGATGTGAATTTGTCAAGCACAAGATGCGACCAACAGGGAGGTGGAGCACAGCATGGACTTGACCATTTCTGGAGGTTTCATGGGATTTGTAACTGGCACAGGGAACAACCCTGATTCCCAAGGGAAGCCACAGGGTATCACACTGTGGGCAGCTGAGGCTTTTGGGCACACGCTCTTGACTGTCTATCCTCATGACAAAAGCCTGCAAGTATCAAATGCAAATATATCCTTGTGGTTTAGGTTAACCCGGTATTCCTGACATGCTATTGATTTAATTTCTAAATTACTGCTGAATTTGTCAGCTTTATCCTCGGAGGTGTCTTGCTCACATCTCACCCTTGCACAGCTTCAAACACCAAGAGGTCAGGCTGGGCTATGCCATCAAATATCCAACTCCATCAAACAGCTAGTGTGTCTCCCAATAAAATTATGCAGAAGTGCCATAGTCAAGCCTAAATATGGTGCAGAAATAATATAAATTTTAATGCCATTTAATTATTGCTTCATTTATTGACAGTGACAACAATACTAAAAAACATCATCTGCAAACACTCTGAGGGTGTTATTTGTAAGTATTTATGCATGTGAATAACTTTTGTCATAAGCCCCAGTTCCACTGAAGCTGAGAGTTTTCTGGCATTAGAAATACCTAAACCAAAGCTTATGGGTATGTATCCAGAGGACTCAGTCTGAGATTCTGCTGATGTCGATAAGGCTGTGAGATGCATTTTAGTTCCAAGATACTCCAGCTGTGTTGGCTGATCTCTCTTTGATATCTCACCTGTCAGCTCCATCCTGTTTTAAAAAATGTTAGATGACAAAAGAAGATTAGAAACCGCTTTCGCTTCCAGAACCATAGCTAAAGCAGGGCAACATTATGCTTAGATAGAAAATGAAGCACTGAGTGTTTTATTGAGGAATTAGGACATTCCACCAGATTTTGTATGGGAAGTTTACATTGATTACAGACCAGAAACATCTTGTTAAAACTCCTGTACCAAAAAAGGATGGAGCAGCCAGCAGCTGGCAGACGTTGGAGGTGGACTTTCATGTTAGCATCTTATTACCATTACATCAGGTGGCTTGTAAACACAGAAATGCTGACACACTCTCCTGAGTGCCATTGCCGGCTGACAACACACTGCAAGCAGATCTCGCTTGCTGGATTTCCCCTTATAGGGAAGTATTATTACTGCAAAAGAAGTTGCAACGAGGTGAGAGTTGAGACAGTTTCAAAAGAGATCTAGCTGTGTTTGTAGGATGGAGAGCAGTCTCACCTCATGGCAAATATTTCTGGTGTCTGGTGTCAAATTTATTGAAAAAGTGTCACCGACAGTGTCAGCTCAAATCTTTGTCAGTGCAAAAGTTGGCATCAGTACCAGTTCCTGCCAGAGATGGAAAGCTGAGACCTGAAAGAGTCAACAGGGGAGTCTGAATATAGATCCACCTTTTAATAGGATGACAAGGTCAGGGGAAGGCGATCCTGTCCTTTCTGCTTCTGAACCCTTGCTCACTCCTGTGGGCAGCTTGGCTGGAAGCAAAAGAGTCTTCAGGTTCACTGTTACTGAGCGCCAAAACTCATCTGTGAAAACTGCCCATCTTCATTGCAGAAATTCCAAATTTTCCATCCTATTTCTACATTATGGCATAGAACTCACATAAGAAAAGATAAGTCACATAAAAGTCATTTTTCCCATAGATAAGAACGTATAAATTCTTTAGACATGAAGATGTCTTGATTTCTACCACTTCTTCACCTCCTTTTCACTTGCTTCCAGAATAATTTCTCTGAAACATGCAATATGAAGAATAAGAAGTAATAGAGTATTAAAAAGGGTGAGTATTTGGAAACCCCTGTCTGTAATTATTCAAACATCTGCATAGTTCTACAGTTTATGTCTGTGACTCCCCCCTCAGCAATAACGAGGTTTCTTGAATTCTCAGCAAGTTAGCAAAACACTTCAGAGGCTTGACTTTAATATCTCTCAGAAAAATATTTTTTTCTTTTCAGAGGAGACAGCAAAATATCTATATCTATATCTATCTATCTATCTATCTATCTATCTATCTATCTATCTATATCTATATCTATATCGATAGATATATCTGTCCTTAGGAGAACAAACTGGGTGTATAGGACACACTGTGCTGTTTGGAGGGTATTGCTATAGCTTGGGGTGTTTCTGAGCTGGCAGGCAGAATAAAAGCCACAGTCCTAAAGCACACCAATATTTTCCTTTTTGATATCAGGCTTAATTTAGATGTAGAAGTTTGGAAGGTTTTTATGATACACAATTAAGACAGGGAACAAAACGTGTTTTCCGGTATCACTGCAAGCTTCATAAATGTCCATTTAATATTAGCCAAATTTTGTAGCCAAGGACTGAAAGAGAATAGGATGTTGCTTGGGTTCATTACAAAAGGTGAGCCTATCAGCAGTATTTGAAAGGAAATAAATGTTTTCACTAGTTTTATTTGCCGAGAGTCATCGCTTTGCACTCTTGGTGAGTTGGGAAGAGAGAGCAAATTTCTTTTTTAACTGAAGAAGAGGAAGGAGTGGAGGTGGCAGCTCCTTCTTTCCTTTTCACATAAGGAGAGCACTAATTTGAAGTTATTTCTGCTGCAGCCCTGGGCTTTTACCTTTCTGCAGCCAGACTCTCACCAGCAGAAACACCATTTCATCTCCATCCTCTGAGCACATTTTTCCTCCTTTAACTTTTAGCATGTTCCCTGAACTGAAATTTCCTTCCAATAGCATCCGTGCGAGACACAGGGAATGAGATAAGAATTGTAATATATCTGTCTAATTCCTTTCCTTCCAGTGAAGATAAAGAGATACAGCTGAATTCTTTCCCGACTTCCCTAGCAGCAAAAATAAAATCTTGGGGAAAAAGAAAATCTCTGTTGTAAAGGTCCTTGGTTGTTAGAGTATTTCTGCAGCTTGGTTAAAGCTGGAAAAGCAGACAAAATTTCTTCATAAAAATAACATCACAAAAATAAAATTTCTGAAGTTTTAGTGTTCCCCACTAGGATCATAAAAATAAAGTCACTTCCTTGGAGAAACAAGCAATTTCTTTTGTCAGAAAATATTAAAAAAAGAGAGTAGGTCTATTGCCTGCTGCCTGAGAGCAGCTGAGCCTGGAGAAGGTACCTGGCACTAACTTAAAGGCAACCTCAGACAAAAAAAAAACACACACAAAAAAAACCCCAACCAACCAACAACAACGAACCAAACCAACCAAAAAAACAACAAAAACCCAACCAACCAAACAAAAAAACAAACAAAACAAAAACCCCCTCAACATTAACTAAGGCAATCCTGCAACAGCATAACTTCACCACAGCTCTTTTGGGCAGAGGAGACATGAGCAAATTTATAAAGACATCGTTAACATCTAGGAAGCTGGAAATTATGGAGAAAACTCAAAAAGCTAATGTCCTGTGTGTATGTTTTTTGCTTGGTTGGTTGGTTGGTTTGGTTTTTTGTTTGTTTTGTGGGGTTTTTTCTGTTTTGTGGGCTTTTTGTGTTTTGTGTTTTTTCCCCCTGCCCCCATTAATATAGCTATGTGCAAGGGGCAATTATTTTGCAAACCTGCCCCACCTGCTCTTTCAGTAACACATATTGATTCCAAATTCCCCCTGTTTGCTGAAATAAATCAGTATCAGTGATGGTTTGCACTGATTTGTCATGGGTTGGACCTACTGGTGGGGCATGCACTGGTGGTGGACAGTCCTCCCCTTCCTCCCATCTAATGCATTTCCAGGTATGAGTCAGACACAGGGGACTCTTCCACAAATAAAAGGCTTTACCCATGCTTCCGGTTAAAAATAAAGATGCTGTGCTGGAGAATGACCAAGTTATTACTGTTTTGCCATGGTAGAAATTGAAAAAATAAAGGTAAAAAAGGTGGATAAACATATGAAATTATGACAATTAGTTAAATAAGGATGCCTGATGACCATATCCCCAGCCTCACCACCCTGGCATTTGGGGTAAGCTTTAAGGAGAGTTAATATTAAGAAAGGCATTAGTAATAGATTTCGCTACATTGATAACTTCTCCTTGCTGGATTTCTGGTCATAGCAGATGAATGTCAAATATTATAACTTTTAAAGCAGTTCGGGAATCAAATTGCAAGATATTAGAGGAATTTGACTGTATGATGGATCTTAGAGGGTAAGTAAATTTTCCAAGTAACTCGTATTTTGGGAAAGCATTTCCTACAACAGAGCTACCTACAGGCTCTGAGATCCTTCCCTCAAATTTGGGGTTTCCTTCTCTCTCTGCTTTATACCATTGCAACACCATGGGATAGTTTGAGCAACCGCATTATTTCAGAGCAAGTCATAAAGCCTTTTGGATTAAAAAGGCTACAGAGTGATTTATAGTAGCATCATTTAGAAGCATTAGGGCATGCCAAGAGATTATGACATGCCAAAAACCTACAAACATTCAGTACAAAACCAGAATCTATGGCGATGCTGCTGAAAGTCAGGTTAAATATAGAAACCAGGTTTGCTAGTAAAAAGCATTCAACTGGAGAAATAATGCAATTTTTTGATTGGTCCATATAGAGACACAGGTGCTACAAGGAAAGTTGTTATGCCAGGTCAAAATGCAAGCCAGTTTTTTGAATTTAATAAGGTCTCATAGATCAAACCCACCATCAGGGATTTAAGAATTGCATTTTGGCTCAATTCTGAGGCAGTGACTGAATTACTAGTAACAACTGCTAGTGAAAACTTAGCAAACCTCATGGATAAAGTCTGACTCTTGGATCAGTATTAATTCTCAGCCACTTCGTTATCACCAGCCCTTGAGTCCAAACCTCTCATTTTTTTTTCTTTTAGTTGAAGTTGTAGCAAACTAATTTTCTCCTTTAATCCTATATAAACCAACCACAGAAAAAAGGCTCTTCCTTTACCCACGTTTATTGGGTGTCTCAGCCTCTAAATCAGTGTCCCTGGAGCTCTCTGGTTCTATCCTTTCCAAATCTTCACCCTCTTGCATTCACAAAGGACACTCCTCTTGAATGAAATTCCTTGATTTCTGGAGTTTAAGTTTCACTCTCTAGTGTTTTCAGCTGCTGTTGGTTTTACTAGTGGGTATAATGGATGCTAAATTTACCATGAGCACGATATTTCCAGCTTGAGCTGCCTTTGATTAACTGGCACTCCAGTAATTTAAAATGCTCATGGCTGTTGCACCTACCAGACCTTTGGCAGCTCATATTGGCTGCCCATTTTTCTTGGGAGCATTCACGGGAAAAGGAATTTTATGTTCACTAAAGCCCCTGATATTGAAAAATAAGACACAGTACAACACAAAAACCCCCTGGAGAGGTCAAGAGGTCTGCAAAAAAAGTCCTGATACAATTGTCCTTCAGAAAGATCTCCGTATGAGTTGTAAATAATTGTTCTGTGTCTCTGCATCTCTGAACCTCGCGATTCACAGACTGCTTGGAAATTGGGTAAGTGTTGTGGTTTTTTCTTTTTCTTTTTTTTTTTTTTTTTTTTGCGCAAACTTGAGTAACCGCTTTTAAATGTATGGTTGGAAAATCTGGCTTGCACAGCAGACCTCACAGTCATTCTCCCAGTGAAATTCAATCCTCTTGGTTTATTTCATTTTACCTAAGACACCACTGAAGGAAAAATGGTTTTGGAGTAGATAAATCTCTTTCCATCCATGTCTATGTTTTTTTACAGAAAATCTTGTTCTCTTTTTTTCCTTCCCCTTCAGCTGTAATACAGATAGTCTGTTTTCTGCTCCCTGTTTCCCACTGAATATAAGGCAAAAGCCCCTTGGAAGGAACAGGCCACTGGACGTGTGTGATTTCCTACAACCATGACTGAGTGTCTTTGCTCACTGTATTTGATAAGTGATCCAGATAGCCAGGAATAATTTACTACACGTCTCCATTTGCCCTTGTGCTAGGATTACAATCTGGGAGGTTTTTCAGCAAGCATTCACAGCCCCCATTTTTAATCAGTCTTTCACCCGGATAGGCCAAGAAAAAGTTGTAAAGTCAGAAGAAACGCTGGCATCTGTTCTGTGACTCAGAACAGAGCAGAGGTTGTCTCCCTTCCATTTTCTGCTAACTCCAATTTCTTTTTTTTTGTTGACCACACACAAATGGTTCTAATCAGCTTCCAAAAGGCTCTTGTTGGCATTTTAAGATGTTTGCTCTTTGCATTCTTCTCTACATCCCCCTTTCCTTTCTCATCTGAAAGCAAAGAAGATGTTGAAAAAATCGTCAATTTTATTCTTTTTTTTTTTTGCTGAGCGATTTTGGTTTTCCATTAGCTGAACACTTCTATTGAAGGGTGTTGTGCAATGAAAGTGCAACGGATATGGAAACCTCTTTATTATGCTTGGAATGTCAGTTCGGACATTTGTTTTAGTTGGACCATGCAAAACACGGTCATGGCAAGAACAAGCCAGCAGTTTGCTTCTTTAATGACCCTTCCTCTGCTAATGGGGCTCGGGCTGTCAAGCGATGCATGTTCCTCGATTGCAGGTGAGTTCAGGTGCTTGTCGATCCATGGCCAGCTGGGAGCTGACAATGCCCATGTCAATCAGCTACCGAAGAGGCGTGATTGGCGATGCCTCTTCGAATTGAGCATCCTTCAATCATACCACCAGAGGAAGAGGTTAAAGGCTTTTTTCACCTCTGATGGCACTGAGCTGTTGAAGACAGTGAGAAAAGCTGAAAACCCCTCAGGAAAGAGAAAAAGAAAGATGGCTGTTGGCATGAGAGTGGTTGTGACTTCCCGTAGAAGCTTCTGTGTTCTCCTGTTGAGAAACAGAAAGCAATAAAAAGAGGATATAATGCTCAGCAACTGATTTTCTTCTCCAATATTGACAGTGAAATATATTCCTTTATATAAACAAAAATAACCCCCAAAAAATGAGCCCTTGGCATAGGCCAGTAAAATCACACATTCTGAACAAGGCCAGGCCAAGATGGAAAAATACTCAGTCTATTTTTCCTAAAATCTACCATATTTCTCCACTCTCCATTTTTTTTTTCCCCAGGAAGAATGTGTATGCAAGATGCTCAGATTTTGAAGGTACGTTTCAGCGACACACAACCACAACTCTGTCAGGTGAAACCACAGCAGCCCTCAGTGGACAGGCTTTTGTGAAGTCCAACAGATCTTGTTTTGGCTTGAGGAACATCAGGTGTTAAGTGACAAACACCTCCAGAGAAAGGATTCCCCACCCCTCAGTGGCCTGGGATGGATTTCCACAGGTGGCTTCCATGGGTATCACAACCTCCACATGAAAGTCCCTGGTTTCCCAAAATAATTTCCTACCTGGAAGATCCTTGGTTCCAGTAGGGTTTTGATTAGACCTTACACATGAACTTCTCCTGAAGATGATTAAGTTCAGTCATTGATTCACAGAATCGATCAAAAGTCCAAAGAACCCATGAAAAGGTTCAGATTTTGGTCCATGACAAGATGCAATATGACAAACAGGTAGAGAAGCTAGAGAAGCTAAACGCTTATACGGGTGTAACAGCCTTGAATAAGGAGGAGAAAATTTCAAAGAAAAATATTTCTTTCTGAAATTTCAAAGGGTTATTTGCACATTTGCAATTCAATTAAGAAGAGACTATTTTATTGACTAATACCTTCAAAACCCTGTTGATTCAACATCCAACAGGGACAGTTAATGACCAGTGCAAACTGTTCAAAGCAAAGGAGTTGCCAAAATTATCAGGAATTATTCTCATACCATAAAAAGCATTTGCTCTTGTGTCTTCCTGCAAGATGGAGAAATCTAATTTATTCTCTATGAGTCATCATTTTCTCCTTGGGACACAGAGGAAGGTATGTGAAGGTAACCACACCAGCCAGCTGGAAGATGCCCTCTATTAATCAGCTTTAGCAAAACTGTCCTTCAGATTTTTCCATTTTGCACAGTTTTTTCCACCTTAGATGGGACTTGGGATGAATCACAGACTAGTTGACAGGATGGTGATGGGGCAGACTGGTGTCCACCCACCAGCTAGACATCCACCCACCCCTGGAAGAGAGCAGACATCTCTATCCCCATCGTGTTTCTCCTCCTTTAGACACCCATGTGATTGCAGCTTGAGTGAACTCAGGTCTGCGAAGCAATGGGCAGGTGACAAATGCAGATGGTGACATAGCTGAGAATGACATGAAATTCCTCATTTTCTCTGACTGGATGAACTAAGCTGCCCAAAACAACTGGTGTACACAGAATAATGGAAAACAGAAACTTTGCCCAAAAAGATTGTTAATATTTGTTGCATTCTATTGGCAGTGTCAAACAATTTCTTTATGTTTTTCCTTTCTGTCTTCCTCAACGACAATTATTCAGCAACAGCAATGTAGGTAGCATGACAATATAATAGTCTGTTTTCATTATTTTGAACTAATTTTGCTTTGCTATTTTTAACTACCATAAATGCTACTGCCACAGGGAATAGGTAGAGTACTTTGCTATTTTAGCGGGCTGGAAAGAAAATGAATAAACTTTTGCATACAGTGGGATGTTACCCTTGCCAACACTCAAATGAAATAGGTTTGCCTGTGTTATTATGGGACCATAATCATGTAATTACGTAGTACTAGGAGAGTGTTTTACATCTCTGCAGAAGCCTAACATTAATCTGCACAGTAGCTAAATATTATCTTCATTTCACAGACTAGGAAAGTAAGGAAAAGCGTAAATCTCTGGGATGATAAAGAATATAAATATTAATTTGCAGCTGGAAGGAAGCACACAGTACTCCCTGCAGGACTAAAAGACAAGTCATAGGGATGCTCTAGTGCCTTATGCAAATTTTTAAGGTAAAATACTCCCTTGACTTTTCTTTTTTGCCTTGATACAGATATATCAACCAGCTTCAGGATCTTTACAGGCATGATACTGACTGTACATGGTGACTCCTCTATTCACCATCTATCTATGTGTAATGCATTTATTCTCACATCTCTATATGAAGGGAAACCTAGAATGAGACACTGTATGGTTTACACAAGTCCCCAGAATAATTGGTTACAGTGACTGCAGCCAAAGGTGCTTTTGTCTCTTCTTCACCACAGCCCCAGTAATTAAAGGGGGGCTTGTGACAAAGCAGAAGCTTTTATTCAGTTTTCATAGAATCACAGGACAATTTGGGTTGGAAGGGACCTTCCAAGCTCATCCAGTGCCACCCCTGCCATGAGCAGGGACATCTTCACCAGCTCAGGTTGCTCAGAGCCCCGTCCAGCCTGGTCTGGGATGTCTCCAGGGATGGTTCATCCACCACCTCTCTGGGCAACCTGAGCCTGTGTTTTACCACCCTCCTTGTAAAAAATTTCTTCCTCATGTCCAGCCTGAACCCTTACTACATTCCTTTCACAGTCAGTGCCCAAATTCAGCCAGCACTGTGGGTCAGCAAGACCATGGCACCCAAGGAGACTCGTGAAAAAACATCCTTTACTTCCCCCAAATTCACATCCCATGTTCGGGACACCCTCTTCACTCCCCACAGCCAGCCATCTTCCTTGAAGGCTCTGTCTATGTTAACCCTAATCAGCCTTACAGGCTCTGGATAAATGCTCTAACAATCATTTCCATGGCCAAATTGCATCTTCTCCTTCTTTCCTGGATACCAGGCAATGCAAGGGGTTTACAAAGTGACCTGAATGCCAGCAGCTTGCTTTGTCACTCCTGGTAGAAGGACATGGGCACGAATTTCTTGCAGCATGAGTGAAACAGCCTCTGTGGGTCTATAATGATTTGTCATTTCCTCATTCCTGGAGGCCAGTTCTTCTCCAGCATCCATGTAAGAGACCATTTCTATTAATAACTCTCAGGCTTTGCATTTCCTGCATCCAAAGTACTAATGAAAACTCCTTCCTGGTACTCCTCCAGGGGAAAGGCAGTTTCCTCCATCTCCCCATCACTATCTGTACATCTGGTCATCTGACCTTCTGGACATTTCTGTCCTATGGCAGATTTACATGAAACATCTGCCAGTTTTTGTTGAGGTTGGTGTTTTACAGGGAAAAGCTGCAGGCTATCTTAGGACAATAAGTGCTTCTCCCTGCCCAGATGACCAGTCCCATTCTCTGGAAGGGAAATAGCAATCAGACCTTTTGCCCTGGTTGACTTATACTGTTGCTTCTGCTCAAGTCAGGCTTCCTCTAGGGTCTGTTAAGTGAAATCCTTCATCCTGCATAATTATAACTTCATCCTGATGCTGAGGGCTGCCTTGACAGCTCAGAGAACATGAGCTGGGGATTTTAGTCTCTGCAGATGTTGATATGGGAATCACTTGGCAAAGATAAACATTTGAGGTATGTCCTACCTACACTCCAAAGAGTAACAGAGCAGTTTTATGTGGTGGCTTTGCTCTATTCTTTTGCCATGGAAATTTTCTTGATATAGAACACAGGTACTGATCAACCCCTCTTCTCCATGAAATCTACACCAAAACTACAAAAAACCCAGGCCAGGAGAGCAGTCTCCAGTATTTTCTTAGGAGTTTTACTGTTGCACATCCTTCCTTGCAAAACAAGGCACTGCTGAAGTTAAAAATGAATCCTCTGACTGCAAATGTGCTTTCATCTTCTCTTGACCCCAAAATAGGTTTCTAGGGATGGTTCAGATGATGCAAGAGTTAATCTTCCCTCCTCCCTGCCCAGTCCCCAGCCTCCCTGTGCTATCAGACTTCCTGGAGCAATTGTCATCTCTCAGTGAACCCTGTGGTGGGAATTGCACAACTGGGACAAATCCTCACCCCATCTCAGCCCTGAGACCTCCCTGTGATGCTGAACCATCATGTTCATGTCCTTGACAAACAAAGGGCTACCTGGGACCAAGCTGTCTGCCGAGCCAGGCCAGCTACTGTACCAAGGAGGATGCCATCAGATCCTTGGGAAGGGACAATTTGCAAGTAATTTTTGGTTTCTGCTCATATAGGAACTGGGGGGGGGGGGGGGGAGGGAGGGAATGTGCGTTGGGAGTTTGATGAAGTCTGGCACTTTTGAGGTAAATGAAGTAGCAAATTTTTGGGGGGTACATTTCCTATTTTTGGCTAAGTTTGTATTTTCTGCAGTGAATGTGATACCTAAAATGCCAGCAACATTTGGTTTCCATTCCCCCCAAAGAGACATTTGTCTCCAGACTAATAAATCTGAATCTTAATGTGCAGCCTGGTAAAAAAACTGGTGCCAACATGACCTGTTTATTTCTCCCGTGTCTCAGTTTTCTCATTTGAGGAACAAACTTTCTGTTATAAGGTTTTGTAGGGTTTAAAAATGACATTTTGTATAGGGTAGGGCTTTCAAATCAATACATCCACTGAACTAGACAAAAAAGACACACGCAAGAAACTATTTCTTGTATAAATGAAAGTATTTTTGTGAAGGATCTGTCACCAAGATGGTTTGGATGGTTTCGCCTCAGCAAAGTGTTGGCTGTTGAATATTTTCTCTTGCAAAGAAATGCCTCGACAGCAGCTAGTTAAATATTGTGATTTCATACGGCGCCTTTATTTACAACGTGGCATTATCTTTAACAGCATCTATTTATAATGATCTCTATGAGATAATAAACAGTGCTATCCTATTAACAGGGACCTCAGGGTTCAGCCAACAGCAAGAGGAGCCTGCCAAAAGACCTAGGTGGCCTTCTATGCAGCACAGAGCAGCACAGCTGATGGTATGTTTTTATGTCCCTATATTGCTGTGCTCTTATTCAAATAAATAGGCATTAAAGGTGTGAAGACAAGTTTATTGATGCATGTGCAACCCCATGACCATCTGGGGTACTCCACAAGGGTGACAGTGCCACTAACCCTTTCTCGCCAGTCACCTCCATAAGAATAAGCCACTGAGCAATCTTAGATGTTTAATGAGAAAAATAAAAACATATTATTTCCCTGAGAAAACTCTCTGCCTCTGTAGCCACCCAACAGGGAGGACCCATAGTCCTTCACCTTCCCCATCCTGAGGCTGGGAGGTTTTGGCACTGAGGAGACCGAGGATGAGCTCTGCCACATCAGAGGCTTTGGGGACAGAGCCCATCTCCACACTAAATCTCTTCCCAATTATAAAACAAAATAAAAGGACACCTTTCTGCCAAGGCATAGCCCACCTGGAATGCGGAAGCTCCTCGCTTCAACACCAACAATTTGCTGTGAAGGCTGCTACATTTCAGAG
This sequence comes from Nesoenas mayeri, assembly GCF_963082525.1. Taxonomy (NCBI): domain Eukaryota; kingdom Metazoa; phylum Chordata; class Aves; order Columbiformes; family Columbidae; genus Nesoenas; species Nesoenas mayeri. The sequence goes on along the minus strand of NC_137547.1, from coordinate 10,266,027 downwards.
GTCAGACAGAGGCAGCAGCGATGAAGGGTAACTATTTTTGGTGTGATTTCCATGCGTTTTGGCTGGGAGGTCCTCTACCTACTCCCTGCTGTGGCTGTTCCCTGGTGCTGGGTCCACCCCAGCTGAATGGGAGTTTCAGAAGCGGATTGGGCCCCTGCAGCAGAGGCTGTGACAGATGGAGGCATAGGTTGGAAACCTGTCTGTGGCAGAAAGAAACCCCTGTGTTAAGCCAAGCAGAGGGTTCTCCAGGCTGCCCTCACAAACAAGTCCCTTTTCATGCAAATGCCTGCCCAGAAAGCTCAGTACCCCCTACCAGGGAAAGCCCATCCTGTTCCAGTACACAACGGATGGCATGTCCCACTAGCTTTCCACTCATTCCATCACATTATTTATTGCTTTGTTCCATTCGTGGTGGAAGAGATGGTTTTACCCAATATCTTCCATTTTCAAAGCTAAACAAACCGCTATAAATGCCTCCTGTCACTGCTGGAGTTTATGTGTGTTATATATTTGACATCATCAACCGCAGCTAATTGCGACTATAAGCTGTAATTATGCCACTGCGCTGCACAGGAGGTTGTGTTTTACAGCCCTAATTTGGCCACGGACAGGCACCTTGGATCTGCTGCTCTTCCGAGTCAACAAGTCCAAACCTTCAGGACACCTTTCCATAGCACACAGCATCTTCCACACTGCACCATCCTTAATATGGAGGTCACCTGCGAAGCAAGATGCAAGTATCCCACTGAAATGGAGTAATGACTAGAAATTTCCAGCCCTAAATTTGCAGGCAGATAGGTTATCCTGAAGCATGTCTGGCAACAGTAAGGGTAGTCATGGGACCAAGCAGCCTGGGGAGGACTTAGCAGACATAGGGCACAGGAAGGGTTATGTTCTCTGTTTCTTCTCAGAGATAACACAGGAATGTTATCTGCATTGTAAAATAAATGATAGCTTGGAGAAATATGCATATAGGACATAGTTTCTGGGAGTGATCCCTACCAAAAACTGAATTTCTGAATACCTTCAGCTCCTGATGATACCATGGTCCTTTTCTCAAGAGGGTATATTAATATATTGTATATTAAGCCCATTTTCCAAACTTCTTTTCAAGATGAGTTCAGTCCTGTCCAGATCTATAGTGGAAATGTATGAAAAAAATTAAAACCTCTCTTCTCAGTTGCAAAGCAACAATGAAAGTGAGCTGGGAATGGTGGCCAGCTTGAGCACATCATCTTGGAGGCAGCTGAACGTGTGTGCTGAAACGTGCTCCACAACCAGGGGGTTCAGACTGTGCCTTGGGAGCCCATGAAGCACAAGATGTTAAGACAGGGACTTTTTGAGATGGGCGTGGAGGGGATTTATGACCCTTCACTAAGCCTTTCTGTAGGTTTCCCTGCAGTTCACATAACAGAGTCCTAATTCACAGCCCAGTACTAAAAACTTGGATTTCTCTCAAAGAAAATGGAGGAGAGAAAAAATATATCAGAGAGATCAAAACTGTGTTTGGGTTAACATCAGAAATCAGATGGTGGCAAGGTCCTCTGAAGAAAAAAGGCTTCAATCTTTTCCTCTTAGCAGTGTCCAACCTGTAAAAATTAATGTGCCAACATCTCCAAGAAAATATTCTTTCAGTGACCTTTCTATTTCACCCAACTGAAGGTGGCTGCTCATCATAAAAGTGTTTTCTTTATGTTATTTCACATGATAGATTTGTAGGAAAAGCAATTACGTTAATACAGTGTTAATTGCTTTGCTGTGTAGAATTACCTATAAAAGATTTTTCTACTCAGGGGCTAAAAAGACCTAAATTCCCCTACAAACCTTCTCTCCTCTGCCACATGCGGCCCTGAAATCTTTTTGCTGCATGACTTGAAATATTAATTCTTTTTTGGGGTGGGAGGTAAGTTTATAATGTGGCTGAAAGGATACTTCTCATCTCCTAGCCAATGGTATCTATTTATTTATTTTATTTCTTTTTAATGAGACTCCAGCTGAAGACTAACACTTGACTTTAGCAACTGCTGAGGAAACTTATTAGCGGGGTGATATATGGTATCTTTTTACTTCGCAGATGGGCTCTCCCTAGTTCAAAAGAAAAGGAGGTCTCAAGTAGCCTGTTCTTTAAAAAAAAAAAAAATAAAGCTTGACTTCAGAACAATGGTATGTGCCCTTAGGACTGCTTTCCAGATCACGAGGGGGTGAGGGAGAGGCAAAAGATTTGCCCTGAAATACACGGGTGAACTCCTGTCCACAGCCCTGCAAGCACTGCCATGCAGGTTTGGCAAAAACACTGAAGATCTGCTCAAAAACACAGCGGTCGATGGTATTTGGCCATTGTTCCCAGGGCAAATAAATCCTTACAGGCTGGAATTAGCTTGTTCTGACCTAGCACAAATACCCGAAATCTATATTCCCCTGTATCGCAAATTTTGCAGTCCTAAAACTTGACACAGAAATTACCAGATTATTTAGCAGATTGCTGTTGGTGAATTTTTTGTTCCTAGGCAAAATGCGTGTCAAAGAGGTTTGTCCCTCAGTTTCAAACCTTTGTGCACTTGCTGGAGTGACATCAGACTTAGAACAAGGGAACACTTTGCCTTTCTTCTCAGGTTATGAGTGTTCTCAGTGAACAAGTCAGAAATTCAACATTTCTGCTACAGTACAGTAACACTGTCTGTTAACAATGCACTTATAAATAGTGAATAAAGGTTAAGCTTATTTATCTGTATGAAATAGCCATTTTAATACCTGGTAAATCATTTTTATAGAGACCAGAAGGTTGCTTATAAGCCCAGCTTATAACAATATAAAAACTCCGATTGATGTTTTTAAAATGATGTTTGACACATTGTAGTCCTGTTTGCAATTTTCATATAAGAATCTCTTAAATATTTATTTGCCTTTTTCAGGTCATTTACAAAGGGAAGCATTACTATAAAATATGACTGCTGTGTACAGATTTTGGATACCTGAATAATTTAATTGTTTATTTGCTCTGTGTTCTCATTTCCAAATAAACTGACACCGCTTTTTTTTAAAAAAAAATATTTTTTCTTTTTTTTTTTCGTTTTTTTCATTTAAGGACAGAATGGAACATAAGGATTAGTGCAACATTTAAGGTCTGGACAACCTGTGATTTTGTGCTGGTCTTGTTGGTTAAGGGTGTGCAAATTTTTACTGATACTGCTATAAAAGTTGTCCTTAATGTGCTGTGACCAATTTACAAGGAAAATTAGCACCAGTTCAAGCTCCAGTCCACATCACCCCATTGCAGCTTCTCCACCTTCTCTCCCCAACTTCTGCCAATCCTGTACTGCATTTGCAAACTCACCTTGTCTGTGCTATTTTACACATATCTTACACCAGAACACCTTACTCCATGGATAATCTGCACAGATATAACTGCCTATATGAAATTAAATTCCATTTTAACTGCACGGGTGTATTTGCAGCCAGCCTTCTCCATCTAGCACCTAGTGCTTTGGATGCCACCAGTAGGATGCCTCCATCTGGGCCCCCAACAATTTTCCACCATCATACAACATGATAAGATATTTACCATCCAGGCACAGAGAAATCTGTTACAACAGGGAGCCCAAGGGCTGCCCTTTGGCTTCTCTAACCTCTCCCTGGCTGCTGAGATGGACCTTACATGGAGCATCCCCCAACATGTCCCACCAGCGCTGGAGGGAGATGGTGCGATGGATCCCTGGATGTTGACTCTGCCTCTTGCAAGCAGCGATGTAAAAGTATCAGCTCAGTCTTTTTGCCACCATTTCTGCTGGCAAATACTGTGATGTGATATACTCTGATGTTTAGAAAAGCTTTTTCTCCCTTCTATTCCCTCACCATGGAAAAGTAGGCAAAATTAGACAAGGGAAGATAAAGAGGACAAGAAAAAAGGGGGAGGAGACAAATCAGACAGAAAGTTCCTGTCCAAACCTGGGAACAGGACAGAGAGGGGGAATTTCCATGAAATATATCTGTCCCTTGCAAAGATCCCAACATTTCTAGAGCCTTTCTCAAACAGTTCCCTTTCTGAACGGTTTTAAAAAATGCCAGGGACACAAAGCAGCAATCACAGTGATTTTCTTGTGCTATTTACCTCCTGTGGGTAACACCACAAATCCTCCTGCTTCCGTCCCAAACTATTGCTGGGAATTTAACCTGTTTTTCTCTAAGTAGAAACATTCAAAATCTGAGTTCTTCAAGAAAATTTGATGAGCTTAGGCTGCATGATGGACTTCTCTGCCTGCAATGATCCAAAAGATGAAAAGGGGAAAAATACTTTTTTCCAGGAAAATACACATTTAAAATAAAAGCTCACACTCTAATAGCAGCATGCATTTTTTTTCCTTTAACTTGGATCTGAAATTTATCCATAGAGGTGTAGGTGGTGTTGTTACAGGTGAGAGTGGATATCAGGTGTTTGGAAGGACACAGCTATACCAGGTTGGGCAGGTTGTTTGGCTGCAAATGGAATTATATGTTAAGACACTGACACTGTCCAGATGTACAGAGGGATGTGGAAAGTCCAGAGTTCTTCCACAGCACAGCAAACCAACACGTCCTCATGCACAGCAGGACATCTCTAAGGAGGCTTTTAAAGGTTACTGCAGAGCTATTAAAATTGCTTTTCATTTAACCTTGCCAAGAGAGTCGACACCCCCAATAACCTTTGATTTCATACTGCCCTTATTGAAGTCAGTGATAATTTTTTTTGTTGCTTGCAGTGTAGTTCATGACTCCGTAAGTATACAAGGCTCAGAATTACAGAAAGAGCAATTTCAATAAATATGTTTAAAATACATATTCTAGGCTTGTCAAGTCTGTAATCTTGGTGTCTTCCAGAGCTGTAAGTGGTTAGGAAAGCTAAAGAATTTACCCAGGACCAAATCTGACCTCTTGTAAGTCTCCAGTGGGTACAGGATAGAGCACAAACACCACATGTGGAAGAAATGTAGGTATTTCACTGTGTATATCTTATTCTTAAACTTCTGCAAATTATCAGTACTATGAAAAGCTCTTTGTGAGCTGGCAAGTCCAAGTGAGAAATATATTCTTCCTGAATTGTTTAGCCTAGAACTAATAATAACAATAACAATAAAAATAAACCTAAGAATTAAAATGGCTGCTAGGCTCTGTAATCAATTCTTCCCTCATTGTAAATCTTGTGTGGTCTCATTTCTGTTCAGCGAAGAAACAGGAAATGTTGTTTTCAAAGGAATCTTTACAAAGAACGTCTTTGTTATTTGTCCATGCAACGTGTCGCACAACGCGGCCTTAATCCTGGATTAAGTAGGTGCTACTGTAACACAGTAACTAATTGCATCATGTGTGGGAGCATTATTATTGATGAGCATAACGACAGTAAAAATAACAATATTAGTTGAGGTTTATTAAGTATAAGAGCTTCACCTTGGAAGAAATTTCTCAGGAAATCGGGCCATGTGGCTTCTGAGCAGTTACAGGTGCCAAAAAGAAGAAGAAATGTCCACCATGAACCCAGCGGCTGCCATTTCTGCTTTTCTTCGGGGATTTTACTTAACGGTTTTGCACTGGTCACATCATGTTCTGGAGGACACAAAGCTGCAGCGGCTTCTTGTCCTGATGTCTACAAGATTTTTGCTGGAAGGACAAATTTGCATGGAAAGTGTCTGGTCCAGGTAGGATGTGAGAGCTCAGAAACTGAGTTCGCCTCTCTAATTCTCTTCTAAACCTGGGAAAGGGGTGTTCTGGGCTTTCCCCCAGTGGAACTTTAAATATTTGAATCTCTTTCCCTAATAAACTGCTTTCCTAATAAACTGCTACCATATGTAAATGCTAACTGTTCACTGACTCCCAATACCCACCCAATGTTGCTTGCTGGGGTAGTGCTACCCTTGTACATGACACATACTCACATCACTATAAAAAGTAGCAGACTGTGTCCGTTTAATAAATTACACCATAAATTTTACAGACTTTACCCCAGTGGCTCTTTAAATCTTGCTTCGGTTATGCAACATCATCTTGCAATAGGAAACATCCTTCAAACATTTAGGTTAGAGGAACAGAATTTAATACACTGAAGTTATTTTAAAGTGTAATAAATAAATAAAATGTACCCTCTCTTCAGGATGAAATATGACACACACAAAAGGGAGACAAGCAGCTTTGATAGCTGATAATAAGGGTCAGTATTTCATTTCTGTTTTATTCAACATCTGGTTTTTGTCCTAAAAATCTAGTATCTATGACACTGACAAATTAACTTTAAAAAGTGAAGTACTGGAAAACTTGTTTTGTCATGAAATCTTCTAGTCTGAGAATTAAGAAGAAAAGAGAATCAAGTTCTTTCAATACTGATACAAGACTCCCACTCAGAATGAGACTTCGATTAAATGTCAGTGCCCAGGACCTGAAGATGAGGAGAAATAGAAAGCTTCCAAGCCAAATGACCACTCTTCTGTGATCTTCTTTGTGCCCTTCTGTTAGTCCATAGTAGGTGACTACCAGCCAAAAACTGAAGAGTTACTTTTGTCAATGTGTTGATAAATTTTGAGGCTTTGGATGAGCCCATTCTGCCTTGCGTGACTGCTACCACAGCTGTTCATAGTGATGGCTCTGGTACTGGAAAGCCTTGGTCTCCACCGTGGAGAAATAGACATTTGTGTTAAATCCACAGGCAGACGGAAAACTAATCAACCTATAGAAAGCCATAGAAGCCTATGGAAACCAAGACAACATTGAGAGGAATGAGCCCCACAACAAAAAATTTGGCAGATTCAAATTAATGTTGACACCAGGTTTTATAAAGAGTATGGGTCAAATTCAAACCTAAGAAAAGCAAGAGGTGTCCCCATTAAGACCAAACCTAAACTTGGACACTATTTTTGAACTCTTCAGAAGTAAATACAATCTCTTCAGCCATTCATGAATAAAAAAAAACAGTAATTGTTGTGACTTTCAACGTTGCACTCTATCCTGCTTTCCATTCTGCTGCAGTTCCACAGGCAAGGTTTCTGGGCCTGGGTACCAAGATGAGGGCATGCTGATTGCTATTTAGAATTAGGAGGAGGGAGAAAGGAGAAGCTGGTTACTAAATACCATTGCCCACACAAACACGTGTGAGCACCCCCCCACAGTAAGCATGATACCACCACAGCCTTCCAGGGTTTTTCCCTTTTTTCATAGGTTTTGACCATAATAATATTATTTATAAAATTGTGTGATTGCCAGTGGGTTTGCCTATAATTTAATAAACACAGTTAAGCAATTTCATGCTTTTTCCAATAAATGAAGAGGGAAAAGTTTGCTTTAGGAAGATGCAACACTTGAGAGTAAGCAGAAGATGTGTTAAGGTTGCCTGTGGTTGTTTCCACAACAAAATCTAAGAACCACAAACAAATGAAGCAAAACCCTTGAAAAGACAAGAAAACTGTAGCAGAGAAATTGCTATTAGTGGAGAACTGAGAAGCGTATATGGGGAATAACAAGATAATTCCATGGCAGAAAATGAGGTACACTTCACATACAGGTGCAGACTGACTTGGCCTTGCCTGCTTCCAGCCAGCACACTGATGGACTATAAAAAATTGATCTAAAAGCCATATAAAGAGCAATAGGTGACCTGAGATGGAAAAGTGGTCCTTGGAGCTTCTGCAAATGTCACAGTACCATGTGGTCCCACTCGTACACCAAAGTTGTGAGTAGTAATTACCTTCAACACAACTGTAAACCACTCCTCTCTTCTGAAAAGCACACAGGTTTTCAGCAACGTGCCCAGTGTTGACCTTGAGACTTTTTCCTTTGCTTTAGCAACATAAAGGGGCCTCACCTGGAGCTCTAAATCTGTCCTTTGACATAATAGAGTTAATCCTGATCTGGGAGGATTCATTAATTTCATGCACCTTTGTTTACTTTGAGAGCCAGCTCAGGGCTCCCTTTGAGTCCTGCTTGTGACTGTCCTTTCTGTGTGCTGTACACAGTAGTTGGACACAGTCTGTAGACCTCTGTAGTTGTTATTTTTCATCAGGAAGATGGCTTTTAGCTGCAGGGGTAAACCTCACTCCATGCTGGGCAAATGTTGGGTGGAAAAATATTTCACAATAGGAAACAAGTTGGAATAAGGCAGAGAAAAGGAAGTCAACCAATCCACAACGCTGTTTGGTCTTGGTGTAATATTTCAAAGTTCCCTGTTTTGAAATTATTAGACCACCAAAAAAGTGAAAGGCTGCCAAAAATTACTGTAAAAGGTAATAATTGTTAATAACTTGGCATCAGCTTGCTCATTTGAGCTGCATGGTTTTGGCATTCATTAAAGACAACATTGTAAGCAAATAAAAGAGCAACTGCCTGGCACATAAAATTTTTAACCACATCATAACTAAATATTAAATGTGAGTTTTTAATTCAATTTCTAGTTTAAATAAGAATCATTGCAGTAACTTTAAAAAAAGGAAGAAAAAGAAGAGTCAACCCCATAAACAGTCAGTCATAACAAGATTTTAAAGAAATAATTGCAGTGTCCTTGACCTTGAAATGATCCTTTTTCTGAATTAGCACAGGAATTTAATTAAAGCTTTAAAAAAACCTTTCATTTTAGATTTGAGTTACCAAATATTTAGAGATCCAGTGCCCCAGCAAGCCAATGGAAACATTCCTGCTCATTTCAGTGAGCTTTGGATCAGGCCCCACATGGCTTTGGGTATCTCATTTCATGGGATGGAACCAAGGTCACTGCAGGAGAAAATGTTCTGCCTTAGCCCAACGTTATCTGAGGTTGAACATCCCAGGGACCACAAAGGCAGCTGCACAGCACAAACAAGCCAGAGAAGAACAAAAGCTGAGACATGTTCATCCATCTTGCCTTACCATTACTCTGTAATAGTTTCAGGTGATTACATGAGGCTCTGAGGACTCTTTTTCTGTGCTTTCCAACAGCTAAGACCATTTTGACCTGCTAACGAGGTCTCCAAATCTCTACACCCAGCTGCTGCCAGAGAAGCAGCTTGTTCCTGCCAACGAGCCTGCATCTCCCTTCTCTTTCCAACAGTTGTAGGAGTCACAGCTTCAGCACGTTAGAGACTCATCCAAAGGTCACTGAAGTCAGGGGACACCTTTTCTATTGGCTTCAGTGGGCTTCAGACCAGGCTCTTAGTCACTGTTAACAAGTCAGCATTTACCAGAAGTGATATCTGAGGCCTCCAGCTCTTTCCTGTTCCCAGTATAGGGTAAGTAGTGACAGCTGGGGTGTCATCCAGTGGTTGCACTTGGTGTTTCTGACCTCTGCATGAGCTATACATCCCTGTCCTGTATATCCAGGGCTCTATGCTTCATTATACAGTTTACAGGAGGGAGGGGTGCTGGTTACAAAAAATGCATTTTTCTTTACTCATCCCCTTCTTATCATAGTCCCAAGCAGAGGATAATTTTTAGGAGCCTGCAAATAATAATAAAGAAAAGTGCTGGTGAAATTCCTGCCCACTTTCTCAAGTCAAGTTCACAATGAACTGGGTGAGAATTTTGCTTGAGTCAGGACAAAATGAGGACAAGCTGGGAAAGAAGCCCTCAGCCCCAGCACACAGTCAGCAGTGTCATCTTTCAAAAGAAATTTCTGCGTGCTCAAAAGGATCAATATCTCCTCATTTTGGTTCAACAGAGGCCTGGTTTATTGCACAGCTTTTGTTTTTATTAGTGAAATACACTAAACTGTTTTCTCAAGACTTGCCAAACAGCTTAAAACGTAATACCATTAAATTTGAGGTCCTACTGGGAAAAGTAATGCAAACTTAATTAAAGTTAACCAGGGTTTTCTCGTTCTGCAGCCCCATGTTTCACTGTGTTGGAGTTCTCTCATAAAGCACTTGCTTACTCAGAGCTCAGGCTGGAAAGGGTGATGCAATTTGCTGAGGACTGGCAGTGGGAGATGGTGAGAAAGGAGGAATAGCAAGGGGAAAAAAAATACTGTTTTCTTCCTCTGGTGTAAAACATCCCAATTTTCTTGTTAAGCTTCATGGCATCCCCACAGCTTTCACAGGGATGGGGTCTGGAACACAGTGTGGTGTCTCCAAAGGGGGTGATGGCTCAGACTCCAGAAAACAGCTACAAGGGTCAAATATTAATCTTTGCAAAGCAGTCCTTGCAATACTAACCTTTGTAATATTTCTTTTGTAGTGTCTTATTGTTTCTAGCCTTTTACCCACACAATGTCCACACCACCTCCTTGGGATGCAGGTACCCATCTCTGCGGGCAGGAGCCTGGCAGACAGCAGGCAGAGATTTCAGGGTTCAAGAGGAAAGATGAGTTTTGACTACAAAAACCACGATGTTGCACCCCTCAATAAGTGAGCATGGTATTTGGAGGTGACGCACTGATTGCATCTCCATGTTTCAAGTCAGAAATAAAGCTCATACCCTGGCTCCTTACAAAGCATTAAATAAATATCCCCTGGTGTTTTAGGGTGCAGGTATGAATGTGGCATCTGATGTTTGGCCAGGTGCCAACATGGGTGATGTGATCTTTTACCCATCAAAAATTTGCCTGTTGTTTTGTGCTGGGTGCTTATCCTAGGATCTGCTTAAAAAGCTGCTGTGCAGACAAATTACAGCAAAAAGTTCCCCCTAGATTGTATTTTTTTCCTTTCAGCATTTGTCAGTCAGAATAGGGTAGTGAGCCATGTAATGGGAATGAGAGAACAACTCAACTGGCTGGTCGAAAAGTCCTGAATGCCATTAACCACCATTGCTAGGACAGGCTGGAAAGCAGTGGTAGGAGATTCTGGGAAAATGCAAGTTGTTTTCTGACAAGTTATTCTTGGATTTTGCCTCATCCTCATCCTCCACCTATTGTTTGTCTTCTGAGCAAAGCTCACTTCTGCCTCAAGCACTGTAGCGCACTTTCTATAGCGTGAATGAGCTTATTACATAGTGCTATTAGCAGCATCAGAAAAAAAAAAAAGTTAAAAATTCCCATAATAAGTACATTTTTAAAATAGAACTCTCTTAGAAATTTTTCATATGCCTGCTCTTCATCACCACTCCAAGGGATGAGTTTCCAGGCCATATATCCTGCAATGCAACAGTTAATGATGAATACATGTATGGAAAGTTTAATGTATAAGTTATTGAATTAGGAGTTCTGCTTCTCAGGTCAGAAAAAATAAAGCTTTGTTAGGAGCTATTTGTCCAGTTAAAATTCCATGAATTTTGAATAATATATTTAAAGTTGTTTGGTTTGGGTTTTTTTGTTTTTGTTTTGACTTAGTAGGAGTAACTATTTCACTTAAGCAAGAAGTATGCAGAAAATAAGCAAACAGAAATGGAGGTGACATTCAGCAATTGTAGGGTTTATAACACCTTAATTTTTATAGAAGATTTTTTAATTGTTACCCGTTTATAGCAGATATCTATAGTATCTTCAACCAGTAGCTTCCTAACTATCACCATTTCTTAGCTAAAATTTAGAACTGTAAACATATGCACAGTATCTTTGCATTTACAGGGAGTCTGGAATACTATATTACAAAGAAGAGTCCCACTGCTGCTGAGGCTGAGATTTTTTTTTTTTTACTGATCAGATGGAAAGCAAAATGATGTGACCTCAGACAACACACTGAATCTGTTCCTTCTCTCCCAAATTGTAAATTGACTCTGCTGTGTTCCCTGAAGGCAGGGGAAGATGTTGGCTTCAGGTATGCTCATGAGTCACCTGGATGCTGTTGAGATGAGGGTATAAATAAGTGTGACATATTTACTCTGTGTAGGCAGAATATATTCTGGAATTAATTTCTTGTAGAGAAGCAATTCTTGGGACCTTTTTTTTTTCCTTGCTGCCACCTCATGGAAACCCAGGGCAGCAGCAGTGGCAACTTGTTTTTGTTTCCCTCCCCCCAGCACTTAGGCGTGTACCCTGTGGAGAGCACTGTATGGTGTCTGCGTGTTGATAAGAGGGACAAGAATAGCATTTTGGTGCATAGAAAATATATTTATTTCCTAAAAACTGCAGCCATTGTGAAGCTATCACTTTCCGTTTTATCCAAGCAAGGATAACACCAGAGGTGACCAGGACTGAAAAGCCACACTTCCCTGTCTGCAGGGGCCCTTCCTGACCAGAAACGAGTGGTGGGACATCTCTTTCTTTCCACTACCCCCAGAGAACAACAATTTTTTGGGAGCAAACTACGCCTACATGGAAAGTTCCCATTTCCTCCTCAAAACAACACCCAAAAAAAGATCAAAAAAAAATAAGGCTCTTGTCTCCTCTGTTCCCCGGCCGGGGCAGGTTCCCTCTCGCGCTGTAGCGTGGCCCTCGCCTTGGCCGGCTGCCCGAAACTCCCGTCTGTTTTCCAGACAGGAAATATGAATCAAAATAACATGACATAAAAACAGTAATTAGCTTTTGTGTGTGAGGCTGCTAAGGCCTTAACGAGGAACAGGCTTGTAATAAAACTCTTGGCTACTCTCTCCAAAACTCACTCGCTCTGCTTTTCAGTTCATCATTTGTTTTCTTGTAGGGAGAAGTGAGGAAAGAAAGAGACGCTATCTGTAAATTGATCCTCCCCACCCTAGCTTAATTATCAGGGCATCTATAAATGTTTTGACAGATTTGTTTGGGGCTATTTCTCTCACACCCACAATGCTCATCCTTTGCTGCTTCTCATGGCATCTTGAGAGCTTTGGCTTGAGCAATAGCTGAGATTTTAATGAAACTGGGGGATCCTACAGGCCACCTGGGGCTACCACACTCTCCAAGGATATTTTCTGGATAGTTGCTCCACCACATGACTTGGGGCAGTTGTGGTGACTCCAAGCATCCTTGTGCCTTTGAGCAGAGTAAAGGATGTTGTGGAGCAGTAGGTTCACCATGAAGCCCAGGGAACTTTGCCAGCACCAAAGGGTCACCTCATCAAGCACCCTTTGCACAGAAAACTGTGGTTACAAAAGGCAAACATCTACTCCAGCTCCTTGTGTGCATGAATGAGTTGAATTTCTGCAGGAAGAGGTTTCAAGTTGTAGTAGTAAACTCTTGTCTCAAAATCTGGCATCACGTGGATTCAGATTAACAAGTGAAATGAGACCTGCATTGGGAGCAATGCTGCTGAGAGTGCTTTCTGTGAGGACTCAGGTGTGCAGAGGTTTGCAAACTCCTGGACTTGTCTTCAGCAAGACAACAGTTTGCTTATAAAAACATCTGTGCCTCCTTCCCAGACAGATGTTCCTAGTGACGAGTGATATGATGTTATAACTCTATAGGAACTAAGAACCAATAAACACCCTATTGGTCTTGGTCCAAAGTATAAACCTTACTTGGATACCACTTTCCTTGATATAACCATAACAAAATCTCTTTGTACAGATCCTGATAACTTTTTTTTTTTTTGGTACATCTCTTCCTGTGCAACTATAGGCTCCCCTCCAATTTTAGTGAGTTGTAATTTAAAGGTGATGTCCCTTCATGGTCAGCCTAGTAAGAGCTGTAGGGCACTGATGTGAGCCAGCTGCACAGTTTCTAGCAATGAATAGTAAAACTTCTCTAGGATCAGTCACCATCCATGCACATAATGCCCTATTGGTAGCAGATCTAATGGGATTCATCAAGTGGGAAGAAAGAGAGAAGTTGTCTCCCTGTTTCCTGAGGCTGTGCTCCCATTTCCCACTTCTTTGTGGGGTGTTTGCTGGGGAATAACATAGGAAAAGACATCAGGGACTGCAAGTTGCAATTAGAGGTGTTTGGAGAGAGTATCCACAGATCACCTACTTCTGTGGAACAAACCGTGGACCCTCCCAGAAAGCTTCCTTCCATGGTGGGACTAACCTCATGCCAGTGCACTGTAAAGTGATGCTTACCAATTAATTAGCCATCTGTAAGAGCATGTTGGCTGCCGATGGATATTTTCCAGTGCTTAAGGCTCTGCCTCACAGTTGATAAAGCCCAGAAGTGCTGCTGGAGTCAGACAAACTGTGTTCTGGGCGACCTCAAAATGCGCTTTAATTTTAAACTCCAAGTGCTGCTGTACATGACAACATCAGGTTAGAGCTAGCAGGCAAAAAAACTTTCCCTGGCAATTTTTCAATGGAAAATGCCATCCTGTTAAAATCAAGACTTCTGATGAGAATATGTTGTTGTCAATGAAGCTTTGTTCCTCTTTTTTTTTTTTTTTAAATAATTGTTTTGACTAGGTTGAAGTATTGTGTTTGGACCTTGTTGGAGTGAAATGACTTGATTGTCAGTCCTAAGTGTCTTTTCATAACAAAAGTGATTTAATTTTATGCTTTGAATAATGTATGTTAAAAAGAAAGATATTATGTTCTAATTTAGTTTTATCAGAACAGGCTATTTTAATTAACCCCATTTTTTTATGTTGTTGAAGACAAAAAGCGATTTTCAAAAAAAATTTTCTGATTTGGCACTAAACCAAATTTTGAAATGTCAGAATTTCAAGTGGATTTCCAGTGAAGTTCAATCCATTCCATGGTGTAAAACAAGAAGAAAACCCACATAAAACAATCAAATTGATGTAGACATTTATTACTTGTGAGAGTTGTAAAAGCATCACATGGCATTCTCATAAAAAGTCATAAACTCTATTTACAGTCCCTGCATTATTATTCTAGTAACTAAAACCAGTGACTCTATGAAGTGCATGAGTGTTCAGCTAACTCTCTCACAACCAGTTTGTCAATGCAAAAAATACTTACTGTATTTTACATGTATTTGTTTATTGTGTTTGCCTCTTTCACTTACAGCTTGGCCTCTACCCCAAAGTTTGAAGCTATCATTATTTATATTTAATGATAACAAATGCAGAAATTAAATCAGTTAAGTGCACTCATGCTTTTGTCAAAACTGGTGATGTTTAGGTTATGTGTTAGCATTCAATATGGTTAAATGCTTCAGCAGAGAAAGCTTAACCCTGGATACAATGGAGCATCCAACACAGCTTTCCAGCAGTGTGTGGTTACAGGTAAAATTTATTTGAAATTATCATGAAGTCTGTAAGGCACATGAAAAAAATTCTACAAGGTCCAGGATTTTCCTATTCAAAAAAATATATTTAAAAGAGATATTCAGACAGATTTGTTTGTTGTTCCAGGCTCTTAACTCAGTGAAATCAATGAAAAAAGGTCAGCTCTGGAGAGACAGTTTGGTTGTCTCGTTAACGAGTAGTGTTGCTATTGCAAACACATTGTATTTGGGTGTTGTCATCTCTGGAATAAAGCACTGAAGCTTTTAGACTGAAGCCAAAGCTTCCCTCAGACGTTCTAATGTGGAGAGCTTTTACATTGCCTGTAAAAATGACACCCCCCTCCTTCTTCAGGGAAAGTTCAAAGCAACTCTGAAGCAGGATCAGCTGGAGATGTTTGCAGAGTTTTGCTGTATTAGGGGTGTAGGCGAATGGAAGTCCCGCTCCTCACGTTAGCTTTGAACCTACACAACTTGGACTGATGGAACATGATCCTCTTGACTGCAACATAGCTGCTAATGTTTTCTTACTTTTATATTATCCCATTTATCATCCTTTATGGAGTCAACAAGTTCACCTGAGTGAGCTTTGCTGTTTGTCAGTGGAAGATCTTGGTGTCAGGCTCTGTCTCTCTATCTCATTTCCCACCGGTGTCATTGCACTGGCATCAGCATTGCCACTCCCAGCTACAGCAGCTTTTTATAACCTCGACTTTGTTATTTTCAACTTTTTGCTTCTATACAGGACCCATACATGAGCCTAGGTCTAAAAACACTTGAATCCAGAATATTTTCCCTACAGATTTGGGAACTCTTTTCTGTTGACTGAGCTGAGCCAGATGCCGATTTCCAGAGGCCAGTGTCTCAAAAAAAATGGAATATTGGACGGCAGCTCTGGACAGTTTATAGTTCTGTCACCACTCTCCCATGGATGTGGTGTAATCGCCTCATGCCAGCTCACCTCACCTGAGTGTACTCCTGAAAACAGCCTGTGATGATCTGATAAAATTGTTTTGCTGGCTGTTAGGAAGGGTTAAAAATATCTGAGCCATGCAAAGGTAATACTTATGTTTTAAAAAATGGTTGAACACCTGGCAGACCTCCCTTTTTCAGATAGAAGATGCTTCTTGGGCATTGCTTTCCCATCCACTTGGAGAAATTCAAAGATAGCCATGCCATGTCCTCCTGTACTCTTGCGCCCACCCGCAGCATTCCCTGACTTGTGTACACACTCAAAAGACACATGGTATTAGTCCTTAAGATTCAATTATTCTGCGGTAGAGCTTGGACGTGTGCAATATATTGAAAGCCTATGGGAGACTATCAAAATTTAATAGGGAAAGCATGGCATTTTTAAATTTTTACTTCCAACCCTTCCTGTCAAATGATTTGTTTGCTATTTTTATAAACACACTGCAGTACCACTGGGGAGGTATGGGGACAAGGATAAACTGAGCTGACTAATCCAGTCGCAAAATGTAAGGATGCTTTAACCCCTTGAGTACCACTCACTGGGATTTCCAGATGTTCAAGAATAACAACCATGTCTGCTGGCATCCTGCTGTGGGAAACTGCCTTTCCCAGGTCATGGTGAGGTGAGACCAGTGGGTACATTGATTTGTATCTCAGATGCCCTAGTTGCTAGGTTTGTGGTTAACCATCCATATGGATAATATTTTGTAGACAATTATTCTGCAGCCCTGATTCTGCTGTCACTCAGTGTTTCTCAGAAATAACATTCAACATGGAGATGTTTTCATGTTGTGCCCTTTCTACCACTGGCATTTCCTTTTCTTCATGCTCTTGACCTCCTCTTTGGCTTGTTTCTCTTGAAATTGCTCATCCAACTCTTCAGTGTCTCCTGGTTCTCCCAAGTTTTTTAAGATCAGTTATTTAGCATCCTTTATCACCATATTTCCTAAGGCCTTGGAGCTTACGTCTTTCTCCATATGCTTCCTAATTAAAAGTACTGCCTGATCACACAGATGCTCCTTGTTCTGGACAGATGTCCAAATCTGCTGTCTTCCTTCTTCTTTATTTTTTTCCTTCTATTTAGCAGCTGCTTATCAAGCCAAACTTACTCTTTTCAAACTAGTACTTTTGAGGTCTTGTTCATTTGC
Source organism: Nesoenas mayeri (assembly GCF_963082525.1). NCBI lineage: Eukaryota > Metazoa > Chordata > Aves > Columbiformes > Columbidae > Nesoenas > Nesoenas mayeri. The sequence continues at coordinate 10,248,957 of NC_137547.1, read as the reverse complement.
CACGTGATAAAACTCACCTCTTTCTAACCCCTCACCCTCAGAGCCCCATTTCTACCTCTGTCTATGTAACCTCTCTGCCAGCACCTGCAGCCTTCAAGTTGTCTTTTAAACAGCTCTCTGCTTTCACAGTTCTTGCTCTACCTACTTAGACACTCTGCACTGACATCTGGCAGGTGCAATGTGCAAGCCAGAGCTTTCTTTTACAGAGATGGTCTGAAGTCCACCCCCTCACTGCCTCATGACTTTTTCCTTTGAAATGCGAAGGCACAAGTCTATTTTCCCTTTCCCGTTTTGACTTCTCTTTTATGCTTGGGACGAGTGGTATTCCTCCACCAAACACTCAGTGCTTACCCCTTTTCCCTCTTATTCCATTCCATTCAACTCACAAGGAATTTGCTACACACTTCCTTTAGGAGGTCCAAAAGCTACACAACACTAATGTAGAGTTGGACTCGTCATAGGTTGGCAGCAATGAAGTGCCTCTTAGTATTCAGTACATTTAACTGGCTGCTTTAACACCACCTGTTCTCCAACCCGGTCTACTTCTATACCACAATTTATTTTTGTATTAATGGCAAAATACACTGAAAAATAAATTGTGTGCTTTTCATCTACAGTTATTTCCTTGAAAAGATGGCTTTGGAAGAGGACCTTGAGTGGGTCTTTACTTATGAATCACTGTCTGCAAAAAGTCTGTAGCTCCAACTGCAAATTTCACTGTGTAAAGAGGGGTTATCCTTGTGTTTGTGCATTTGTACAGACAAAGAAACATTGACGTTTGCATCTGCCTTTGATTCAAGAAAAGGGCAAAAAGAAGCAATATCACTTTACAAAGACTGGAAACAGTTCCAAACCTTCTTACGTTTTGTATGATAATGGTTTTGAAAGGTGACTCATTCAAGCCTGTCAAATGAGCGATTACATTTGCATAGCTCTTATGGGAACAGTTCAAGCTAGCACAGAAAGTTAAAAAACAATTCACACCCACAGAAAGCAATTTAAATGGCTCTTTGCCTTTCCTCCTCAGCACTTAGACTTAGCACTTAGACTGACTGTTTCCCATCAGAGAGGTAAAGGGACAGGTTAAAAATGAGTAAAACAAGTTTCCCAAACATCTTATTTGGAGCACACTGGAGATTTGAAAACTTTTTTGCAAACTTCATTTAATGTCACGTGTGTGTAATTAAATAGCAGCTTTCTGACAAAGAAGGAGAAGTTGTTTTTCAGGACACAAGTGCACTGACCACCTGATTACTCAAACACTTGTACAATACTCTGTACACATTCAAGCCATAGCATCAGGTCTTGGCGCCGTGACTCTGGGCTCTGCAATCAATCCATAAAACATCCTTCCCAGTGGACCCTGGTTTTCTGCCAAGGCTGAAGTTGAAGGGTTTGGGACTTTTTAAAGCCAGATGTCTCTGTAATCCGTAATTCCTGTTAACCTCTTCACTTGAACGTCTTTGGAATGATGAGAAAGGTTTTCCTAACAAGGATGACAAACTGACAAGAATTGGACCACATGAAAAACAGACTCTGGAGAGGCTGGGGGCGGTGGGGCGGCGTCTTGTTGAGTTATTTCACTTAAACCTGAACATTACTACGTGAACCCAGATCAGCCAGTCCTTTGTGCAAATGCCTGAGTTACTGCCTCAGAAAGATGCTTTTTGAAGTCATTCCTGCATGTGCTGTGGTGCAAGAGGTGGTGAGGAGCGCTGGCTCACTGTGAGCATCATCTCTGCAGAGAATTTCCAGGGATGAGGTGGGGCTGGATCCAACTCTCTTAGCTGTCAGTGCAAAGATTTCCAATTATCTTGCTGGAAATTAGTTCAAATGTAGAGCATGATGCTTAGCATAGAAGCTCTGCCTCATGCTATCTTTATGTCTTGTCACTCCAGCCTTAGGTATGAAAGTCGATGTTAGAAATCTGTTTTAATTACTTTCTGTTCCACTCTTGGAGAAATATGAGTCTCAGTACAAGCAGTGGGCAGAAGAAACAGAATTTTTTCATCATGTCTTGGCATTTGTCTTTCTCTTTTATTCCCAATCTCAATACTTATAACCTTTTTTTTTCTTCTTCTTTTTTTCATTTCAACCATGACTTGAAAAGATTAAAGCATGACGTTACTGCTTAGAAAAAATTACTCCTTCCAGCAGAGTATCCTGCAGATTGCAAATCGGCAGGAGCAGTGAGTGACTGAAGCTTTTTGAAACAACAGCATGAATGCTTGGTGATTGCATTGCACACAGCCTTTTTTGCCTGAGGATACCAGGGCTGGATTGTCTCTCCCTCACTCCTGCTTGGTAATGGTTTCATCCATGACCAAATCTCAGAAAGACAACTTGCAGAGCAAGGCAGCAGGTGGAGGTTGCCAGGCTGTTTAATTGTGTAACTTTCTTATTTAATGAAAATCTTGGTCCATTTGAGAGTTTTTATAGCATGCATTCATATATATATGTAACATGTCACTTATTTTTGTGTCTTTTTAGTGTGTCTGCTTTGCTTAACCTAACACAAAAAAAGGTTTGACTCATTTATGGTAGGAAATCACAAGAAAAATGGACTCTGTGGAAGGGAGGAGTGTGTTCTGGCAGAAGAGTGGAGAGAGGTGACCAAGTGGTCCAGTGGCTGGAGGAGATTGAGCTGCCCCAGCCAGCTGTTCAACCAGGGCAGCGGCCGACCGTTGTCACAGCCCTACCAAAGACTTCTTGTGTGGCCACCATTTTTAAAAACCTTACAGAGGAGCTCTGGCAAGTTTAGTTCTTGCTGTCTGAGATCTTCCTGACCCTTGTCTTTCTGCCAAGGATTGCTATCCAAGTAGCAAGTGCAACAGGCATATTAGCATTAAAAGCAGTTGATTCAAGGGCAAAGCCTCTGGGTTAGTCCTTGGTGCAAAGTGGTGGTGATTAATGCTCCTTCAGCAATATCAACGAGGGTCAAGTATGAGCTATCACGCAACCATGGGGCTGAGGAACACATTACAACTCCCTTCCCATCATTCTCTGACTTGAAGTACTGGTGTCTAAAAGCTGGCTGGTTCCCCGATGTACTTCCAGTTCTCTTATAAACTTGTCAGCATCATGATGTGCTACACTGAGTAGTCCCCTCTGCAAGGGCTGGGAGGCAATCATTTGTTCATCACTGACATCATTTGCACAGAAACCTCTCCTGCTTGTATCCACAGTTCTCCTGTTTAACAAAAAGGGGGTCTTGTGCTTCAGGTTTCCCTCTGACACCCCTGTTTTTGCCTTAGCAGTGGAGGGGCTCTCATCTGCCTCAGCAGCTGCCACACAAAAGTGGGGAACAATGCAGAAGAGCTGGTGAACGATGGCAGCATTTTGGGAAGATGCTGCTGCTGCCTGGTCATTTACATATTTAAATATTTTCCCCATTTACGTGTCGTATTTAATTTACATCTCTCCCTCTACCACAGATCCTCCTTTTAGAGGTGGGGCTTTAATGAAGTTGCTCTTCAAGAAGAAAGAAAATATATGAGCATATGCTAGAGAAATAGTATAACTTCTCAAAGAGGAGGAAGATTCTTCTGTGAGAGGAAGAAGAAAAATGTTTGTAATTTGTTATAAAAATAGGCAAAAACATTGACAACTCCCAGTGGCAGATAGCTTTACTACAAAGGCAGAATTTTGTGCCCACCTTGCCCTGGTGCATGTCTGTTTTACAGAGCTCTGTACGGCTGCACTGCATCTATTAGTCTCAGGTTCACTCCACCCAATATCTCCTTACCCCACCAGAACATCCATCAGTCTAATTCATGTAGCCACGCTATTTAGACCTTGAACAATTTTTCTCAGCTATGGTTATGTACAAGGTCTAAATATTTTTGCTGTGAACCACAAACACCCTTTACCCTTCTGCTTACACACCCTCTTGAGGAGCTCACATAGGAACATTTGATCAGCACCATATTTTGAAGACAGTCTCTTTTCTATTTCTTTATTTTTTCTCATAAAAACACAGAGTCCCTGGCCCATGCTCACATTTTTATTTTCATGTTGCCATTGACACACAGAAACCTGACACGTCAAGTTGTATTAATTTCCTTTATTGGCATCAAAAGTAAATTTACAGCTCATATTTCATTTCCAGTTTGCTGTTTGGAATTTCATCCCCTTCATGGAGTAGATGCAACCAGAAGAACTTAGTGGATTGTGTTTGTTTAATGAAGATTGGGCTGCTTGAATTGTCAGATACTCTTTCTTCCATTTGTTCTTACTTTCCTATAAAAAGCTGGGATTACAGATCACCTGAACTGATGGGTAAAAAAAAAAAAAAAGAAAATACTTTTTTTTCAGGAGAAGAGGGCTTTTTGTATTTCAAAGAAAACAGATATTGCAGCAACTGTGGTTTTCCTCGGACCCTGGAGATTGTGGTGACCTTTGAGATGATAGAATTGTGGGCCACCAGAAGCTAAATATGTTTACTTTGGTTAGTTTGACATGAGTTATGACTCTGGAATGCTGAAATCCATGTTCTTGATATATTTAGGTATAACGAAGCATTGTAACATAAAATTAGATCAACAAATTACTATCTGGCAAAATGAAGGCTGAGAAATGATACATGCCACAATGTAATGGAGTTACAGTCAAAACCCGGTGGCTCGTTTGCCCACAACTACAAAATCTGCAACTTTTTAAACTCGTTTTCCCCAAACCCTTCCTCACTTCCCAGCTGATTGGAAATAGCGCATCCTATACCATCTGTTGAGCCAGGTGGGGATGTGGTGCTGAGCCTGATCTTCTGTCACCCACTATGGCTGCTCTCCAGGTGCTCCCACTTGTCATGACTTCATCCCTCTCATCATACTGTCATGAAGAAGAAAAATCCTCCCTAATCACTCAATACAGTGGAGTATAAACCAGATCTCTAGTGTTCCAGCCAGGTGTCCTAATATTTGGACTCTAAACAAATGCTGGAATTATTCCACTGAAGACTTGTGAATATGAAAAAACAATAATGAAATTTTTCTTTGGTGTATTAGGACTTTAGTGTGTATAATGTCATTCAGAATCTACCACTAGACTGGCCCTCATTTGCATTTGGACTACAACCAGCATTCTCCATAACCTGTCCAAGGAAGACCACCATGGTTCTATGCTACATATGTAGCCAAATCTAAACCATTAGAGTTCTTTCATTTTATGACTATGGGAAACAGAGATAGGTCTCAGTCTGAATCTGAAGGTGATCATAATATTAAAATTGGTTTCATGGTCATGCCCAACATCTGCTTAGGCTGAGCTTTAGTAGGAATGCATTATTTTCCTTGGATTAGAGAAGGTGCTAAGGTTTTCCTCAGCAGTTGTGATTGCAATACCTTTCCAAGAAGCACCAATTCTGACCTTACATCTTGGAAATTAATATTCTTACACACACTCCTGATCAGGGTGAATATGGGTGATTTAGTGCTTCACATCAGCAAAACAGACTGTTGCTCTTAATTATGTTTTTGGTATTCCAACAAATGCTAGAAGCCTCAGACATGACTGCAGACACCATTTGTCATGTGGTGCAAGAATGCAGGCTGAAAAATTGGTCTTTACCTTCCAGTTTTTAAATTCAGCCATATTTCTTATTGTGTGACCTCAAACATTTTCATCTGTTGGCAAAAATCCCCAGGATCAAAGGACAGAGAAGCATTACAGCTGGGAAGCTTCGTCCTCCTTTGTCAGAAGTTTTCATCTGAAAATGAATAAGGAAAATATCACGTGTGACATACAGAAGCATCCTCCTTGAGCCATTCATTTTTCAGCAGGAAGAAAGGGAAAAAGGCATCCAGCCCGAGTTCACCTTTCTTTCTATGGTGTACAGACGGGATTTTTAATGCAGCAAAGCGTGTTCACCATGCTCAGTTTGCCAGAACAAAACCAGATTTTGGCTTCTGGGTGGGAGAATGACAGGAATGAGGGACAGAATTTCTTGTCACAAGCAGAGCTGGGCAGCTCTGTTTGCTCTGGCACACTGCCCTTTTATTTATATGAACTTGCAGCCGTTTTTCACTGTGCGGGGCCATCCCCTAGAGAGTCTATTTTAGAAGGAAATCTGTCTAGGCTTTGATGAAAACTGTCATATTACCTCCCTCTCCTAATTCGCCTTGGGTATTTGGGCCGTATGAAAAATGCAGCCACCCACAAAATGGTGAGACAAAATCCATCCACTGATAATAAAACTGTTCAGTGATTTCTTTTTTTGCACTTCACATCTCTCCAAGTTGCCAACAAGCCAAGCAACAGTAGAGTCATTTGCCAACAAACAAAGCTGAGACCACCTAATCAACCATTTCTATAGCCATTTGGGCTCCCAGTTTGGCTGGAAAATATGTTTTAAACAAGTTCACTAAGGAAAGCTACCGCACAGCAGCCAGAAATAAATGCTTGCTGCTCTGGCCATCTGCTGCTGAAGGCCACTGAATAATGTCTGTTTTCAGGAAAATGTTTAGCTTCTTATTGGTAATACCTCTAATCTAAGCCAAGCCAATAGGGAGATCATATGTTGGCTGGTGGGTGGCCTTAATGATTTTACCATAAAAGTAATTCCAAAAATACACATATCAGGCACACCAGCTAATTCTGTAGCTAGATTTGTCATGTATTAACCAATATAGTATCCAGGCAGCTATTAGTGGTAGAGTAGCAGCACTGAAGCTACTAAAATTGTCATGGCACAAATGCCAGTGTGGTGCCCTTGTTTAAAGTCACACGAGAATCTCCATTTTTATGCTATTTCTAACATTACCTCCTGTCGGAGAGAAAGCCAAGAAGACAGCATGAGCTACAGGTTCATAAGATTATCCAGAGTCCTTTCCCCCACGTTATATGGTCACTTCCCTCATTACAGGGATGATAGTAAGATGTAGAGATGTTTTTTCTACAGATTCCCTGGACCTTTGGAGCTTTATGGACATTTTTGAGGTTCATAGACATTAAGGACCATGAAGGACCCTCTGGTGAACAACAGCTGCAGAAAGTCTCCATGGGGACCCAGGCACAAAGGGTGACTATGACTTGTAGGATAGCACCTAATCCTGTTTTCAGATGGGTCTCCCATGCCTGCTTTCTCCTTTTCTTTGATCTTTTAGTACTTCCAAATTTATCTTTCTCTTGCCATGTTGCCTTCTCAGCCTGTCACTGACCTGGTCCCATGTGTACTAAGTAAAATTAGGAAACTTATTTATCAGACACTTGTATAAACCCCACAAACACAGTAACTGAGAAAAGAACAAGAACATCATGAAATACGAAAGCGTTTATCTCCATTACTTAGGCACATGCTGAGCCAAGCCTGCTAGGGCTGAGAATAGATATAAAATCACTGTCAGGTAAATTTAGTTCCACTGTCTGCAAAGGCTCATCCCAAACCAGTCCATGGTAGGGATCTGAAATGTTGAATGAATGCTGAAATACACTTCATTTTCAGTATTACTAAGCAAAGTACCTGACTGTCATGATTCACAGGGTGACAAAGTGCTACAACACACCATAAACACAAATATGGGGTCAAAATCTAGCTGGTACCAGCTATTAACAGAGCAGCTGGATCACCGGAGGGTCTGTGCAATCACCCCTGGAGCAGCACAGGAACCCCACGTGCTCACAGTGACCTTGGGGCACGCAGACACATCAGCAGATAGCAGGGCTTAAGCACAAATCCAGAAAGTACCGTTTTGTTCGCACCACGTGCTGCTTGTTGCCACAGGATATTGGAGAGAAGACATGGCTTGAAAAAGAGTTTAGAGGAATCCCCATGGGACATATCCATCAGTGACCGTGAATAGCAATGACACACATGCAGCCTCCAGATGAAGAAGTCCCTGCACTGGGACGAGCCATAAACTAAGGCAATATTCAAGATACTACTCTTGGTTTTCTGTGGGTTTTGTTTGTTTGTTTGTTTGTTTTGCGATATTTCCCTTAGATCCTGTCAGAGGAAGATAACATGATCCTGTGTGGCCATTCTTACATCTTTGCACATGGCCAAATGCTTTGAGCCCTAAATTTGCTGTCATTTTTAGTGGGAAGAAGATGTAGGGCTAGAGGCAAGGGGGAACATCTGCTAAGGCGGTGTTTGTGCAGAGTATTTCTCACTGTACCTGGGCATGGCCGCATCTGAGACACCTTGAGAAACACCTCAAGTGTGTGCACTCTTCACTTCAAAAAAATTTGTTTTCCTTCACCTTGAGGGAGTTGAAAATTCTTTGCCATCCCCTATCGTGTAAGTAATACAAAAGGAGCTTCAATGCTGTGAGCATCTGTTAATTTTAGAACAAATGAAGGGGAAAAGGGATATTGCACTGTGTCCCAAGTAACCCCTGGAAGCAAGAAATGCCCCAAATAACCCTAGAAGCAAGAAATGTTATTAATGCTGGTAGTTAGCCTGTGCATCAAACCTACCAGGTATCTTCTGCTCATACAGTGTCTTCACCTCCAGTTTTGCTTTCATTCACAAGGTAACCTCAGTACTGCTGTTTTCCTTACACTTTCTGACATTTTGCCGTTGTAAAAGCCATGGGGATATTACAACTACTGACCTAATGTTTAATGAGGCAGTTGGCTGGCTTAAAGGGATATATGTGTGTGCATGTGTGTGTGTATATATATATTTAATTGAAGGTATATCATTCTGTTTCTCATAGACAAGTTACTTAAGGCACATGCATGTGCACAGAGACAATACTCCCTTTTTTCTTCTGCAATACATTTTGCTGTCAGTTGTGTAACCTTTCTTTTCAGTTTGTTAATCAATTATACTTCAGGCTTCATCAGAGGGGTCTAAAGTATAACAGCAGCTGCTATTGTTACAAGGCAAAGAACAAATTGATTGATGGTGGGTAATCAAAGTAATATAGAGACTTGGCGTAGGTAGTATTTACTTTACATCTGTCACTTAAGACATTTTACTGCCAATCAGTGCCTTCAGAAGGCTGGCTGGAACAATAGAGGTCTTTCTACTTAATTCCTCCTATTGACTAGGGCTTACACTGACAAAGTTCACTTGCTATGTAATCCTCAAGGCATGCACTCGCTGCTGCAGCCAAGTTTTTAGATATATATCCCCTTGTGTCAATGAATCGGAAAAAAACAGCTCTTTGGAGCCAAAGCATTGAAGGTGGTCCCTGAAACACAGCCCGTGACAGCGTGCAATTGGCGTTGTCCGCTTTGGAGGTGTCAAAGTGATAGGAGGGCTTACAGGAACCCTCCCTGCAGCTGCTGGAGATGTGAAAGGCCTTTGATGGTTCACTGGTGACCACTGTTTGCAGGTCAAGTCTGGCCAGGAAGATCCTATGCAATAACAAATGTGAGGGGTGTTGGTGGGAAGCAGAAGGAGGGGTTCATTTTTCTCCATTTCTTCTCTTTTCTTTTTTCTTTTTTGTCGGTTGTTTTGTTACTGCAGAGCCTGGCATTTATAAGATGACTCAGAAAAGCCACAGACCAGGACGGGAGTGGGGGAGCAAGAAAACTGAAAAATGCCTTGTGCATTTTCTCCAATATTTGGTCCCTTGTCCCCATGAATGTTGGTTTTTGATGCCCAATGCCAGGACCGGCGGGGTGCCAGCCACAGCAGTGTCATCATCGGGGGGGACACGAAGCTGCTTTCATCCGTCCTGGTTAAGGTGAGGAGTGTGGTGAGAACTGGAAAGGATGAAAATGTCTCTTTTGAGCTGAAAGTCATTGGTACCTACAGTGTATTCAACTTTCAGGCAGACACTTCTCTGACCTGGAAAAATGAGGACACCTGAATTAGCAAGCGGTTTGAGATGGTGGGGCTGCAAGGCAAGACTCACTCCTGTTTACAGGGCGGCTGAGTGCCTGATCAAATCCACAGGAATTCAATGGAAATCCTCTTTTAAACCAGAGTTTTAGGAAAGAGCACCTAAAGATAAATTAATTTAGGTTATTCTTTCAAATATCAGAAAAAAAAAATGCACTTCAATGTATTTACAGCCTTAACACAAACACACCCTCCTTCCATTCCACTTTAAAAAAAATTTTTTCTTTTTTTCTTTTTTTCTTTTTTTTTTTCTTTTCCCCCACAACCCTCCTGGACATTCATCCACAGGGATTTAATGGACATTTTGCCTGTAGCTGGTGCTGTCTCAGTTTCCCAGTGCTCTTGGCACTTGATTCCTGCAGTGATTCAGCTGCTGGGTTAAACACCAGGGGAGAGCCTTTTGGTTCCGGGCTTTGCAGCTCCTTCTCTTGCACAGCAACGTCGGATCTCTGCCTCCGCTTAAAACACACATGGAGCTACTACAGCCCACTGTTGCTGAGGATTTATCAGACAGATCACAGTATTCTAGTAATTAATAAATTCAGCCAGAGAAGCCACAGCATTTTCATACACTAAACACCACAGTGAGAGCCTTGCTGTTCTAGAGGTTTCACTTACTGGCAGCTTTCTGTCTCACAAATGGCTTTTTCTCCTTAATGCACCATCTTGATGCACAACAAATATCCTCAAGAGAGTTGAAAGCAGGGAACCAATGGGGTTTCCTGGGTTTCAAGACCCTCTTCTCCAAAGAGATTTTCTCCCCCCTACCCCTTTTTTTTTTGTAAGGGTGGTGGGGAAGAAGTGAAAAAAAGAATCCTGGGTGTCTGCCAAAATAACTAGCTAACTTCCAAGACATATCTGTCAGTAAGCTCGCTCTGGAATTTCCTCTGCATGTACTGGAGGGTTCAATTTTTCCATAAAACCCAGTATTATGTAAGGGGCACTGACAAATGTTTCCAGTTGGACCCTGAGACTGCAAACGCATTTGCGGAGGACTGACAAGAGATAACAACCCAGGTTCCCAGATCCCTGGAGTCACCCTGGAGTCAGAGCAAACTTGCAGCTCTTCTACTTCTCCATTAATCAAAAAGAACCAGAATTAAGGGCCTGAGATTTAACCAATCCAGTTTAGATTATAATAGAGATAAATAGGGCTGAAATGGATTTAAATGGCATTAGTCTGTAAATGACAACACATTGACAAAACAGATTATCATGGCACTCAGCTCTCCCTAGCACCTGGAGCTGAGGAGCATGTTTGCAAAACGAGCATGATTGTTCTGAAATATCCCTGAATATTGCATATCTGTGTACAGCCGGGATTTCAGTGTCAGCACATTTTTCAGCTTTCACTGAGGGCTTGGAATGGCAGCGGGTGTTTCAAGGTCAAGGCTGGGAGACATTGGCAGAGCTCTGCGTGGGAAAGCTTGACATTGCGAGATGTCTGGTTGTAACCATCGCAGTCAGACTGACCTCCCCAGGAACCAAATTCATCTTGTAATTAAACGGGGGAAAGTAAAAAACTGGCATCTAAGTTTGTAGCTAAGAAAAAGTCCAACGTGTAATCATATATACGTATATATAGACACACATGCCATCTCTTCCATAAAAACCACACATATATAAGCATCAGTATGGTTTGCAAAAACAGAAGTGATACATGTAGATTAGATATAGTAAAATACCTGTCAATGATTCTTTGCTCCCTTTCTTGAATAACTATAGGGTTAGCTGAAAGGCTTGAAAGATTGGAGTTGAAGACCATTTTGGATACATAAGCATGGGGCAGCTCAAGAACCTGCTTCAGGCTCCTGTCACTATCCCAACAGTCTCCAGGTAGCACTTTCCTGGTTAAAAAAGAAATGTGAGCAGAATACAGGCACTAGACGGGTTTTTATCATCCCCAGTTTACAGTCCCTAAACACATCTCGCAGGCAGTGCTGTGAGTCAGGATGCCCCACAGTTCCCACTTCCCAAAGCATCAGACTCAGAGCTGGCACATAATTTATCCCAACAAAAGAGATCCTGCAAAAAATGATCAATTCCTTCCATCTCCCCAGCTTGAACACATTCCCTGGGGCCAGCACCATGCAAGCTCAGCCTGAGCTCCGGCTGTCACAAACCCTACTGACCCTAGAGACTTCAAACCACACTTGGAGAAAGTCTCTTGTTTCCTCCTCTGCCTTGTACCATCACCTGCAGGGATGCTACATGAGCTGGCCACTGCTGGGGCTGCCAGGCTCACCCACACCATGCAAAACATGCTTTAATCTGCAAATCCACCCAAGCTCTCTGTGATATTCTCCTATATTTCCAATGTCAGCCCAGAGTGAGCAACACAGCAAGGAAATCACATCAATAGGGAGCTATTTTGCCATGATGCTGTGCCGGAGACCTTTCCCTGACACCATGCAGATCAGGTCTCCACCACTTCCAGCAAGTTCAAGGCAAGGAAAGGGTGAAGCAAGCTGCATTGCTGATAGGTAAAAGGTAAAAGTTCACAAGTCCACGCGCACAGATGCCGAATACTTCATGAACTTAGAGGGATATGGTTTCAGATCGCGCCGCTGGAATGCAGCCCCGGCTGTGAGGGCTCGGAGCAGAAGGGACAAGGGGGTGATAGAGCCGGGGCTTCACACAATCACGTTGCACCCATGGATTGTGCTGGGGAAATGGAGATGGGGAAAAAAAGTGAGAGAAAGGGGGCTGCTGGAGTGGGGTAATGCTGTTCTGGTAGATTCCCCCAGAGGGAGAGGAAGGGGAGCACAGGGAGATGTTGCGGGCTGTGCTTGCTCCAGCTCACGCTTAAGTTCTGGCAATTTTATTGATCCCAGAGGGAGCGAGCTTGAGCTTTTTCTGTCTGAATCTACCTAGAAATTATGCCCAGATACCTGGTCCTTGTAGGTTGCTCACCCAACTGATTCTAGTTAAAAATTCAATAGCCATTTCTTCCCTCTGAATGAATAATAGCAATTCATATGGTCATAAATGATTTATTTTTTTTTCTTAAGAAAGCTCTCCTTGATATTCAGCCACTGGTTGTCAAACAGAGGCTTGTTTCCTTTCCGGTTAATAAGTACCGTCTCTCTTTTTTTTTTAATTTTTCCTTTTTTCTTTTTTTTTAACCAGACTTTTTGGAGCATTACATCACCATGCACAAAATTATGTCAAGGCTGGATGGAGATAATTCACATCCTGTCAGGTCTGACATAAGAGAGTAGGCTACCTTCCAGCAGGGTAAAATATGAAAGGGAAAGTAAAATGGGTCTATTCTAGTGTAAATGAGGGTGAGTGAATACCGGACATATGGATTTGGAAGGTAATTGAGGAAGAAGGTTACGTGTTTAACTTCTGCTCCACTTCACCTCTACTGATTATGCCTTAAAAGCTTCATGTCATGACCATTTGCCATTTAAATACCTACAATGAGTTACAACTCGCCTTAATACTCACTGGTCATGCAATATATTTGGATGGTGTTTAGCCACTCTGTCCCAATACGGAAGGTAAAACTGACCTAAAAATGATCAGAGCCAAAAGTTGTGACCCAGAAAAGGCAAAATGAAAACGTTTGGTGAGAAGCAACATCCAACATTTCCTCAAAACTCTGCAGTCATCAAGGGTCCCTGAGCCATGCAAGGTGACGTTTTGTCACCCTCACCACTTGGAAGCTTTTTAAATTTTTAATCTGAGCCTTCCTTGATGTAAAGCAATCCCATGTCTTCTTGTATCATTGGCCTGTGGATATAGAGAACACACCACTCCATGCTCTCCGAAGCAGTTTTTGGGTGCTTGGACTTAAAAGCACTGCTAGTATGGAAAATAGCCTGATTATTGTCCCCTTTTAATGATAGACACCTAGTACTATTTTAATTAGACTTAGGATGAAGCCAGAGCCTGAAGTTTGCTCTTACTCCACAGTTAACAGATAAAGGCAACCAGAAACTGTAATTTCAGATTCTGCTGCCCACATTTCTCCCTCAGGACTCTGCTCTGAGATTAAAATAAGGAAGAACCCAAAAATCACAGTTTATAAAAGAGACTGTTATTTTGCACCAGGACAGTTTTGAATGCAAGCTGTGATTACTTGAAATAAAACTCTTTTCTGGAGATATGTCACTGTTATTTAATGAGTGGGATTTCTGTTCTGATCTTCCCTGAGATCTCAACTCTATCAGTATAAAATCAGAGAAAACTTCAGAATTTGGGCAGATTTACTTTGGATTTACTGTAAGTAAGGGAGAAGCAATATTGCACTTGAATCTCAACTATAACTGGCAACTCAAAATAAATTCACTAATTACTTTAGTAGCTTTAGGACGTCACATTTGGCCTGAAATTACTACTATGTGACAAATTTTGAGGGCATCTGAAACAGGAGCAGTTTTAAAATTAAAAATCTTGCAAGTAATTTCTATTTCATGTTTGTGCTACAAAATCTTCAGAGTCCTTCACATCCATTTGGTTTCTGATTTTTAGTGAAGCCATCATAAACCCACAGCAAATTTAGTCGAAGGAATTCCAATAAAGCCTTTAGGAAAAAAAAAAAACAAACCTCCAACATGCTATATCTGAAATGACAAGTGTATTATTACAATCAAATGTAGGCTGACTAATGCTTATTAGGGGTTAGGGAAAAATGGGTTTTAATTCATGACAGCTGATTTTTTTTTTTTAAATAAAAAGGATTATTTACCTATCTGAATCAAATTATGTTGTTTGAATCTGAACAGTTAAGGCTAAGGGAAAGGTAAAACGCAACTGAGAATAGTTATCCTCCCATTTTAACATAAGAGCAGTTAAACAAAGAGCCATGTATTTAAGAGTGAAAGCAAGACTATGTCGTTATTACTTGTGCAGAAATGTGCAGAATTAAGTAAAGGCGATGGAAATGTGGGGTTTGCGTATGCAGCACATAGGGGGTTTTCATTGTGGAACTTTTCACTACCTCATTTCAGGCACTTTATTGCTCCTCCAATTTCATTTTCTGTGTAATTTGACAAAATTACAAGTTCCTCACCCCCGCAAAGATGCCTTTTCTTTGAAACTGTAAATTCCTAATTTCAAACTCCAGCTTCATAATGCACCTTTAAAACAAATTGAACCCATATTTCCACAGCAAAGGAGTTATGTTAAATAGAAATTAAGGCTTCTTGCAGAAGGGTATGTGTCTGTTCTTGTACCAAAAAACAAGTAGTTTCCATGTCTGATGATTTTGCTGTTTGCCACCACAGGCCCACTCTCTGCTATACATTAACATGTTCATTAAGACAATCCTTTTAATTATGATTAAGCTTTCAGACCTGGAGTGCTAGGGTACATCCTGACACAGCAAGCATAAATTTTTCACAAATGGTACAGAAAATATCCCTCTCCCTTTTTCTGCCTATCCAGCGATGCTCAGCTAGGAGCCATCCTAAACTATTCCTAGAAATGCTATTTGTTTTAGCCACTAAAGCAAATGTATTGGAAATATTAAAAAGCAGGAAAAAAAAATCTTTCCAAGAAATACCCATGTTTAGGGATGCAGGACTATCATCTCCTTGCACTGAGGAATATTTATTTCCAAACCTACTAGTAGACGTGGGTACCAGTCCCCTGCCCCAAACAGGGTTTTGGGGGAGCCATGAGCCAAGATGTCATTTATGACCACAATTAACAATGCTGATGCTGTTACCGTTGTTAATAATATAACTATAGTTTAAATACAATCTGTTGTACCAAAAAGGAAGGGAAAAAAGTGTTTTACAGAGGTGGTCTTCATCAAGTAAAATGCAGTCTTTGCTGGTGGCTTGCTGCTTGGAAATGTAGTCAGGTTTAATTTCAGTTTTTAGGCTCAACCCCTGACTTGTAGATGCACATGGGGTGGTCTGGCACCCAATGTGGTGTTCCCAGACACCTTCTCCTGACTTTCTCTTGCGTATTTCAGCATCTTGAGTTTGGGTCTCAATGGATGTGACACAGTGGGTAGCAGGGCCTTGGAGTTCATGGAGCGGTTTTCCACTTGTCCCTAGATGCTTCTTACAATTAAATGATCTGCAGCCTCAAAAACAGCTGGTGGACTTACATACCATTAAATTACATTGGGTGTGGATAATTTTAAAAAATGAGGAGTGAAGTGTAAATCTGTAGCAGCAAAAATACAAAAAGGAAAACTCTACAGTACCTGCTTTGGAAATTATTCTTTAAATTAAGGGCTATGTGCCTTAGAAACTATGTTGCTGTTATTAGCTAATCCACCGGTATCCTACCGGTGGGATTTACTACAATTCACCAGCAAATAAAAAATAAGGTGATTCCAGCTAACATCCAGATCTCTTGCCTCAAGTGGAAGCCTGTTATAGTTACAAGAGACAGTGAAAAGAAAGATTTAATTTCATTTAGCAAAAGTCCAGCATAAGATTGTTACCCTGTGGGAGTTACTAATTTGGTTTTAGACATTCACAAAAAATTAGAATTAGTGGTAAAAGCACTTATTTATACCTTTCTTCCCTCCCCCAAATAACTGTAAAAGCTTCAGACCTGTATTTTACACTCTCAGAAATGAATCTGCAACAGGTTCATAGGTCAGTTCGCAAGATTTGAGGTGATTTTTTGAACTTTGAACAAGTTACAAATACTTCCTAGAACAGCAAATGCAATAAATATCTCAGCAGAAGAAATTTCTTTGACTTCTTTCCCTGGATGAAATCCAAGGATGAAAGTGGGGCCAGAGCCATTACATGACGAAGAGGAATTTAAAAAGTCAGCTTGGAGAAGCTCAGCAGAAAGCTCATTTCAGGCTTCGTGTGAGTTTTTGGTGAACATTTACAGCGTCTTGAACCATTTTACCCATCCCTATTAAATACGGTTTGCATCTGTTAAGTCAGTCAGCAAGGAGCTGTCGTAAATGTGAAAACCAGAAAAACCCCTGCAGAAGGTTCAGAACCATTTCTCCTTATTTATCATTCTAGCTGAAACTCAAAGCTTGTTTTCCTTCTGTCTGGAAATGTCACCTACAAGATCTTCAAAATCCTCCATCCTTAGCACTTTGAGTTTCCATTTGATTGGAAATTTATCTCAAATCTCAGCGGGGTGGGCTGGTGGGCAATCTCCAGCGAGCTTGTCTCCCATGACACATAGTCCATTTACAGGCAGTGGATTTATATCCTATATTTATGAATAATGAAAGCGAGAATAATGATGAAGGGGGAATGACATATTTTCCTTTACATACTTTGTCACCCAGAGCTGTTAGAGCTCTAAGCAGTCAAATTTGTTTAGGCCTGCAAAGTGAGTGATGTGCCCTTTTCTCTGAGGTAAAGACATATTTGTAGTGGCATGAAACAAGCTGGGAACATTTCTTGTAAGATCGCCCAAAGGAAATTGCACCATGCACAACTGGCTTTTTGTATAGAATACTGTAATAAAAGAAAATAGAAAATAAGGAAAAAGAAAACAAGAAAAAAAAAAGAAGAAAAAAGAAAAGAGAAAAAAGAAAAAGAGAAAAGGGAAAAAGAGGAAGAAAGAAAGAAGAAGAAAGAAGAAAGAAGAAAGAAGAAAGAAGAAAGAAGAAAGAAGAAAGAAGAAAGAAGAAAGAAGAAAAAAATCCACAGTCTAAAACTATATTTATAAAAAGGGGGGAAAAAAGACGACATATTTCAAGTCTTGTTGAAACGCCTGAAAAGTTTCCCTGTGACACTAAATGATCTAAGTCATGTCTCCAAAGAGTAGCTCATCATTTCTCAGACAACAGCAGGAATTTGTGGCTGACCTCCTGAGGGAAATGGTCAACTTTCTCCATCTTTCCTCTCCATGCCAATGTTTGCCTTTAATTTATGTTGGTCAGTTGAAAATGGAAAGTTCAGTACCAAAGCTGAACTGGGGGAAAAACACAGCATGAGAAAGGATTTGTTTGTGGGACATGTTTTCAAGAGCATTATGGTTTTACACAGAGCGTTTCCGTATTCATTCCAGCCTGTTTATCACGCCAACATCGCGCAATCGTGAGTTCTCTACCCAGACAGAGAAATGAAAGGCTTCAGTAATCGAGGTCAGTTGTCATTATTACTGTTTGCAAAGGTTTTTTTACAAGTTGTCGGGCCATCTCCATCTGGTAAGAAGCTCCACATCTCTTCTAACCACTGCAGTGTGTTTTCTTTCAAAATATCATAGAGGAAACATATTGCATCGAGAAAGATATAAGCAATTTCCAATGAGAAACGGGTGCCCTGACTGTGACGTACGTTGGTATCTCAGCCATAACTCACTTGTAGATTTATCTGTTTAAAAAATACCTGAAGGTCACATATGCGGGGTGTGTACCTCAGAAATTAAGCCAAAGAAAATAAGACACACAAAGAAGAGAGCACCCAAAAATGACATGGTAGAAATTAATACTCCAGGTTATGAGAAGCAGAGCCGTATGTTTGGTTTGTTGACCCTACTTCGGCGGGACGTGTGTGGGATTACCCTGGTTGCACATCTCCTGTCCACATTGAAGGAAGATCTGAGGAACTGCAGGGACCAGCTACAAAGCTACATCCATGAGGCCTCCAGAAGAGCACGGAGGATTTACTGCTCCAGAAAGACACATCTGCTGCTACCTTTATTGGGCCAATATTTAATGGCAGAGCAGAGGGGCATTACTTTCAGATGGGCTGAACTTGCTAAACAGCACAGCGATGTACATGCAAGCTTCTGCTGTGACCTTTTAAACAGTTCCACCAAAAAACCACCAAAAACCAAAAACCAACAAACAAAACCAAACCAAATCAAAAAACAAATGAACAAAAAAACGAGAACACACACCACCCCACCTCCCCCACCAAAAAAACCTGGTAAAAGCCTCCAAAGAGCAGCCAGCAGTTGCTCAAGCAAGCAATCTGAAGTGCCAAGCTAATAGTCAAGACTGACAATTAAAGATTTTGTGTCACTGGAAGGAGCTTTACAGTGACACCATTTGCCAGACAGCAAGAGGTACGGATTTTGTCAGACAGTTTTGGAGACAGATTTAAGAGTTGTGCTCTGGCATGATTTGGGACAAGACTCCATCTTATGCATATTCATTAGCTTTGCAATTCCTTTTATATTTGTTGTTCTGGTAGGGAGCCTTAATCAACAACTCATGTGTTGTTTTTATCATTTCCAACAGTTTTTTGGCAAAACACAGGGAGAAACAGCTTACAAACTGGGAACACACCAAATACCCTCCAGATTTGCTTCAAGAGCAAGGTATATACAGGCACGGTAAATGTAAATACAATTTAAATTGTTTAAAATAATATCTAGCCCAAGAAAAACCCTTGAATGGTATTGTTTTAGCAACTTAAGGAAAGTCTGTATTGTCATGAAAAGCTTCATTTCAACAGATCAAACCCCTTCCAACCTTCAGATCCTAATGAATAATCCCGAATTGTGTAAACACGAATAGCAAAGAGGTCGGGTTCTCTGTTTGTCTTCTGCTGGTTTGTTTTTTCCTCTTCCTCTGAAACCCAGACAGATCGTGCTGTCTCATGCTTTTCCACACCCAGGACATTGGAAAGCAGTTACTCAATAGCTCAGCTCCTGCCAGCAGCTCTCAACGACGTGGAACATGAGCTCAATTTCTGGGCTTCTACCCAAGATTGCCACTATGTGACACCTCACTGGACTTTCTCCCTGATTTGGAAACACCTGACTGTGCCTGCAATGCACACCTGGACAAAGCACAACTGCTGGATGGTCAGTCCAGATGAGGGAAAATCAGAGATGTTGGAACAATCTCAGAGTCTTGGCCAAATATGTAACCCTACCCTCAGCCTTCATGCCAGTCTAACAACGGTGGGCTCCGTCAGATGTAAGGGTTTCAACTCTTCTCCTGTATAATCAGCCATCCACACAAGCTCCAGATAGGTTGAAATCATATACCTTTAACCCCTCAGGTTTGCTTAGTGTGATAGGCTTTTCCTAGGAAAGAGTGTCCAACTAAAGAGGTGAAGAAGATGCTCAGGTTTCTCAGTAAGACCAACATGAGGACAATCCTCCACACCCTGCATCACTTTCTCCATCTTGAACTCCAGACCCTGGCTGAAGCAGAGCAGACTCTTTCAGCCCTGCAAACTTCAGGGCTCAGTTAGTGATGAAAGACAATTTTTAGATTTTTTTTTTTGAGGCCAGATCTTTTCCTCTGGAATGACACATTATACACACAAACTGCTGAGAATGGCAAATTTTCCCAGCCGTAAGTATGCCGAGAGTGGGCAGAGGTTGCTCGTGTAGCACAGGGCATCTGTGCATTGTCTTTAACAGCCCTTGCAGTAGCAAATTGGGGTCTGTATATGAAATATAGTATTTTCACACATCTAGTGAATGCCACAATAAAAAATCGAACGGGTGCAGTTTACGACTGGGCCTCATGCTGCGTCCAATTAAACCTACTGTTTCCAATCAGGTTTAATGTGAGGATAAAGTGAATGCTCCCTGAGATTTGGAGGAGGATAATTTGTCAGTAATAATAAGTGTAGACAAACAGGATGTTCCACAGTGCAGGGGCCTGATTAAAACCAAATGTGTTTCCAGGGATCATCTCGAAACTCCTGGCAGCCACCGCAGTTGATATTGCTTGCAACTTGCAACTTTTCTCTTGCAAAGGTTTGCAGTCTTTGCAATTCTTCCTAAACCCCATGGAAAAAAAAACAGGAGCCAGGCCATTGGGTCACCCAAGAGACATTTCTGTGCGTTGTTGTTGGCTTTTGGGATTTTTTTTTAAGTGTGTTTCAGCTTTATAACCTATCAATGCAAGGACATCCTAACAGGAAAGGGAAAAAGTCTTGGACTTTCAGCCTGGCCCTATCCTACTTCCTGACAAGAGCCTGTCTATCTGGACTTGACATCGGCAAAAATACTTCTCCTGATCAAAATGGGGTTTCCTACAAAAGGTGAATTCTTTCTTGATGAACTTTACCATAGAAACTAAATTAGCAGCCATCAGACTATGGTCCAGAAAGTCAATTCAGTTTTGGGGCAGTTTATTGAAAAGAAACAAGGAAGGTTTCAAACAATTCCAGGCTTCGAGTTTTAAATTAGACTCAGTATCATTCTAATAACCTCTTTCCTTAGGGGGTGCCGAGGGTGAATTTCCTAAAGATTTTCTCACTTCTTGGCCAGATGGGAGACTCAGTAACTGAATGCTTGTTAGTTAAGTTATAGTCCCTGAGAAATCAGTGGTTACCTGTTGCTGGAGAACTGCTTTTGTTCATTAGAGACGAACCAGCCTGAGGTCAATGTGCAGAGCAGTTAACATACTAGCAAACCACTAATTAACCTAACACAGAAGCAAGAGCTCCTTCCAAAACGTGTCTCTAATTCTCCATCACTCGGTGTTTACAACGGTACAATGGATGGTGTGTAAAGCAGGGGCTGTGGCCATGACCCGCTGCGGGGGGTCCCACCAGGGGACCATTTCTGCAGAAATCTAGATTACAGATGGGGAAAATCACCAATGTAAAAGCAAAACTGGATGTTACGCCCTGCCAACATTTGCCCTATTGCCCAGAAGGGAAATTGCCCCCTGAAGTGGCAATTCCTTTAGCTGTGGATCTCTGCCTTGTTCAGATTTACTTGTTTGACCTCAGGACGCTTCTGGCTTTATGGAAAGTTGATGTCTGGACCTTCTCTCTCCATCTGTCCTGGAGGTGCTTGGGTTTTTGTTTTGTTTTGTTTTGTTTTTTTTCAACAGACCATGGGAAACACTGCAATGGTCAAAAATGGAAATTCTTTTGAAGGTCTCTGTGTATGGCCGCATGTTTGGTGACAGAAACAGTGCCTTATGTCCAGCAACACATGCTCAGAAACCTGTTTTAATTCCTTGCATCTCATTCCCTGCTATTTCAGCAGCCCATTATCACAAATGGCTTATATATATATATATACATAAAATAAAACACATTCTAGACTATAAACAGGGGGACAATCCTGTCATTTGAGTCCCAAAGTTTCCTATAGATGGGTTCCCATCAAAAATGGAGTGTACATAGAAGTTTTAAAGTCCCAGAACAGCCTTCTGATGTGGTTTGGGGCATCTCTCTGGTGAGAGGCCCTTGCAGGAGAAAGGCTGGTCAGGAGCTGAGGGGCCTATTTCAGTCTCAAAGTGGATAGAAAACTTCCTTTCAGCCTGGAAAAATAAAAAACAGGTAAATTCACAAGATTCTTCCCCAGAACACACTTCTTAGGTCTTTACCTGCGTGAAGCTTTGAGAAGCCCAGAAGAAATCAGACTTTGGGAAGAAGATGTTTTGGCGTACCTGCAGATTTACATGTCTCCAGAATAGAAAAAAGTGTTTTCAAAAAGAAATGTGAATGGACATGGCTGAATAGCATCAGTAAAGAAAGACCCATCGTGGAGAAAAAATAGAAATAGAGATGCCAATGTGACACAGACACCCATGTCTCTCCTTTTCTTGATGAGGAGTGACAATGGCAAAGACACACTTTGAGATGGCAGCAGCTTCTCCGAAAACCACATGATGTATCTTAGCCAAACTGCCCCAGACAAATAAATGGTTTGATTTAATTTAGAGTCACAGCTTGTTCCCAGGGAAGGGTAATTGGATCCATGGCGAAGAGCTGGGAAGGGAGCCTGGGATGAAATAAAGGAGACGACTCTGCTGCATGGGATCCTTGTTTTCTCCTGTGGAAATTTCTTAAGGGACAAAACCCCTTCTCGGCACAGCAGGGCAGCTTCACTGACCTAACTCCTTGCCACTTTTCCTTTTCCTCTGGTAATGTGGAAACGTGTTGGTTTTCCCCTCCTACAATTAAATAAACAAAGCATAAAATTAATATGGACGTTCAATCTAAAACGCCTGCAAAAGGAGACCTGCTTTGTACTGGAGACCTTTGCTAACACAAGGTTATATGGTTATAATACGAGTGGTTCCACCACTACTGTCCTGCAGCTTCTAAGCTCGGTGCATCTGGCTATTCTGAGAGCATCTCTCAGGTTACAGCTGCCAGGCAACTCTGGGGAGCTGGGAAAGGGGACAAGCCGCCTTTGCTTCTCCTCCATCCTTTCCTAGCTCAGCAGGTCAAAGCTTAACACTAAAAGGCAAATAAAAGGGGAAAAAAAAAAAATCTAGAAAGAAATCTCAGCCTCACACATGGGCACAAGCTGATTTTGGTACCTACAAAGCTGCAGGAAAATAGCACTAGCGTTTGAATCGTCTTGGGTCAAACTGGTATCTTTCTGATCCAGAGCTGCCAGCACTTTGTGCTGGCTGTGGAGCTGAGCTACCTGCATATGCCCAAGAGGAATTTACAGCTTTTGTTTGGTTGGGGATTGGTGGAGAAGGGATAAAACTGGTGGGTTTTATGAATCTGTATGTAAGTTACCACTCTTTTCCTTCCTCCCTCTCCCTGTTGTGTGTTACTAAGTGCTCAGCTCTGGACTGTTCTTCCCTACATTTGCCATATGTGTAATTTACACTTTTTAAAGTAAAGTAAAATCCAAGGAAACTCTGGATTAAAAAAAAAAAAACCAGTTGTTTGAAATTTTGAGACATAATATCAACATTTCCCTCAATGCGGGATTTCCTTTTTATAACCAAATACTGTCAATATAATTGTTTTAAATGTGGGCAGAATCTTCCAAACTTTATATACTTTTTCTTGTAACTGTGACCAGCTCTGAAGTCAATGTGATCACAGTAAAGAGCAAATTGGAAATGTTTTTTCATCTTTTTTTAATTAATTGTTTAAATTTCATACCCCCGAATAATGGAACTGATTCTGTTCACAAGACTATTTTATCATTATATATTCCCCCACAGAATGAGTGCTCAGCCTGGGAATTATTTTAGGAAGATTACTTTTAATAAGATCCATACAGTTATAAAATATAATCAAAATATATTCACTCTTATTTAGCACTTTACTTTAGGCTGGAATTCTTTCTGCCCTTTCATGCCTGGAAAATAAAAAAGATGTTCAGCTTTCTTCCCATGAGGGAAAAATAATTTCCTTCAGAGGGCTTCTTTCTTACACTGCATTTTTTAGATCCCTTTTTAAAAATGTCTGGTTAGAGCCTATTCAGTGGGTAAGCTATTGCAATAATGAGGACATCCCTCCAGCACAGCAGGGAAAGCGTTGCAGAGCTTTTCAGCAGTGTGCTTGGTGAAGATGGAAGGTGCATGTTAAAGTTTTCTCCCATTTCTTTTCCAAAAGAAAATGCACCCAAAGCCCACTAGAGGGTACAAGCTCGGGGATGTGCGGCAGCTGCTGTGTCTGGACTGGATGCTCTGGGCTCGACAGGTGGATGCCCCTGGAACCCCAACTCCAGCTCACAAACCACCTGCAGCCGGTGGAAAGGAAGAGGCTGGTTGGGAAATTTATCCTAATGAGAAATTAATCATTACCAATGGGTCTTTGGTTCGTTTGAGTTAGATACTCCTGCAAAAAAGGTACATCATCTGCTCCCTCTGGCTGTGCTCATTTCTTTTCCCTGCTCATTCCCCTGGTTAGAAAGCCCTCCAGTCTTTTAAAACTTGAGCTAAGAGGGCCTAGTTTTGGTTTAGTTTTGAGCTTTTTTTTTTTTTTACAAACCAAGGGAAAAAAAAAAAAAAAAAGAAGAAGAAAGCATAAAATCATCTGGAGCCTTTGGAATTACTGCTGGCTTGTGCTGCACTCAACAAGTCAGCAATTACAGCCTGAAATATTGAGTGGCAGGAAAATTGATGTCTTACCTCGGCACAATTTTTTTCTTTTAAAAGCACAAGAATATATGAAATAGACCTTTCTGTGGCAGGCTGAGGGCTAACGCAATCTAATGTGATTACAAGGCAGGGAGTACTCAGGGTCATTGTGCAATAAACCACTTACTGGCCCATTCATTTCTTTTTTAGCACCTTTGCCAAGACCAAATGCAGAAGAGGACCAGAACAGGGTGGCTTTTATGGGATCACAGAGGGAACTGTCAGAGGCCCTCAGGAATAACATTTTGGGCAAGAAAAACCTTTTGTAGTTCAATCTTAGCAGTCCATCATCTGGTTCACTGTAATGAGAGCACTCGGTAAACACGGTGGGACAACAGATGGGACCCCATGGAAGGCGCAGCTAAATGCACATCAACAACCTGCAAATGTAGGCAGGGGAACCTGACCCCCATGACTGTGTCCACCTCCTTTAGACATCTCATTTCCCATAGCTCTCAGAGGACACCTCTGATTTTTGGCCTAAAAAATCTTCTCGTGCACAGAATGCGGTGCTCTCAAATCTCACTGCCATGAGTAGGGCAGGAAGAGGCCATGATGCTGCAATTCTGGCTTGCATGGCCCTGCTAATGAAGCTAATGAGATTCCTGCACCCAAACAACCATTTCTCAAGCAAGGCAGATTGCAAACACAGGATAGTAATTGGCCCAAACCGACTGTGATGTAATATTATTTTAGCAAGAGATTTCATCTCTTCTCACTTAACTCAGTAGCAAAATTCGCCTCTGCTTGCGGGAGTCTGGATTTTAGTTTCATTATGGGGACAGGAAGGCAGTGAGATAATGTCCACAGCCTTGTCCTCAAAGCTGACAGCTACTGGGAAAAACCTGCTTTCTTGTAATCTGTCTCTATTATACTGAGATTAAGTTAAAAAGTGTAAGATTTCTACTCACAGTTTAGCCTTGAATTTTCTGTGTGTTGTATCACTAAAGCTTTCACATGAATAATTCAATCCGCTGCTCTCGGGCATTCTGCTACCAGCGAAGTTGTCGTATTTGAGGATTTTATAGATGGGTCAAGAAGGGTATCCTTCTAAAAATGTACCGTTTCGCTTGCGAGAAAGGGTTCAGATTCCAGCTCTCCCCTGTTTGGAAATGCTGCTTGGAAGACTGATTATTTTACTTCCTTCTGGAACAAAATATACCAATGCTTCCATTTTTCTGCAGCCTCCCCACTGTGAACGCCAGGCCCCAGATGGGGCTGGGAGGTTTGCTTATGTTAAAAAAAAAAAAAAAAGAAAAAAGAACACAACCCAAAACAAAACAGAGAGCTGTTCAGAAAGGATTGATAGCAAGTGATCATTTATGAGTCTCCTCAGCCTTTTCTTTGAAAGCAGTGCTACAATTTCCATTGACTTCAGGAAGAACTAGGTAGAGACTTTTATCTAAAAGTCAATGTGTCTTTGGCATAAACACACCAGACTGGGTTGCAAACAACCTGTGTTTTAATCTTCTGCTTTACCACTGAAATTGTACCTTGGATAAACCTCATTTTTTTTTCCTACTGCCTCAGTTTCCTCATTTATAAAAATGAAAATATATGCTACCAATCTTTGTACAAAGCTTTTAAATTTATAGGAATTACAAAAGAGCTAGGAAAAACAACAGAACAAATTTCTAGTTACCTCCTAGACTGTTTTTGGCTGCTGTTGTTGCATTAATTGAATCTGGTACTCAAGCTGCCTAGTACCCTGCAGTCCATTCTGCATGAGAGCATCCTTAAATAGATAAAACTCTGGGGATACAGGATCATGACTTAAATCTTGTTAATTCTGCTTAATCCATGCGTCTCATATCATGCTACCTAACAACATGGATCCTTATAAGTGATGTACACCAGTTTGGAAAGATTTCTCCCCAGTTTCTTCCTGACGATGTCCATCTCCAGGGCCCGATCCAGAGGATGCTCCGTTCCCAGGGAAACTTGCTGCTGGATTTATTTTAGCTCAGCTGGACCACATGGACCTGAACCTCCCTGTTCCAGGCTCAGTGACAGCTGCAGGATTGGATCCTATTTTCCTTTTTTTCTTCTTCTGGAATACATATAAAGCTCAATTTTAGCAACAGCTTGTATATCTGGTCAGATGATTAAGTTTACAAAGAAAGAATGACAGAAAAGACACCATCTATAAAGACTCTTGTCACTCCACCCAGATTATCTTTTATTTGTTTTGTGGGCAAATAGCAAGTTTTTAAGGATTTTAATCCACAGCATTACAACCCACCAAACAAAAACAAGAAATGAGTTTCTCCTGGCAAGTCAAATCAGACTCAAATCCTCCTGTCTAAAGGGGATTAGATAAATATTTTCCTATAGGACTCGACACCCCCAGCCTCTCTACATGCTAAAGAGGCAAGTGTGGGTTTAATGGCTATATAGATAAGCCCTTATCTAAAGGACACGACACTTAGCTTTACAGTCCGCACACTTATTTACCGATTGCTAATGGCTACTGGGTTTGTGGCACTTGTGCCTCAATTAGGGTGCAAACAGCCCCGGTGATCTGCACAGGGGGCTCGCCATGCCCAGGACGCCAAAAAGGGACTTTTTTCGTGGAAAACAAGGGCGCTTTAGGAGGATTCGGGTAGGAAAAACGGTTTTTCTCACATCAGACGCTGCTCTAAGTGAGCAATATGTGCGCTGGGCGTTAAAAACACTGCGCAAGGGAGAGATGGCTGCAGCTGCATTTCAGCCGCGTTTGAAAGACCTGGAGCTTGTTTAGACTTCTTGGGTCAAAGCGATCACAAAGGTGATTTTATTATTATTATTATCATTATCATTATCATTGTTATCATTATCATTATTATTTTTTTACTGTGTTATTTTTTTTTCGTGAAAAATATACGGAAAATAAAGAAGAGGGGGTAAACATCTGGATCTCTTTCTCCCAGATGCTGCAGGAGGAGCGATGCTGCCCGAAAAGGGGTGGGAAACGGCACCGGTACCCCAGCCCAGGTGAAGTTTATGGCACAAAGTCCCGATATCCTGGCGTACAATGGTCACACTGTAAATACGTCCTTTCCCATCATGTAAGACGTTAAGATCGTTAGTTTTGGCTGGAAGCAAAATATATGACATGCAACACGCTCTGCTAGTGGGCAGAAAATACACACTGCTCCCGTAATGTTTCTCATTATATTTCCGCTTTGTTCATAAAAAATGACTGAGTTATGGCATAATACAGGAATCAAGGAAGAGGGGAAATATATCATAAAGATGGAAACGAAGACAGCTTGTCAGTTATAAATGTAAATGAATGCTCGATTTCTTTTATAAAGCGATTCCGCTATAAAACTAATCATCTAAGTAAAAAAAAAAAAAAAATTAAAAAATCCTATTCTGACTAATAAATACTTCGACTCCTCCACATTTCACCCAGCCTTGAAAAATCTCCAGAAACTCGTCAGAGGGGTGTTTTTGTCTTTCTTGATTCTTGAATTTTTCCCCGAATTTTGTGAGCTTGCGTTTTATTAGGTTAATAAAACTTGGTTTTCAAGGTTTTGGGCTCCTCGGGGGTACAATGAGCTCGGATGTCAAACGCATCAAATAGCTAATGAAGGGATTTCAAAGGTCTCCAAAGTGTCCATAGCAGCAATTTGTAGTGTCTCATAAAGGTAAAGCCCATTCTGGCTACGGCGTGTTTTGTCTGACAGTTTTCCTCCAACATCGATCTGCTGTTTTATTCCGATTTTATACCGGCTTTAAATGCCCCAGTCTCACTGTCATAAGGTTTGTGGTTAAATCAACCACCATCCTCAAGCGAGCTCACACCGATATTACTCAGAAAGGGCAAATGGGGAGGGAAAAAATCCCCAAACATATCGTGCATCACAAGGATTTACCCAAAGGGATCAAGAGAGTGAAACGATATGAGGGACAATCCTTACCCAAGGAGCAGTTTACTTTGTGAAGGTCTTGTTTGTGAGGGAGTGGGGGAAATCAGAAATGTTTTTTCCCCTTTCCTCTCCTTTCTTTTCTTTTTATTTTTCCCTTTTTTAATATTTTTTCCTTTTTCTTCCCCTCCCCCCCCCGGTTGTTCTTATTTCAACTTCTTTTCTGCTCGCTAAATACTATTTCTGGGGGCTGAGCTCGGTGCGCAGGCGGGTGTCAGTGAGGGATGGAGAGAAGCTGCGGTGGGTCCTCCGGCTGCTCCAGCCGCGGCTCTCAGCTCTTCCTCCAATACTTTCCCTTGATTTGCTCTTCATCCCCCCCCAGCTCGGTGCTCTTTTACCAAAACAAGCAGCCTCCCGGCCCCATCCCGCATTTCGTCCGTGCGGGTCGCGGCTTCCCCTGGGATTGCGGTGTGTTTGTGTAATTCTCGGGCAAATGAACTTTCCATTGCCAGCTTTCCTCTGCCTTTTCACAAATACAGAGCTCAATTAACATCGCTGCAGAGCAGTTACCTTTGAGCTAAGCTTCTATAATAAATGACCCGCACTCCCACTTGCAGATAGCGCTGTTTTCTTCCCCTCCCGAGATTTCAGCGGTCGGTAAAGCGGCTCTTGCGAACAGGCCGGTGTCTGCTGGAAAACCTTGCTGGCAGCTCGCTCTGTCATTTGTTACGAGCCCTTCTCGGTTGCCAAATTAAAGACATCACCCATAAAAAGAAAAAAAAATAATAATACAAAAGAATCTCTGCCGCATTTTTGCAGCCGCTCCTTCTGCTATGGGGGACACCCAGAGCCTCGGCGACCCCTGGGCAGGGGAGGGGACGGGAATGGAGAGGGGCCTGTTATCACCTTTAAAACAAAAGGGCTATTCTGGAGCCCATAGATCAGCAGCGGTCAATGCTTTCCTAAGGCACAGATCTCTCTATGAGGTTAGAACAGCCGTGTTAATCTTCTATTCCGTGTTTACAGAGCCAGCTCATCCATGGGGTGGGTGGAAAGCGGCCAGCTTGCAAGAGAACGCTCTTTATTAAAAAATACGGAGTTATGTTGCTTTTAGCAGTGACCCCGGAGCGCGTTCCGCATTTTGGAGGGGAGGGCAGCTCCTCTTACCCGGGGCTCCCGCAGTCCTGGCCCCGCACTCTCCGGGGGGGCTGCAAGAAATGGGAGTCGGGGGGAAGGTCTCCAGCCGCCTTCAGCGATATCTAGCGGAGCCCCCATCGAATAAAAACCCTTGCAGGGACTTGATGGGTTACTTTCGCCCAGACGGGAGCCTAAATAAGCCAACCCACCCCCCGGCAACGGGCGGCTGCCGCTGCCCGCGAAGCGCGTCCCCCCCCGCGGCGATGCGGCGGACGCGCTCCCGGAGCTTTTATTTATTCTTTTATTTGTTTGTTTTTACGTAATGAGGAGGGGGGGTGGGGGTAGCCTTTCGGTCCGTGTCAGTAGGCAGAGATCATCATTTTCGAAACGGGAAGAAAAGAGAGAAGGAACGGTTGAATCGGGGAAAACTTAGGGAAAGCTGTGGAAAAAAAAAAATAAAATAAAATAAAAAGAAAAACAAAGACCAAGAAGAACCAAATCTCCCCTTGCTACACTCATCCTTGTGCGAAATGCACTTTTCGAAGAAATGCACTGAACTCGCTCATTTCTCCATCCTGCTTGTCCCAGCCCGTGGGAAGATAATTCTTCGGAGAGGGCTGCACACCCTGCACGGGGGTACAGGAGCTGCCAAAAGGAGCTGGGGACAAATGAGCTGATGTCGGTGTTTCCGCAGGGCAGGCAGCCGCCAGGATGTGGGAGGGGGGGTCCCCGGCCTGCTCCCCCCGCCGCTGCCCTGCGCTCTGCCGCAGCGAGCAGCAAAACGAGCGAAATCGGGAGATGCTTGGGATCCGCGGCCGCGTACATGGCCCCGGGAGATACGTTTCCGTGGGGTAAAAATGCAGCAGTGAGGGGGGATCGGAGCAGCGCTCGAGGTGCGCAGCGCCCTGCGCTCCCTGCGCTGCGCTACGCGGGGCTGCGGCCGGCCCGCACTCCCCTCCCCGCCAAAGCGCCTGGCCCGCGCGAATTTGTTGCATTTCCCTCGGTTGATTGTTTAGTTAGAGATTTTGCCAACTTCCTGATGGTTCGTTTTCTGATTCTGGAAAAAAAAAAAAAAAAAAAAAAGAAAGAAAAAAGAACCGCATTTCCTTTTTGACTTAAGAGGGAGAGAGAGAGAGAAGCAGAGGCTGGGGGCTGGTGGACGCATCGAGCTGTATGTACTGGACTTTTTCTCTTCCCTCTCCCCTTCCTGAAACCCTCCTCCTCTTCCTCTTCCTCCCTTCCGAGCACAGGGTTTGCACCATCCCCTTCCCCGCTTCTGCCTTTGCAAAATCCCGAATCCCGCCGGGCTCCTGGGACAAGGCGGGAAGCGGCACCGCTGCTCTGCAGAGCTGCTGCTCCGCCAGCCCAGCCTGGAGCCTTCGGCTTTGCTTCCTTTGCCTTAAATTGCTTTAAAAAAAACCCCCTTTTTTATTTATTTTTTTTCTTTTCCTTGTCTTTTATTTCCCATTTCGCGTCCTATCCTTAGGGTTCTTGTGGCTACAAGAAGGAATCCAACTGCAGAAAGAAAAGTAAACATGGAAATGTGTTCCACTCACTTTTATTTGCTTCGAGTTTTCTGTTGTGCTTCTCTGAGTTTATTTTACTATTATTTCAAAATTTTGTTGAAAGCAGCAAAGCTCCCCTTTGCATCTTTTTTAGTACTTTCCCCCCCACTCCTCCCTTTCTTTCTTTCCCCCAGCTCTGCTGTTTTCTACTGCTGCCTGTAATCCTGCTGCTTTTAAAAGTTTCTTTCTTATGGTTGATTTTTCTCTCTAACCATACCATATTAGAATATGTTTGAAATAGGTGGGGTGTGTGTGCAAGCCTTAGCATAAGCATAGCACACTTTACAGAAAATTACCATCTGTCCTCCCCAGCCGCCCTTCTAAATTATTTTGTGTGGCCTGATGTTTATCATGCAAATCAGCACTGACTTCAGACTTGTCTGCATCAGGTCAGGAGCTGAAGATGAGCAGGGCCCTGTCCCAAATCTGAAATCAGCGGGAGCTTTGGATCAGGCCCTACAGAAATAAATTACGGGAAAATCTTGGGTACGGTGTAAAGGAAAATGCATACGAGTCAGAGAGAATGATGCTTTGTTCAGCTGCAACGGGGAGGAGGGGAGCAAAATCCAAACTGCTTTTTGATAGTTTGACGTCCAGCGGTATTTAACTAGGGCGGAAATCTTAAATCATCTTCAAATTAGGGCCTGGTTTGGGAGTCAGTCCTAAAATTTGATCAAACTTTATTTGCTGCACCAGTGAAAACACAGCATAATTTGCTTGAATTGGAAAGAGTTTCCCCTGGGTCTGGTCTATGCCCAAAGTTCCTCCAATATTTCCATACATGTGTATAAAATAACCATGCACGTGTTTGTCAGCACTGATGCCTGCCTATGAATGCATATAGAAAAGTATTCCCGGGAAGGTGCATCCACACGCGGATGTTTGTAACACCGTAGAAAGCAAATACAACGTGCAAAGAGCAGTTTAAGGCAAGGACGTGTTTATTCTTTGTCTCCGCACCCCAGTCTTGGTTTCTCCATGTGCATCTCTGTGCAAATGGCCACTTGTGAGCGATGGGGAAGGTGAAAACGTGTCACGACCACGTGCCAGCGAGCAGGGATTAGCGCATCTGAATGTATTTGCACGTCACTTTGTCGGCGGGTCACGTCTCCAAGTTTGCTGCCTGACAGGAATGGGGGATTTCTACGAGGATAATAAATCTAAGCTACCACATCAGCCGTGCACCCCATAGAAAACCAAAACTTGTACTTGAGGGCCCACGTGCATCGGTCCATGAGACAGGGATGGGTTGGGACAGCGCGACTCGTTTCAAGTGTTGACATCTAGCAAGGCAATCAAAATATTTATCCAGCCTTTGCTCCAAGATTTTGTTATTCTTCCATCGAAACTATTGCTTTGTAAATCTTTCTTTTTATTATTATTATTATTTTTTAAGCTGTTAAAGCTAAGGAAAGATTGCTATCAGGGAGAAAAAAATCCCCTGCTCGGCATCTCCATTAGGTGGCATTGCTACTTTGGCAGAGCGAGAGGGACAAGGCGGCTTCATGCACTGATCACGTATTTCTGTTGCAATTGCAAGAGTATTTATCTTTTCAGCACTTGCTATATCCTTACAGTACAATTTGCTTTATCAACACACAGTTTAATAATTTTATCGGGTAGGTTTTTTGTAGCAAGAATGAAAATCAATGCTCTCTTGCCCTAAACGGTGCACATGGTATCTACTTTTTCATGCAATCAGAGGCGTTATAAAAATAATTGGTTATTATGCAGCACTTCAAAAACATAACAGTCAAACCTAATGTATAACAGATTATACAGAACCCTTTCCTGTTTTCTGAAGGTTGAAATACCTGGATAACTAAGCCCTTATCTTGTGAGGTAGCTGTGTGCATTGGCAAAGGAATTTTGCACGCTTACAAATTGTGGGTATGTTGTACGCTGTGCAAAGCCATGATGACAGTAAGAAAAAACTGCTTTTTGAATGTATATAGCACAAATTGGTTTTAATCTGAGAGATTCTAGATAATATTTTAAATAACAAAAATAATTAAAATTCTAAAACAAATAATTAAATATAAATCAATTAAGAAAAATATATTTCTACTCACAGTAATATTCTGTCCATGGGAGTTCTGCTTTTACATCTCATGACAGCATTTTTTCAATTGAAAAAAACATTATTTAATTGTTAAAAAAGCCCCTATTTTGTTGACAAAGATATAGATTGCTTTAATCAAAATAATTAGCCTAATTTAATTTACACTGGTGAAATCTCATTAACTGAATTAGAGCCAGTCCGTTATTTACAATGAGGTTTAGCAGGAGCAGAATCAATCTCAAACTGTTCGCTATTGTTTGTTTTGTTTTGTTTTGTTTTCCCCTGACTACTTGCTGTCATTTAATTTAAAGGGCAGACTTCATATTTATTCTCATTTGGGAAAAGTGTTCTAAAGAATTAAATCTGTATTTTAATCTCAAGCCACTGTATTTAAAGAAGGAGTTTCCTTGAGTGACTTTAAAACATCCTGATTCATAAAGACTGAATTGCGTATTTTGTCAAAGTTATGACCGATAAGCTGTATGGGAAATGTTAGCTTTATACATACATATATATATATCTATATATATACACATATATATATATATATGATGAAATATCTATGTATACTAATGGCTAAATAGATTTTAAAGCATTTGTGTTTTTTTATCTATAAAAAAAATATTTTTATTTTAGGCTAGATTTTTTTCCACTTCTGTCTACCGTACCTTTCTTTTCCTGGATTAATTTTCTGAGCAAATGTTAAAAGTCTGATTTGTTGGACTTCTTTTAATAACCCAGACTGCTTTCCTGTGCTCTCATGGGAGGCAATATTCTGGCTATTTTGACCACTGAAGTTTTGAAAAACACTTTTTATTTTTAAATGTGGTGGGCACAAAATGGCACTTCTCTTTGTGTATGCGAGTCAATGACAATTACTAAAACAAATTCACTCTGATACCTTGGATTTCTAGACTCCAGCAATAACAAATTCTGCGTTCGTGTCCCAGACACATTTTAAGATGTCAGTTTTAAATACTTTCCCTGTAACATCTGCAAGAACCACGACGATGAATTAATACCAACATCTATAGCAATATATCTGAAGAAAAGTGGCTTTAACCCTAGGGAGCCCAATGGGAACATCCTAATGCAGTTCTGCACCAATTAAGCATGATGATGATCAAAATGTTGTTTGTTTAAAGGTCATTTTTACCCCTTGAGAAGTCAGGAGGCGGACCACAAAATTGTTGTATTATCTCAAGTTGTAGAAATGCAAAGCAGTTTTGTTTTGGTTTTTTTGTTTCCCCTTGTATCAGTTTGCATCTGAAAGCAGAAGGGCTGAAGCCAGGGAAGAGCTAAAACAAACCCCCCGCAGCCAGAGAGAAGTGTCATTTCCAAAAGCAGCATTTAAACTCATCCCAGTGGTTAATTCTGCAAGGCTGAGCTCATGGGCATCTTCTGCACAAAGGCACAGGCACTTCACCTTCCCATTGCAAGCTTTGTGTAACTTTTGCTTTCATTATTTTTCCTTTATATTAAGGGGCATTTACTGGGCTGTTTGTTTGTTTGTTTGTTTGTTTTTCTGAAGTAACCCCTGTCATTCATCACCCATGTTCCAGCAAACTGGAATTTTTGTCTTGTGCTGGGTGCAGTAATAATGATATAATCACCCTGAGCTGAAACAAAGCAAGACTTCATTTTGAGGGCAGAGGGATACGATAATCAGGGAGAAATCAGAGACTAGATCTTAAACAAGGATAAATCGGTGAATTTCCATGAAAAATCAATGAAGAGCTGGAATGATTTTTTTTTTTCTTTCCTCCGGGTAAGAGAAAACTGATATCAAAGTCAACAACCTTAGAGCTTACCCTGGTCTGTGGAAATTTCAACATACATTACCTGCTTTTGACCTTTAGCAGAGCAGCAGAATATGCTGGGCAAACAGCGCAGCACCCAAACACAGTTTCTCTTTCATACAAGAAAATCAGATGGAAGAAATTGAAATACATTTTTCTGTGACAGCTTGCAACTTGAACCATCTCCTCTTAAAAAATGCATAGACAAATGATCAATGTGGAGATAGGAATTAAAGCATTTTCACGGCTGTTTCTAGTACCATGAGGCCCCAGGTTTGATTGTAGCTGAAACTCTTGGAAAGTTCAGCAGAACAAACAAACAAACAGAAAGGGGATGTGTAAGCTCTCAGGGGTCAGGTTACTCCGTTTGCCTATTCATCACCGAGTGCCGTCTCCTCTAGTAATTTTTAACTACACTTTAGGGTACTCGCATCCTGCAAATTGTTTGGTTAGACTCTTCTTAATGAGAGAATCAAATATGCACCATGTTTAGGGGGGTAAAAGATCGTGGGATGAGGCTTGAGAGATTCAAATTGTGGTCTTGGGCAATGATGCAAGTCTAAATAAGTGCTTAAAAACTCCAGGAAAAGTTCTGCACGGCTATCCTAGTTAAAATAAAATAGTAATAATAATAATGATAATAATAATAATAAAAAAAAAAAAATTGAAGAGCCAAACTCTGCTATAAGCTACCCCAGTGAAAATTACATTACAATGACTGTACAGGCCAGTTTATAATAATACAAAGTTGTCAATTTTATTCCTGCCTTGAGAGCATATGAGTAGAAATAAACGCCCTTGCACAATCCTATAGAAATACATACGGCTCTGCCTTTATTTAGGGTCTTGATGGATCACGACTTTAACGTCGTTGCCTTTCCCATCACTGTTGGCCTCTTTGAGGCATTTTCTTGTGCTATTCATGGTTTTGTTAAAAAGAGATAAAAACCACAGACTGGCCGTGATGGTAATCTAACGTGCTCGCATCTGCATTCCCACCAGCCTCGGGAGGTGTTTCAATCCCAACATCTCCAAAGCAGGAATCCCATCACAGGCAAATCTATGCGCTCAAATATGGGGGGCGGGGGGGGCGCTGAAGTATTAGCTGATGAATGAAAGCAAGGAAAGTATTTTTGCCCACGATTAAAAAAATAAATTGGTTTTAAAAGACCATATTATATTTATTCAGTTTTGAGTTTGGCTGAGGTTTGTTATAAAAATAGTGCCGTAATTTTTTAAGAAACATTTTCTGTTTGGATAGATTAACTGTACACGCAGGCACTTTAGCTTTTGATTCCTTTCAGTAATATAGTAATATTCATTGCTGGCTTCAAAAGCTGCTCTTAATATAAACAGTCTGGGAAATCTTCCATGCCCGATAGATAAAAATCTCTTTGAAATGTGGGGTGGTGATGAGCAACTGTCAGAATACATGATCCCCCCTCTGCCCTTGGGTCCCAGAGCCCAAGAGGCATCACCTGCAGAAGTGCATGTCCTCCAGTGTTAAAAGCCTGGTACAAAACATGAGTTTGAGAATGATGTTATTACTGAGCCAGTTGGTTGCAATAGCCAGTGCTGTGTGTGTGCAAGGCAAAAATAACAATGGAACATCCTGGTGATACCGGGTCCTCCCTCTCCCTCCATACGTTTTACATTTGGATCAGAATCTTATGGCACCCAACAGGACCCTGGTGCATCCTTCCCAGGCCACCTTGTCTCCTTGGATCCCCTCAGGCTCTCAGTTAATTTTTTGTGTGGGAAAAGCCTGACATAAGTGCTGGGGATCCGTTAGAGGGGATGCTCGTGCTTACCCTCCACGCTTGTCTTCAAAACAGCTTGTTGCACCCGTTGCCTTTAATTTCTCTAATCTTTTTATTTGCAGCTCGGCAATAATCCCTCTGATGGCCTGGAAAGCTGATAGATAACCAATAGTTACCTTCTGTCATTTTGTGTCTGCTAAATCAGGGTGAGATTTGTCTGAGTTAAATTTTCATAGTTCACTGAAAATCGCCATTTCCCTGAGCTGAGGCTGCAACCCTGAACACACGAGTGCTGCCACAACCTGTCAGACCAGAGTCAGCTGAAGCAAAAATTTTAAAAGGAGGAAAAAAAGCAAAATACTGAAAGAAACAAATTTTGCTTTCCATTTTCTGTGTTGGTGGAGGTGACCACCCCAGGAGCTGGCTGGGTGCAACTCGCTCGTGCCATTTGCACAGATCCAGCTCGGGGAGCAATTCCCAGCCCTGGAGAGCTGGAACGTACAGGGGTGTTACTGACTCAGCTTTTGATTGTAATTGTTTCTGCCTTGCAATGCTCTTCTGTAAATCCTGCAGCATTCCTGAGCTGTTAATTTCAGTCCTTTGTCGAAGTTGTGTTTTGGGGGTTTTCCATTTTTGCAGTGTTTTTGCTTCGGTGCATACACGGATGCACTGCCGACACAACTGTGAACGCACCCAAAAATGAATGTTGAATTAAGCAGCTCACTGCTCTTTTGACATTTTAATTTCATTTTCTTTTTCTTTCTGTCTCTCTTTTTTTTTTTTTTCTTTATCTCTCATCAAATTCCAGGATTTTGTGTAATTGAATTATACCTCTCTAGGTTCTTTTCTTCTTTCTTTGGCTTTACTGAAGTGACACATAAGATTGTTTCTGAGAAAATTCAACTCACCTGGGAATTATCTGCATTTGTATTTGTTTATGTATGCCCAGTAATACCCCTTGCACTTCTACAAACCCAGAATGTTCTGATCTGTTGTTTGTTACATCTGATTATCAAACCATTTTAATGATGTTCCATCTTCAGAGATTGGCGATTTGTTACAGCAGCAGTGCTGATGATACTAGAAAAAAATATTAGGAAGCACCACCTGTTTTCATGAGCCTCCCTTGCTGTGCTCCCTGTCAGCTTGAATCCCCTTCTCCTCATCTGTGAGATAGAAATAACCTTGGGACTGCGAGAAATGTGTGTTTCTCATAAGAATGTGGGACAGGAAAGGCTTTTCTTTAAATCGAAAGCAGTTGGTTTTTGCAAGAGCCTTGAGGCAGAAACTCTGCTGCTGGTGTATGTCAGCCCTTCCACCTGCCCACAGGCATAATTCACTGGGGTTAACATCAAACTTGAAGTCCTTATTTTTAATACCGCTCTAATCTGAGACCTGCTGCGAAGCTGTGTGCTTTCCCGCGGGGTCTGGCTGCTGCCGCTGGCCATGGCCAGGTTGTGAGGATGTTCTTTCTCCCCAGCAAGCACCTCACCTCGGGAGATGGTTTCTGCTGGGAAACTGGCCTGGGGTTTGCCCAGGGTCACCCTCCAGGAACCACCCTGGTTTTTTTAGGTGATGTGTCCCTCCTGTTTCCTCCAGTAACTCCTCCATCCTGCCCATCACGAGGGCAGCTGCAGTGCAGCATTTTTGCATCACAGCTCTGCCTACACATGAGCTGGTGATGTCCAGACAAACCATTTTGGCT
Source organism: Nesoenas mayeri (assembly GCF_963082525.1). Lineage (NCBI taxonomy): Eukaryota > Metazoa > Chordata > Aves > Columbiformes > Columbidae > Nesoenas > Nesoenas mayeri. The sequence continues at coordinate 10,210,581 of NC_137547.1, read as the reverse complement.
ACTCCCTCTTGGAAGGGAGTTTCACCAATTTTCCTTCTGAGATATATCTTGTCAGCCAACCATTGAACTAATATTCTCTTGCCCTGTGTGATTCTTTCTTTCCTAGGTAGATGGGAGGTCTGTAACCCCCAAAGGAATAATGGGGGGCATCCCCCCATCTTTCTACCCCAGCAACCGCCTGCATCCACCACTAAGGAACCCAGTGACATTACTGGTGGGTGCTGTATTAGCATTTAAGGATTATACAGCCTGGTAGCCCTGTAGATATCAATGCTGTTGGTTTTACCCAGCTCTGCTAGAAAATTATCAAAGCCAAGGACAGGGATCAGTGCACAGGGCTGGGTGTGCCAGGAACACAGGCTTTGCAGAGCTGCGCAGGTGGATTGGTATGAGGAAAGGTCACACCTACCAACTTCTCAGGCCTCTGGTGTGACAGATAAAGCCATCTGGTCACCATTTGACAGCTCAAATTGTAATTACACCATTTGGCCTGCGAATTGCTGTGAGCCACTGTTTGAAGCTGCTGTGATTCAGCTATTCCAGCGCAGGGATAGGGGATGGACTCGTTCCCCAGAAGCCGAGTTACTGGAATTCATCTCGCTTCATCTCCTTGGCCTGCTTTTTTACCTTCCAAAATTTATCTCCGCAGATCCTCAGCTGTGATTGTGAATTTGGCAGCGGTTGTTTAGCGTAAATAATCATAGTCACCGATAACCAGTAACACCTGCTGGCCCATTACCCGGAACAGGAGGACAAGACGGGTATCTCCAGCGAAATTCCACCGCGGCAATATGGAAATGTTTAAAGGAAGACCTGCACCGCTCAGGGTAGCAGAGATCTGAACCTTTAAATTACAGCCATTCCCGGCCTGACGATAAGTAAATAAACAATTCACAGCTGCATGGGCTAAACACAGAAACACATCTATCTCTTCCAGGCATGATTGCTGAACAAGTAATTAAGTGCGAAATGTGAGCCCTCAATGTCAGTGTGAGATGATAAAGGTCTCCAGTTGTAAATTAACTGAACTCCAGCGAGCCCTCTATATTAACCCTTCAGGAGCCCTTGGGTGGCAATGGGTGCGTTAACATGACTCCGGTGCAATTTGCATGCAATTATTCCTGACATTTGCCCCTGGGAATATGGAGTTGTTATTTTAACAAATTAAAAAAACAAGTGAGGGAGTTGCTTTCTCTCTTCTCTCTGAGCTAGCACAGGGCACCCCGTACGATGGGAGATGTAGTCCCATGTAGTTCGTGGTTGCTCGTTCATCACATTCCCCTGTGGCATCTTCCTCCTGGAGATAGCAGAGGTGTCACAAACCCAAAATACATTAAAGACTGTGAGCTGTTAAGTACTGAGATAAAGAGGGCTTCTTATTCAGATAGGCAGATATTCATCACTGCCTCAAAATGAGTAGATCATGATTCACCTTAAGAATGAGGATCCAATGAATGACTAATGAGTAATAAAAACATCAATGAAAAACATCAACGACTTGTTAAGTAATTCCTTAAACAAGTTGTGGTTTTTTTGGTTTGGTTTTGTTTTCCTTTTTTCTTCTTCTTTTTTTTTTTTTTTTTTTCCCACATGAATCATCATTAGCAACTACAGAGGAGAAGGACACAGGACAGAAAGGAGGACATGGGCAAGAGAGAGCATGTAGTGCCACCTCAGCCTCCAAATGCAGACAAAGGAACTCAAAACCACAGCTACAGTTATGCTGTGGTCCATTTTGAGCTCCAGATAACTTGGGACTGTGGTAAGAAGTCAGCAAATGCAATGCAACAGAGCTAAATAGGCTGGGATCATGCAGGAGATAATCTTTTATCTACTGGGCTCAGCACAGAAGTGACCCCACTAGCATTCAGCACGGTGCATCCCAAGATAAACAGATAAATCAAGAGGTTATGTTATTGCACATATGAGCCTGTTATGAGTATTTTCACTCTTGGACAAAGCTTGCTGACCTTGGCTTGTGTGCTGCAAGTATTTAATCCTTTTCTCTAAGATTCCCTCTTGTCTCTATCATCTTTCCTAACAGTCTCCTCAGGTGGGTAGAAATTAATAGGTGTTGAAAGGAGGCTCTGGAGCAGCTGCAGTAGGTAAAGACTGTAAATAGTTGAATCAATTTTAAAAATGGGATTTTAGTAAGTTTCTTATGAGAATTATTTGACCTGCTGTAGAAGGAGATATATTAGGTTGTTCCAGAGGTCCCTTCCAGTCCTAGGTCCTGCTGTCCTCTGACCATGGAAGACAAAGAAACAAGCAACCCAGACACATCTTGCTGCTTATCTGGCCACCCTAGGCATACACTGAGCAGATACAAACACAGACAGGGAAACTTCTTAAAATTCTTTCTCCTTAAATGGGTCTACTTTGCCTGTTTTAGCCTCACTAACATGCCATCTTTCATTACTCCATCATGCCTGGACATTGCTTTTCAGCCTCAGTCCAGGAATCACACACAGCCCACTCCATAGTAAATTTTTATGGGGACCAAATGTATTCTTGTGTTCAGTGGGGAAGGGAGGAAGGCAGAGAGTGATTAACAGAAGGGAGATGGTACTTCAGCCTCTTTCTTACTGAAGCATATGGTTTGTTTGGGCCTGGGGTCTTTATTATTTCTTCCCATTTTACTCACAGGCTCTTTTCCTGTTTTGAAGCAAGCTGCTTGTATTTCACAGCTTTCCTTGAAGCCATGGCAAGAGCTGTGCTCAAAATGCTGCAGTGGGAGCCTGTATCACAGCTCAGGAGATCAGACATCAAATTTCTGGTGTACCTTGGCACACTCCATCCAGCCCAGCCAGGCTGCTGCTCGCAAACTGGGATGGCCCGCTGAGACAAATCCTGCGAGTCCATCACCAGTGGTACAAATGGCAGATGGAGACATTTGATAACCGAGCTGGGGATCTCCCAATTAACCACAAGAACTTAATCTTTCCCCTGTCACAAAGTGTCTTTATAAAAACTGCTCCATTTGACACAGTTGTTTTCTTCAGAGCTGAAGCCATGCAGAAGTACAAATCATCTGTTTCAGGTCCTACTTCCAGTGAGGGGCCCTGGGAACTGGGCAGGGAGACAGCAATATTTAAAGAGCCAAGCTGTGAAGGAGGAAGAACACTCCTAAAATGTCCCTTCATAAAGGGAACCTCCCTTTTGGGTTTAAAATGCTATCTTTGTTATCACCTGCGGTAACCTCTGGTGCAAAGAGCTGAATGTTATTAGAAAAAAAGCTGAATATGGGTGGGAAGACAAGAAAACAAAAGGAAATGGAAGTGCTGGAAAATAATTTTCTATTTGAATCTATTATTTTTTCTTCTTATTTTTTAATAAGACATTTAATGAAGTTTATTGCACCGCTTTCTATTTTCTTTTGGGATGTGTTATCTTTTGTGACTTAGTTTAGACTAAAATAAACTTCAGTTACTAATTAAGGATAGAAATGGAAATCCAAAGATTTGCTTCTCATCAATGCCAAGCGGTAAATCCTTTAATGCTCTGGGATTTTGCTCTATAGCTCTAAATTTCCCATTGGTATTTAGTAATCTGCTGATTACATTTACTTTAGTTCTTTGGTCTTCAGAGTTTTCGTGTTAAGACACTCACTTACAGTAGCTTTGCATGTTAAGGGCAATGAGTTAAAAGCTAGAGGGTTTTTTATTGAATTCCAGCTTTGTTTTTTTCTACTGAGTTCCCAAGTACTGTGTTATATCATACTAATAAGAGTTGTACGCTGACTGGACAAATGGCATCATATTGCAATGTCCTATGGGAGCCATGACATCATTTTCAATTTGCTTATCTAAATTCCTTCAAAATAGAAGGGTGGGTGGTGAACAACTGAACTGCATTTCACTCTATCCCACCTCTTCTTGCTCTGACGTTATGGGAACGGTGTCACTGTGCAGATTACACTACACTACAGATTGTGCTTCATGGAGGCCTCAGATGCATTTGTCTCCATCACCTCTAAAGGGAATATAGGTGCTTAGTGACCCATAAATCCCTCTTCCCATTCCCAAGGACTAAGTAGTAGCTTCCTTTAATGCATATGCCCCAATGTTTCCTTGAAGGCTTAGAGGCATCAAGGAAATCTTCCAAGCAGTTTCATTATAGGGTCTCTCAACTTTCTTGACACTGGGATCAACAAGAATAGAGATTGGTGGAATGATTTGGAAGAGTTTAAATACCTTCAGCCATGGTCAGACCGCATTAGTTCAAGAAGAATTTGATTTTTTTATTATTTTTTTCCCTTTAATTTCCTTATTCCAGTTTAGATTGAAAAAGATGTTCTGTTTTCATGGGAGCTGAAGAAGGGCCTCCTGATGGAGATGGTCTAACCTTTGCTGTGGACGCTTCTTTGCCTATGGAATTGGGGCTGGAGGCAGGAATTTTAGAATTGGAGAGAGGCTGTGACACCTTCCATTTTATTTGTATCCTTCTGAGTAAATAGTTTACATACAGAGAATCTTGGATAAATAGCCACTAAATCATTAAGCACTTTTCTAGTTTAACCTAAACTTCTAACATTTCCTTAAACCATATCCATCTCTGCCTCAGAAAAGATAATCTAGACATCAAGTCTTTAATAAATCTGTATCACTCAGCTGAAATATTTTATTTTTTCCTAATTTTCCCTAGCTGAGTGATGTGGGAAAATAAAATTACTTTGTCAAGCTAGGCAGTTTTCTGTAAAACCAGTTCCATAAGCCCCTGAGCACCTGAAACACCTGACTTGACAGTCAAAGTGAGTACCAAAGTCTCCAGCTCCCTGCAATGGGATAACAAAACTGCATGAGGAAGACCTGTTTACATCCCCGAGATAACCTGTTTCTTTTAAAATAGCAAGGTCAGAGAGGCAATAAAGCTGTCAGCATGGATATCCCAGCCGTACTTGTGTTCCATCAGCCTGAGGGCGGTGGACACCAGGAGGGTGTGGAATTCACAACCAGGATGGTCACGTTTGGGTAAACAAACTTGTGGCTATAGCAGCGTGCTATTGTCTACTGAACAGCTCTAGTTGTGCCAACGATATTTCCAGGTTAGCTCCTCCTAGACCCATAAAAATCTTAATTTTATTATTTTTGCTGTTGTTTTGTTTTTGTTTTTGTTTTTGTTTATTTTTCTTCCTCAATGCAATGATAGATGGAGTGCTTATAAAACCTCACAGCGCCACGTACAAAATCCCCGATCTCTGAGCTAGGTGTGGAGCAACTGGTCACCGAGCAGGCTTCCACCTAGTCCTCGGTTTGGTTCCTGTGTGTCTATTTGCTGGTCACTGGGATGCTTCACTGATTGTTCATTGCATAAATGAGCATCTGACTGCGGGAATATTTCATATTGAAGTCCAGCCCAAGAATGGAAAAGCATCAAATCTATTCAGCTGAGTAGCCTTATGAGGAACTCATGCAGTTCAGGTGGGAGCACAGCCCAGTATTTTTATTGTGTTAAGATTATGCGTCCTCAAAAAAGGAAGATGTTGTGTAGGGTTCCCATCCTCTGGTGCATCGAATATATTTCAGCTATTCCTGTTTTCCTTCGGATCGCATTTCCCTTGGGTGAGTCTCTAGTTTAGCTGTCCTTGGACAATAAGTCATAGTGATGCAAGTGATTTGGGGACAACTTTCGCACCCAAGTGTTTTGGGTCAAACTACAGTATTGATACCGATTGTTTATGTGCCAAGCAGTGTCTAGGAATAAAACATTTCCAAGTATATCCGGGGTGAAATGCAGGCTTGCACCACTGATACTGCATAGCATGGCTTTGTCTGTTAAACTAGGCAAGACACAAAGTCTTCACCAAATTTGGGGGACAATTTGGACTTTTAAGATATTTTTCAGGTTGAAATGCTGAGAAAATGTCAGAGGTTGAGTTCAGAGGTGAAAAAGATGAGGCATTAGTCTCCTGGAAGTGAAATCTGGTTGTCGTTAATGCAACTGCCATTGTCTTGCACAGTTTTCCCATTCCTGTAGTGGTGATTCAGCATTGCATTCAGAATAGCTCAGGGCAGTCATAATCTAAAATTCCTGGCAATTATGCCCATCTTCTCCCATTCTGTCCAAAATCAAATGGATGAAAAAAAATCCATTTGACAATGAAGCTTCAAATCAAAACTTCCATCACTGTTAAAAAGGGCTAGAGATGGGATGTGATTCTGAGGAATTGGGTGCGATAAAATTGTGGCTGACCAGAAAATTTAGTTGCAACTTAAACAAAACTTTTAAAGAGTTTTTTCTCAAACACCTTTGCTTCATTGCATAGTATTTTGTGTGCCGCTGTATTTACTGATTTTGATGGGGCCATAAACAGAAATACTGTGAATCAGGGCTATTTCCATGGACTATTTTTGTTCTGTACTGGGGAAGGAGAAGGGAAAGAAAAGAAAATCTGTTCTTATAGGATTTCCAGCTCAAAAAGAAATCAGAAAAAAAAAAAAAAATTGTGAGTTCTTTTCTAAACAGAATAGTTCATCTGCAACTTGCCTGTCACCAGGTCCTAATTACCTGTTCATGTTACAGCTAATTACATTGATTCTCCATAGGTGAGATGGACTTCTAAGGCAATGAAGAAATTTAAACAGAATGATTTTTCAGCTTTGGTTCTATTTACAGACTGTGGTATGTCCATTTGAAAAAAAGCCAGAATCTGAAACTGAAACGCCAGTGTTTTCTTCTTGCTATAATTGAAATCTTTCAAGACAAGATTCCAATGTTTGAAGGTGTTCACTGCAAGGTTTTGGTCCTTTCCCATCAAATTTTCAGTGCTGATGTATAAAGCATTAAATTTGGCCAACTTCTTCTTTCATTGAACTCAATGGGGATTTTATTCTTTGCTTTCAGGCATAGCACAATCAGGCCAATGCTAAACACTTTTGGCTGTCCAAAAGACATTGTGGTCCAGATAACCTGCTCTGAATCCACAGGTTGTGCTTTGTGGGTATTACTGGCCTTTCCTGAGTCAACAGTAAAGTGCAGTCTTAACTGAAAATAAAAATTTCTCTCAGCTGAACAAACTAGCAATGGGGAACTGAAACACTACTATTATTTGGTATTTCTCGGAGGAAGCCTGTTTGAGAAGGAAGTTGAATGCTGTTAATTTTTGTGATGATTAAAAAAAAAATCTTTTAATGAAGGGGCTGGTTTGGCCTACAACTCCTTTGCCTCAGGGACCAGGTATGAAGTGAAGTAGCTCATCATCCATGGGTTTGCCATACTGTCTGTAAGGACATGAGAAGAATTGTGTTTGTGCCTCTGCCAAGCTGTTCCCTGCTGGTCCTTAAGAAACCAAGTTGCAAAACACTCTTTCCTGCAGAGTGTTGCAAGGACTGTCTTGAATTTGGCTTCAGAAAAAGGTTTAATTATTTTTTTTAAATCTGGTTTGTTTCACACTATTATTAAAAAAAAATATTGCATGGGGCAGAGGACCTGCAACACCTACACTGATGATGATGGGGGTGTCAATTATTATACTACGTGCTAGAACAAGTCAGCACTATTTTAAATCCATTCTTTCATTCAGTGTAACAGTAATAACTTATGGACGATGGATTTTGGAAAAGTTGAAGTGTTTGCTTTACAAAACAGACATAAAATTTCTCCTTCAAGGTGCTAAATTTGTGCTGAGCTGGTCCAAAACACGACTGCATCTGGCTATGTCTCTAGTCTGCTACTAAAAAAATGTCCTAAATTCCAGACAACCTCTGGGGCTTTGAAATAAAACTCATTAATCCTGCATTTGAATTTAATATTTGAAATTTTATCCTAATCTTTTTTTCTTCCACATGAATTAACTTTAGAAAACTTGGAAAGGGACACAAGGGTGGTGGGGTTTTTTCTTGTCTTTTTTATTTTATATTTTTTCTAGAGAGAGAGAGAACATTCTTAACAAAGGGTATAAAATTAAACTAGATTTGACCTCTGCCTTTAGCAGATTTTCCACCTGGTCTGTGCAGGAAATCAACTTCTATATAGCAGCTCTTTCATAAGGAATAACATACACGAGTCTGTAAGTGACAGTTTTTCTTGGGTGGACAACAATGTTAGTTACTTTTTATGATTAATTGATAAATGTTTTGATATGGTGCCTGGGCTCTGAGTCAAAAATCACTCTAGTTAGATGATCCAACACTTGGGAAGCTGAGCCAATTACAGCTCAGGCACAGTGAAAACAATTCTAAAATATTTGAGCCTAAAAATGTGCATAGTTGTTAAGGAATCTTACACGTGGGTGTATGGTGGTATCCTGAATTACAGCTACTTGGTGGGCCAATTTCTTGAGGAATGCAGGGAAGTGCAGGGATTCAAGACTCTTGCATCTATATTTCAAAAGACTTGGGAAAACAGAAGAACCACATGGACTCTTGTGGCCAGGCACGTGCTGAAGAAAACCAGATTGTGGGCCAAAATGTACTTTAATTCCCTTGGGTTACACAAATCCCTTTGCTTTTCTGGGGAGGCTTTAGGTTTTGATTGTCCTCCTCTTGACTTAATCTTCTCCTCTGAGCTCACTCTTTTATTTTTCAGGCTCCAGAACTTCCTTTCTACACCAGGCTTCCTACCTTGTCCTCAGATTTGCACTCTGACTCTAAGTCCCAATATCTTCCTAAATGATTCGCGAGAAGTAGGACTTGATCGTGTCTATGATGTCTTTAGATCAGGTTACCACCACCAGCAGGCAGCCTGGACTGGGAGTTTGTGGTTGCAACCCAGCATCGGTGCAAACCTACACTAGACACAGCTGCTTCTTGTAATATAGGTCCTCCAAAAGAATAACGTACCTTGCAATTAAAGGCTACTTTCTCGGATTATTAGGGGCAAGAAAAAACACTCTGTATTTTTCTTTCCAGAAGTAAGTGACTACGGAGGCGTATTTTGAGTAGGATTTTGGGGTCATCAACTCAAAGACCATTTGGAAAAATCCTTATTGCAGGTTGCTAATGACTTCACGTGTGACACATTGCCAGCTGTTCCCAACAAAGCCAGTAGAAACAGAATATCTGTCGTCTTTTCTGGTTTCCCAGCCTCTGGCACCTAAAATGTTACATGAAGGTTTTGAGAGATGCATGCCTGGATTTCAGTGCTACCACAGATCTGGAAACTGGGAGGCAAATTCTGAACTTCAGAAATCTCTGTGGCTATTAACTGCTCATCATAGACCTCTGCATTTTTCGTGCAAGGATCTGATCCTAACTGCAAACATCTCATTGCCTTCAGTGGGCAATGCCTTCCAAGATCAAGACCAGGCCTTGGTTTAGAAAAATTAATGTCTAATGGATATAGTTACTTCTGGAGGCTATTTTACATCAACCCCTGAAGGTCTCAGATCTGAACATCTATTGAAGATTTTCAAACAGACTTATATCTAGATGTTAGTCCATCTTCTTATGACCCTTGGCTCTTGATACACTGCTGTGTCTAAAGAAGGAGGTGAGGAGAGTTGAAAAATATTTTTTCAAATGGAAAAGCATCTTTCCTATCCTTTTGAAGTTCCATAGAAAGGGATATTTCTTCCAGTCTGCTATGTGGTTAAAAATGCAATTTTTCCAGTAATTCTTCCATTGCAGGTACCACTCGAATGACATGATACCCTCTTCTGACCGACCCTCCACCCCGACACTCTGTTTTGATCCCAGCTTCTGGATCTAAACACATTCCTGCTTTCACTTTATTTAACACTGGTGGATTTCGTCGTTGCTGATATGAAAGGAAAATTTCTAACAGCATACTGTAAGCTTTACTGCTCACGACTTCTTAATCATGCGGATTTTATTTCATGTTAAGCTAGCAACTGAACTCTTCTAATAAACAGAGTAAAATCTAATTAGGCTACTGGAGGGGAATAGAAGAATTTATACTCCTCCAGACACACAGACATTAGGCATTCTTCCTCAAACATACACACAGGCTTCCTGGCAGCCGTCTTGTTCAAAGAGTGGCTAATGATCATACTAATTTGCACTTAGCTGATACTGTTAGGAGTTCCTTGCAGATGGAAAATATACTTCTTTCATGAGATCGTACAGGGTAGCATAGCCTCGTGGATTGTGCATAGAGAAAAAGAAATCCCAATTTCTAATCCCTTGGCTCACGCTACTTGCTGTGTGGTCTCTCTTTCTCTCTCAGTTTCTCCATGCGCAATCTAACTTATCCGGCTCATTCATGGGATTGTGATGATTACTCAGTTATTTGGCTGTGATGTGTTTCAAAAGCAGACGGCACAATTAAAGTGCTGAGGCATTGTGATTAGAGACTCAACGGCACCTCCAAAGTACATGTATAAGAGATTGACATCAAAGATTAATTTGGCTGGTTTCTTGTCTTCATTGGGCTCATAATTATTTCAAGTATTGCTGGCGAGAGAGCTCAGAAGGCAACAAATTTGTGCCACATCCAGCCTTGGGGGAAGCCAGCCCCCATGCAAGGGGACACATCTTCCCACACAGAGGCCATGTAGCCAGACTACACCCAATATGTCAGGGATATCTCCATGCACACAATATTTCTTGGCCTACAGAGCCATGGTCCATCCAAAGAGGTGATGCCACCTCAATTTTTTACCTCTTAAAAGAAAAAGAAGCTCATCCAACCAGTGGGTTCAGACTTGGGGTATCTGCTAATTTGAACTGGGATTGATGTATTGTGCAAGGGGCAGAGAGTCCTCCAGTAAATTTCCTCACAGTTCCCTGCAAAGCATGGCCCAGATGTCCCACAGCAGCCTCAGCTGTCCAGAGAGTCCTGACATCAGGAACTATGAGATCTGTGACGAGAATTGACTGTACAACTGTGGGCACTGTGGAGCCAACAGGTAAACCCAAGGCATGTGAGGCTCACCGATAATCAGTGCTTGAGGTTTTTCCCTAATCCTGCATATTTTCCAGTAGCCTTTCTTCAGCTGGAGACCTGTTACCTTCTCCTCCAAGACTGTTTAGCTCTTCCTGTGTTGCTTGTCAGGATTGTACCTTATAAAACCATCAGTCATGTATTGGGTTTGAATGAAGTGCAGAGAGAGAATATAGGAATAAGTATTAAAATAAGACTGGAATGAAAGATGAGGTTTGTTCATAAGTAAATAGGACCTGACCCAGCCCCTGGAAACCCTGGGAAACATCTTGCGATTGACTGCAATAAGGCAAGGTACCAAGCACCTCTGGTTCCTGGAGATGTAATTGGTTCAGCAAGGATCCAGGTCCTGCTGAGCGTAGATTTGTTCAGGGAAGGGAGTATCCTCAGGAGTGGAAGAAAAAGACCTGCCTTCTTCTATTTCAGATTTTAAAAAATGGTCACCAAAAAAAACCAAACCAAACCAAAAACCCCCAAACCAACAACAAAAAAACCACCACAAAACCAAACCAACAAAACACCAAAAAACAACCACCCCACCACCACCAAAAACCAACCCTGCAGTGGGCTGAAGCTCATGTATCTTTTTGTAATACAATGAGTTTTTGTGAAATGGAATCACTGGACTGAAACCTGGAGGCATTGCTCCATTTTGCCTTATACTTTATTCAGGCAAAACTCCAGTTGATGTGAGAGAGCACTGGGTCATATTAGGATTTGGCCCACAAAGATGAAGGAGAGCCAAGCTTGGAATGTCACATAAACATATTAGCTAGATACTTGGCTTTCTCTGAGATCCCAGGGATGGAATAGGGCTGTGATCTAGTCTTCTGTGAGGCATATAAGGAGGTTAAATTTGTCCTGCATAGAGCATTTAGAGAATGGGATCCAAACATCTGCACAAGCATCCCCTCCCAGAGATGTCTGGAATATAGTCCTTTTTGTGTGACAGGTAGAAACCAAGCTAGAATCTGCTTAAACTGTTTTGTGTGGGTGAAAAAAAAGAATTAAAAAAAAAAATCAAACCATGGTTTGTTCATGCTGAAGTCGAATGCGTGTTCTTTCTGGCAGTGAGGTATGAAGAGGGCATATTGTTCATTTAAACTACACTCTATAGTTTCTGCAGCAGCAAAGTATTTTTGAAAGTTTACAGCTGTAGTAGAAATTCCCTGGAGCTTAACCATCAGTTTTCTGCCAATCAGAAAGCCGAAGGCACTCCAGTTTGGGCTCCAAAAGTGACATTTTAGTGTTACACGTCTGAAATGTGGAGCGGTTTCGAGAGAGCATCCTGACAGGTTTTGAACTCTGAAGAAATTATTTTCTGGTGCCAAGCTACACAGTCTGGGAAATGCTGCGTGCTGCACGCCACACTTGCTCACTATATCCCTGCCAGAAACCAAAATATACATTACAAAAAAACTATAAGAAATATGGCCCGGGACTAAGGTTTGTGGGTGCATTTCAAGTCAGAACTCTCTCTTAACATTTAATGTATTAACTGCTCACACAGCCATAAGAAGTTGGTATAGGAGGAGGTCCATGTACATGTGTATCATGTAGCGACACTGTGGAGAAAGGGAGAGGAAAAGCAGGAAAGAGATAATCTCAGATTGACTAAAACCCATCTACAGTATGGAGGAAATGGTAAAACTTGTGCCATTTCACTGTAACTCTGTTAACTTAATGGGTTTAAAAGTGATTTTGCAGTGGTTTCTGAAAGGGAAAATATGGGCATCTGAGAAGGTGTAGATGCTAAGGCATTGATGTGGGACTCATATTTTAGGGAACAAGAATACATCAGCATGTCTTGACTGTCTCCACAAAAATGGTCAAAAGGCTGAGACTGAAGGAAACTTAGGGTTACTTCTTTCAAAAAAAAATTAATGGTTTTGAGATGGAAAAAAAGGCATTTGCCTTCTTGTACTTCTTTTATTTAACTAGAGTAGAGTTGGGAGAGAAACAGGCAACCTTTAATTGGGTTATAAGAATAGATAATCTTTAATTAAGGCCCTGGATGAACCAACTTGCTATAACTAATTTAAGCTGGTAAGACCAGGAGCTGCAGTGCTGTAGGAAGGTTTATCTCCAGGGATAGCACTGAAATGTGATTGCTTACATCAGTCAGGGTTGGAAACAGCTCCCTGATGGGGAATAGCTCAGATGTGGTCCTCACACCTTTCCTTAAGTGTCCTGCATCAGCCAGGGCAGAGTCAGGACACCAGGTGAGAAGACTCTGAGCTCAGCCCCTACTGATGTCCTTGCATGCGGGAGGCTTAATATTTTAAAACATGCCGTCATGAATTCAATGGGTTTGGCCCAGTACATTCTGTTTATTGTTAATAAAAGTCAATAGAAGTGTGAAAAAGTACAAAATGTCAACCTATGACCTTATGAAATTCATAGCAGTAGAGAGAAAAGAAATGTTCTGTCCTTCATGGTGTGTTGGGATCCAGAAGTAGAAATCTTTTCTCAGGACTGGGGCTTAGAAAGTCAAGAATTTTGTCTCTCTGTATTTTCATTACAGTTAGTTAAATCCTTAGGCTCCTGTTAACACTGAACTGCAAGTCAATTTTTTGTTAAAATGCTGAAACATAATTTTCATTTAACAATTTTCTGCTGGAGGCCAACATCAAATTAGTGTGCTTTCCACTGGCAGACCTCAGTAATTTGGTAGGCAGGAGGCTCACACATACTTAAGTTATTCAATACATTTTGTTATACTCTGTACAAAAAACCTAGTCAGAAAAGCCTGATTTATGATATTCCTCAGGTTTCCTGTTACTTTAAACCACTAACATCCTATGGCCAAGCCCTTCACATGCAGCCAGCACATCTGGCCCAGAGTGGTTCTGTAGCCTATCGCCAAAATGCCATATTTATAATCAAGTCATAATAGGAAAGAAATAATTGATTATGATTTAACAGAAAAAAAAAATGAAATAGAAAAAGGCAAAGTTATCAGCTGAGATTTGTAAATATGATTTGGTGTTTCTTTCAAATCATACACCCTAGACAAATCAGAGCACGTAGCATATCGAGCAAGCAGATTAGATACGTGAAATCAGTCCTTCTGGCCTAATTATAAATTACTAAGAGCTCTGATTTTCCCATTTCACACTTTTTTTATGTCTATTTTGTTTTTCATTTATACAGACAAACCACTCCTGACCAAAGCCAAAGCTACACAATTCATCTGAAATCCCACCTGAAATTCTGCAGCTGCTTGTAAATAAGTGAGTCTACTTCTTGCAAAGCGTTTTTTAGCTGGTCTCCTTAGGGATTTAAGGCTTGTGTAGTCATTGTGGCTGTGTTGTATCTCTGCATCCATCTGTCAAATCTGATCAATGAGAGAAAGTCTCCCAAAATATTAACTTCCTATATGTCTCATAAAAATAGTTAGAGGCAGAAATTTGGTTTAATGTCCTCCTTAAAGGGAAGGCTGGAGTGGATGGTCATGCTGTAGGAATTACATACAAACCCACAGGGCAAGAAATTAAGCTCACAGTACAAATCTTTAATTTTTCTCATTAAACTACATGCTTAAAAAATAGGTACATAAACAAGAGAGTAGAAAGACCTGCATGTTTCAGATGGGTGCAGTCTGTGAAGTCAGGGAGTAGTTTGGGGATGCCAGGGTGTATAGCCTGGTATGAGGTCGGGTTTAAGTTGTGTGTACTCTCTAGAGGGCACAGGCAAAGCTGACACAATTTATTCTCTGGAAGACATATCTTTGCACAGATTCATTTTTTCTAAGGGAGTCATAAAAGAAACATATAGGTGAAAACAAACAGATTCTCAGCCATGTCAAAGCTTGGAACACCGCTATGGAAATGTGAAGACCTGCAGAGGTTCATCATCTTTGAAAATCTGATCACTGAATATTTCTAGTCAGCTCACTCCACCAAAGGGATATGAAATTTTCCAAATCTGTGCCAAACTCTGATGTTCATGAAGCGTTTCTCAAGTGGATTTGGATGATGTAACTGATAACCATGAAACCCTCCTCCACTTTCTAAATTACATCTAGTTGAGATGAATTTCTGTACGGATAACACAACAAAAATGTGAAAGATCATATTTGTTCTAAACCTTATTATGCAGTTTCGTTTTGACATATGAAAGTCCCTATGGTGACATGGCATAATCTAAAACAACTGTGTGTTCACACATAAGAGATCCAACCATTTTGCCATTTTGTTCTTAATTATCCCTGGTGAATAAACTAGTTGAAAGACTGAGCCAACTTCTCCATCCTCAAAACCAATGGAGCGATGCTGATTTACATCAGCTGCAATCCTTGATTGCCATTTACAAAATAGTTATCAATTAATTTCCTGCAGAATTACTCCAGAAATGTATTGGAAGTGGAGCCTGACTTTTTTTTGACCTCCAGTTCAGCAAGCTATCTTCATGCAGAAAGTGATTTAAGCACATGTTTAAGTGCAAGCAAATGGTTAAACATGTCTTTGAGCTTCAGATATGTGCCCAGGTGTCATTAAAATGGGACCGTGGGGGAAGTGTCCACCTGGCTTGGGTGTTCCCTCAAGATCATCTTTGCATGACTGTCAAAGGACTTATCAGCACTTAATGATAACAATGCCTCTTGCTTCGTTTGGCAATAATTTCACAAGTCTCTCTCAGAAGAATTAGATCACAGTCAGTCCCACCTTAACTACATATTTGCTAGCTGAATAAACGAGATGAATTTGGACCGATGGTCATGTCTGCTGGCAGAATTGAGCACTTTCAGTGCTGTCAGACTGGTTCCAAGAGAGCGGGGTATTCAACCAGCCTCTCGCATCCCAGGTTTTGCCCTCTGCCAAAATTACAGCCCAGCAAATGTTTTCAGTGCTGCCCTTACTGTTGCTACCAATAATGAGCAAACCAGATAGACAAATTCATTCTCATTTTAAATTGCAATCTCAGCAATATTAATTGCACAATAAAAAATAAGTTGTTCCAAGAATGCAGCCAGCTATTTATTTGTGTTCAATTCTGAGTCATAAAACTTTAATTTGACATTGAAAGTCTATTTTAACAAACAAGATTATTTTAATTTGCAAAGTGCCTAAGCAAATGGCTTTTCTGAGCTGTTTAAGCAGCTCTGAGAAATGCAAAGTCTCTCATGAATATTTCACTGCACTAAACAGAACTGTTCCCTCTATAAGCCAAACATGTGTTGTTCCTTTATTACGTGAAAGTGCTCAAAACATTACTTCCTCTTTTCAGTGTTGTTTTTAATGATACAGAGAAAATAGGGGCTCAAAATTAATTTTAAAGGTAACTGATACAAACCAGTTTCTGTGCCTTCATGTCTCTCCCTGTGTACCAACTTCTGAATCATGTGGAATAATTCTTGAAAATGGAATACTGGGTAAGATAGAGGAAAAATCTGCAGTTAAAATATGGTGCTGAGGGAAACATGTTTTCTGATTCTGTGATTATTTTTGGGGGGTGACCAAACAAGATATTTAGGTTTTAGTTCCACAAGCAATAGGATTTGTGATGCGTATTACCAGTTCATTCACATGTACGTATTTGAGCTGAATTAGCTTCATGTTTGTTTCTGGTGTCCCTGTGAAATACGGTCATTTAATATCTCTCATTAAGGCAAATACATGTTTAGAAGTAGTGAGGTATTCAGATGTTGTGGTAATGGGGAGCTAGAAAGAATTGAGTATTGTTAAACATTTTATCCTGAGTTGCTTGATCCCATAAATAGCTGCATAAATAATTAAGTATGAAAAAAACCCCTCAAATTAAGTGTTGCAGTTTTGAGTACATTTTGCCCTAATGCCCAAACAGACATTTGTATCTATGAATTTTTAGGTCTGAGTAAAGCAAAAGCACAATTTACGATGCCATCCATGGAGAAAGGTGGTCAGCAGAAGATGTGATACTCTCTGTATGTGCCAAAACTGGACATTTATGTATCATTGATAAATGTAGAATGAACATGTAAATACAAACATGAGTGTTGCACACTCATCTAAAACAGTTCCCCTGAATAGAGCAGAGCACAGATGATGAGACCACATTTTTCTGCCTCCGGAGCCAGGACAGACATGAAGAACAGAAGCATCGAAGTGACCACTTGAGGATATCAGGGTAGAGGGAACTTGACTTCAGGGTCTAAAAAGAGTCTTATCAGCCAGGCAGGACTGACAGAGAAGGATTGATGGAATTTGTGTGCTTCCTGGTAATGACCTTTCTGAAGCCATTGCTTTTCTTTCACAAGGGCTTTGGTAGCCTGAGAACAGCGGACACTTTTGCTTAGCTAATTTTTGATTTACTTCTCCTTTTTATTAGAGAATATAAAGAGATAGTGGCAGATCTTGGATTGTCCATAAAGAATCGTACAGACCGGGTACAAGAAGGCAGTGATTATGGAAGATTTCTACAATTGATTTAGTTCTGTCTGCCATTGATTTCCAGCCATTACACCAATTACTCTGGCCCCTAGTGTTTATGAAATACTTTCAGAAAGTGAGACTGTACACGGATGTTAATTATAATTATTTTAATGGGATTTTTTTGAGGATTCTCTTGCTTTGTCTTTATATGACATACATATGTAGAAGAGTGTGAAACTAATGCACATGCAAGGAATTTTAGAAAATGGTACATGTAATTAAAGACTTCTGACTAAGATCTGTGCATCAACCTGGACCATCATTTAATGGAACAAGTATCAGAATCAGCTTCATCTTTAAATTCTCATTTTCCCCTGCTTTTCTTACTTTACCATAGATTTTTGTGGTATGATTTTATTTCTTTCCTTTTTTATTTTTAATAATATAAAAAAAAAAGCAGGAAAAAAAAGCTTCCTTGGAAATATTTGAAATATTCCTCACTGGAAAAATAATATCTTGTAATAGATGGATAGTCATGTAAACACATGGCTGCCTAGCACAACAAAAAACAGCCTGGATTCATGCATTTGAATTCAGATGGCATAGTGGGGGGGCAGGAGGACTTTTTCAGGGGATTAATACCTCAGATTTGTACTTCTGGGGGTGCTGATGCCAGTTCGGGCTCTGGTTGCGAGGGAAAATAAGTATGGTGGTCTCGTTAGTCCTCATTACAAAAATCAACCACATGATTTGGTACCGTTGGCAACCCCTTGCTAGATAAATCTGGAGCTAGAATAACAAGGGTTACTCAAGTTAGACTTGAGGTGCATTGGCCAGGAGGGGAAGTTTGCACAAAGCCTGGCTGTACCCAGGCCAGTGTTAACAATCTATCTCTTTACATTCATTTGCTCTGAATTAACCCATATATTTGCAATCAAAATGGTTATAAAGTCTCAAAGAAAAAAGGGGGGACAAGGAGAGTAAAAGAGAGACAGAAAGACAACTTTTGGATTATAAAACATATAGCAGACCCCATTCCCAACAAGTTTTATTGCTGTTCAACTAGATCCCTCAAGTTTATCTTTAAATTAGCTGAATTAAAAAAGATATAAAACTAATCAGAATACTAGTGTTCAGATACTCCTTTATCTGAAATACAGGAAGTTTTTCTTTTGGTAGAATCATTACATGTGTTATCAGTTATAAATAACCTTTTACAAAGGACTTGTAGAACAAGTAGTTTGTGTTTCTTGAAAGAATATACAATCACAGTATTTTTTCCCAATTAAGCATTTTCAACATTTTCATCTCAACAAATTGAATTTATTGAAAGTTCCCTGGATTTCATAAGCATTTTGCAATAGTTTGCTACACACTGCATCTGAACAAATTAGGGTATATGTATGTATATAGGTGTCGCCCCTCTACTTCCCAGAGAGTCTCAAATAAGCCAGATATTCAGCTGATGTAAATCAGTGTTGTTCCAGATACTTTTAGACATGATATAGTGCATTAAATCAACAGTCAACCTTCTACAACCAACTCCATCACTCTGCCTGGTTGAAGCCGTAATTAAAGTCTGCGTTGCTCAGGAGTCAGTACCCAGCAGCCTCGGAGGATTAATTAGGTCTGATATTTATTTCTTTTGATACAAAACCCAGATGTGTGCAGTTAAGCCAAAAACCATAGGGAGAGCCATCCTGCTATTTTTTTTTTTTCCAGTGGACAGAGGAAAAGCAGCGTTGCCCACCCAGAATTAAAGAACAGAAGCAAATAATTATCATCATGGAACAATTTGGCAGTGGCACGGTTTCATAATCTGCTAAGCCACTTTACCTGCCAGATTGTGAAATAATTCAGATGACCTCAACCTTTTTATTTTTTGTTACCAAGTATTGTAAATGTGTATATATATACATGCATTGATTTATTTGTCTGAAAGCTGGGAAGAAAAATACAGATGGAATACTCTTGCGCTCTATGGTTATAGAAATAAATCAGTTTGGTTTTCACCTTAAGTATACAATCTTCAATGTGTTATAAAAATACCTGTCCATTCAGTAAAGGACTCATCTTAAAATTAATTAATAAGACTGGAAAATAGATAGTAAAACCAGTCTAAATCATGAGCAAGTGTAGTACCACCCTTGTCTCCCACTATGGAAAGCTCATCTCCATCAGGAAAATGCAGTTCAGGTTTAGGAAGATGTAGGAAGTTGTAGGATTTGGGGAATTTTTGATGTCTGGCTTTCTGCTGTGGGCACCTCTCTGGCAATAGTATCACTCAGAAAATTCACCAGATCGGGCCAGCATCAGATGAGTTCACATGAACCATGAAACAGCTTCACATGATGTCAATTTGTGCAGCATTTCTTATTCAGCCTTTTCTTTCAATGGGAAAAATGATTCACTCCCATGGATTTTTGTTGTTGTTGTTATAAAAAGAAAAGCAGAAGAAAAAAAAAAGGGTGGTTTCCAACCTTCAAACCAGACCTAATTTTTGGAGTAGAGGGTTCATTCATTCCCAGCCCATGCCTCCTCTACTTTTCCAATGATGAAATGTAAGAAGTAAATCTACAGGAGTAGGGATCACCCAAAAACAGAAATTGAAAAGAAATATGAAATATCATACCATTATGAAATTTCTCCCCTTATTCCATTGAAAAAAAGCTCTGAACATTTTCAAAATAAAGTAATAAAATTCAAATTGTCTTTCTAATAATTTCTGTTACTCCTTTCTTCTTGTGTACCTGGGTATTGATTCAGAGTAATGAGACTCCCACTAATTTCACTGAGTTTTGGATGAAATCTCTAGGAGAGATTTGAGCCAGTGATCTAATGATAAAAGGCTGGAAAGCCCACTCCTTTTCCCTGATGCAGCTAGCCAGTATTATACTGGAAATATGCAACATTTTTTCCCCTCTGAATAATTCCTATAGAACTTTGTAAAGACCAGTTTTTTTCTCTTTTTCATTTATTGCAATTTATTGCATCAGTGTATTTTACAGTATCTTCCTATATTTTGGTTTACGAGAAAAAAAATGCAGTAGAAAAGAGTAGATCTACTTTTTTTTTTTTAAAAAAAAAAAAAAAGATTCTAATATATGTTTTTCAGGTAGACTGTCAAAAGCAGGCTTTTGCATAGTTTCCTGGAGCATTTCCTTACTTCTTTGCACCTCGTTAAACTTCATTTTTTTTGTTTTTGTTGGGGGTTTTTCAGCCCATCTATGGGGCATCTCACAGGTCTCCGCAGCTCCAAATGTCAGCTGAAAAAACAAGCGCTCTCTTTTTAGCTCCTCCAGTTGATGCACAACACGTAAAGACTCAGGCAAAAGGAAAAATAAATTTTAAAGAAAATTTAAAAAAGGACAAACCCACTGTATTTGGAGTTAGGAACAACTGCTACTGGTTGGTGTTCTTGTGCTCCTCCCCTTCCAAGTTCTGGAGAACATCAGCCAAACTGACCTCAGCCAAGGGGTCCAATGTCCCTCTCTGCTCCCCCCAGGTCTCTGCTATGCTTAATTCTGTCAGAAAACTCTCCAGCGAACATTTGTAATTGCAGGGAGAAAGAACACTGCTGTCTTTATTTTTTCTAACTTGACATCTATCAAATTTAGTTTAAGTGTTCCCCTGGGTCAGTTGAGTTGCTGAGCTATAAACTAAAAATAATTAAAATAAAATATTAAAAAAACCCTCAAGTCTGCTTGCCAGGAGCATATCGTTGGGATTTAGCAGCTCTCAATCATGTATTTCAGAGTGTTAGAATAGCTGAAATAAGACAAGCAGGCTTACTACGACATAAAACTGTAATTCTTTGATGTTTTGATGCTGCAGGCTTGATTCTCACACTTCAGGACAAAACTGATTTCTGTGATAGGCATTCAGAATCTAGACACATATTTTTTGCTTTAATACTACAATTAATATAGATTTTATAAGATCAGCTTAATGAAAAGGAAAGGCAGAGGATGGTAGAAAGAATTGTTCTGATTAATATCTCAGATAATTAAAACCTCACCCTGATAATTCCTGTTAGGCAGAAGACAAACTACCTTTTCATACTATAAAAGATGACTTTGCCAATTTATCGACCCCAGCTGATATATCAGCTATCACCAAAATTGGAAATTCTAGTTACAATGACTTAAATTTTGGCTTAAACCCGACCAGACAAACAGCATGTTCCCAGACTGGTCACATTCATAAATGTCATAAAAAACATACTTGTTCTATGACATGCATGAAATAAAATTCTCGAACAAGACATCTCTAACCAGAAAGGCATGAAGCAAAAATCTTTAACCACATAACAGGGAATGAGGACTGCTAAAAATGGTATTTTGACATTGGTGGACTGCTGAAGTAAAGCTTCTCCAGGCACAGCTTTAACATTGTTTTTATTATTTTTATTATTCTTATAGACCATAGAAACCATGTGAGGTAAGACAAAAAAAAAAATCACTTAAAGCATGGTTCAAAATTTTTGTGTAAGATATTCCAGTGTAAAGTTAAAGAGAAAAAATTAAGTCAAGGATCACGTTCAGGGGATATGAGTAGAACCAGCCATCAAGAGGTGCATAATGTGCAAATAAAGAATTAATCTGGGTTGTCCAACCGCGTCCATCTGCCCCAAGTGTTTCTCCTTCTCATGATGTATCTTCTGCACTTTATAGATTTATTTTTACACCTAGAGAAAAAATTTATATGAGTTGGTTTTTTTTGTTTTTTTTGTTTTTTCACTGTAAGCATGTTATCATTGAAAAACACTCCTTTCTGGAAAATGACATTTTTTTGCAAAACTTGGCATTATCAGTACTTTTATTTTTCTTTTTAAAAATTAGTGACTTTGTATTTTCTGCAAACACTGTTAAATACAACAGGATTCTCTATTTGACAATGAGAAAGCCATAAAGTTGAGAGAATTGCCTGTGTTTCATCTTCAAAAAGAGAAAATTCTTCTTTTCAAGCCCTGCAAAATAGGAATAATTTTAATCTTTTTAAAACGTGGTCTTGCGATTAGCTCTAAATCCAAACCAGACACAATAGCATCACACATTATTGTCAAAATTGCTGGATAATACCCTCTGAAGCTTTAAACTCAGTCTGTATCTCACCTCCAAAATAAGTGCACTCCTCTGATAACAAATTACCTCCCTGGAGCATGGGGCCAAGGTCCCTTGCAGAGAGGATGCCCTGGAGTCAAGGGAGCTACACCCGCGGATGGTTTGGTCCATGGCCGAGGATTTGGAAATGAAATGTTCTCCAGTGAACAGACTAGAGGTGGTTGGGAATTTTCCAAGGTACTAATTTGGCGGGGTGTCACAGAATGGCAATTTGTTGAAACTGAAACCGTTCACAAGGGAAGGTCTGTCTGAACAAAGCTCCCAACTCAGAGTGAAAAGCAAAAACAGAAAAGCAAGTAAGAAAACAAAAAATAAAAAAAGAAAAAAAAGAAGGGGGGAGGTTGGGGAACAAAATACAGTTGGAGAAACTGCCCCTTTCTGACAGTCCCGGAGGAAAAAATTCAGGGGTTTGGCTAGACGTGATTCTTACCTTTCTCGCTGTAAATGGCAATTCATGCAGAAGATTTTTTTAGAACAAAATTACAAAGTCAAAGTGGAATAGAACAAGAGAAAGTCAATTTGCTCTGTCTGGTCTCTTGAAATGAACCATTCCTGGACTTTGTTTTAAATTTTGATTTTTCACCCATTTCTGCAGCCAGGTTTTGTACTTGTTGCCAAGAATTGCTAAAACACTAGGTAAAATCTAGTTGATCAAAAATACCTGATTCAGCCACTAGTATGTGATTAAACAACTAATACCTGAAAAAGAAATCTGTCAGGCCTATTCTTTGCTGGAAAACTGCTCCTTTTATAATCTAATTTTTGAGAAAAGTTACTGGCTGTTTGTCTTGACTTCTTGAAAAAACAAACATAACTAATGCAGAGTATTTTCTGACTTTCAGGCAAAATGATAAAGAAGAAAAAAATCCCCATTAGAACTTGTAAGAGCTGCCTCAAGAATGGGTTTCCTGAGTTGGTTACCTCAGAATAAGGTAAAGTGACTTTAAAATAATGCCAGAGAGTATTTTGAGTGAACAGATGCTGCTGTTCACCTTTTTACAGGCATAACAGAAAGTTTATGGCTCAGTCACGATACGCTTGCTCAGCAGCAAGGAATTATGACCTGGCTGTCTGTCCTTTGCCACTAATTTCATTGAGATGTTTTCTGTCCTCTGGGACTTTGCTTTTCAATTCTTGAAAGGAGAAGAAAAATAAAAGCAGGGTGAAGTGAACATGCACATGGTAAAATCAGATGTGATATGAGCGCAACTCTCCTGACACCCAGTATAATCACTCATTTTTGTATCAGATCTGGTTTTGGTCTTGCGGAGGTTGAAGGTATTTGCTACAGTCACGGTGTATGTCAGGCGGTGAAGCTGCATGAGTTAAAGCTGTTGAAGGGCTGGTCCTGCAAGGTGGGACGATGGAGACCTTCAGCCCAGGTGGGATGTCTACAACAGACATTGCACAAACTGCGAAGGCTGCTGGATGTCTAGAAGAAGACATAACATCCCAAGGGCTGCAAATATTCACTTATTAACCAGCTGTAGGTAGATCTGGCTGCAGACAGGTCTGGGATGAGTTTAACTCCTGGCTCAGTCAAACAGGGCTTTAAGCAGCTCTTGATCCCAGAGGGAGCACCTGACCCTCCTTGAAAACTGTCACCAACGTTGTGTTCTTTTTTCCTCTTTTTATCCCGTACTCAGTGGAGGGAAGAGCCAGGAGTTGCCATTCCTCTGCATTTGCATGCAAAAAAGGGAGGCAGATTTTAAGGTCTCCTTCCTGAAGAAATACTATATTTCCTTTCACATCTATATATTCCTTCTCCCCCTGTTATCTCCACCCCATTTCTTTCCTTACCACACGCCCAGAGAGGGAGAAAACAGACAGAAAGAAAGAAAGAAAGAAAGGAGAGAAATATGCTGCCCGGATTGGAAAAGTCATCTTTTCCCAGGAGCAGCGTAATAATGTTAATGGAAGGGAGAACGGGAAAGAGGAAATGTTTCGCTAACATGGAGAATTTCTGGCCTGGGTTCTTTCTGAGGCCTGTTTGTCAGGGGGAAAAGGAAATTGGTGGCTGGATGAAATATGAGCTGATGCAGCTGCAATGCCTTTAAATACAAGCTTTTTTAGGCACACTGGTGCTTCAGTTTGGGGATATAAGCAGATGCTGAATGCCTTTCCCTGCTTCACATGGGGCCTTTGCGTGCTGTGGTTTTAAGACCAGTGTTCAGGTGATAAAAAAAAAAAAAGGTGGGGGGGGAATGAAATGTCATTTTCAGAGAGGCAAAAAATACTTCAGGCTCTTTGGCGTGTAAGTCATAAAGGGCTTTTTGTGCACGGGTAGTCGGTGCAGTGTCAAGAGAAATCACTTGCACAAGGTGGAGTAACACTATCTGAAATTAAATTCTGGCCTCCATTTACAAGTAACACTTTAAGGAAAAAAAAAAAAAAGGCAAAAAAAGCTTTTCTTTTCTGGAAATTGAAGAGAACTAAGAGTTGTCCCCTCGTCTCCTCCAAAAACATACCCTGGGTGTTCTTGCTATCCATAACATGGCAGCCCCAAGCATAAGTTAATTAGCAGAAATAATCAGCTAGACCTAATGAGCACACAGCAACTTTCTACAGTGGGGTGAAATCTGGGTGGAGGTTTTGGGCTGCTCTGATCTGAAAGAGTTTGAACTGAAAAGGTTTGAACTCTGGTGCTGTTGCTCTCAAGGCTCTTTGAGCCTGATTCCTATTTACACTAAGTTTCCTTTGCATAAAGGGGCCTTCAAGTGGGCATGCAGTGAAGGAATATTTCAAGGCAAAGAGCGTGTAGAGCAGCTCTTGCTGCCCTTCTTGCACCTTCCTTGGAACAAGCCCCTCACTGTTTTCCTACAGGGTGAAATGCCAGATGTAGCTCTAGTCTGAGGTGCAGGAGAAAATCTCCGGCTCTTAGACTTATTGAAAGCCTTTTGCACGGCACTGCCATGCCCAAAGAACCTGAATAATTACTTTTTTTTTTTTCACCTTTTTTTTTTTTTTTCTGGATCTGCTTTTTTACTGCAGCTACTGAGGTCCTGATTTCTTATTCTTTCTCCATTGCTGGAAAGACAAAACGTCACCTCAAGCTGGTCGTCCAAGGTGGAAGCTGTCCTGACATGCTCTGCAGATGTCATTGCAATATAAATAGCAAATAGACGATTAAAAATAGTTTGTCTCCTTGAATTATTGCTTTAGAATTTAAGGATTATTCCCAGCTTCTGAAACCTCCTTGGCTCAATCACGGCTGGGACCTTTCATTTATTTTTAAATGCCAGCCTGTGTTTCTTACTCCTAAGGAAATTAAGGAGCATTAAACACCCTGCAAAATCTGACTTTTTGTCCAAAGACAGTCACATAGTTTTCTGTGACAATATTTATGAACTAAGATTCTCATCCAGTCTACCAAAGCCCCCAAAGAAAATGTTTCTTACTATTTATACCTGCTCTTTTGCCAAACAAAGATCTCTCAGACCACAGAATAATCTCCCAAAAGATGTACTGGAAACCTGGTTTGGCCTGTTCAATGTAGCTCAACTGATTAATGTAGCTGTCATTTCTAGAACCAATGATTTTTAACAGAAATGGTCTTCTTTAACTCAAAGACTTTATCCCAAGCTTTTGACTTTCCTCTTTCTTTCTTTTTCTTTCCTTCTTTCCTTTTCTTTCTTCTTTCTTTCTTTCTTTGTTTCTCTTTCTTTCTTTCTTTCTTTCTTTCTTTCTTTCTCTCTCTCTTTCTTTCTCTCTCTCTTTCTCTCTTTCTCTCTTTCTTTTCATAATTTCTATTGAAAGGTTTTGCTATGACTTGCTTACCAAAAATATTTCAATATTTCATTTTAATCTAATAACCATTTCAGAAAGAAAATTAATCTGTTTCAAAGTATTATGATTTTTAAAGGATCTATTTTGACCTCAGAATATTGAAACTCAGAGTAATTGCAAACACAGGTTTTCAACAATCGAGTTTATTTTCTCTGCAGAAAACCTCACCCATATGCCTGCAGGGAGTAGCTGCATTTGCCAAATCCAACTTTTGGTGCACAGAAGAAGTAGGATATATAAATAGAAAGTGTAAGCTTTTGGATATACAAAATGGGTTTGTAATTTAAGGCCTCCCAGCCGGTGGCAACAATTGTCCATGTCTTGTGGGGTGTCAATTTTCCCTCTTCTCTTTATTTGGCTCAGCAAGCCGCCTTCTGCAATCACAGTTTAAAGTCTTGGCTTCTGCCTCCTCTGTCTCTATCTCACGTCGAGCCGCTGTCGTCCCAGGGAGCTGAGGATGCTCTCCGTTAATCTGATGTTGCAGACTCCAGGCCTGCGGTGGGATATTAAAAAAAGAAAAAAAAAAGTTTTCCTAAATGATATACCAAATTACACATTATTTCACTTCACAAACAAAAACTCTCTTGTGGTTAGCAGAATGGATCATGTACATCATAATTTTGACAGCGAGTACTGAGGTTGAACTGGCTCTTTAAACAATTTCCCTGTGTACGCATTGCTGTTCCAGTTCAATGCGAGCATATGGCAAACACAGAAACTATACTTACTGATGCCAGGGCATGACCAAAATCTATAATAATGTTGTTTACTTTCACCAGCTCTGCAAGAAGGAATGTAGCCTCATGCACTTAAACGACCTCAGAAGAGTCACACTTTTGCTTAGTCAATAATTTACTTAAAACATGCATTATCCCTTAGAAACAGAAGGACCCGAGATGTTTGCAGCAACTATACAGAGTCTTGTTTGTCTCCTGGAGAAAACTTAAGGAAATTCTCTCCATGACGTCAGTGAGAGGAGAGGGAGGCAGTGGACAAGCGCAGCTTTTGGAGCACACTTGGCTTGCGCTCTTTTTGTTGTTGTCATTTCTGATAAAAATCATAATATTTCAAAGTCTTCTATTGGACAGAGCTCTGCCAGCTTACTTCTCCCACTAAATTGGCTGTTCTTGAGCACTGCCAGGAGAGAACATATTTTAGCAACTTGGGGCTGCGTGGTCTGGCAAGCGAGCATTGGGGTGGTTGGCTACTCCTCTGCAGATGGTTGTAACATCCAGTGCTCAAGGGGGTTTTCCTCTGCACTTTTGTCAGGTACCAAGTAACACGGGGCCACAGGACAGTGCAGGCTTTGAAATGTTCGGGGAATAAACAAGCTCAGCGAGCTGCCTGCGGAAACTCCAGCTCTCACAGGAAAAACATCCTTCTTCACAACCAAAATCAGAATGTCAACAGGAGGATAGTCTTCATTTCACTTGGGTCTGAAACATCATAAGGAAAAGAGAGGGAGATCCTGAAAGGATAGGATCTCTTAAATAAAGTCTTGTGTTGAGGGAACAGGAGTTGAGGAATTTGAGCAACATTGCAGCCGTTCATTTAATAGCTTGAATAAATTTTCAATGACAGCAATCACAAAGACAAATGCTGCAAACATTCAGGAGACACTGTGTAAATGGATCTCCATAAAGTAGTTTCCCAGTTGCCTGGAAAGTACATGGACATGGATTTTAACCATCAAAGAATCTTAAAGCTGTGAGGAGCTGAGTTGCACTAACTCCCATTGCAGGCAATGAGACTCAGGAGTTTGCATCTGAGGGAGCATTGCCTAAAATAAAGATTGCATCTGCTGGAGACAGTGTTTGTACAAGGCTGAAGCAGGATAACCTGTTGGTGGAGTCATAAATATTTATTTATGGAAGGAGAAAACACACCTTAAATGCATTTCATCCTTTTTATGCTTTCTAATTCACAATGTTCTCTCCCATTTCTTAGTCATCAGAGCTATGTAGTATATGCACACAAACACACACAAAAACCAACCTGATAAAAATTTGAGAAACCAATAAACTCAGTACCCAAATAGAAACGAGATATTTTTCTAGCAGTTAAAACTCAATTACAGTTCAGTCACATGTTCACTCCACTCAATAGCTCATAAAATGGGCAATGAAATCACCAGGTTCTCAAGTATTGGATGGATGAGAGAGGGCACCACCGGGAGCTAGGCAGACACACATCTGCAGGGGCTCAAACATTTGGGTTTTACTAACTGAGGTTCAGCTTGAGCCTTCATCATCTCTAGGTGGAGGCAGAGCTGTAGGGCTAATAAAACCAGCTGGAGTCCATCTGGATCTCCATGGAGCTAACTCAGGTTTTTCTGCACCCATGTGAAGGTCAGTATGTAAGAAAACAGAGCACCCACATATGTTCAAAAGTTGATTTGTACATCTGTTTTGACCCAGGAAGAGGTAGATGTTACAGGATCACAGCCATATCAAGTCAATCCAAGGGTTCAGTCACTAGCAGTTCCATACAAATAAAAAGTAATTGAAGAATGAGCTGATGAAAGACTTTTACCAATTTACCTGAAGCAGAGAAGTTCATAAATTTTTGTATCTATTGCACTGATGGTGACTCCTTGCATGAACTGAAGAAGATACCTACAGTTATTACAGGTCAAAGTTATTCTCAAGAGCAAGATCCAAAGACCAAGGAAGTCACTGAAACTTGCTCATTTTGAAGAGCTTTGGGTCGCTTTGGTGTGCACGACTGGCAAAATCCAGCAGATTTTGTTGAAGCCACTGAAGTGTGGGTGGATCCAGATCACACTATTCAGCTCATCTTGGAGCAAACTGAAACATGGAGATTCCCATCCCCAGCCCCTCAGTGTATTGCTCAATGGTTCATTTTGATTTCTGGATGTGACACATTCCTGGCTGGGACAGGGCCAATACTACTTAAAAAAAAAAAAAAAGCAGGCATCAGCATGGATCATGGCCCTTCTTTCCCTTTGTTTTCTTCTTCCTTTCCTTTCCTTTCCTTTCCTTTCCTTTCCTTTCCTTTCCTTTCCTTTCCTTTCCTTTCCTTTCCTTTCCTTTCCTTTCCTTTCCTTTCCTTTCCTTTCCTTTCCTTTCCTTTTTTTTATTTTTATTTTTTTTTTTTAATTCTGAATACACATTATTTAAAGCATAAGGTTCCATTGTTGTCTGGAGGTGCACACTTCTACTAATGTCAGGTTCTCCAATTTTTTAGCTCAGACTTCTTGCACATGGCATGTTTCCATATTAGTAGTCAAGTCAGGCAGAACTTAACTCCTCTACTGTTTTAATTTCTGTCTTGGAAATCCAAGGGTTTGCAGCAAAGGGATGTTTCTAGCAATTCTAAAAGTTCATGTTTGAAAGTTAAACCACATTTTGCTCACTTGGGCTTAAGATTAGTTCCTCCGAGTTGACAATCTACTCTTTCAACTTGTAACCTAAGATCCTTCTTTCACCTCTTTGGGCAACTCCAAGGTGAATTAAGATTTCTCCTCTCCTAACCAAGTCCCAGTTCTACGGCCAAAAATATTGCTAAAGAATAAGGGATAAAGGGGGATCTGATTCATCCCTTAACAAAATATGTAAGTGAAGAAATAACACCACTGAAACTCATAGTCTTAACAGAAGAAATGTATCAAATAAATATTGTTTCTCTATCACTATGTGGTTATGCAGATAAAACTACAGCCACATTTATTATTTTCAAAAAGTTCAGCTAAGTGATTCCCAGCCTCTAGTTTCTTGTGACTTTGCAGCTTCTTGGTTCCAGCTCCAAGGAGGAGCAGAGCTGCTGAAATACAGAAAGATAGGATATCCTCTTTGTGTCACTTTTCCTACTGGAAAGAGGAAATAATGGAAATCTTGTAAGATGTCCTGTTCTCATGAGACTTTCAGCTTCTTTATTCAGACCAAATAATCCTGGCTAGTTCAGATAAGGTTACTTTGGCTATTTACCCATTGTAAAGTAAATTATCAAAAGTCTTCAGGCTTGTCCATCATTAATAAAGGTTGAGAAATCCACCTTCTTTCCCATGACAAGGTTAAGAAAACAATGTTAAAATCTGTTTCAGGATCCAAGAGATGCACAATTCAGTGCTGAAAGGATTCTAGTAAAGAGATAATAAGTTTCTCCACAGCTTTTCTACCTATGCATGTGCTTCGGAAGTTGTAGAAGTTACAGCAAAAAGTCTTTGGGGCCATGTTCAGTAAGACGTCCTGAAATCTTTAACGAATGCACATCTTTTTCTGATGTGATTTTCACTCCTTATTTGTTATCTCTATTTAAATTGAACCTGGCAGTGTGCTTAGGGCAGTGTTTTGTCTTGGTCGGATGGACTGCACTCCCCCTTACAAAACCATGAACTCCCAGCCGCGCCAGTGAGCAATCCTGCTGCCAGAGGAGGAAATCTCTGCTCGAGGAAAGATAATTCACCAGTCTCCTCTCATACCCTTCCAGACAGCCTGTCCTGTCTCTTCAGCTGCACATTACACCAGGCTGAGCTCCTACAACAAACCTCTTCTTCTCGTGCCTTGTCTTAGGGTCTGACAGAGGAGGAGGAGAACAGGGACAGTGGGAGGCAGCTGAGGTCCCCCCGGCACTGCCTAGAGCAGAGGCCCATGGAAATATCAGCAGAAGATTTGTTGCATCATTGAGTGATTTTTTACTGCTCTACTGTACCTCTTGACTCAGAAACTCTTTGTTTATTGTATGCCCTTCTAATCCTGGCACTGTCAAAGCCCGGTCCATTAAACTAGCATTATGATGATTTATTAGCTGTGCATGGCTAACATAGTGTTATGACAGTTGGGATGAGATTAGGTTGCAGGTCAACCTGCTCATTAGACTGGAACATTTTCAGGTCTCTTTGGATCTGAGCTTGAGTTTTAGACTGAGGAAGTCCCAAAGGAGAAAGAAAGGGAGGTGTGCAGTGCTTCTCCATCCTACACTCATGACACCTCTGATAAATGGCAAAATAAACCTACTTGTTAGAAAGCAGTGGTGGAAAAAAAGAAAATGGTATTTGATGAAGGCAGAGGAACAGTGCTCCTTCTCTCAAAACAAGAAGCTCCCAGATCGAGAGAAAACACACTCACATTTTCCAGTCCATGCCTAATTTTGGACATAATTTATGAGATCAAAACACCTTGGTCATCAAAAGTAGGTTCTTCTTGCATGTTTCTCATTTTTTCCACTTCACTGAAAACAGTTGGGTAGATGTTCAATCAGACTCTTTTTACATGCCAGAAATCCCAGCTATATGTATCAGAACTTTCTCTAAGTTAGAACAAAAATACTCTCTACTTTGCCAGCTTCTAAGTTCCTTCTTTTATTTTGCTGAGTAATTATCTCTTTGTTTGTCCAGGGGAATATCTAATAGCTTCCTGTTCACAGAAGGGCACTGAACTTTCAATGAACCAAAAATAGCCCATGCTACAATTTCAACAATATGCTTAATATCTGATTTGGAGGTGGAAAGAAGGAGGGATGATGGTGCTCTCCCGTCAGTCATCCAGACTCACTGTTGTTCAACGCGCACATCCAGTAAATCGTTTCAATCAAGTTGTGGTTGGGAGAAGTATGTTGTGTATAATTCACTGCAGTCTCTTGCCTGCGGACTCTGCTGTTTATAACATGGCCTTAATTGCTTTTTTTTCTCTTTTTCTTTTTGCTCAACTGAATTCGTTTAGAAACACAGTGTAAGTTAATGGTAAAATCCTTCACCAAACCACTGGTAGATAAGTGTTGCCTGACTGTGGCAGAGAAATAGCCCATTTAGTCTGGAATCTTTATGCTTCTATAAGGAGTATATTATGTCTAAATTGTGCAATAATATAGCACAGAGACAAATTATTTCATGGCAAAAGCTTATATATTACACCCTTCTAAAGTGCAACAGAGTGTATCAGGCACTGGTTTCTCTTCCAAGCTCTAAAGCCAAATTTCTGCGTAACCAGCACTGGTTATTCAGCCTCAGTTCCTTCCTCCTCTTTGTCACCTCAATGGCACCGCTCTGCTTCCTGCCTGAGAAGAGTAAGCTACAACCTTATTCTTAGCCTATATTTTTATTACCACCTAAATAATGTGGTTTTTATCTCAATAATGATTTCAGATGGCCTTGTAATAATTAAAAATAGCTTGAGTGATATTTTGACTTCCATATGACCTAAATCCTTCTGTCTAATCTTTCAAGTCTACCTGCTTTGGTGATATCCCAAGGCAGTGAGTGCCAAAGATTGACTATATACACTGTGATATTTTTTTCCACAGATTTTAAAGTGTTTCCCTCAAAGGCACTGATTTTTTTTTATTTTATTTTTTTTTTTAAATAGGTAAGCAGTCTCATTAGTACCAGGTGATTCATTTAAAGCACAATTACACAGGGAATTCAGCTAATTGATTGGATAACCCTAGATTCGTCTGTAAAAACAGAATCCTCAAACCTGAAGTGCTTGGACTTAGTGGTAGTCGTGTACCGAGAAGTTTACTTTGAAAGCAAACGTTTAGGTTAATGGAATCCATATGATATGAATTCCTAATAACTTTACCATGGGTGGGCTTATCGAACTGCTTATCATAACACAAGTCGGGCCATTTCAAAGGATCTTTCTTCTGAGACTTTCTGAAGACTTTTCTTTCACCCCAGATCTATAGAAAATTCCACTAACTCTCCATTGAGAAAATATTTGAGCTCTCTCTCATGCCATGATTCAAAGGGATTATTTTCAAAATGTGTATTTTTTAACCCTTTGATGGCAGGACAAGGTGTTTAATAGAGATGTGTGATTTTTTGAGGGAGGAAGAGCTCTGAGCTGATGATGCTGCTCTCTGGTCCAGGAGTTCTCATTTATGCATAAAAGTGTTTCAGGGCTTGGACTAAAGATGTTACACGTGCCTGTAAACTAAAAGAAGAACTCAAGGGCAATTGGGGCTCACTCAGATCCAGGGAAGTCAATGAACATCTTTCAGCTGACCACTCTGTGTTTCAAATCAGACCCAGAGAGAGATTCTAACCGCTATTTCTAATTACAGAGAGGAATAAATGAGAACAAACATCCCCTGAAGAGGCACTGAAATGTTTAGCAACCAAAGAAGTGAGGCCATCTGCACAGTTTGAAGACAAAATTTTCTACTCAGAACAAATTAATCTTAGAAGTGAGCAGAGAAGCTGCTGCTACAGTAACTAAGATTTCTTAGTTTATTAATAAAAATTTTAAAATTAAAACCATGTTATTTTGCCAGAAAACATGTTAGTGGAAATGTAAATCTTCTCTCTTTGTCTTAAATTATACTAAAGTTGATTTTATACTTTTCCCCCCAATAGAACTTTTTTAATATATAGAAAACTAAATAAATAGTTTTAAACAGCTAAACATGGCTCTAGAGAAATATATAAAAATGTGTGTATGTGCATTTAAAGAGAAATCCAGTATCCCAGTAATCTCTGGGAAAGAACAAGCTGTCAGCATCATGGCAGGTAAGAAAATTGCCATGACATTCATTGAAGTCAGCACAATAATTATATTGTTATACCTTTGGTATTTAATTAAAACAAAACCCCTATCACTCAACAGAAGCGGGGGACAGCATAATAAAACATAACCATATGGAAAAGATTCCTGCAGGGATAGCTACGTGGACTGAAAAAAGATAAAAGATTAAAACTGCTAACTCTAGTCACTCTTTGCTTTAACCTATGGGCACATTAAAGTGATCTACAAATGTGTGAAAAAGGCAGTCAAGAGTAATTATTTAAGATGATAAAAATAAAGAGGGAGAGAGACAATGGTCCAGTGTGAAGGAAATACCAAAGGTTATGTTTCAAGGAGAACTTCAGAGAAAGAGCCCCTTGCTTGCAGGAGGGTTTCCAGTGGCACAGATTGCCTTCACCATTCATGAGAAATCATACTAAACATAAATCCCATGCAAGATTTTGGCACAATCTAACCCAGGTATCTGTGATTCGGTAAAAACAACAAAAAAAGGAAGCTGAATACTACTTAGAGTGTAAAATGTGAACTTGAAATTAAAAACTGAAAGCTGAGCAACCTGTAGAAGGTTCTAGTAATCTCTGCCATCCTTGTATGCAATGCTTGGTCATGCCCTCAAAGCTTATATAGTGTTTTCTTTTAAGTCCTTAATAATTTACTCTACAAAACTGAAGTCTAAAATGGCTCAATTTCACTGCTGTAAATGCTACTTGACTGCGATATTATTGCAAGGAGGTGTATTTGTGATAGCTGTATCCCATTACAGCGTGAGGGATAACGGTCTGGCACACGAAGAGCCACGCAAGGTGATGAGTGGCCAGTGCAGGAGCCCCATGTGTTAATGGACCGAGTTTCCAAACATTAACTAATGCAGAAGGGAAGTCGACACTGGAAAATCTTGTTCTTGACTGTGGTGGGACAGCCGAACACTTCATAACACTATTACTTAATATGCTACAGACACTGGTCTCCTCAGAGGAGAAGGCCAGGTTGGGAACACCTCAGAGGTGGGCATGTCACAGGAAAAGATTTAGGTTTGTTGGCAGAGAAGTGTGGAAGATGCCTGGAGGTTGCTTGTCAGCACTTTGCCTGGCCCAGACCAGACGCGTTAAATCATGAGATGCAAACCCACACATGGGTACACATGGATGGGAAAACAGAACGACAGATGCTCGGCAGCCATGTCCTTCAGACCAAAACAAGGTTTCTTCTTTCTGGGGGATGAGGAGAACATATTGACCCTCTACATCCAGAAAGCCAAAGCCTTTCCAAAAAATAACATGTGAGGATCGCAAAAGTCTGAGAGACTGAATTATCCAAGAATCTCACCTCTAGGAGGCCTCAGAAGTAACCAAAAATGGTTAGAAGCTGCCACCTCTCATTGCTGGGCTGTGAGATTATTGTGTTAGAGGCTTAACAGGCTTGAAAAAGCTGGGCTGGAGCAGTAGTGAAAGGGAGAACAGTGTTTATTGAGCAATAAAAGAAACATTATGTTTCATTGCTCAGCCAAACTGCCCTACAGAAGCAAATCCCTCTGCCTTATAATACAGGGTGTAATAAATACTAATACTATAAAGGGGTCTGTTGGAAACAACCAGCAGGGCCCTATCGCAGTGTAATCAAGCCTCCCGTTAAATTAGCGTCTCGCTTGCACTCGCTGCTTTATTGTCTGACGGGAGTGAGCGCCTGGAGGTTGGAACGTCGGCTCCGGTGGGGTTCACCTCCTGCACGGCTGCACTCTGGTTACCCTCTCTCGGGGACATCTCTCCGGGGCCAAGGGTTAGGTTTCCTTCCAAGGATTAAGTGGTAGGCTCATGTCAACAAGGTGGTCATGGAGATAGAGGCAGAGCAGGAAGGACTGGTGAGGCCAATGGAGAAAGATCCAACTATTTCAAGGCAGCAGATTAATCCTGATAATACGACGCTGGGCTGTTTTTTTCCCTGGTTGGGTCAAGTTCCCCTAGCAACCACAAAGCCTGCCATTAATAAAATTACAAAAACTCAATCATAATTTCCAACCTCTGTGCCCTTTTCAGAGGCGAAAAGATAAATTGAATATAAAATGAAAGCCCTGCTTTTCGGCCTTTGTAAGCCTCCTCTCGCTTTTTCACTTTCCTCCCCATAATTCTGAGTTGCTGACCTTCTTCCAGTCACGATGGTCTCCGTAGCGCATGCAACATATGGACCTGATTGTCCTATAGAGCAAGGAGGGCATGGGGACACCTTTCCCATTGACCTTTCCCTACACAGGCTGGGGTACATTTCTGACACAGCTCTACCTGGGCTGAACTGCAGTGACATTTCGTCTTGGACCTTTATCTGATATTACAATTATTATCAGAAGTTGAGCTGCCTTCCAGCATTTCTTTGGAACAAAAGAAAGGGTCCTTTTTTTCTAACTGAAGTTTTTTGGCTAAAATTGATATTTCTGCTAAGATGATTCAGTTACTGGGTTCTGTAAGGAAGGAGTGGTTGAAAACTGAAAGAGAGAAAAATACAAATATGTCCGAAGATGCTTTAATTTTCAGAAACCAGAAGTAACTGAAGAACAGTTGTTAAAAATTGGAAAAGTGTTAGGTTTGGGGTTTTTGTCAGTAAACAAGAATGTTTCTGTGGAAATTCAAGGGTTTTCAGTTACTTACAAAATTCGCTGGAGAACTACCACACTCCAACCACCTCTTTTTTATTTTCTTCTGGTCATATAACACCAGGTTTCCATTTGCTGGAAATAAATGAGGAAGCCATGGGGTATCCCTGCTCTTTTTATTCATGCAAATAATCCCATTAAAGTCCACAGGAGTTCTCATATCCAGTGGGCAGGTTCTGACCCCAATTGTTTTAACAGTTCTTTTTATTCACACCTCATATTCTAGCTAAAAAAATCTTACAGAGCTTGAGAGAAGGCTTAAAATCATTGATGTGTCCAACGACAGAATTAGTGTTATGTGTATATGCTGATTGGCTGATTTAGCTCAGGTGAAAAAGGGGAGAAAATAATACAAGAAGGAGGAAAAGGGGTAAACAGATGGCAAAAGTTTGGTGAGTCAGGCTGGTAGTACCACACATTTCCTGAGAAAGCATCATCAACCTGGGTTTTTTCCTCTACACCTCAGTTTCCCTACCTGTAAAATGGGATTTATCCAACTTCCCTTTTTCAAAGAGTTGTGAACACATAGTCAGTGGTAAACTTCAGCTGATCAAATGTAAGAAAGAGAACTGCATTTTTTTTTTTTTCAAATAAATTGTAAATCAGTCCTTTCTGGTGAAAGGATTATCTTTTTATCCTACTACAGTACTGCCACTCAGAGTCCTTACCTTAGCGGTATCAGGGATGACACTACACTCAGGGATGAACTCTGTGCACACTCACACAGTTCTGTGCTTCTCTTTGGAGCTGCATTTGATGTAGAGTCAAAAACAAATTTCTGAAATAATTTAATTTTAATCAAATTTCTTCAGAGCTTCTAAAAACCTTTTCCTCACTGTAGTATATCCCATTATCAGTGTTTTTTACTCTTTCCAAGCTGAATTCAAAAGGAAAAATTTATAAACCTCTTCTTTTAAATGCTATTTATTTATTTATGTGATGCCAAGAGTATATACAGAGCAAGGTCGTCCATTTCAACAATCTTCTCCCTCATGTCTTAAACCTTGTAGTAGCCAATCTAATTTTATTTCAGTTTTGAAGGAAACAAAAGTCACCTCTAGGTTCAGACTAAACATGAGAAATTGTAGCCAGAGAGGAAATTTTTTTTGTGAGAGTTATGTGGGAAGATATAAAAACAGTGGGTTAGAGTGGAATGACTCTTTCAACTTGAGTTTATTGTGTTTACAGTATTACTCAAGTTCTGAGGAAACTAATAACCATCACAAATCTCACCAACATCCCATATTTTAGAGCTCGAGTTTTCTACATTTTCTGCTGGTTTAAAGCCCAACAACAAAGAAGGTTCTTGATAGAATAAGCTCTAATGTTAAAGCTATTATGACATATAGAGATATATAACCTCCCTCTTGGGTAACCAAAGTCTCCACTGCAACTTTAGCAACAAATTTCTTCCCCTCCCCGCAACTTCTCTTACATCCCATAATAGCCTCTATATTTCCAAAGTAGGGCTCCACATCTGTAGTATATTATGTGCATAATTTGCACTTAATTACCAACCACATTGATTAAACCATTGTGCAACAATTAAACTTAATTAGGGTTTTTTTTTACAGTGCCTTCACTGTTTAACTGAAACACGCCAAGTGTCTTATCAGCTCTAATTGAAATACTCGCTGGAGATGTTTAGCTGAAAGTGTGATCACCGTTTCTTTCCAGTTTCAGGTGAAGGCAAAACTGGGGATTAACAAATGTGTGTCAGTCTGTGACCCAGCATGAGCCACTTTGCATTCGCAATTGTTTCCATGTGTATGCCAGCAAATGTTCATCTCAATGCTATAAATAGATGACCAGGCTGCCCTGACCATGAAATTAGACAAGTTCTGTAGCACTTACCAGGGGTTTCAGTTGTTAAGAAGAGCTGGGCTGTGACATTCAAAGGGTATCTTGAGTTTTCAGTAATATGAGTGATAATTTGAAGCATGATTTTCCTCAAGAACAGGATTGTTGCAGCTATCAAAAAAGGACAGAATTTCACAGGCTTTAGCTAATGAGGATGTTGAACAAGCCTAATTATGTGTACAAATATTCAGAAGCTGGTAGCTATATTTAGGGATTTTTTTTTCTAAATCAAAGTAGTTCATGTAGTTGTATATTTATGTATTTAGGAGGTTTGATTCTTTTTCTCTAGAGTAAGCAACAACAAAGTATTTGATACCTTGAAAATGTATTTCCTATGACAGATACTGTGGGTAGACCTTTGAGCTAATATTCACATGAAATAAAGTTAACTATCACTTTAATGAAGTGCAGTCTTACCAAGGGTGAATCCGGGGAAAAAATGAAAGGAAAAGATAAAATAGAGTCTCTAGCTGGGAGTTCATCACTTTCTGATCAGAGAAAACAGTTTCAAAAATTATATATTGTAACAGCACTGTTGTATATTACTTTTGTTTAAGGGATTTTTTTCATCTAAAATCTCCCAAATTCACTGTATGTTTGAATTTCTCTCTGCTCCTCTGAATAATGTTTTCCTCACAATTCTAGACTTAGTTAATTCTTACCCAGACTTCTATATCTTTACTTATTGTTGCCTCTGTTTTCCTAATAAGTGAGGACTTTTTAGATTTAATTCATATACTCCTACTGGAAAAAAAAAAACAAAAAAAACCAACAAACACACACACACGCACAAAAAAAAAAACCCAAACCAAAAAAACAAACAAACAAAAAAACCAACCAACCAACCAAACAAACAAAAACCAAAAAACCCACCTCTTCTGTAAGGCTGAGTAATGCAATAAGATAAGTATATGACAGAGTTCAGAGACACAGGCTGCACTCCTAATTCTGCTTTAAATTTGTATCTAATTGTGTAAGGCTGTCTTTTTTGTTCAGGAGGTAATACTAATTCTTCTAGTAAATTTCTTAAGCAATATTTAACTCTTTTGTGTTTGGCTTTAGAGTTTTGTTTGTTTTGCTTTGTTTGTTTTTATTTTTTTAAGTAGAAAGCTATTTCTGCTACATGTGGTAGGTTTCATTTATGAAGATAAGAAATTTCTGATTTTTCAGTAGCATATAACCAATTGTTTAAAAAATCTGCTTCATTGGCAGGAAAAAGCATTGCAGTATTTTGATTGCCATCAGATCCACCAGTGATTGGAATCTGTTGAATAAATTCACAGGACAATGCTTTTGGCAGATTTTACAATATGTCTGTTACTGAATGATGATATTCATCTCTTTCCCAGCTGATAGTATTGCTTTGGTAACATGCCCATCCATTCTCAGGGAGGAAAGAAAAATTTCTGTGAAATCTTTCAAATGATAATTTCAAGCAAGAAATATTTTCCTTCAAATCACTCAACCTGGTGACTGTGGAAACTGTAAGGAAAGCTACACTAGGAAAGTTCAGTGTTCATACACAGTGCTTCAAAATAATAAAAGTTACTTTATTTTTGCTCCTATATATATATTTATGTTTTTTAATAATGAGTTAGAAATAATAAAAAACCCACATTATTTGACTCTGGACATGCCCTCAGCACTTCATCAAAGTGGTAAAAACAAAACTTTCCTCTTCGACGCCCACCCAGCGCACCTCTCGGTAAGGTCTACCTT
This sequence comes from Nesoenas mayeri, assembly GCF_963082525.1. Classification (NCBI taxonomy): domain Eukaryota; kingdom Metazoa; phylum Chordata; class Aves; order Columbiformes; family Columbidae; genus Nesoenas; species Nesoenas mayeri. The sequence goes on along the minus strand of NC_137547.1, from coordinate 10,170,770 downwards.
AAGAGACTGGCTGTGGGGTGGGAGCACCCATCTATTTTTAAACAGGAGAGTTCAATACTCATCCCTGGTTAACGCCTGGTTCCCAGTGATTCCTCTCCATGAGCGTGAAATGTCATAAAGCGCTGCAGCGATGCCTTCATGAATGGCCTGTTTGTCTACCTCTCCCTTGGCAGCCCTCTTTTAATCTTTTTTTTTTTTTTCCTTCCTTTTTCACCCCACACTTGCCCAATGGCCCAAAGCAGTTTAGCAGATATGGCAGCTCACATGAATTATGAAAATGTGAATACGGCTCTGTTGACTTGTACCCTGCGTGCTGGCACTTTGTCATTATTATTATTTTTTTCACCGCAGAATTTCTTCTTTGTGAAAAGACAGAGGACAAGGAACTGCTTTTATTCCTAGATGCATGACTGGGCACCTCACATGCTTAACCAGGAAAAATAATTGGCCAAAATTAAATAGGCATTTCCCAATATAACCCAAATCCAAAAGCTCTCTCCATCACCAGCAGCTCCAACTCCACTTATGGGTTTGCTCAAACATGCAGTGTCTGGATCCTTCAGCTGGAGTCTGGATCCAGAGGTAATTTCTCCAGGTGGTTTTCATCTCTGAAATAAATCCATACCCGGGAGACAACCAGGATCAAGCTGTTTGTGTTCCTTTCTTCATGCCACCTTCTGAAAGGACAAAAACGATCTTCTGTGCACTCCAGGAGAGAGAGGAGCTTAAAAAATGTTGGGAGAGTTTGTTTAATTAGGTGGCCTGGCAGTTCATTTCAGACGTATTGCTCCAAATCACCTTCTTCCAGGGTTGATGTTAAAATCTGTTTCCACATTTTCTTGTGGGGGGAAAAAAAAAAAGGAAAAAAATTTTATCCTTTACCCTTTCCAGCAAGCCAGGAAATCTTGAAACTGAAATGGTGGCTTTATGCCCAGACAGAGAGGAACTGAAATAAATACAAGCAGGGTTAAGAATTTTCTTTATTGAGAGCACCTGCTTCAATTTTATATGTAGTGTTGCTAAAAATTCCTTCATTACGGTGTGCTCAACTCTGTGGGAGTTCAGTGAAGCCTTTGGTGCTGAGAAAACCCAAATGAGTCCTTTGGATTTCTCCAGGAAAAAGTTTTCCCTGCTCTCCTCCAAACAAATGGAACGTGTCCAAAGGTAACACAATGACAGAGCTGGTGCGATGCTCCCAAGGACAGTTGCAGGCAGAGTTGTGTGTCTGGTCTTCCTGTGGAAGAGTTACAGGGCAAGGAAATGAAAAAATAAACTGGTAAAACCCCTCTATTTGTGGACTTTCATGCAAAATGGACAATTTCTGTTGTTTTTTGGAAGTAGCTGCATGCCTCCTGGGTGTATTAGATACACCTCAAGATCACCAGAACCTTCTTGTACCTGCTCAAACACCTTCTCAAGCAGAGTGTGTCAGAGGAGCTGGGTTATGACCTTATTTTGTGATACACTAAGTCTTGATATTTTGTTGTTGCTGCGACAGGAGAAAGACAAAGGCAAGGCAAGGTTTTAACAATAGGCAATATATCCTTATTAATCAGATTGATGTATTATAGCTGGAAAAGGTGTACATCAGATAGGCCATATCTCTGGGTCTTAATCAAAAAATTTCAAGCTAATTTCTGGGCAAAAATAATAATTTCAAATTTAACTTAATAGTATTAATCAATTAACCTGAGATGTTGACTGAGATTGTGGCATTCTTTCGCCTTTTTTTCTGAGGGTAGAACGATTAGGGACTAATCCTGTAAATTGTATTATTTTTGGAGTTGAGGTTGATTACTCATAGACCACTCAAATGTTCTACTACTGCTGTCAAAGTCTGGCTCTCCAGAGGTCTTTTGCCGTAGTTGTGATAATCTGGGGACATACAACTTATTTAAGAAAAGGCAGAGCCTCTGCTTACAAACCCACTTCCAGTTAAGGTATATTTCTATATTTTTACACAGCCTCATGAAAAGAGGTCTTTGATTTTTGAAGTTTAATCTCAGTGTTGACAGTGAGTCTCTCAGTGGCCCTGGCTAAGTTTCTTGCTTTATTGCACCTTCCTTTCCCCAAACAGATGATGACACCTTTGTTAATGGTCTGAAAATAATATTAACAATAAACTTTTCAACCAGGTCAAAGCCTTTAGATGACAGAAGTGCTTTAGGAAGTGCTGTTGAGCTCTAATAAAAATGTGTAAGGAAACAGCAGCAAGCTGGAGATGGCCAACAGATTCAGTCAAACTACCATGATTTACACAAAATACCTCCTGTAGGGGTTCCACAGATTGACTACCCCAGTGAATTGTCACAAGGCAATTAAGCACCCCATAAACCTGGCATGACTCTTATGGGGCACTGCAGTGGAGAAGATGACAAAGGTGGCTCTGCGCGTGCTGAGAGGTGGAAGAGAAAGTTTGGAGGTGTACAGACAGGTAAAGACTCACTGCAGTGGGAAGTGGTTGGGGCTTCCTCAATGTTTTTTCTTTTCATTTTTCAAAAATTTTCAATTTTTTCAAATTCAGAAAGTCTGATGTCAAATTGAAGGTGAGGAGGGTGGCTGTTGGCAGCAAGGATTCTGCAATTGCCACCGTAGCTGTGGTGGGGCAGAAGGAGGTGACCCACACCAGTAAAAGAGGGAGATGAAAACGTTCACCAGTGTTCTGGCTGATGGGTACTCACTTAGTCTGGGGGCATGACTTTGGCTGACTGTGTAGTAAACACAGGAAAAATCTAACACTGGGAATAAGCCTTTTCTGTTGTGAATCATGGTGTTTTCAGAAAGATTGCCTCGACGATAAATTTTATCTGAAGGGCTGGCTCCCTCGGGTCCCCTCTACGTGCTGGAGTAACCCTGTCCCAGTGTTATTAGACCAACTCTGTTAAATACCACATTTTTTTCCAGGCAATGGTAGTTTAGGTTCACCAACACAGCAAAATACAGTTTTCCGTCTTCTTATTTTTTTCATACCAGGTCTAAAAGGCCACAGTCATACCCCACAAAACACCAATCCAGTATAAACTGGGAAATGGGACAGGAATGCTGCAGTGAACCCACACCTGACCCACAGCCAGTATCTGTTGCTTGAAGGCATCTGCAGCGTGCAGACCCATGGAAATTGCTCCTGCATGTGAATATGGGCATGAACTAAGGGTGGAAAACAAGTTGCTGAGTCTGGCTGGGATCAGCTGCTTCATTCAGATGTTTCCCCAGAAGCTGACACAGCCTAAGCTCAGGAACTGGCAGGGATTTTTGCTTTACTGGGACAGAAGTAACATTCTTGAACTTACAGAAATTACAATGCTTTACTAGGGGATAAATCTAATCAGATTATATCCAAATGGTCTATCTATAAATTTTAGCCACAGATGTATCTCATTTTCTTAATACCTAAGCAGCTTAGAAGCTTTAGCGTATTTATTTTCCTTTCACCCCTGCAATGTGGAGATACACTATCCCTGTTTTACAGCTGGGGAAGTTACTCACAGAGAGACTTAAGTGTATGTATTCACGGCAGTCACTGAGTAGAACGGAATTCAGCATGGCTGGAAAACCCACCTGAGAAGCTGCGTAAATACTTGGGCAAGTAGGTCGGTGGTCAACGCCAGGAGTACCCACTTGAATTCAGTGCAAACAGGTTTAAGTGCATCTACTCGCACTCCCTGCAGGGTATAAATGGTTTGAATGACTTGTGTGAGGTGTTGCGGGCAGACCCAGGAGCTGATCTGTGTCCCTGCAGCTGGTGGTGGCTGATGCCTCCTCCTGCCAGCCCAGAACACTGAATTATGCTGTATTATTTGAGACCTCACCAAGAGTACTGTGTCCAACTCTGAAGCTCTCAGTACATCAGAAAGGAAATTTTTACACTGAGGGTGGTGAAACACTGCCCTGGGTTGGCCAGAGAGGTGGTGGATGAACCATCCCTGGAGACATCCCAGGCCAGGCTGGATGGGGCTCTGAGCAACCTGAGCTGGTGAAGATGTCCCTGCTAATGGCAGGGGTGGCACTGGATGAGCTGTAAAGGTCCCTTCCAACCCAAATTGTTCTATGATTCTATGCAATGGGAGCTGGATATGAGGTGGAGGCACTAAAGGACACTAAAACCTCTGGTTTTTGCATTCTCTCCTCCTTTTCCCCTGTAGCTGTGTAAGAAGCATCCATCAGTCCAGATCAGGTTACCAAACCTCCTGTCCCCTCCTGTCTCCCAATCAATCAGTCAAGCTCACAGTAAATTCACTGCTTTTCTTTAGTGATTTGAACAGGACCTTTTAGAGAAGCAAGGGCACCAGGATAAATCAGAGCGGCAACACGTGCACGAATGTGGCACCACAGCAGAGACCATTCCTTGAGTCCCAAGTCATGATTCTGTCCCTGAAGGACAGAAACCTGACAGGAAATCCAAAATCTCCTTGCAATCCACTAAATATTACAGGAATGAATGGCTGGCAAGGGGGAAGGAATGTTGGCTGGAAGTGAAGCTTTTTGGTTTGAGCTTTTCCTGGGTTGTGTTTATTCAGTGTATAGCTCGGAGGCACTTGCTGTTTCGTATCTAGGAATAGAAGTAACACAGATAGCATTGCATGGCAAGATGGAAAGGTTGCAGCTCAATCTACTGTTACCTGGAGCTGATTTCTGCACCTGCGCAGGACCTTGGGTGGTGTTTAAAGCATTTAAAGTGTTTAACTGTGGGTTTAAGTTGAACAGTTCAAAATGTGGCTGCCCTTCAGGTATCTGTACGCAGACCATGAAGTCCAAGGTGTGATTCCTGATGGCATTTCATTTTCTCTGGATGAAATGGAGGTAAAAACAAAAACAAAAACAAACAAACAAACAAACAAAAACAAAACAAAAAAACAAACCAAAAACAAACAAAAAAACCCAAACAAACAAAGCAGAACAAATCTGAGCCTTTGTCCTGCCAAACCGAAAAAACCCCACTGCACTTCAGATTCAATTTGCCTCAAAGAATGGGATGAGAGAAAGAAAAGACATATGCTGCATGATGATGTCATAACCACTACCAGAAGATGTTCAGCTATAACATGGTGAGGGTCTCATATGAAGTAAAATAGAACTTTAATTATTAGCCTCAGTGAAATGATGCTGTTTCACAACAGCTGCACTTTGCCCACTTCCTTAAGAGCTCTGGCCATGCTAAGCTTTAAACTGCAACCATTTTTTGTCTTGGGGTGACATTTCCCATCCTTTTTCTCCTTATGAGCCACCCCACCCTTGGACTTGTTTGAGAGCATCACTGTTTGCCAGCTCATCTCTTCTGCTCCTTGGCCAGGCAGGACAAACCACCCCATGTAACTTCAAATGCTGGATACCTGTTCTGTACCAAAGCAACAGACCTGAAATAGCTGAGGGCTTGATTTTATGAGGCATCACCAAGCCCTCAGTGTTGAAACGCAGGTGATGAGTTTCCAATCAGATAAGGCGATTGTAATTCCAGATGACCCTGCCATCAGTTGCAGGAATTGCCATGCGGGGAATGTCGGGATTAGGTTTCACTCAGAGCCTGGACACATTTATAATGTTTCAGTAAATGAATAGGGAGTACTGTGACCCAGCTGGGAAATTTATGGCCTTGGTTGTGGCTCTGACAGGACTTTGGAGTGAGATATCGTGGGCTTCGGGGGTGGAGGCTCATCTTAAACTTCAATTGGGGTGGGGGTAGGGGTGAGAAGCAGAGATAAAGCAGCTGTTGAAAAGCTTAAGCTGTGTGTCTCTGGCTAAAAGCAGCTCAAGACAACATGCTTGCCAAGGTGTCAACCATCTATGAAGTACCCATTAATTGAAAAATATTCCAACTGGACCCTGAAGGACAGATCAGGTCCCATGCTGGGAGGTCCAGACTCTCACTAGTAAAATGATTGCAGTATTTGTAGAAAGAGGAGGAACAGTTTCATGGGAGGAGAGGTTGTTCCTGACAATGTGCAGTCACCGCCAGGCTTGAGTCGAGGAGTTGAGCAACACAGGGACCTTTCACTCCACCGTCTGCAGTCACTCAACTTATTTTCTCTCGGGGTTGGACCAGGGGATTTATTGCACCTTTTGGATTTTAAACAGCATCTGTTACATAATCTAAAATGAACTCTTCAAGAAATGGAAGCTAATCTTTGCCTAAGCTACGTATGGTGATATGCTGTGACCTTCCTGAGTGATACTTGGAAAAACTTTGCTTAAAAGCGGAGAGTGAAAAGCAGGGTTTAAAGATTTACTGGGACATTTACAAGTGTGATAATGTTTTTCAGCCTGTTTCATTTTATGATAAATCATTTTTTATTGCCCCAGAAAACCTGGGAGATGATGACCAGAAGTAGAATATTTTTGGCTTTGTCATTGGAAAATCAGGCCCAAAGTGTTTCAGCTATGAATGGAAGAAAATTTAAAGCACACAACAATCTGAGGTAACCAGTCAAAACACTTGCTGTGGCTATCCAAACAAAACCAAAAAATGCCTAGAAGTAAACAAAGGATGTATTTTGTAGGCCAATGAGAAGGCCTTTATTTTTTTTCTCTTTTGATCGTGAAGAATTTTTTTGAATTTTTTCCAAAGAAAGTAGTGAGGTCAAAAAATTATTATTATTTTTTTTTTCTTTGAAAAATATGGATGTTTGGAGAAAAGCCAAGTGTTCATTATTTGTTTGATTTGAAAAATTTCAACCAGCTGTACCTATGAAACTGGAAACCAGGTAAAAATTGCCCTGATCAGGGTTTTTTTGAAAGTGAAAAGTCAACCAAGGTTCATCAAAATGGTTTTTGAGTTTCCAACAAAATGTCCTAGGCTTGCAGAAGCCTGGACCTGTATAACAAAATCATGATAAATCATGTGGACTCAGCTGAGTTTCACTTTTGTTTTTGCAGACAAACCTGAAATCCCGAGTTATGTGGCATTTGTACCAAAAGCAAACTGATATTTATGAAAAACACTTTCCTGGCTAATCGATACCAAAAGACAAGTTGCACAAAAATGAAATTGTGGTTGCACCGGAGTAATCAGGCTTTTATTCTGTGATTCTATTATTCAGTGACTCTATTTCTAGCAGTTGATTCCTGATTCATGAGTAGAACTCATAAGCATTAAGCGAGATTAATTAGGTACACAAAAATAGCTCAATAATAGAACAAAAACCATTTTCAGTCTCACTTCAGTTGCAGATTTTTGTGGGTCTTTTTTCAGTGCTCATACTCTCGCAATTATAATTTGAGTAGTGAGCTACCAAAGCCTCGATCAACTTCAGGACCCACTATTGGATAGTTCACCCAAAGTGAGAAAAAGTAGTTGATATTTTAGATACACTGCAAACTGAAATCAAGGACATCAAGTCTGTTTTTTCAGGGCAATCTACACCTCTGCAGTAGTTTTCCTGGAATCTGAACCATCTCACACAACACAGAACACTGAATCCCTGCCAGGAGTGATAAACATATCCCATTTTTCTTTCCTTATCTGTTTGCATTTTGCTAATATCACCTCTCATCCCCTTCCGCTCACTTCCAGTGGTTATTATCAGCAGACAGCAAAGAAATCCTTCCCAGGCAACCTGTCTGCAACTTTTGTGTGGGAAATTTTCTCACCCGTGCTCTCTGCATACGTGAGATGTGATTTACACAAGTGGTGATACAAGGATTGACTATGGAAGTTTAATTAAGATCAATCATGTAGCAGGTAAAATATCAGGACGGAAGATGACAGCTTCTTGAAACTCCGATTACATGAGAGTTGCAGCAATATGTTGCTACAGAAATTGAGAAAAACATTCCTTTGACTTGCTGAGATGAGATTTAACATTAGTTGGAAGCTCCTTACTAGTATTTGTTGGAACATTGATGTTCATTGCTAAACAGGCTGCATGTATTACAGTAAAAATGAAAAACCTTGACATAGGCTATTGATTTTCAATCCAAATCAATTTGTTTTGTATTTTTCTTATTATGTTAAATGCATGTGTGCCAAAAAAAGAGAAGTTAATGTATTCTGTTGTATCACATGTCTGAACAAATTGGAAAGCTCTTGGGTAATCTGTAGAAATAAATTTAAATGAATAAACCTTTTTTACTTAATCACCTATATTTTATATTCTGTGTGGAGGGAGTAAATTTGTCATCAGTACTTCTTTATTTAGTGTGCAATATTATTTGATAAATGCACCCCAGAAGACAGTGCAGTTTTGAGCCTGATAGGTTCCCAAGCTTAAGTCAAGCTATGAAGTATACACATCATTAATAATTATATATATGAATTAATACAAGTTTTTAATGCTGCAGATGCCATGGTGTTCAGGTGGGAATAAGAAGTTTTTAAAATAGTACACTCTAGATAGAAACCCAGCGCAATGTTTGCTGCAAACGTGGGAGTTGCTGAGGGAGAAGCCAATATTACATTCCTCAGGTCTACGGCAGAAAAAGTGGAGGAGTTAAGATGAAGTACAGATTTTCTTCTAATCAAATCCAGAAGACGTGCTGTAAACCTTATTCTAAGAGATCCACCAAGTCTGCAGCATGAACATGACAGGCAGGCAAAACTGTGGATTTGATCTTTTAAAAACCTGTGGATTCCTGGGGTTTTGGCCACGTTAAAGACTCCGAGAAAAAACATGCTGAAAATTGCTGAGGGGTGTTACCAAGCCAGGTTGCCAAAGGCTTAGTCTGCCCCAGTAATACAGAGAGCAGCTGGTTGAGTTAACTCCCAGTTAATTACCTCTTCATTTCTGCAATCACTCTATACTTTGTTTAGGGCAAGGTGGACTGGAGATTTTGGTGCCCAAATCATTCAATTTATTCATTTGCTATAGAAAATAAATGTTGGGAAATAAAGACCTCACTATTGTACATATTTTTTCATTTAATTCGTTATGGGCATATTACAAAACGGCTTTGTAATTTGGGTAATCATACACAAATGTTGGGGTTTGCTGCAGCGTATTCAGATCAAATACTTGTTTGGCTGAACCTGGCAGGCAATACTGGTGCAAGCCCAGCTTGCTGAGAGTGTGGAGGTGATTGATTAATTGCTCCTGTAAATCCTACAGAGCCAGATCCTGATGCCTTTTCACACTCCAAATGGGGTAGGACTTTCAGTGGCCAGGATACGAAAGGCACTTTTTCAAGTGCTTCATCCCATTTGCTTTATATAAGTACTCCATTGTAGGTTTTAGGGTAATAGCAAAGTATGACAGTCCAAACTTCCAGTGTGCAGTATAATCTCTGTAGATTATCCTAAATAACTGCTCTTTTTCTTTGTCTTTTTTTATACAATACAGAATTACAATCTCATACAGTGCCAGCCTTGTTTTAACTCCGCAGCACATCTAAAATCAGCATTTAAGGAATGTTTAAGTTGTAAAGTCAAGCTCTGAGAAGATTAGGAAGTGCTTGGATCCAGAATACCCAAGCAACCTTAAATTGGCCCCATTCTAAAAAGCCTTTAAATATCCGATTGCTACGAGTTCATGCCCCTTCCAACTACTGTGAAAAAAGAGGCGAGACCTGCAAAAACTAGACCATTTCAAGGCACAGCCTGTATTCATTCCCGCTGCACTTTCCATCCAAGGCTTTCAGTGAAGTAGGGGGTTGTATGGAAAAAACACAGTGTGATCATGTAATTAACATTTCCTTGCGTGGAACCACAGCAGCCCCTCAAAACAGGGGAGAACCAACAGAAGAGGGTTCACACCCCAACTTTAACAACTTATTGTGTGAAATTAGCCCACCCTTCTCTCAGAAAAGGTCTTGAAATGTTGATATTTATTAGTTTTGTCTTACTGATGAGGAGTTCTGATGGGACATAGAAGAGTCACATTTGAATATTTGGTACTCTCTTAAGAATTTCTGTCTCTTACCGACTTTACTCCTTTACCTGCTATTTCCCTCATGAAAAACAAGCTTGAGTTCCTTCAAGAAAACACATCCCTGTTCTTCAAAGGGTGCAGATGTTTCTTTCATAGAACTTTTCATCTTTTCTGGTCCACACTGTGAGTTAGAGACAAAATGTAACATCTCTTCCAAAATTAGACCCACTTGTCCAAACCATCAGATGCATCTCTAGTCCCTTCCATTTGCATTCCCTATTTTAGTTCTAAGCTTAAAACAAAGCAAGAAAACCCAAACAAGCCAAAAAACTAACCAAACAAAAACAACAACAACAACAACAATGAAACCACACCCCAAAATAACTCCCTTTGCTTTGTTCTATTTGATCTAAACAACTTTTTTTTCTAAAAGTGGTGGCAGGGAGGTCCTTCCAATATCTGACTTGACATCTGTTTTCTGAAGGACTTACTGAATTAGTCTGCCCAATGAATGATCCAGCTGGCAGCATATTCTTTGATGCTGGATTATAATTCATCAGAGAGGAAAGACATACTTGTGGGTTTGACATCAACACAGAGCCAGAAAATGCCATATAGTGTGAAGTGTTCCAATGCCACTTTGTTTGGGAAACCAAGCAGGGCATTGTAAGAAAGATGACTATTTTAAACTTACATCTCTTCTGTGTTCTCCACAATCCTCCTCCCCACCTCTCCAAAGAGGACAAAAAAATGCAAAACACACTAAAATGCTTTTCATGTTGTATCTAGCTATAATCCCTGATAATTCTAGGCTAGTTCTGTGGAAGAAATGACCAACATTTCTTCACTTTATGTTTCAAATTTTTAAAAAGTATGTTTCCAGCTGACTTTCCTAGTGCTGTACTGGCTTTGCCTGCAATGGTTTTGGCTTTCACAGTCTGGGTAGGTTCAACGTGGCCACGAGGGGTTTGGAAGACCTCACAGGGAAGACCTCCTACAATCAGTGGTGAATGCTGTCCCTTCAGTGAGAAAAGAGCTTCTTAGCTTCGAGTAGATATTGCGTCAGTGTCCCAGGAGAGGGATCTGCTCTTGGAAAGGTTTGCTTTCCTTGAGCACTCTCAGGATCTTGACCACTATTTCACCAAATGGCTTTATGTGAGCGTTGTGCCTGTTCACTCCAATATCCTGTCAACATCTGAGGGTGTTTCCATCCAGAGAAGGGATAGTTATTTCCAAAGCTAAAGGTTCTTTATGGAGAAAGCCTTGTTCGTTTCCCTTTGTTCAGAAATGATATATAAAAAAAGGCACATTGCTTAAGCCATCTAGAGCTTTAAATGCCAGAAATCCAACTGGAGCACAGCTCACAGGCCTCTGGTGTTACTACATTGTTCCAGTGACAAACCCAACCCATGAAGTGGGTTGACCAGCTTCCAGTTGATTAAAGGTGTTCTCCAGAAGAACAGTCTAATTTGGAGTTGACAAAGGCACGGAAACTATGTCTGTTTCCAATAAAACTCCCTGCCTCCCTGCCAGGCACAGAAGAAAAAAGACTTGCCTTCAAACTGCTGGCTGCAAAATTGCTTCATGTTTTAGCTTCGCCATTCTCCTTTCCGTCTTGCTGCAAACATTGCTAAGAAATTACTAGCACATCATCTGCATGCAAAAACAGTACGTTCTTCAACATATTTTCTTGTTTCTTCTCCAATCCCAGTAGCAGTGCATTAGTCTGATCCGAGCTGCAGGCTACCCCTCTTCTTTTATACTGGTCCAGTAAACCCCAAAGGCACAAACTGGAAAGTGGTTTGGCCAGAGGTGTTACTCATTCCTCTGTAGACATCCCTAATTGCACCTTTAAAAACCACTTTGGAAGAAGGTGGTGCCTTGAAGCTGGTTATTGCTTTCTGATGACAATGCTGAAGGTGATGATTGCCCCGTAGCGCAGCGCATCATGTTGGATTCATTTAACGTATGTTATGAACCCTGCGGTCTGTGATTCATTTGCTGCATTGCAACGTGCTTTTTGGAATCACACTCCAGCAGTGACTTTCTGACATGCGGTTCAAATACTCGTTTCTTTTCAGACCGTACTTTTATTACAGTGAGTAGTTCTGTATATAGCTTTAGACTGCTGCAAATTTCCAAGGGCCACGTCCCAACAAGTATCGCTTTCCAATTTCATTCCCCTCAAGAAATTCTGTCAACAGTATCTCCCAATTCCATTAATCTTGTGTTTTACCATCTCAAAGCCTCCCATTCTCTCAACTTCCTTAAAGATATGACCAGTGTTTCTCCTTGAGTGCTGACAATTGCTTTCTCATTCTTATGTGGAACTGCTCTCCCTGCTAAGAACCACATGCAATTTTCAATAATACCTATTCATCAGTAATGTATGGAGTGAGCCAGGTCTGGATTTCCACACTGAGGTACTGATGTATTTTACATACCTTTCCTTTCTCAAAAGGGATTTTCTGTCTCTGTACACTAAATATGAGAAGCATTTTTCAAATTCTTTGACAGAATGCTTTTAACATATCAGCAGGGTTAATAAATCTTCCCCATTTGTTCTGCTCACATTTATTCATAGTGAAGTATTGATCAGGAACAAGCAGGGATTGTGAGGACAGTTCTCAAATGAAAGTGATATATGGTGCTACCAGGACGCTGATACAAATGGTTTTACTTGGACCTGTGGGTCATTGGCCCTGAGGATTTTCTGCCAGCAGCAAGGAAACTCAGAAAGAGAATATTTAACCACACCAGACCACCAACCTGTCGGAGCTTTCTGCTGCATTAAGTTCTCAGATTTGCTTTTCTTCACCCCCTTTTTCACTGTGGTGCTCATGAATAACAAGAGCATTTAATCTCTCCAAAGTACAAGTAGCCGATGGGGTCAAAGTGACTGATTTCAAGTAGGGATGGGGTGACACAGGGTATAATAATATTGATGCCAAAGGGAACACCTTGGAAACTCAATTGCACCTTCTGTCCACACCCTAAATCTGGAAAATCCATTAGGTCATCCCTGCATTGGTATAATTTTCCCTGGGGCTATCTCTGGGTATGCGTACTCTTTATAGATACCTTACAGCCATGCAACAATTAGATCAGTTTCTCCTCAAACAGACAGATAGACATCTTTGTTCCTGTGTGTCTTGGTTGAAAGATAATTTGTGAATCCTGCAAAAACTCATGTAAAACACCAAGCAGGGATATTACCTTACAAATATCAATGAAAAAAACCCCACATTTCTTATGGAGAAAGTCTCAAGATCTGAAGTCCTTTAATGAAGATGGGATGGAAAGACAGGTGGTGATGAGGTCCGTGATGTGAAGGGACAGGATGTTGTTCTGAAAGGAGAAATTCAGTCTAAATGTCAGAAATACTGGGAGATATCTTGGGTTGTGGATAATCTTGTCAGATCCTGGTAAGAGGTTTCTCATTTAGATCTTTTAAACCAGACTGTGCCATAGAGGATTATATTGAATTGGCAAAGAAATAGCCTGGATGATCTAACTAATTTTCCATTTCTAGTTTCCATGAGGCTGTAATTCTGTGATTTTTTTTTTCTCTGTTGCTCTTCATAAGAAAAATCTCCATGCACCTTTTTTTTTTTTTTTCAGAGACGTCTGGTCATTGGAATTCATGTTCAAAATTTTGGTGACACATCGTGCTTTTGTCAGCCTTGGCAGGGAGGCAGGGACACCACGTGTGATCCACTCAGCAGAACAGAATGTCGAAATGCAGTTGTAGCACAAGAAGAGTCGGCGAAGTTTGGAGCCCGGAATCTATTTTTAGTGGCTAAAGATTGTTCCAAGGTTAAAGGAACACACAATTCTGGGGGAAGGTGGAGAGAATATTTGCCCTCCCTGGAGGGAATCCAAGAGGATTGCAGAATAAGAGGTCAGAGGAGCAAAGGGAGGGGAGGACTATCTCTGACAGAGCTGTTTTTGAAAACAGAAAGAAAAAACCCATAAGTTGGATGGTAACCCCTTCCATCGTATCCCACTGAAGCATTTTTTCAGCGTGGTGGAGTGGAACAAATGTACAGTCATATTTAAGGCATCGGACCACCTACATCTTAACAGATCCGCAAATTGACGTTAATGAAGCCATTTACGTTTCAAAAAAAAAAATTTAAATTCAGCTGGAAAAATAGAATAAATGCTGAAACACTGGCTCACTTGTTCAAACCCGCTTTCTAAAGCAGTATTTGATATGTTTGCTGGAGGAAAGAGCAGAAAGGACAAAGCTGTCTAAGGAAGATGTATCTCAGGCAATACTTTCCTTCAGCGTGTTTCTGACCAACAGTGGAAGACCTGAGCTTGTATTAGTGACAAATGCTTGCATACAAAAAGGGAAACAGCAGCTTATTTTTTGGCAGAAAAATGAACATTTGGGCAGTATAGGACACTTTTGGAGGCATTTACTGGAGATGAAAACTGCTAATACAGCAACATCTTTTCACTCTAAATTAGTGATGCCTAAACTGGGAAAATACTGTGAATTTTTTATATGAGAGGCACTTGCTAATTAGGTAAACCATGTATGTTTTTTTCCCTTATATTTATTTAGAAAATTAAAGCTAAATTATTTTTTTTCGTGTTCAACTATTTTATTTACTCATCTTTTTGAAAGGAAGGATAGCAACTCAAAATCTGAAGCAGGAAAAGACACAGGAGCTGCCCAATTTTGCTACATTTTTCTTTCCCCTGAAGAACTGAAAACTTTCTCCAAGGAAATGAATAGCGAATGATTAAACTACATATAAAAACAAAACAGTGTGAGTTATTCAGTGCACGCTCAAGTCAAACTGCTTTTTAGGCAGGTTAAGAACGTGCTCAGAATTATTTCTTTTCACCTGCCAATCCACAGTTACTCACACAAGTCTTGGATGTGCTTATGAAGCTTTCAAAGCTTATCCTCTGTAATTGAGGATAGAGCAGAAAGCCAATATTGTTCACTTAAGGGCTATTTTTAATGGCTACATACAGAGAGCTCTGTAGAGTTGCCATAAATATCCTGTTTGCTTTCTTTGTTTCTCTTTGATTTAGCTCCCTTGGTATCAACCAGACTATTTTTTCTAAAATGTTTTACTATAGCCCTGCTGCTCCCTTTGGAGAAGGAAATCAGGGAAATACATTTGCAGGAGGAAAGGTATATTTATCCAGCAATGAGTAACTTTTAAAAATAGTTAAATCAATTTAGAACAAACTTTCAACAGCGAACGCTCACCTTTGGACAGAGATCAAGAATGGAAACTCTCAGACCAAAAGGAATTTGTGCAGGATGTAATGAGGAATATATATATATATATATATATATATATATATGTGAGTGGGTCTGGGGGGTGCCAGGACCAAAATAACACCAGGTCACCCCAAACTGCCAGGCAACCCGCTGCCTTTTCTCCCTCTCACGCCGCACACAAATGTATAACATTTCGCTGAGAGTGCGAAGTGCAAATCTAAGCGCCCACAAGGATTCATTTACATGCCCAAGCGGGGAGCTGTGCTTAAACAATGAGGCTCTACCCTGAAAGTCCTTCAGTATATCACACATACGCACAAATCCATATGCAGGCATTTGAGCGCCCACAGAGCATTTCCTTGTTGTAAAAGGCACGTGTGATATTGAGCTCATTAAGATGAAACACGTGAAATCAGATCCTCCTTTCTTCCTGCTCTGTTCTGCCTTTCTTTCTGCTGAGTGACAGAAAAGCAGATTACATTCATCCAACTGGTGCCTGCAGCATTGGACCTGAAGTTTATCTGTATCTTCCTTCTGGTTTGGGTTTTTTTTTTTTTGTTTGATTGGTTGGTTGGCTTTTTTGTTTTGTTTTGTTTTGTTTCATTATTTGTTTTGTTTTGTTTTGTATTCACTTTGTTTTGGTTTTAATTCTTCACTCCCTTATTCAGAAGCGCCAGAGAGAAATTCTCACAGTGCAGAGAAGCATTTATGTACTCTATCAGTAGGCTTTTTTTTCTAATAAACAGATGTTACATTTCTTATCAAAGCAGTGCTGACCTTTTTCCCGTGCCCATTCTCCAGACTGGCATGTGTGGACTCTGGGAGCTCTGCTGACCACTGTCCGCTGCACCTGGGACTGCAGAACCTACCCTCACCGGGGGGTTCACATCAGCCTCCCCAACAAGCTGGGAAAATGCCTTCCAGCAGCTCCTCTCACCTCATGAAAGCTGGGGTGTGAATTGCTGGCACATGTGGGAAACCCTACAGACTCTGGGGGCATCAAATCTCTTCTGTTCTCCCACCACCTCTGCCCTGAGTCCTCGGCAGATCCTTCCCGTTGCCCTTTCGGCAGCAGCACCATTACCTCCCTGGGTGCTCTTGTGATTGCAAGTGCTGCTGGGGAATTGCAGGTGGTGACACCAGACAAGCAGATCTGTCCCAGCTTCCTATGGCTATGAGTAGTTTTTGGTGCACGCAGCCCAGATGATCATCAAGCCTTCGGTTTTTGGGGTCACTCTCAGTACAAGCGGCCGAGAACAGAGACAGGGATTTGCAGCCAGGTGGTGGTTACACAAACCCAACCATCGTAGGTGCTCTGGATAATCACTGCCAAAGATCTCAGCATCTCTGGGGAGAGCCAGCAATTGCCATAGTGCAGAAACACATGACAGCAAAGGACAAGACACAACACAAAGTCATGGCCATGTCAGATGTTTGTGCTCCTCAAGGACAGACAGCACCTGCCTCCCCAAAGAAAAATCCAGGGGAATTGTAGATGCCTTTGTAGCGTTGCTGCCTTATTAGGTTAAAAGACTCCTGGCCTGGCCTTTGCTTGTGGGTATCCCATTCCTCTTGCCCAGCAGGAGCTGAGGTATGCTGAATTAAGATGATATTTTCTCTGGACAGGTGGAGAAAGAAATCACTTCTTCAGACAGGAGGAAAAAAAAATGGTTAGAACGATTATCCTATGCTACAGAATAGCCATATCATTGGATGCCAGGGAGTTTTACATTTTTTATTATATATGATTTCCATTGTTTGTTTTTTTTTTTTAATACTTCAAAGGTTAGCTTGCACGGTGTGTTTGCGAAACAGAGATTTGTGGATCCCAATGGTAATTAAACATACCAGCACACCCTTGTTCATCCAGGATGGACAGGCAATGAAAGGATGACATTGCCTGAATATTTTCTTCATCTAAATGTGAGGAATGTCAAACCCCAGGTCTTGTAAAATACAAAGCCATTGTTGCTTTTAACAGTGTGCCTGTTAAGAGAGGTGGCTCCTGGAGGTCTGGGTGTTACTGAACTGCCTGGGAGAGGGTGAAAGAGGGAGTGGGAAATGACAGAAAAAGGCAAAAATTCTCAGGTGTTTTATGGCTTCAGAGGCCAGTGGCTCAGGCAAGGATTTCAGACCTGGCCTGCAACATCTCCATCAGATGCCCTGGTCCCTGGCCCAGATGTCCCTTTCCCAGCAAGGGAGACAATGAAACAGCCTCTATCAGCTCTTGGCTGTGGATGGTGGGAGGTGTTGATTCTCCTTGGGAGTTAGGACATTTGCTATTTGGGAAGCTTTACACTTTTCTGAACAGTGAAGATTCCCTGAGGGCTGGGTGAACTTGGTTGGGAAGGACTGTGCTGCTGCAAGGGGATCAGATGGCCAAACAGGAGCGTTTCTGGCAGGTAACCACACTGGAAGGCTTCGTCCTCAGTGATGCCTTCATCTTGGGTACCAATAAGAGATGCCATCATGTCAGTGGCCTCACGATTTATATGGCAACAGAAAATTTGCTCACAACCAGTGACCACAAGGAAGCCTGACAGATGTTCACCAGCATCCATCCATCATATGTGCGTGGTAAAGGCTCCCACCTAAGATACTTCACCCCACCAGTGATAACCACCCCTGACAAACCACAGGCATCCATGAGACAAAGCACAAACCTTTTGAGTTCCTGTCATTGCTGTCGGTGGCTTATAGGGAAATGTGGGCAGAGTGTGGTGCATTTACATTGCATGCAAATAAAAATCCTTCTCTGTGCCCCCCCAACGCCATTAGCACTCTGAGGAGTCAGCAGATGAACCGGAGTGCTTAAACTCATTAACATCAGGTTAACTCCCATTGTGAAGCTTCTGGCTCGACATCAGAGGGCAATAAAACACCAAGTGCAACATGATGACTGTTATGATCAGGAAATTTGGGACATGTGTCATTAGAGGGAACAAACAGAGCAGTGGAGGTGTCTGGCAGCAATGCTGCTGAGCATTCATTGCCATTGACTCCCCCTCCATGTGCCTCTTATGCCCTTTATCAGCTTCCTCCGACGTTGGGTGCAAACAAAGTCTGGCCCTTACCTGAGGGTCAGAGAGATGAGAGACAGTGTTAGACAGGATATTCCCAGCATTTTCAATGCTTCCTCTTCTCCGCATTATGAATGTCTGACCAACATGGCCAAGCGAAAGTGCTGCAGGTTCCCGCGGGACCCATGTGGCTGTAAAACTCACAAACATAATAATAACAAAGCCATAAATTCTGACCTGTGGTACAGTCCGAGTCGAATAACAGCTCCCCAGCTGTGGAATATGTGCCCTTGCTGTGTGAAGGTGGCAGACCTGGGGGTAAAGTTCACCTCGTATTTGTCAGGTTGTGTAGAGCCAAGCCCATTTAATTATCTCAAAGCAGCCAAAAGCTCCAGCAGCAGGACAGATGCCCAACTGTGTTTTTAGCTTGTTATGATTTACTGATTATTTTATGAGGAGGGAAAGCTTAAAAAAATAGCCCATGAGAGACAAATAAGAGAGCTGGGGCAACAAGTGGTGGAGATCCTGTCGCAAAGGGTGGGTTTATCCCCTTCAAAACACCCAGGAACTTTTATCATCAGAGCTTTACCCAGCTTCTCAATGTTTTCATGGCACAAGGACTGGATGCAGCCTGAGAGGTGTAATAGCCCAAGGCTGTTTCTTTCTGTAGGGATTTCTTTCCTGCTACAGTCTTGCAGCCCCAAAAGCCTGAAAGACATTAGGAAAGCTCCAGACCCTACGGAGACACAAAGACCTGCACTGAACGAATATTAGGGAAGCCTGACAGAGCTGTGAGCTAATTCTGATCCTTTCCAACAGACTAGAAAGAGAATTTGACACATGGAAAAACCCTCAAGTAGCCCATGCTTGCCTTTGAGATGTGCTGAGATGGGCTGGTAACAATGAGATGAACATAGGAGAGGTTGAAGAAAAAGTTTGGTAGCACCAGCCATTCTCAGGAGTGGATTTTCCAGGGAAAAGGGACCTGGGAAATGACTTCTTCATCCCTCCATCTCCTCTGTCAGACTGGGATCGCATCCACCTCAAACCTCAGTGACAAGCAGGAACGGGCTGCTCGCCATCCAGAGAAGGAAGGACGAGATGATTTGTTTTTGTGTGTGTTTTTCTTTCCATGTCTGCTACTTGGAAGGAAACATGTCTGCTTTTAGAGAACAATGCTGCCCAGGGCCGTGGGAGTGAGTTACTGATGTGTGCGAATCCTAACCCGGACCCTGTTCCCAGGCCAGCCCTTGGCGGTGCTCAGCTGTAACTGGCCTCTTTGCAGAGGGTTAAATCTAAATGAGGAGGGCTGGGGACAATTTGGAAGTGCAGCTTCTTCCCCCCTTTATAGAGACGCAGCGTTTGCTCTCCCTGAGCTGTTGTAAATAAGGATGATCTGGGGCTTCTTGAACACTCCTCAAATCTCCAGTCTCCAACTCACGACCTGCCCTCCTGCCTGTAATTCTTCCTCTTCTTCTTACCCCAAATGCTTTTCCTTGACTTTTCTTATAGCTATTTCTTCTCTTCTACCCCATTCATACACTAATGGACTGATGGGGACAATAACATGGGGATGGGACAGCTGCCAAACATCCTCCTCTGCAACCAAGCACCGTTAAGTCAGATCTCATCCTGAGACAACACAACACTTTTGATGTTTGTGAAATTCCTGCATTTCCCACATACCTATTAAGCACACCAAGTGTCACACATCACCCTTCTCCAAAACCTGCCTTTGGAAGCAGGGAAGACTCCATGAGTTGTTGCAGCAACGTTTAGTTCCTGCCAGCCCCTGCTCAGGTCACGTTTTGTGCTGGTGCTTTTTAGATGTCAGGTTTTGAAGTGAAGTAATCTGGGCTGCAACCTGCTAGCTCAACATGTAATGACAGCTTCGCTGTAGCTCAGGGGTACAAACCAACATTTTAAGGATTGCCAGCCAGATCTCCAAACAACTCCTCTGGATAAAAGTGCTTGGTGTAAATTAGGGAATGCTGATAGGCTGTAATTTCCATCTATGTGTAATTTCCCCTTGCAGGATTTGGAGTAGGTGGTGTTTTAGAAGAATCATTCTCAAATACTATGAAATTGGAGGTATTGAGGTGAAAGGGAGCAACAAGAACTGCAAAGATACCTTTGGCAGAGTTTAAGGCACTACCCATCATCTCCAGGCAAGTCTTGAGTTAAGAAAATCATATGTCAGCAACACAAACTAACCAGGTATTTTACTTATTTTATGGCATTTATCATCACCTTGCAACTTCCCTGTTAATACATTGGTATCCTTTGAGTCCAGCTGTGCCCAGAGGTGGGGAAGGCTATGGAGGGATGTTGTCTGCTCTCCCAGCAAAATAAAGTCCATTTGGGATACCTTAAGGTGATCCTTAAGCTCTACAGATCACCTTTAATAAAAACTGTCTCACTGAGGCATCAGGGAGCGCTTAAGCAAGGCACCTTAACATAGTCCAGCATAATTCTGCCATCCGCCTGCCTGAGCCCAGCTATCACAGCCTTGAATGGGAGCTTAGTTTTTGGTGTACACCCGAGCTGGCACTTCTCATCCCCTTCTTTTTTGAGGACTCTCTGTCTGGACACCAAATCTCTGCTCCGGTTTCCATTCCACAACCTGCTTTTTCCAACAATCCCCAAGCCCAATCCCACAGTCTACCAGCAACGGGAAGAGACGCGGGAAAACAAGGGGCACTATAACCCTTATTTTAAAGTTATAATTCCCTCCCGGTTTAGTATATTTAGTTTGGGCACAGTTCTGAAACAAAAGGTATAAAGAAGCCAAGCTGTTGGGGCAGAGGGAGGGAAGAAAGTTGGTTTGATTTTGAGAGCCTTGGAAGATCATTAAAATTTCATAACAGGCAGGGAAAAAAAAAAAGTTTGTTTGCATATAAGGTCTCTAGTGTTTAAAGAGCTAGAGACAAAACTGCCGAGCAGTATATTCCAGTTTATCCTGTGGAATAGGAAGGAATGGCCCCAGACGTAATTACAAGTAAGTAGTGCAGTGAGAGAGGGGAAAAAGCTCAGGAAATCTGATGTCTAAGAACTTTTTTTCACTGATGTTTAATCAGTTTGCCTGGTTGTTTATTTCTGGGTTTTTTTTTGCAATCTGCCTCAGTCATAATGTATTGGGTTCTTTGATGGTGAAAGTGCGGGACGGGAAGAATTTTTTGCTTCTGCAATTCGGTGCAGCTTAAAGCAAACGCAGGGGACAAGGGTGAAATGTGAAGCTTGTTTTGTGAGTTTGCTGAGCCGAAAGCCAGAGTATGAGGTTTCAGTGGTGGTCTCACTACTTATTGACTTGTGAATTTTTATCCACTGAACAAGCAACATGAGAGAGATTTTTACAAAAGCAGGGAAATGATATCCCATTAATATTGCTACCTAGAAAGAAAAAAAGAAAGGAATAATAACATTAGTGGTTAAAATGCAGCAGGGAGATGATGACGAATGTTTGGCTGTGCATGAAAACTATACAAGGCTGTATAGTTTTCAAAATGTGTGCTATATTTGTTCTTTAGCTTCACTCCTTAAAAATATGTTAACATTGAAATGGAATTTAAAAGCTGAATAACAATGTTGGCAAAATATTTCTCTGAAACAGAGAACTCTTGATCTGAAAAGCAAAATTGATCGTAAATCACAGAACACATTAACAGCAACAGTATAGAAACTGAGCATTATAAAATATTATTCTCAGTACAAAATAACACTAAAACCAGTGCATTATAGTGATACAAACAGGAGTAAAAGTGCTATATTACTGTTGAGGTTGCAGATATCAGTTCCATTTTAAAATCACAATATAGTATTTTAAAAAATCATTAATAGTGAAAACCTTATTCTATGTTACATCATACTTATTTATGAAAAGCAGAAACTTATTGCATTATATTTTATTATGAACCTACTTCTAGTTGCCTGTAATTTGTACAACATTACTATATTTAAAGTAATATTTCTTGCAGTAAAAGATATATATCATAATTTCATATTTTATTTTACAAGAAAAAAAGCAGAAAAAATAATCTTGCTTGTAATTTCCTGTAGTTAAAATAATTGCTAGGTAACCTTCAAGCTGAACACAAAACATATTGAATTGTTTCTTTAAAATGCATATTTTCTCGTTGTTTTAATGAGTATAGCACGTTATCCTTCCTCTGTATATACCTAATGTGCATACTTCATACCTATAGGAACAGCTTCATAATTAGGAGAAGCATTTTTAAAGGTATCTAGCCAAATTAAAATAGAAGTCCTGTTATCTCTTGTGCGATTTGTGCTCCTAAAATCATTAAGTGCTTGAAGTTGGTCCTCTGTTTTGAAATGTTCATCTCACAAGCAGAATTAATTGTTTTCTGTTGGAATACAGTTTTCTCTGCATTTTTCCATCTCTTGGGAACAGATCAGCTTCCTTAGTTTTCAGCCTTTTCCTAGATGATTATGCAAACAAAACACAGAGAATAACTCTATAGCTTGTACATATGTAAAATCTCACCGTGGTTTTACAGAGTTTCCTACGTAGGAGACTGATCCAAACTGTGTTGAATTTAATGAGTCATTTCTATCTGTTGTAAAGGGATTTGGATCTGAACACTGGACTCCTTACAAATTGGAGACTGTATTTTCATAAAAGCACGAATTTTTATCATTTTACAAAATCAGGAATAATTACCCATGGAATAGTTGAGACTATAGCTGGAGAGTGCAGTTTGGTCTGATTATGATATCTTCCTCCATGTACTTTGGACTTCTTGCTGGCTTTGTGGCGAATGCAACATGTGTCAGCTTATTTCTTACCCAAGTGTTAATAACACGTTGTGCTTTGGCATGGTGTTTGCATAGAAAAACATAATGAAGTTTTAACTCAACTTCCATTTTATTACTTTTCAAAAATAGACAATGATGTTACTCACGTAAGAGTTCGTTCCACATTCTGGTAATTAACAGAGAAGCCTTAAATCTCATTACGCTTATTAGAAAACAGAGAAGTCTGAGGGTTTACAGCAATTCTGGAGGCAATGGAGGTTCAAGTGCTTTTTGCCTCCTTTTCTCTCTTGCTTTTATACTTTTTATTCCTTGTTGTTACATTGCATGCATCTTTTCACAAAGCTTTCATTCGGAGCTGGGAGGAGGGTCTGCAAAGGGTTAGCTTAGACTAAACATGGGATGGAAACAAGGACTATGTTGTCACATCAGGTTTGCTCAACACTTCAAATCTGACTTGGGTCTCCATGTCCTGCCATAATGCAAATGAGAATGTTCTTGCTGGGAACATGTCATTCCTGTGAACGTTAAATGCTGTCATGTAAGCCTCGTGGGAGCAAGCTGCAGTGAGCCCTCCTGATTTAAGAGCTATTACTGATGCTGCTATTAATATTATTACTTTCCAGGAGTACAGCAGGGATTCACAACCTCAGTTCTCAACCTTTCCCTTCTTTCTACATGGAAGGAAGCAAAGTGGCAAGGCTCCCAGCTAGAGACATTTGTCGTCCCAGTATGAAGGAATAATTGGAGGAAGGCTCCTGTTATGGAGTTTCACTCCTATAAGGAACCTCCTTCAGGTTATTTTTCAAACAGAAAGATTTAAAAATATGACTCCTGTTCAAATGCTCCAAAACAAAATCAGTGGGTGCACTTATTTGCATATGCTATAGAAAACATCATTTATGAGGCCAGAAAACTTCTGGCTTTTGCCAACCTGGACAGCTGGGGGTACGCAGAGGGTCTGATTACTGCTGGTGTGAAGGGGAGATGGCCCAATCTGTGCCCCATAACTTTTCAATCTAGGCGAGTCACCCCAATAAATCATTTGAAGATACGGTCGAGGGCCAAGCTTGTATGGGATAAGTGAAAAGTTGGATTCTACTTAATTTCTGTGCTTTCTATGGGTTTATGCAGGCATGATTCAAAGGCTCCCAGTGTCAAAGAGTGCAGAAGATGCCAGAAGTGTCAGGGGCAAAGTGTGGTGGACCATTCCCAACAGCATCCCCGATACCACTGACTTCCCACTCAGCTCACACCCCAGCACAGAAACCTGTGCTGGCTCAGGGATGCAGTTCGCGACCTCTCTGCTCCAACACTTATAAATAGAGACCTTTTTGTCTCTGGGTTTTCATATTCAGAAGAAAATGATCTCTGGCCATAAAAAAGCATATCTTTCAGTAGCTCTGCTGAGGGCATACCAGCCCAAGTATTCAGCATGGCATGGAAATGCATCCTGCAGGCTTGAAGCCATAGATGTGTCCTTTTTCTTCCCTTTATCCATCACACTTGATCCTCACACAGCCAGTCATATATTGTTCTTTCTAGAGGGTGGCAACTCAGAAAATGCCAAATATCTAATTTATTTCTGGTTAAGAAAATGGTCCCTGCATGATCTGAAACTTTCCCTCCTTTTAGTTACAGTACCTGCCAAAATCCTTATACTCTCAGAAACTTTCCTTGACACTGGCATTGTTCTTGCAGCTCCAGCATCCCTGGAGAGGCTGAATCTCCTTATCCTTACATGTCCCTTAGCATAGGGCAGGGGATGGAGATGAAGCAGATAAATGAGGTTCTAATGGATTGGGGACCAGCTGTAAAATACAGCCTGCTGAATTTGGCAGAGAGGCAGCCTGCCCTTTCCTACTCCCACTGTAGTCTTCTCCTTTTGGCAGTTTGTTGAAAGAACCTTCATTGTGTGTTACTTAACACATCTGTGAGTTTATTGCAAGCTGATGCTTTCTGTTTTATATCTCAGTGGCACAAGAAGAAGATGCAGAAGGACGATTCATCACAGATCTCTGACTCCACGCTGCATCCAAATGTGGTAAAACCCTGAAAAGCACTGACGTAGGAGAGCCCTACTTGTCCTGGCCTGATCCTGAATGACACTGACGCTCACTGACTTTTTCCCATAACAGATGCTTGGGAAATAAAGAGAGAAATTGAATAACAGTAGAAAAAAGCAGGCTTATTTCCAAATACATCCTTTAAATACAGGACATTATGCATGTGTGGCAAGGACTTAGTACAACATTGACCAGATTCTTCATGTGTGCAAGCCCAGTTTTGCTGACATTTTTATCCTACTGTTTGCCCGATGGAGAATATGGAGAAAGAGAAAGAACAGAGCCTTCCCAGGAAAGAATAAAGCTCAAATATCAGCTTCTCAAACTCAATAAAGGAACAATGAGGTATGGTGCACTGCAGAAATTTTCCCTGGACAGTTATCCCACCTGTAATCCTTTGCTGCTTGCTGGAACACCTCTTGGTGCTTCTTGGCCTGGGGCAGTGAAGAAGAGGACACTAAAGTCAGCCTGTCCCCTTGTCTTCCCCACCAGCAGTTGCACTAGAAGATGACTGATGGCTGTGTTGTGCTATAACGTAGGCATTTTTCAGCCGGGCACCGTAGGGTGTCTGTATCCTCACGCCTTCCCCTGCCCTTCACCTTACTTAGCCCTTTGCAATAGGCTGTAGTGAAATAATCTTCACAACAGCAAGAACACCAAATAACTCATGATGTGCCTCAAACTGTGAGAAAAGAGTATCCGATCCTCCCCAAACACAGACCTGCTCACTTCAAAGAGGGTAATATTTAGATAATAATCAACATCGTGTTTTATTCCCCTTTCTGGCCCAATGTGCATATTTGCTCAGCCATGTTTTCTGCCTGTCGGGAAAATTTGCTGTGACCGATGCGCAGGGTGGGGTGAGCATGGATCCCAGGGACCATCCCAGTGGCTCGGATGCCATGGGGCTGCAAGCCCTGCCACCTCAGTGCCAGGCATCTGCTCCTGACTCATTTTATTTATAACCACTGAGCTTGGGCTGAGCTACTGTTAACCCAGGTCTCAGCGTTTTCCACCCCACTTCCTAAATTAGCACTTTCTCCCATGTAAGTGAGCAAAGAAACATTCTCCCTGTCTCAGGGATGGGGAAACAGGAGCAAGCAATCGACTTGCAATCTGAAAGTGAGATCTATAACCCCCAGAAGGCATCTTGCCTTCCTTTGCTGACTTCAGCTTCTCAGAATGACTGAGGAGAACCAAATTTCTTCAGTTCTCAGATACTGTGATAAATATTTAATAAAAAATCTGATTAAAACTGCATGTTGCTTGTATTTTTTTTTTCTTAGGTTGGCATCTGTAGCTTCTCGTGTTGTGAAACAGCTTTATTAACTTATTATGAAAGCGGGCATTTGTTATGCAGTAAATTTAAGTTTTGTAGTCAATGGATGTTTTGTGGCCTGGGAAAAAGTAAACATAAATTGAAAAAGTCACTTATTCCTATTCTTGTTTTGGCCCAACAAGAATTAATATCAGATGTGTAAAGGGTGAAATTCCTTGAAGGAAATGCATCTCCTTTGTTAGTGATTGTTAGTAGAAACACCAGAGCCTCAGATGATGTAATAGCCAGACGTCTGCAGACTTAAAGAACAATTGTAATTTATTTCCAGGAATAAGAGGAAATTTCTTTCTATTTTTCTTCCCACATCACTCATCCTAGCAGGGAAAGATGCTTTCCAAGGCATTTCAGCAGTCACTAAGGCTATAGATCTGCCTGGGTCACTCCACTTGACAGATAGACTGAGGTCTAGCATCAGTCCTAGGAAAAATTGAAAAGAAGTTATACTATGAGAATGAAGACAGACTGATGAGAATACAATTATGATAGTACTAAATTATTCATGGGCTAAAGATGAAGGCTGACTGTGATGAGATGCCACAAATACATTTGGAAGTATATGGCTGAGTGATAAAATAATCAGGTAAAATTCAGGACAGATAAATCTCAAGTGATGTACATAGGGGAGGAAGGTCCTGAAAATCTTCTACACTAAATCTAACTCTGTTATGCTCTAAACTAACTCTAATAATTGAGGAGGGTTAGAGGTATAATACAGAATCTTATAAAACTGATCATATTGTGAAATGCTTTTTATCTGCAGCTCTCTGTAAGCAAAATGAATGTTAAATATTACTAAGAAAGACATGAAGAATATCTGTATATATGCATATATAAATATATATATATGTTGTGTTATTTTGTAAATATTTGGTGCATCTTCACTCGAAATACCTCAAGTCTTCCAGCTCCCAAAGAAAGTAGTCAAACTGGAACAGACTTGGAGAAGGCCACCAAAGATAGTTAAAGACTTTGAATGTCTTCAGTGTGAGAACGATCAAGTGGACCAGGTTTCTTCAGCCAGAAAAGATATAACTGAGAAGATATGATGGAGCTCTCAGGAAATATGAGTGACAAGGAAAAAATAGCAAGCAGCTGTTTGCTGCTTTTTCTTCTAAGACAAAAACTCAGAAGCATGAAATCAAGCTGGTAGCTGACAGTTTAAACTGAGAAGGAGTGATCCTTCTTGACACCATGCTTAGTCTTCTTTTGGAGCTCTTTGCCACAGGAGTGCTAAAAATTTACTGGATACATTCATGAAAGAGAAATCCATCGTAGGTTTTAAAAATCCATCTGAGTTTTGTATAAAACAGAAAGATGCCACTTCTGGTTCAGAAAGTGCCTGAGCCAGAAACTACTGTAGGTTGGGCAAGTATTTTGGGAGAAGTATTGCTATAGACTTGACGTATTAATACATTTGTACTGTTTGCTAGGCTCTCACTACAGTTGCAGATATGAGGTTATTTGGTATGGACTTCCAGTCTGACCTGCTGAAGCTGTTCATATCTTCTTGTGAGCCTAGACTTCCAAGTGGTAAGTGATTCCAGACAAATGTGTTCCTTATGTTCTCTCTTAAATCTAATAATAATGTTAACTGTTAAATCAAGTGATGATAAGACAATGTGTAGTGCCCTCAGGTCTTGGACTGCTCTTTTCCCAGTTCTGAGTTTCCTTTGCAATGGGCTAAGATGACTTCAGAGCAGCCCAAATGTGCTAGGAGGGCATGTCCGCACAGGTGGACATCAATATCCTATGCCAGTCTTGACACCACGTACCTGTAGTATCAAGAGACAAGGTGATTTAGCTAATGCACAGCAGGACACTAACAAGGTTGATGTGGTGTCTAGGCTCACCTTGGTTTTCCATTTGAATATCACAGGAACAATGGTTGGATCTGTCCAGTCAAGGAGTTGTGCCCAAATTTTCTACCACTTTAAACAACTTTGATGTGCTGATACAGCAGTTGGGGCTCAGAGCCTTTTAGCAGGGAGGAAAGTTGGTTTAAAAACATTGCTTTTGGCTCTGAACTAGCAGAAGACCACCGTAAGAGGTATTGACATTCTTGTGACCAGCTACTCCAAATTTAATTGCCTGGCCAGGAAGTTTAAAATAGCTACATTGGGTTCTGGGCAAATATATCCATATTTTAGTGAAGCATTTGATAGTCTCATAAAATCTTATTTGAAAGATTGACTCAATCTGGCTTGGATATAAGTACATGTCTGTGGTCTCTGCATTGGCTGAGATGCTGTAAACTAAGGTGAATTTTAAGAAGTCAAGTTTGAGGCAGTGAAGCAGGTTTTAGGAATTATGCCTAACTTTATCTAATTTTTTCATTAGTAAGCTGGAAGACACAGCAAACAAAATGCTCATTGTGTTTGCAGATGAAGGGGAAACACTTCTGAAAAACACTGGAGCTGAACTTCTGAGAAGCCCTCAACTCAGAGTAAGTAATCTCCTGCAGAAAGAGCCTAAAGGCATGTAAGGGTATGTGACCACCAATGGAGCAGCACATTTGATCTCTGCTGGCTGTATGATATGGCAGCAGAAAACTTGTCACTTATGGAGACTCCATAAAGAGAGATGAAGCTTAATTGACCAGAGAGAGAACAGTTTTCCAAAGTGTGGTAATGGTGATTGTCTAATTTCTTGAATGCTGTTCCATCCAGGGAACCTCAGCAAGATATCAACAATGCAGAGAAAGCTCAGAGGGGGGAAAAAAAAAACAAAAAAGGGGGGAACAAAATGATGAAGAGCCAAACGGGACTGGCTTATGAGAAAAGATGAAAAAGACCTAAATACGTGTCAATTGCCCAAATTATGACTAAGAGATTACATGATAACTGTCTGCATGTTTATGAGGTCTCTAAACCACCAGGAAAGAAAAGAAATTGTTTCGCTGGCATGAGAAGAAATTTAGGATAAATCAGATTAAATTAAACAAAGGAAAATGTTGAATAACAGGAATTGTTCCTAATGGTAAACTTGATCAGAATTTGCAAAACTTTTTATATAAATTGGTCTGAACAAAACATCAACGAGATGTAAGAAAGCTGCTTGGATCCTAGTTACTAAAGATATTGGTTTCTAGTGCTTCCTGTAGCAACGCAAGAAACAAGAACAGTCGACAGCAAACTCAATGGAAAGGGTTTGGCTCTCTCTTTTCTGGTGCAGGAGACCAATGATTTTAGAAAGTTCTGCCAATGGTCTCGTTGTTAAAAATGTAGCTAGTGCATCCAAAAAGCTCTCAGTCACAAATGAACATGGGTTTCTGAGAGCTTATGCCTGCATCCTCCCTCCTTCTAGGGTTTCAAAATATTTCTCAGCAAACCCTGCCAGAACCCACCACCGACGTGCCGTAGTTGGGAGAACACAAGAGAGAATAAGCATCATTTACATTCCCAGCACAAACATCAGGTGATGCAGGACAAGCTGGTCCAGGTCCAGTTTTCTTGAAGTGGTTTTTGACCAGAATTCTCAGTGAGGTGCCCAAATTCAGGCACCAATTCCCATGTTGTCTTTGTGGTACACCCAAACCAAAGGTGGAGTCTATATGTACTGGGGTATGTGCAGATGACCATATGGCCTTGCTCTATTACTGGAAACTGTTTAGAACTGACAGAAGGCAACGTAACATGGGCTTCCTACCTGGCACTGGGGCCCATGTTCCTGCCACAAAACCACTTCCATTACAAGAGTCAGAGAGTAAGAACTTATACACTACAGCGTGGACCATGGTGTGCTGTGTTTCTTGAAGGGAGTAAGACCATCTAATTGGGGTGTCCATGGGGTTTTCTTTTCCGACATGGACTGTACAGCAGATTGAAGGAGAGGCTTTCAATAAATCTGTTGCACTATGATTTGATTAGGGCCTTGAACAAGTGGAAGAAGCTTCTTAGCACTGAGATGTTAGATAAAAAAGAAAAATGCAGATGGGTAGATGAGATCTTGGATATCCTCAAAGCATCAAGACCTATTATTGCTAAAGTCAGCACGATCAAGGTTTTTTTGTTGAGAGCCTTGAATTTCTGTATCATTGTTTGCTTCTGAAAATAATATTTGTGGTCTTAAACAACCTGATTTTCTAAAGAACATGAAGACTGAGCATTTCCATTGAAGCTTAAGCAGGGAAGGAAGAAAAACTCAGCATCTTTTTGAATCACTGCACAGTTTGTATCATTTCATTACCACCTTACCAAGTCTATGCTCTTAAAACAGGTCTTTATCCAATCCCTGGGTTGCTGCAAGCAAATCAGATACATATAGGTGACTGGCATCAGTTCAATAATATGGGTTGTATCAAGACTCAGGATTTTCATATTTCAAAGGATGTTATGATTTTTAAAATCACAAACAGGAACATATTTGTGCGCAGACCCATGCTGTGTGCTACATTATCCACTTTGACTCATATTACAAATATAAGCTGTAAACACTTTTGATGAAAGGACTGGAAACTTTGTTTACACCCTGAGAATGGACTTTTGTTTTAATGCCCAATTTCACTCTGGTATTTAACCTTTCCCCTCTGTTTTACATATATTCTGTCATTTAATTCCAGCTTGCTATTTATTTATCTTTGTGCAGGGAAAAAACAAGGAAATTTTTTTTTAAAAAAAGCATAAGTAAATACATTTACAGAAAAGGTGTTCACTCAGCTCTTAGCTAAATGTATGCAGCAAATCACAGTCTGTTTACCTTGAGAGTGTTTTAGTTGGGGTCTTAGGTGATTTCCACCAGCAATGAATGAGCGTTAGCTAAAAGCAAAATGAAAAACCTTTTACCTGTCAAGACATTAATTAAAGTTTAATTAGCTCCTGTTTGCATAGTGCTTGGAAGATGTGAAAGCGTTTTGGAAATCCTGGGCATACTAAGGCCTGCACTGGCTACTGCTGGAGTAGCTTTTGGCATTAGAAATACCCAGTATGGAATCGGGGCTTACTGCATTGCATCAAGGTCTTGCTGTCTAAGGCCTGTCTGAGGTTGTGATCTTAACACACAAGAAATGCACATCCTGGCAGGTCCATAAAAGCAGTTTTCTCATATATTTTTTAAAGGCTGGAATCCATCCTAGCTGGCTAAAGATTTCCCACAAATTAAACCTTGCCTCAAGGCCATGCTGTGCCAGAAGAAGTCAGTGCAAGCACCGTATCTCTCACTGAATGGCCCAAACCACCCCAGCAAGGATGAGGTCTCCATCACGAAGTCCAGTATCTTGGACACTTTATGCAACAGAGCCCATCCTAAAGGCACCTAAAATAGGGCAGAGGATGAAATTTTGCCCTATTTAGTGCCCTTTGCTTTTGGGGCAACCACATCGAAGGCCTTCCTTCAAAGGTGGCTTGCACAGAGGAAGAGACAAGTTGGTATTGGTCAGAAATATTGCCAAAATTATTTCCTCACTCCAGGAAGCCCAGCTTTTTATGGATTTTATTGTTCTTTGCAGGCGCTGTGGCAGAATAAAATGTTAAAGGAGAGCTTTGAAGAAAGGAAATAAGCTAGTTGGATGGATATGTGTGGTAGGATCTCCTCCCAGCTCTGAGGAATAGGGTGTGAGAAGGAACATGTAGGAAGTGGGGTGATGGCTGGTGCTGTTACAAGTGGGTGACTGTAGGGTTGGGTGCTTGATCATGGAAGAGAGAGACCCAAGAGTGCCCAACTGTGACCTGCATGGAAAGGGAGAACCAGCACCTTGGGCTGAACAAGACAGAGAAGGGGAATCTCATAAAGGCATTTAAAAAATTGGGTTTCATCTTCAGACCAGGACCTTTTCAGAAAACAGAGTATGAGGGCCTCCTTTCACTGTGTTTCAATCTGATTTCTAGAGGGAGTTTCCACAGATTTCTGATCATCACCTGAATTCTGACATTTTTCTGAACCACCATTTTTTAAAATTATTTACTTATTTTTTTATTTATTTAATTTTTATTTCATGTTTAGCCATCACTGATTGCAAATGAGTGCTTTGGCTGCCTTTTCTCCCAGACTTTTAAACTGCCCAGGCACGATTAAACAGTAAAAAATGTCACAGAATTCACAGAGAGAGAGAATAATAGTGAAATCTGTTCCTCATTTTTTTTTATATTTCATATGGGATGCAAACCGTTTACTCCATAGTAATTGCAGATGTTAGACTGAGACTGTAATAATGTAGCTGGCAATAACTCTATTGCTTTACCACAAAAAGCTTCCCAGTAGCATTAACAATACAACAGAAACAATAGTTTCAACACATTCATATGTACTAGTATTCTGGAAGCACTCAAGCTACCGATTTACCATGTAAACTTTTGCTGGTGTATGCATGAACTCCGAATATTTTCTCATACTGTTGTTTAAGAGACGACAATCCCATATCCAGTCATGCAGTCTCTTAAATTTGCAGACAAGTTTTCCTTCTAATGTGTTATAAACCTCTTTATGTCTTTTATATATCTCTCTCTTTATTTTTGCCTCTTTTTAAAATTCAGTACATTCTAGTTTCTTTGCCCATTTCAATGTAGTGTGCTGGAATGCAATTTTGAATTCAAATCTAAAATTCACTGCAGTTCTTGAAAACAATCTAACAGGTTGCCTGGGTTTTGAGCTACTTGTGTAACAGGAATATAGGTGATACATAAAGCAAATACCCTGAAATCAACCTCTCCAAGCTACGTGGATGCTCTTATCACACATTTTCATATGCAAGACACGACCAGGCACATGTCACTGTGCCTTCAAAGTACCACATTTTTGTCACAGATGTTTTGCATAAATAAATGGTGTCATACAGGCTGATTAAATCAATACATCTGTATCAACTTGCAGTTCCTGACAGCATGTTCCAGAGGATATCTTCTGCTCCCACTGTACCCTTTGAAATTGTAGATATAAACAAATAATAATAATAAAAACACCTTGTTTTTCCCAGATTAGCTTTTCATCTTTATCTAACAATAACAGTAGCTGCTCTGATTATGGCAGAGAAAAATAACACAGAGATAATGCGGATGAAGCTGTTTCAGCGCAAGGTTATCCAGTCTGGTGGTACTTTAAACCACAGCTCAGCTCCAGTGTCATCAGATCCCCGAGCTGGAAAGTTCTTGTACTACAATTTAGGTTTTCCAGCCATTCCTTTCTAATCCAACGCTCATACGGAGAAGTCTTATTTTCTTTCCATCCATTGTTGCATATTTGTGTGTTTGGTACAGTAGTGTGAGATTAGGAAATTTCAGTTTGAAAAAGGGCCTGGAGGCTGTGGTTTCTGGTTGTGTTCGCATTGCAAGGAGGTCACTTCTCCATTGATGCTTGCTGAAAGTAATGAAATTCATAGCATGCCAGTAATAATATCATGTTGTGTATCTGTTCTGTGCGCCTGGATGTCTTCAGATTCTTTATCTATCATGTGTGTGAGTTTAGTAGTGGTACTAACAGTGTGAGATCAGAACTGGGAAGTGGGATTTTAGGGCCTTTACAGTTACCAGGGGAATAAAAAATCCCATAGATAATGTTCACAGTTTTCTATTTAAATTAATAGCAAGTAAACAGATGAGTAACATATGGTAAAAATAACAATTTTTGGCACAGAAGACAGACTCCCATTAGGATTTCAAGATCACGTTCTCCTCTGGCTGCCCACTTCTGCCTCCGTTCCTGGGTTTCCATCATTTATGGAGAACTTAATGAGCTGATCTCACTATGTCACCATGTGTCTGTGCCATCCCTAGATGCAGCAAGTCAAGTGGTCTGCCCAAACTCAACACAAGCTGCTATCAGGCTGAATTTTGGACCCTGCTGCCAGCTATACTGATTAGATTTATTTTTATATTTTATTGTAGTTGATTTGATCTTGAGAATAGCCCTAAGCCTCAACCCTGTATCCACAAGTTGATGAGTATTAGAGGTAAACATGAATAAACCCAGCACGTGGCACACCAAGGCATAAGCACTTTTGAAAAAAGCAATATCAATGTTACCTCTGGCTTTTACATGTCTTTGGTGTCAGATATTGCCAGGACCCCATACAAACTGGAGAAACAAAACAGAACAAAGCAAAACAAAACAAAACAAAACAAGCCTCTTGGAATCAGACTACACAGGTTATAAGTACTAATAGTCAGGATTTCTTAGCATCATCCTCCCACAACTCTTTTTAGGTGGTTTACAGGGTCAACATCAGAGACAGCATCTGAGCACCTTTCCTATAAAACTATAGCGACATAAATCTATAAATGAGCAAATAATTTAGGAAAGAATGAGTGAGAAAGTGTATCTTCCCTCTCTCCAAAGATACGACATTTTTTGGGTAGCTGGGATATTTCTGCATTCTTTATCTGCATCTTGGCTTGGCTTCTCTTCAGCCCCCAAGTTTTACAGAAATGTATCTCTGTATCACTGTGACCTTCCAAAGACATCAGTCTGGCTAGGAAATCCAGAGAATTTCTGGCGTGGAGGGTACTGACTCACTCATTGTTCCTGTTCATTGTCAGTTCAGGAATTTCCTCTGGTTTGGTTGGTAGGAAAAAATCCAGCCAATGGCAGTTGTTGGTATTTTGCTGTTGTTTGCCAGGAGTCTAAACCCCAAAATATTTTCTCTTCTCAACAGCATCATGTTTC
Source organism: Nesoenas mayeri (assembly GCF_963082525.1). Taxonomy (NCBI): domain Eukaryota; kingdom Metazoa; phylum Chordata; class Aves; order Columbiformes; family Columbidae; genus Nesoenas; species Nesoenas mayeri. The sequence goes on along the minus strand of NC_137547.1, from coordinate 10,135,935 downwards.
TGATTAATCAGGGTCAACTCTTCTTTTCTCGCCTGACCTCTAGTAGTGACCCCAATGTTCCTTTTAATTTCCTTGATCTATTTGCTACATTCCCAGCCAGGTCTCCGGAGTGTTGAAGGTTGAAAATAATTTCCAAACACCTTCAGCTGAGTTGTGGTTCCAGTTAAACTGGTCTGAATCAAGACTCACTCTGCAGTAATCACTGGGCAAAATTGACGTGGGAGCCAAACCACAGTTTATAACATTAGGGATTATGTCTTTCAAGGGGAAAAAGAAAGCTCTCACATAATTTCTATAGTATTTCCCTTGCCTTACTAAGCCAGATGCCTCTCTGTCTTCCTCATCAGCAGAATGTCCTCTTTATAAAGATGTTTTCCCAGCTTCCTTCATCAGAATATATCAAGACAGGAGAATGACTATTGGATGGAGCATGGTCATGGGATGTGGGATCTGCTGCTGCATCTCTGGATGGCTCCATCCATCCTCTTCACCATGAAACCCAGATTGACAACAGGGACTATTTTTGAGACATGCTTCTGGGGAAAGAGATGGAGCTGGTCTTATTTTTACCAAAAAAAAAGTAAGACAGCAAGGGAATGGCTAACATCCTCACTAAAACAGATATTTCAAGCTGGATGTCACCTTCTTTCCAGCTAACCATGCCTTCTCCTAAGGATCAGTTCTGATAGATGTCTGCTGTTTCAGTTGGCTGCATCTGGGAGGTATAAACTCCATCAGAGATGAGCTCAAGCTGTGAAGTTCGAAGAGGCTGGCGGGGTCTGAGCTTTTGGGGCCATGCTCAGGACCTCAGGAGTCAGATACTGCTCAGCAGGGAGTGGGGGAGCTCGCTTTGACACAGAAGGTTTCTGCATGGGGAGGCCCAGATGATGGATTTGGACTTGAAAATGTAACCATAATATATTTACACCATAATGTATATAGTGGGTGTGTGTATGTGTGTGTTCGTGAAGGAATGTTGGAAGGAGGCTTGTGCAATAAGGCATGATTTATGTCGGCTGTGTAGAGGATCTAGCCTCCTTTTATCCCATCTGAAGAACCGTCTGGGAATTTCATCACAGTAGGAAAACAGGGAGGTGAAATGGCATCCTTGCTTTCAGTGATCTAACCCAAATCCAGCTCAGTAGCATCTGAGAGCAGGTTACCACAAGCATGGTCCTGGTGCCAGGACTTCAACAGTTTCCATTTCCCCATAAAGACCAGCTCACATATCCAGCGGAGATGAACAAAATTTCCATTTGCCATGGTGGGCTCATTAGTTACAGATAAAAGTTTGTTCTCCTTGCTGTCTAAATCCTTTAAGGGTACTTTGGGTCCATTCCTAGTCCAATTAAAGTCAATAGGAGCAGGATTGGGCTCCAGAAGGTATTATTCTTAATTTAAACATTAATAGTTTAACTCTCTGTTGTTAATAATAATAACCCCTTGGAAAATTTGGGCTGAAATCCGTTTCCTTGCTGAATTTCTTTTCTCCCACCAGGCATGCGAACTGGTTTGTTATTGTTGGGTTGCTCTTGAGTGTTTTGGGTTGCACACACTGGTTTGTTATTGTTGGGTTGTCCTTCGGCTCTGGGCCACGCACGCTAACTAATTTGTTATTGAAGTGTTGCTCTAAGCTACACACTCCAGTTTATTACTGATGGGTTGTTCACTGTGTGTTGGGTTGCTGTCCTTGTTTTACGATTATTATTACTGAGGTCTTTTGTGAAACTCCTACCCACACAAATAGAAGGACAGGAACTGTGGCAAATTTAACGCAATGTTTTGGGTTTAATGCATTTTGCTTAACTTTTAAAAGGGGACTAATTAAGGCTTTCAGAATTAGGAAACCAGCTTCTTACTTTAATATGGTTTAGAATACCATTTCCTTCCCTACTTCCTTTTCTTCCCACATCCTTCTTTTGAAACATAACTTTTTATAGGTATCCTATCTTCCATCTTAATGCTCCTGTTAGCTTACCACTGGCCTTACAGGAAAAACTTCTTTATGGAAGATTTCCTTTCAGGTTCAGTGCAAAAGCAAATATTCATGACCCTTAGTCTTAATACTTACTTCTCTTATGTCTTTATTTCATTTTGGTTCATACATTGATGATAGTCAGGAAAATTTAAAAAAATAAAAAAAAAAGAAAAAGAAAAAAAGATTGGAAAATACGTGTTGGACAGGAATCTGGTATAATTACATGATATAAACCAAAATTCTTCATTTCCATTATTACTGAACAGTGTAATATTGGATACAACTTTCATTTTCCTGGTTCCACAAGCAATGCCATTGGTGATCTGGCAATGTTAATTTGGTGAAACTGAACTGTTTTACCAGGTCAGAAGTAACTGCAAAATAAAACACTACGTTATATAACAACTAAGACCTTTCAAATTACCACTGTTTGCATCTTATTTTCCTTTGCCAAACATTTTTTTGTACCATTAAGCTTCTCTTAGATTTAAAAAAAAAAAAAAAAAGAGTTTGAGTGGAGTAGGTATATCACTCTTTGGCAAAGGTGAAATAAAGGAGCTATGAAGTGAATAGGGCTGTTTTCCACAGCAGTAATTATTTAACTGTTATATTAATATATTTAAACAAAGAAGGTGAGAACTCTTGGGTAATTAATGTGATATTACCTGCAAGACTCGTCTCTCTTCCATGTATACAACTGGGTTTGTGTGTGTTTTCAATCCAGTTAAATGACTGTAAAACCCGAAATGTGAGCCAAAGAGACCTCCTTATTGCTATATCTAACTGCCAGCTATCAAAGCTGACCACATCAGTCTTGTTGAGCTCCATCTTGAAACCAGTTAGGGTTTTATTCTGCATTCCCTGCTCCTCTGGGCACATCTGGACAGCGGTCATGGACCGGACATTCACTGCAGACATGAACATGGAAGTGTCCTTGAATTTTTTTCTCCACATTGTCCACCAAACCCCAGAGAATGCATGTTTGCAGCTTAGAAAGGGAAGTGATTATTAGGTTTGTTTTAAGAGGCCAGCTAAGGCACAGCGGTTCAACCCTCAAAGTCATGGGCAGATTGGGAGGAGAGCAACCAGGGCTAAGCAGTAAATCTCTCTCAGACTGGCTTCTCATCTCTGGACAAAAGCTGACCAGAGACTAAAGAAGCATTTTCACCATCCTGCAACAAAAAAGTTGCACTATTGGTGTAAAAGCCCTCACTGGTTGGGACATTTGCACCACATCCCAGCTCCATTCTGGGAAGGGAAATACATCTTAAGCACAAATTTCCAAATAGCAACATGACGTGCTCCCCAAAGATGCTGCCTGCTCCTCAAAATAAAAATAGCAGTATCTTTTGATTTTCCTAGCCCAAACACCACTTGCTTCAAGTCTTTATTTTCCTTTTGATAGAATTCATTTTACGAGGGCCGCACGGGCATGGCTGGGGCTGGTTGCCTTCAGCAGCATGCTCCATGCCTGAATAAATGGAGCAAGGGGGCTTGCTGCCAAATCCTGCCCTCAGATAAACACTCCCAATGTTCATTGACTTCTCCACAAGCTGCCAGTGCATATCTTGAGGGCAGCGCTTGGCCTACGGATGTGTTGTTTTGGTTATTTTGCAATTCCAGTGCAGAAATGGGTTTTTTCCTCTCTGAAGGAAAGGAGTTCAGTGCCACATCCCAGCCAGCTGGTAGATGAAGCCCAGCAGGTTTATCGGCAATGACTTTTAACTACTGGGCTGTGTTGGGAATCTCACGTTTTACAGCTGGCATATAGGATCTCTGATATGAACACCCCAGGATTTATTGGTCCCACAAGGACTTGGGGTTTTCCTGGCAGTGCAGTTCAGAGAGTCAAGAGAAGTCAAAGGTTATCTTTTGTAGGGTAGTATGGGATTTACCAGCTGACCCTTCCCCCCTCCTCTGGTTCATCTGCTAGAATCATTAACGAGCTTTCCTTTACCCTCCAGAACTGTTAGTGTCTTTTTAGCACTGAGATCAAGTTACTGACCTTTGCGTTGCCAATATACCTTGAGGATTTCAAGAGCTCTGGGGTATTTTCAGTGTTAAAAGGAACAGCATGAAGAAAGATGAATAGGTGTCTCTCTTGCCCAAAATCAAGCTTCATGTTTTTATCGCTTGTTAAAGTGATGCCTTGCTTGTTTATATGTCACCATTTTGAGGGATTTTTTTGTTTCAGAAAAAGTTTTTCTCTTGCAATGTGTTGAAAGAAAATGGGGAGGAAAGTGAGATGTAAAAATGAATTAATGCCGAACTGAGGATGGTGCTCTCCATCCCAGGGAAGCAGGAAGATGCTGTTGGTCCCACTTAGGAATGATAAGGAAATTATTTTGGGGTTTAACCACACTGGAGGGCATTTTACATCTCTCCCAAGCTTTCTGCAGGTGACACACAGGGTCTGCCAAAGTCCTTCCCTTACCCTGCCGTGCCTGGAGGTGGACAGCAGGATTTGGAGGATAATCAGCAGGCAAGAATTGCTGTTCCACTCTCCAGATGGGCTCTTCACCCCTCCAGCCCCTGCATCAAGTCTCCTTGCACAGGTTTCAGCAAGTTTTGTTTTCAGTTAAACTCATTTTGGAACAAGGCCACCACAAAATTAACAAAGAAATAATGATCCTGCACCATCTAGCTGGGCTTTTCTCACTGTATCAAAGAGCAGCTCTCAGAGGTCATTTAAGGCCTCTTGGTGATGTCCCTTCCTCTCTTCTCCCATCCCTTGCCCCATACATCAGCCACCTAATCACTTGTGAAACCCAAAGCAGGGGGCTCTGATGTTATTGCATTACAAAATCAAGATTTATCTGAACATGAGAAGCCTCTCAGGGTTTTATGATATGCATGGCGCCATTCCTTTCTGTTAACCTATTTGTTACTTTTATACTTGGGAACTTTTTATCATTCTTGACACCCCTCCATCTGTTCCCCACCATTCAGAAGCTGGGGGTCTTGTTTCACAGGACAGCAAGGATGAAATCACTTCATCTCAATCATGGGTTACAGTAATTAAGTAACTGTTTGAACACTTGGATTTTGATATGCTTTTGGGATAAAGTCTCTGGGCTTCCTTTTATTCCCATCCTTCACAGAATTTGACTCCCTTACAGCTACTACTCCACCAACTATTGACTTTAAAATTTAATATGTTTTCTTTTTTATTCTAATAACAGAAAGAATCTGAATATCACACTTCTTTCTTGTAAAAGTAAGACAGGGAACAAATGTTCTCAGGCATTAATTATACCAGATTATCTGATATCAGGATCCAGAAAGTAGATTTTTAAAGCGTAGTATAAAGTGCAAAAAGAAGTCAGGGAAAAAAAAAAAAAATCTCTTTGTTTTCACAGCAACATCAAGCCATTTGGAACCTGTTAACAGAGCAAAACAGTTCCAAGATGCTATTGGTTAATAGCAATTATAGTGATGCAACAACCAGCTCAGTGACATGACCAACACCTTCTTGCCAGCACTTTTAATGATCTAGTTAAAAAGTTAAACTCTGTTTGCATTACATGGAACCCATCAGGAAACTGGAAAATATTGTACATGCTTCAAGCTCTGCTGATTCCAGAGCCAGACCCTCTGTGCATGCTGCTTCACTGCAAGCCTGTATTGGCAAAATGCAAGAAGTTCCTGCATGTCGTTCCTTAGGTGACAATATGCAGATACATGAAGAAGGCTCATGGGTAGGGCATTTGTTTCATTAAATCTGAGTGGGTTTTGCACTCAGCTCCAGCCCAGCGGATCCCGAGCTTTTTGTGGAACTCACCATCACATAGCACATCGCAACTGCACAGCAATTGTCCTGCAAACATCACCTATCCTTTGTCTAGACCTGGCTGGAGCTGACGCTCTTTGCAGACCCTGGTGTCATCTCATTGAAGGTCTCAGAGGAATGGCAGAGACTGGGTGACTTCACCCCACAAACCAAGATCTGCCCAGAGCTGCTGGAGCAGGTCTTTGACCAGCAAATGTTTTTATTAATTAAGGTGAGGTATGTACATGTCAGGTATGGAGATGTAAGAAGGATTATAAAAGTGTCTATACAAAATGTGAGTGTAAATACAGCTAAGTATCTGACAGGTCCTCAGCTGGGTGGACTTTGCTCCCAAAAAAGTATTTTCTTGCTTCAGAGGGAATATTTGTAACACAAAGATTGGCTCCACCTGACTGTAGATGCAAATGTGCTGCAGACACTGATGCTGAGCTAAAACATGAGAAGTTCAGAAAGTTAGTAACTCGGCACGATTGAAGGAAATTTTAAGTCTTTTGCTAGGTTCTCTGCTGGCTTTAAAGTTCAGTTTAAAAAATTAGCCTCTTCTGCCTTATTTAGACTCTGTGCCCCAGCCTCGCTGAGCAAGAGAGCTGGGAGGCACAACAATTTAGAGAAGTTCAAATAACTAAACTGGCCGTGACCTGAACTAAAACTAATAGTTTGTGTTTGTGATGGCTACGAGAACGGCATCTGGCTTACATTTAAATAGAGGGCTATTCAATAAAGCCACTGCTTCTCAAAACTGCACAGAAGCAAAGATTAATTATTGCAACTAATGACGTTTCAGCCATTCATGCACCCAAGGGAGAAAGGCAACCCCCTGCCCCAAGAAACTAATAACAACAACAAAATCTTGCAGAAAGCCCAACAAGGGAGAAACATCAAGGACATACTGTTGTTCCTGATACTCTGCCCAGGCATCCTAAACATGGAATTAAATATAATCTTTACCAGCAAACTCTTTTTGCTTGTTGTCCTCCCAAAGGAGAACCCAGAGTTTCAAATTGACTTTTAATAGCAACACTGAGAATCCAGCCTCTATGTCTTCCAGCGTCTTAGGAGATCATGTTTCACATTTCACTCATTCCTCAGTGTGTTGGCACAGCCTAACACTGGCTTCAGACATTTGGTATTTGAAACAGAAAATCTTGGTGTTTCATTCCTTGCCTCACTTCTCTCTGTGTTTCTCCAGCATCATATAATATTGACAACCCCTGCCTGTAAAGAAAGGCCAGGTTCTCTCGTTTATTCAGCTGCAGGCTTTAAAAATGTAGAATAGGGGTTTTGTTCACAGGAGAGAGCAACTGGCAGTGAACTTTTTCCTTCTTTACATAAAAGTAGGATAGCACAATAAACAATGGTAAGAGAAGTGGGACCCAAGGTATGTATGCACATATGTAATATTCAGCTGGCTAGTTTTTTAGTGCCCCAGTTTCAGGGTACAAACCTGCTCCCATTTGTGTGAGCAATTCATATACTTTAATAATCTCAGGTCTTGCATCTTCATACATCAAAATTTGTAGGGAAAGATCTGGCCATCCATATGCCTCATGGTTTGGTGAATCATATACTGAAGCATGCCAGTGACCACAGTGACCTATACTTTTTAAATGCAGCATTTCTTGAAGCAGTGTTTCAGCATCAAGAGGTTGGCTCCCATTCCATCGTGGTGACAGGGAAAAAAATGAATCACATTATGTCTCTGTGAGTATAAAATTGAAATAAATGAAGATCTATTGCTTTTCCTTCCTAGAGGAGCCAGTCCCATCTTCCCCAATTCCTCTGTTCAATCTCCCTGTCCCAGCTGTTCTCCTCACCTCCAAACCCTGGATGAGCCAGACTTGGATGATTGAGTCACCCAAAGAGGCCACAAATTTTGGACAGACCTTGTTAACCCCTGCTGTTCAATAGACATGACTTTAATGGGAGTATGAGTAGGTTGAGCAGGTGCGTTCCTGTAGCTGGGTGTGACAACTCCCATCTAAAGGAGGGTCCAAAGGAAGGAAGAAGGGTCCATATGGAGGAAAGCAGAGATGACACAGCATTGCTTTGAGAAGTCACAAGGTGCCAGCACTTAGCAAAAACAGGAATAAAATTGCAGGTCTACCATGAATGGTGCTACAAAAGCACTGAAGAGCTCGATTTGTGTAATCCCAGCCTCTTCAAGTGGTAGGGAGCAGAGAGGACGGAGCACACTGACATCATCTCCCAAGCATCGTTACACATGATTAATGCCATTTCCCTCTGCTTCTGACCTTCCTTTGGGGAATTTTCATACTCCTTTTGGCCATAAACACAAAAGGGATGAGAAATGGAAAAAAGGATTTTGGATCGCTACTGCATCTGTTGTGACAAAGATATAGCAAAGTCGAGCTTTAAAGTGAGCTGTTTGCTTGTTGGAGTGTAGCAGCTCTGGAGCTGTCATCAGGTGTAGTATTGTGTAAATATATATTCAGGCACTTCTTATGGAAGTGGATATGTGACCCAATAGGCTTTATTTAGCTCCTTCTGGCAACTGTGGGAATGCATTTTTTTTGGCATATCCAAGAGCAATCAGAGTAGATTCAGCCCTGTAGAATTAAGGACTTAAGAGGGATGTAGAGATAACAAGTGCCTCATTTGGAGGCCGAGGTTTTGCCCAAGAGGGAGGTGAAGTCCTGAGCCACTACAGAAAACAGGGGCTTTTTTTCTTCAAAGGATGTCAGGTTTTTCCTTCATTGCTCAAGGTAGAAAAACGTTGTAACTCTACACTGTGGGTTAATATGGAGAGATCTGAATTTGCTTTACATGGAGGCTTCAAAAAGAGAAATATCCTGTGGATGTCCACGTTGCTACTTACCATCTCCTTTGTAAATGTGGCAGGGTCCAGATGAGACATCTAGATGCTCTGAGGTCCTGGGGATCCAAAATGTGACACTTCGGGGCTGCAAAAAAGGTCCAGGTTTGAAGATTTTAGGTAAAAAGTTAATTTTTAAAAAGCAGAATGTTTTGATAAAAACAGAGATTTGTTTTCAATGAACTAAAAATTACTTTGGGCTGAAGAATGTTCTTTAAAAAGACAATTGAAAGGTTAGTTTTATATTAGAATAATTATATCAGTTAATAAATATATTCATTTTATGTATTTATATTTATTAAAAACTTGTTTGATGTTATTTGAAGAACACATCACAACTAGCTTTAAATTTGAGATTGCACCTTTTCCCTTCTTTTACTGGAAACTTGGGTTAACTTAAAATTCTCCTTTTCTGATATCAAGAAATAAAGTATTTAACAGGTCCCAAGAAATTAAATAACATCAGAAAAAAAAAAAAATATCTAAAAGCTCTTACTGAGCTTTGTCCAAAAAATCTGACTCTGGTGCACTTCCTTTCTTTATCTGATAACTCAAAGTTAGAATTAAATAAAAACAATGATAAGCACATCCCAAAGGCAGGGACAAGCAGTAGGGTTCAATAGTCACTTTCTGGAGGTCTCTGTCTTAGATATGGATCAGATTTCCTCCTGTTTACATGTAAGAAGGTTGTGAAGATCTGCAATTTCAAGATACATCTGGTTCCCGCATCAAATTAAACAGCAACTGAAGCCTGAGCGCTGGGGCAGATTTTAAAAATGTAGGAATGAATGTGTGTTTATATAGTATTTGCATTAATGCTTCCTACGGTTTATTTTGAAAGTGAAGAAAGAACATTGCATGGTAGGCAATTTAACCCAAACAATATCGGTTTAAAGTTAGGGGCATGCTCCTTGGAATATTTTCTTAGTGTTTTGAAGTGTCCACTTGAAGAGAGAGCAGGAAGGGGAGGGGGAAGAAAAGGATTGTTCTGTCTTCTGCTCTGTGTTTGGCCTGGCTCAGTAGGGCTATTGCTGTTGCTCATCTGGTATGGATTAGTCCTTCTCTCTCACACTCTGTCAACTTGGGTGTTCTGCATGCAGGCTGTTTCTGCAGGGGTCTTGGTTTTGCTTTTTTTAACGGCAGGAAGTGCCCCACTCAGACCACATGTGAAATTGTGTGGGAACAGTGGGGGGGGATGAAAGAGCCCCATCAAACATACCAAAAATGTGGGTGGAGAGACAGGGAGCGTAAGCGGAGAGATACCAGCTGAGTAATTTAACCTCCTGGGCTGGCCAGGCTGGGGACACAGTGGAAGTTTGCTGCCTTAAAAGTGTCTGTCTCTCGTGACATCAATTTCTGATATTTTTATATCGGGGGGCTGCTGGAAGTGTGAGGGATTACAGCTGCAGCTTAATTTGTTCTAAATTTCCTGCTAGCCTCACCAGACATGTACAGGAAATAGGCAGTAAATGTTTAATAGGTAATACCTAACTGGACAATTAACAGGTGCTGTCACATTGAAAATCCAAGCCTGTGTGTACGGGTGCACCTTGGGGATGTGGAGCATCGTCAGCAGCGCTTCCTGGGTAGCATCTGCACAGAGCTGCATCCCAGCACAGTGGTACCCAGCTCAGAGATGCCAGAAGTCCCTCACATTCCAACATTCCCCCCCATTCTGATGTCCATGCTTGGATCCAAGAAGATTTTTTTATTTTTAAACCTCTCTCTGTTGATTTTTCTGTTTACATGAATAAATGCAACCACAGCAACTGGTCCAGGCTGCAGTGTGGGATGCTGGGAAGCCTCCTTGCATCTATTTAGTGTTCAAACTCCTTGCTTGTTATTCACAGCCTGGAAGGGGAAAATCCAATGCTTATTAAGTGATAGAGAATGGTAACCTGTTTTTCTGGGTCAGAATAAATGTGTCTGTCCTGCCACCCCTGTTCTACCAGGGACCAGCAGATGCCTTCAGACAAAAATAAAATTGCAATGGGCAGGGTGTATTAAATTATCTTTCCCTTCTGCACTTTCTCAGTTTCTGGCAGCCAGCAGGTATGGGGTTTCCTGATCCGGAGTCTGTATCTGGACTTTTAACAGTCATTGATGGATGTTTTTTTCCTAGTTTCAAATTATATATATATATATTTTTTTTTTCTGCTGTCCATAAAATCCTGTGGCAACAAGTTCTACAAGTTAATAGCATGTTCTGTGAAAAGTACTTAACATTATTTTAAATCTCAATGTTAAATGTGACTTTAATCAAATAGGGGTTTTTATCAGTAGAAAGTAATTTCTAAATAAATTATCCACAGGATTTTCAAGATCATGAAAATCAGATGGTGTCAACCAGACACAGTTCCTGGGATTGACTTCTCTTTCTTAAGATGCCAATTAAATAAAAAAAATATTTTTATTATTACACAATTTCTATTTATATATTATTATTTCTATTAAATTCTATTACATTATAAATACTATTATACTGCAATTATTTTGCTGCAATGGCAGTAATCCTTTGCAATTTTGCATTTATCAGCAGATAAAATATTAGAGAATAACCCTTTATCAACCTTCAACCTCTTGTAATGATTATGAGCTTGCAATTAAGTTCTGATTGTTCAGAATAATTGTATTTCCAATGAAGGTAGAATTAGGTTAATTGAATTGCTATTATTACCTTCAGAGCAGTATTGTTTTAATATGTTTGGCCAACATAAAGCAAACCTCTCCTTTGGAATTTGCTTTTATTAAGTTCAAGTCCAATCGAGTTCAAAAGATCCTCCCGTAAAACCTAGCTGTCCCCTAATAGTGCATGACTAATGTCCTACACTTGGCTTTCCTATAAATTGCTCTCTTTACTGAGCAATTTCTGTGTCAATACTCAGACATCCTTATCAGCACTTGATGTTCATGTAAACCAACTCTTGTTAATGACTACACAGATGGGGAGGGGGGAAAAAAGTAACATTGCACAGACCTCGAGACTCCTGCTCCATCTGAACTTTGAAGTCCAGCTGTTAATAGCAGCGTTGACTACTTACATAAAAATGTGTAGTAAACTAAACTGACATTGTCTGATTTCAAGTGATTGGTTTAAACCATCCCAAATGGCCAAAGCTTCCACTCTTTTTTCATCTCTCTGTCTTGGACCCTGTCACTCAGGATGATTAACGTTGTTTTGCGATAGGAAGGCTATTGTCCTAGTCTGAAAAAAGTAAACATTTTTACAGTTGGGAGCAAGAAAAATTTCAAACAAGTTCCCTTTCGCATGAAAAAGGGATCTCCAGCTGCTGTTTATTATCTCTCTGTTTACATCACACATGTGCATGTGGAGGACAAAGTAGTTCAATAAATTACTTCTCTACTATCGGGTTGGCCATTACAGGCTGCCAGGAACAAAAGCATTTAATGGTTTGTTGAATGCCTCTGAATGTTCCTACAGTCATTTTTAACTCTCACCAAGTAGCTGATCTGCTCTCATCTGCTTTACCACTTCGTTGAGGGCCCAGAGCATTTTTTGCATTGCATGCAGTAAAATGAAAGTGAGATAAATTATATCCATGCTCCACTGCTATAGCAGTTAATATAAGGCAGCATGGACTCAAGTATCGCACTGGCCTATCTGACACTAGGGATGTGAATTGTCACCCTGGAATTGCCTTCCATCAGATTTGATAAAGTTACCAACACCTTGCTTTTATACTCAGTAATTTACCTAATATCTCCATTTCTGGGCTTCTGGTAGACAAGAGAGAGCAGCTGATGGTTCAGCTCACACAAAGCAAATGGAAGCAATGTCCTTCCCAGATAGGCAATTCCTTGCTTTGTCCGTCATATACTGAACCTCTTTCATTATGGTCCAAGCTGTCATCAAACAAATGTTGTCCAGGGTGTAACCAGGCATGCAGTAATAGAAATCTCAGTAGTGTGTGCAAGTTGGGCCGAGCACACAGGTAAATTCAGATATTCTGTTTTTATTTAATATTCATATCAGTTGGCACTGAACAAGAACATCTAGGTTTTCAACAAAATCAAAAAGGCAAAGCACTGCAAGGAGGGCAGGCAGTACAGTGATATTGGGCTGATACACAAGCTTCCCTTCTCCTAGCCATTTTTGCAGACCTCTGGGAGTGAAATGTATTAAATTTACTGGACATGCTGGACCCAGTTCAAGCTCTGGGATCAGTTACCATAAATCTGCATCCAAGCCCTACATCTTATCACATAGCAAGTCCATCCAGCCAGCAGGTGTGACATTAACATTAACAATCCACTTCCCGTTCACTTGCTGTCGTCCCAGCAAAAAGCTGGAAAGTTCTCTCAATGGTCTTTCAGAAACAGAGGTTTCAAAGTGTAGGATGTACTTGTAAATACACTTTAAAGCAACACCACAAAAAATGGTCTTTAGGGAATTAAAACTTGCAATATGGGAGAAAATCCACAATTGGAGCCCACCTCAACATCGTCTCAGAGGAATGTTGTCATGAAAGGGAGGTCTAGCCCCTCTCATTCTGATACAGATAGAGGATGAAAAGTTGGAGGGGGGAGAACCCCAAAAGAGCTGCCTGCACATTTATTTAGGTTTTCAAAAGAGAAGTAGCAGCTAATATTTATGTAATTCTAAAATATTTGGATACCTTTCTTCGGCCTGTGTTTGGACTCAAGTAGACAGTGCACCACAATGAAGAAGGCAGTTGTCTTTGTAGCATCAGGAACAGAAGCAATGAGGAGCAGGAATTTCCCACCGACAGCTTGTTCTGTTGCAATTTTCCATCCCAGGTTTCTTAACTTAAGAAATGTGAGTATTTATAAGCCTCACAAACCAAATGAACTCTGGGAGGATCCTCTGACCGAAACCCAACATTTTTCAGACTTGCTTGTGACCACATTCAACTGAAGTTTCACGAAGACTGAATTTGCACAGTGGTTGCAGTCAGTCAAATAAAGACACTGACTTTCTTGATTCATTCTTGGCTAAGATCAATCTCTTGTACATTCCTACCTTTCACCCCTTCTTCATTAAGTGGAAAATCTGAAGTTTCCTTTAATCAGGTTTGAGCTTGGACTGATGTGATGTTTACTGACTGAAACAGTGGTTTTCAAACGACGTCAGGAACATCTGGCCTCCTGGCTTGGCAGAGAGCCCAACAAATTGCCAATCCAAAGTCCCAAGTTCATGAACAGCTTTGGGGCTTTCACTCTGTAACAAGAAAACCCTGAGGGCAGTGGAGATAGTACTACTCCTCCCTATTTAATTGTGCTGCTTTGCTATCTGTGTGCTCTATTTGCTCCCAGAGTCCTTAGACCAAGGTCCTGTAGATGTCCATCCAGGCTGTGCTATGGTGCCCTTGTCTCTCTCTACATTCCCATTGTGTCCCATCACTTTCAACAGCTCCCGCTGGCACAGGTGATGGGAGCCATGAGGCAGATGAGACAAAGAAAGATTGTCCTCCCTCCGAGCAAGGACAACACACATCCCTATGTATCCTGAGAAGGTCCCATCCTACCATACCTTCTGTTTTTCCATCTGTTTTAGGGACTGCTAGTCCCTAAGGCACCTGAAAAGCCTGTGCCATGCAAAGGATTAAACTCAAGGCTCCAGACTCTTGGTTTGAGCAGCTGACCAGAAGACCAAGCTGACATTTTGTCAGCAAAGACCACCTGGAAAACCCAGCAGCAGCAGATGTTCTGCATACAGAAAGCATTTGAATTTACTGCAGTTTACAGCTCCACACAGGTTTCAAAAGCTAATTCAGTAATACTTTACTTGTGTGAGTTGCTTCTTCTCCAACAAGTAGATCCATTCTCTCCAGAAAATGGATAAGTAAGACTTCACCTGCAATATGAGATTGGATCTCATTCTGAGGAAGCTTAAGTATTATGACCTGGGCCCATCTGGTTTGGATCACATCCTCTGTAATGAGTTGTTGACTGGAGCACAAAAACTTAACCAGTGCTATTCTGCTGAGGTATGCATTGCTAAACAACAAGCAGTAGATCCCTGTTTATGTTCTGGATATATGTCATTGCAACATACCTTGTCTAAGGAAACAACGGTGCTTGTTTACATGCAGAAATTCTCTGAAGGTAGAGGAGTTGTGGCTTTCACCGCATGGAAAATGCATGTGGAGAGGGTCATGGTCAAGTTAAAAGTTTGTTTGTTAGAAAACAAAACACAAAACATGGTCCTACAGGGATTAGCACCAGTTGTCTTGAACTGGTTAGTGAGGTGAGGGGGACAAGCAGCCAGGGGAAAAAAAAGTTTCCAAAAATCAGTGACTGATTGCCAAGAGAACAGTGCGTCTCCGTCCTGACCTCCCATGAGCTCTGAACTCTGCTGGCACTGTCCAGCCTCCTTCCCTGAGAAATGCAAAGCTTATGGAGAAAGTCATCTTTGTTTCATGAGATATTTACATTAGAGAAGGGAAGGTCTTTTGTATATTGTCCCTGACCTTTGCAGGGAGGAGGGGGAATTGTAATCAGGTTTCACGATCACAATTTTCACAGCTGCATAATAATTTGATTCAGGTATTTGATTCATGCACTGAAGCCGAAAACTTGTCTAGAACTAACAGTTGCTCTGGTTTCCCACAGACTATTCTGCAGAGATATACCGTCTGCCTGCCCATTGACCTGGGCATGGACCATGCATGGAAACCTTTAGTGCTGAACATTGTAAGAAAGGGAAAAGGAATCAAGAACTTAAATTAAAATGTCTGTGCTTGGCACTCTGTTGTGTCTGATGATTTTTTTTCTTCCAAACACTCACAAATGAAAAGGAAGAGCTAATAGGAGTTTGGCTCCATCTGCTCTTCCTGAGACAGAGTGGGGTCTACAGAATTTCCTGCTCCTGTGCCGCTATCTTAGAAAGGCTTAAAAACATAGCCAGGTCTAAGAAAAATAAAAGGGCCATCTCTGAAAAGGGATACAGAATTTCCAAATCCAAGGGTGGGAGCTGCATTGATGTGGCAAATTACATGGAGGTGGAAAAAGGAAGCATATTCAGTGTAAGATTTCACGTGGCCTTTGGTGCCTCTGCAGTGTAATGAGGAGATGGGGTGGGGGTGCCTGGATGTGGGAGAGGAAAGATTCAGGCTCCCTATTTCCTCTCTAACAAAACACAGTCACTATTTCAAATACTGCCCTACATGACAGTAACATGTAATTGCACTGAAGTCCATGGTTGGAAGATTTGTCCCTCCAGTGCTGAAGCTATTGGGACTTTAATGTGTGGGGTCTCCCTCTCATGATGTTAAGGCACTGTGGGTCAAAATAAGGCAGGGTGGAGCAGACAAAAACTTTTATTCCCCAAAAGACTGCAGGTGTTTGTCCTACCTGGAAAACTACACATACACTTGTGCATGTGTGTTTACCTTCCCCTTGAGTTAGGGATGTTCAGCTGTGCAACTGCAATTGCTCAGGCTGAGTTTTCATACCAAGACTAAACTGGAAGTAGAAATTCACCCTTTCTTCAACCAGCTTTCACTGCATCCCACAATCTGATTCATGTCAATCAGAAAAAAAAAAAAAAAAAAAGAGCTGAGCAGAAGTAAATAAATTAGAAACAAGATCTATGATGACAGAAACCTCTCAAGGACTTCAATGTACTTGGATATGGGTTGTCACAATGGGGCAGAGTAAATAAATGCCCAAGCATCACTGAATCCTGCCACATCACCCACCTCTATACCCTTCTGCTATAATAACATAAAGATGAGGGTTTTTTTCTGGAGCTGGGTCTGAAGTAAAACCCCCTCAATTTTAAAGAAACATTATTGAAATTCCATAAAGTTGGGTGTGAGTGGGAGGTAGAGGTTAGGTGGCCAGCGGAGATGTGCAGAAAAGCCCATGACCTCTGACCAGAAAGTTCACCATTTGTGTCATTGTCTTTCCACATTTTAAACATCAGGGATAATCTGGAATGTACTCCTCCTGCTTTGGAGACAGATGGCAGCGAGGAAGCAGGCTGGAAGAAAGGAATAATAAATATCTGAAGGTGAGTAAATGAAAGCTTTAGGCAGCTGTGTCTGTGGTTTTTCTCAGGGTGCACAAATGTCCCTGCATTCACTGTGCTGAGAGGTTCTAGTAACTTTTTTATTACGTGTTTCCTGTACTGTCTGGACAAGGGGCAGAGATGTTAAGACCTGGGGGAAATCTGGAGTTGAGTGCATGATCAGGGTGATAAGGCAGATTGACGGGCTGATTTATGGCAGGGAAGGTTTGGCAGAGCAGAGGGGACTGTGAAAGTTTTTCTGTTACCAAGAGGTAGTGTTTATTCCAATTTTTGGACTACTCAGAAGACAACTTACATCCTTTAACACATTGCCATAGACTGCTGCAGACAGCAGCTGAACTGCAGCTGGAAATAATACACATAACGTGTTTGAGATGTCCTCTTGCGTCTTTTCTCCCAGGGATTCTGTGAGCATCCCAAACCTCACCATTGGGCAGGGCAGAGATTTTATCTTGTGTGAGCTACCTGGTGGTAGAAGGCTCATTGCAGGTCCCTGATTGGGAGGCAGCTGCAGTGCTGCAATGGACTCTTGGGAAGGCTCTGAATGACAGTTTTTTTCCATCCATCAACTGAAAATAGCTGGAACGGGGCCGCCAGCTTCCCAGTCCCATCCATCCTCTGTCAGGAGACAGAGACCTAGCAGAGAAGTCATGTTTCAACTGTCCAAAAAGCATTATACACTGTGAGAATTTGGGGAGACTTATTTGTTCTTTGTTTCTTTGTGGACCATCACAAACTGGACAGCTATCAGAGAAGAAAGAAGGGTAATTCCGCAAAGCAGTGCTATGCAACTGTGTAGGACAGAAAAATGAAGAAAAAATGTCAGAGCCAAAATACACTCCATGTAGTCGACATAGGAGGCTGAAATAAGATAGGCAGTTTGTAATTACTTACATTGGAATTTGGCCAGGACTTCGAGGTTAACATCACAGCTTCACAAGGACTTCAGAAGCAGCTGAGGATCTCTCCAAGTTGAGAAGACATGCAGGGAACTTCCCTGAAACCTTCTGGCTTGGGCCATCATGTGCAATGTACGCAAGCTCTCGCTAAGGCCAGGGAGCAACACCATGGGTAGGAGCAAGATCTGATATGTCTTCATTGACATGCCAGAATCAAATAAACAAACAGCAAGGCTGTCGCTCCTCAGCCCAGGGCTGTTGGTCTTCTGCCACGGAGTTGTCATTCTTCTTGACAGCGTGCATCTGCTTGGGATAGTCCACCTTCGGAGATTAGAAAGTGTAAGGGGGCCATGAGAATACAAAAAGCACAAGCAGCTGCAACCCGTGAGCACTCCACAGCACAGCAAAGAGAAGGAAGCCTTTAAAGAAATTTCATACAGCCAAGCAATAACAAAGATTTTTTTCTTTTTTAAAAATAAGTGGATTTCAATAAACATAAGGAACATCCCTGGGCTCATGCCTTCTGCAAGACATACTAGAAGCACAAGCTACTGGGTATCTCTCCACCAACAGAAATGTATTTTATGGCAGTTCTTAATTTCATCCTAGCCAGACTCAGGGGCAATAATTTTTGAACATTTCTCTCCAGAAAGACCACACCTCATGTTTTTCTTGGAACTCAGCTACATTAAGAACAATCTTGTTCCTTAGAGGTGGGTATTTTTTTTTTCTGCTAAGAACTCAGGTGTTTGAACCATAAACTAAGATGCCAATGGTTCACCTTCTTGCTTTAATTTAAGCAGGCTGCTGCTTCACAAGAGAAACACATAAAATACCCCAAAAAACAAAGATGGCATATGGACCATGACATGGGAGCAAGGACATTTCTTCTACCCATTAAATCTCATGAAGGGAGTGTGAGAAAAAGAAGGCTTTGGCAAAAGACCTTTTGCACATGTTAATAGATGTATAGATGAACTCTGTACCAGTCAAAATAGGAAATACCACCCATTAAAGCTGGATGTTGGAATGGCTGAAAAGCTTTGTAAAACTGCCTTGGAGTGCTAAGTAGAATGGAAAAACCGTCATTCCTAAAGCTAGTCTTTGGAGATTTCTGGGAAAATTGACTTACTCGCTAATTTTTGCTCAAGTCTTGATGTGACTAGTCTTAACCTTGGCAAGGACTCTAATCTACTCACTTAATCTGGCTGCAAAACAATGCCATATTGCAAAGAGCTGAGATGCTGTTTAGGTAGTTTATCTCCACTTTTTCTTCCCCGTGTTGCAAGCTGAGCCAGCCCTTTTTGTTCACTTGAATAGCTGCTTCTTCAAAGGGACTGTGGAAAAGTCTTATTTCTTCCCCCAAGTGACAGATTTTTAAGCAATCTCAAAGATATCTTGTCCAACAGAATTACCCTCCACAAATCTGATCCTGACAGAGCTGAGGTAAAGTGTGATTTTTAACCTCAAGCACTAAAACATGTCAGGAAAGTTGTAGTTGTGGCAGAAAGACCTTGAGGTGGCTAAAATTTATGCAGAAGAGATGTTAAAAGTTTTAAATTTCAGATGTTTGAAGCTCCAGACATTTGGTGAATGATCATGGAATTTTTGACTGCTTCTCAAGCACTGATTTCAGCCTCAGAAATCTATTCGGGATGTGATCCAGCTATTTAATTGTCTGTTTGTTTTTAATTTATGCAGATAGCTTATGCATATCCTAAGCCATAAGACATGTGCTGTTCTTTAGAATCACAGGAGGAGGTCTATCAAGCATCACGTTTTCAAAGGAACATCCATGTATTTTTACAGAAGAATCTCCTATAAAATGTCATGCAGTTTTTTAAATTTATTGAGAAGACCTGTGAGATGGATTGTTTCAGAGCTACTAGAAAATGTACATTACAGTTAGAGTCACTTTAACCTCTTTACTTTTCTCAGGCTAAGTACGAGGGATAAAGATTGCCATTAAGACTATATTGATTTCTGCTTCAATTCTTGCCTCAAGTACTTACTTGAAACTTAACTTCCCATACATGTTTGTAGGATGAGGGTCTGTAACAGCAGAAGTAGGTGTTGTAAAGTCAAATTATTCACTTCCCATTCTGAACTGTGGGAAAAGGAAATCAGGGAATCTAGTAAGATGGGAACAGTCTATATCTAGATGGGGTATATTAATAGACTAAAAAGGGTAAAATAGAATTAGGTAGATAAAAGAAAAAAACATTTGAGGAATTATTTTTTTAACTTTTAATCTTGATAGCAGGAACATCATTCTGCTGGCACATGGGACCTTTCCCAGACCAGTGACCCAATGCTGTACAACATGGAAGGAAACTCTGGGGCAGGAAAGGCAGCCAGAATTTATCCTCTCGACTATATCTGGCTGTTTCTGTTACACCAAAGTAGTTTGCTTCTGGGTGATGCTTTCTCACAGCTGGTTGATCAGAGCAACAAGAGCCAGCACAGCCAGGTCCAGCTTTGTTTGCCACATTGAAATGATCACGGTGGGATTTTTCAGAGGAAGCAGCAATGGCAGAAATGCTTTGGGATGAAAATAGATGGGCCAAATCAAAAAGTCCCCACTTTCTAGTGTTCTTAGCCTGTTTGGGAATGACAAATTAGAGGCATGAATACAACTGGGGACAGGACAGCAAGAGAAGAGGAGTGGTGTGCAATGGATGACTTAATTACAGGTTGCACTGATGGACAAATTGCACCTCTGGACAGTTTGGCTCCTTGTGTCTGCAGAAGGATGTTTGGATCCTTGTCAGGTAAAACTGAAAGATGGTTCCCAGTTGGACCATGTGAATAATCAGGTGGCTCCAGCCTCCAACACTGGGCCATGGACCTGGCAGAGCCATAAACCAACCCCCTATCTCCCAGGAGGCTTGTCCATGGAAATCGAAAAGGTTGCAAGGGAAAGGGTCAGGCAGGCTTCAAAGCAGACACAGACTTGGTTTTAAATTTAACTCCTTTGTAGTTTAAATTTCATTCAGATCTCCATGTGGCCAAGTGGCCCTGTTTGTCTCTGAGCAGTCGGTGGGACCGTCCAACATCAGCAGCAAACACGCAAACATCACATATAGGGGATTCTGGATTTTTCTCCTGATGGTCCCCAATAAGATAATTTTAAATGTCTCAAAAGTTGCTCCCATGGAATATTGCTCTGCAGACACATGGAATGCAGCGATATGGTGTCTGTGGGAGTCTGCCCATAATGCTGTGGGTTTTCTGTGCATGTAGTTCTTACTCCAGTAATTAATTTGTATTCTGCGTAAGATAAACTGTCATTATTAAACATCCTATCACTTCAATAAATGAGGCTTCCTCAAGTAACCTGTAAGATTTCTACAACACAAACTGTCTTTGTGCTGGACACAGCACTGACTATGATCCAGAGTAGTTCCTCCTGATGGCTCTTGCTGAAACTCTGCAAATCTTTTTTAGTCCTATTTCATTAGTGCCATAGTTGGGGCTGCTTTATCCCCACTTTCTCCCAGGACATTTTGTCCCCTTTGCCTTCCCAGCCTCAGTGTCTCGCAGTAAATGTTACAGCATCAAGGCTGGGGAAAAACAAATTAGTGTGGAAAAAGGAACAGCTGAAGGCAGATAGGTTCTTCTGGGGCCACTGCTGTTCCCTTCCTTGGGAGATGTTCACACCACAAGCCCTCAGAGCGAGAAAGTTGGCTCTCAGCGCAAATACCAAAGAACGATCATAAATTTAAAGAATGGGCTTGTGGAATGACCCCAAATGGTTTGTGGGCTGGGGAGAAAACATGCCCTGTAAACTTCAGGGGAAATGAAAGCATCTCCTTCTCACTGATACCTTTTGCTGGGTTTTGAGGAACATTCTTTAGCCTTCAGCTGGGCATTTGGGATGAGTACAGGTGCCATCATCCAGTGACAGTGTTTTCCGCTGGAGATATAAACCAAAGAAAAAGACAAAAAAAATTTGTTTGTGAAATTTCCTGTGAGGACTTTCTTTCCAAACTAATTCTCATTAAAAAATTATTCTCCAAAATAAAATTATTCACCAAAATATTTTCCATCCTTTTAAAATCTGAGCATCCTCGCTTTTTTTTTTTTTTTTTGTGTGTGTGTGTGTGTGTGTATCATGTCTTTCCATGCACCATGCAGATGTGTGTGTTGTACCAAGAGCAATAAAATCTCACGCCCCAACTAAACTGTTGTGCAGCTGCTCTTCTTGGTCAGTTCTTGAATTTCCTACTTACTCCAGTAATTCTGTGTAGTCAAGGCATATAACAGTCAGTAACTCTGCCACCTTAGTTAAACAAAAAATTATATTATATTTGTTTTCTCTTACTCTAAAAATAGAATTAGTCTTATGATCCTTTCTGCCTTGATCATTAATGTATCATTGAATTATTATTAATTTTAACATTTAATTGTTTGCTGTATTCATAATTCAGGACTCCTAATTATGAATACAGGGATCTGCACTCTTTCTGGAAAAACTGAGAAATTCTCAAATGGTAGAAATTTGAAAGCCATCCCACCCAGCAAGAACTGGAGAATTAGGATTTAGGGGTGTGATTAATGGCACCAAGACAGACACACGAGTGGCTGGAAGAGACAGGCCAGAATGAGCAGGAGCATCATCATCCTTTATAAAGATTAATTCCACATAACAACAAACAAACAAACAAACAACAACAACAACAAAACAGAACAAAAAAACCCCACCACATTGAAAAGTCTGAAAAGTCAAGCATTTGAAAATCATGAAGTCAGAAAAAAGTGTGGTTGCCCAGCCCATTACTGTGGTGTTAATTAAGACGCTTGGACTGGGCGCCTTGAAGACACACAGGAGGAAATTCTTGTAATCTGGGATGACAAACAGCAGTGACAAACCTCCTGCATGCTGGCAGGGTTTTATGGTGCAGCTATAAAGACTTGGGGATGGGAAGCCAACCAAAACTTTAATCTCTGATTAAAAAAGAAAATACAAACAAAGAAAGAAAATAAGTGGGTTTTCTTAAACATGTTTACACACACACATGCAATTGCTTCTTAGCTGCTAATGAAAACAGGATACATAGGCAGAGCTGGTACTTTTAGTAATAAATCCATGTACAGTAGCACTATAATCCACAATTTCACACTCAGAGTAAAGGTAGTCCAGCACAACTATGAGTAATGCATAGTTTAAAATAATGGGAGAGGTTATATAAGGAAGAAATTTGTTTGAAAAAAAATACATGAGGGGTTTGACAAGCAGCAAACAAAATTGCATTTAATTCTGATTTGGTTCTTGTGATTCAAGCATTCAAATTTCTCACTCTTTATTAATCAGGCACATAATTTTATGGTTATAGAAAACAGGGTCACCCTGACATTGACAGAACTACTCAGGCAGGAGTATTCCCTTTCCTTATGAATGTGATACTAAACTAGTTTGATTCAGAAGTGGAGGAAGACTGTCTTTAAAAAATGGCATTTTTTGCAAAGCTAGTTCTAAGTTTGGAATCTCATCTGAAGCCCCAGTAAATTAAGATTTTTCTAACCTTCTTTCAGTTAAGAATATGTCCCTAGCTGTAAAGATCAGGAGTTCAACATAAAGTTCCATATTTGAATATTTGCACAGCACAGCGAAACACCCAACTCCTTCCGCTGAGGTCAGTCTGAACTGTCAGACCCATCCACGATTTAAATCCCTTCCAGCCTCACCCAGTTTGGATGAGTTTCCTTTGATCAACACGAGTGAGTAATCCCAGCATGTCAGGGCTACAATTAACCCACTGTGTCCAATTCACAGATGACGCAAATCTGTCACAGAGCTGCTTCAGGAACTTTAATTCAAGCTATTTCAACTGTCTACTTAAAGCTTTGATGCAATTGTGCAATCAAGGGAAAAAAAATGCCGAGAAATGAAATTATTCCCTACTGTAGCATTTGCCATGTTTTATACTTACTAAATGAGTGAATATTTTTATTTACCACTACTTTATTGCTGAGGAGTATTGGCCAAAACCAGCAGAGAATCCAGCTAAATGCTGGGGAGCAGGATTTATTTGATGTCTAGCAGATGACGGATATTTCCTCCCAGGGTGGGTTATTTATTTGCCTGGAGCTGTTGGCATGCACGACTTTCTGACTCGTACAGGTAATTTTGAAAAACATGGTTTGTAAGAATACGAAAGAAAGCAGCATAGCTTGGTGAACACGCACAACTGAGAGCAAAAGATTTACCTACGGCTTTAAAAATGCTCGTTGTGTCTTTGGTAGAGGAGCTTGAATGAAATCATTTATATCAGCTGCAATATCTGGCTGACTCCACTGATCTCCATAATCAAATGCAAGAGATTTGGAGGGGAGAAGGGGAAGGGGGTGATGGAAAGCGTGTATAATTAAAACCTTGTTCTAATCCTGCTTTGATGCTTTTGCCAGGACAGGTTGGACTAGTCAAAAGCCCCAAACATTTTAGGTAGGTTTTTATTTTGTTTTGGTTTCTTTTTTCTTTTTTTTTTTTTTTTTTTTTTAATTCTGTCATTGACTGCAAAGCAGCAAAGTGGTTATTAGCCTTATAAGGTATCAAGGTAAATATTTCAGATCCCCTGTGAATTTCAGTCTCTCCCAACTCAGTTTATTTGTTCTTGTCAGTGGACAGTGAAGTTTTGTTTGTCGAAACCAGTTGGGGCAGACAGTGACAGCACCAAGGCGCTGTGATTTATTTTCTGCTAACCCACCGCTTCCCCCACACTTCTTCCCCAGCCTGGCCCCCACAACCCCCACAGCCCTCCCACCCCGAAACTTGGGGACATCCCCAGCATCTTGGACACGTAGCAGTGGGGTGACCCTGGTCAATCCCCAGCGATGTTCGGGCTTTTCCTTCTTTTTTTTTTCCTTCTTCTTGTTTTGTTTTATTTTGTTTTGTTTTATTTTGTTTTGTTTTGTTTTGTTTTGTTTTGTTTTGTTTTGTTTTGTTTTGTTTTGTTTTATTTTGTTTTGTGGTGGAATCACCACCCCTGAAGGGGTTTAAAAGATATGTAGATGAGGTTCTTAAGGACATGGTTTAGTGCCAATGTTGGGTTAATGGTTGAACTCTATGATTTTGAGGGTGTCTTCCAACCAAAATTACTCTATGATTCTGTGATGCTGGTGGCCCCTTGGATGGAAATGCAGGACCTTGATGTCCAGTGGCACATCCAACAGTGTAGCTGGGGAAGCAGTGGCCACCAGTGGCATTGGGGCTGATGTAAACTCAAAGTGTGCACACAACAACTACAGTCAATCCCATCTCATAAACAACTCCCAAAAGGACATGCAAAACTACATGACTTTGCCCAGAGCAGTGGTGGATGCCCCATCCCTGAAGACATCCCAGGCCAGGCTGGATGGGGCTCTGAGCAACCTGAGCTGGTGAAGATGTCCCTGCTCATGGCAGGGGTGGGACTGGGTGAGCTTCAAAGGTCCCTTCCAACTCAAACTATTCCGTGATTGCCCAAAACTCCATTGCTAAGTGATGTCTATTTAGGTTGAAGGCAGAAGGGATGGAGAGCAGTTGAGGCAGTCAAGCCTCAAAATGTCTCTTTGAGCTGTTATTTTGGAGAGGGTGTATTGAGAGTCTTCAATGGGCGTTGGAAGTAGAGCAGGCTGCTTTGCAAAAAACAGCTTTCTTTTGCAAAAGCATTTGTTTAAAGTGTCTGGGGTCTGATAGCAATAGACTTGAGGAAATTCGTCTGTTTAGCTTATTAAAAAGATCAAACAGAGACTTGATTACTGCACATAAGTATTTTCACCGAGAAAAAATAACATATATTAAAGATCTCTTTAATGTAGCCGAGAGAGGACAGCTGAATTCCAATGGCTGGAAGAAAAAGCCAAAGAAACTGAAATTGGAAATGAAGCATTTCATTTAATTCTGTTCTCTTTGTGGGGAAGAACAAGGTTGGATAACAACGACAACAAACAATTGCCACAACCAAGGATACGTAATGGAAGTGATCAGGAACAAAAGCCTTTCTAGATGATGTTGTTGGACAGGATGAGGGATTGTAGGTAAAATACAAAATGACAGAATGAATGTAAAGCAAAGACTGGAGCAGGAAGCCAAAAAAAGGGAGATAGCACTGATACCAGAGCCCATCTCAGTTGGTGGCACCATATCATTGACAAAGAAGAGCCTCAGTCAGCCCCATGGCCAAGACACATGGAGGTCCCAGGCAGTCACCTCACAGGACCAAGTACCACACCCAGCATCCTCCACCTGCAACTCCCCCCCAACATGATGTATTCAATATCCCAGACATATGTCCCTTCCCTCTGATGCAGACTTATTTTGCAAGACCCTTTTTGATTTCTCCTGGACTTCACCACAAAGACCTTTAGGCCACTGCAACAGTGAGGTGAGTTTCTTGTGCCAGGTACAAGTTTGGTCTGTAGCAATTAGGTCTATAGCAAAAACAGGAATTCTGGGCATGTAAAACACTGAGCTGGATTTATCCAAACCAAGCAGAGATAGGAAGGGAGTGGCCTTGCCATTCAGTGTCCCTGCAGAAGCCAATAGCTAGACCAACTCTTCTCTCCTTTGAGGGCATTTGTCCTCACAGAGATTAAATTAAGGTGGAGAGGACCTTCAGTAGTGTTAGGAGAATGACATTATTAGAAGTGTATTTACAGTTCAGACTCCCTCTGTGGAAGATACAGCACTTCAACAGACACTGCCAAGCACACCAGCAGGGGTTGCCCAGCTTTTACCCCTTTTCAAGCATCACGTTCAATTCTGCACCAAAAGCACCCTGTTTCCCCCCAAATAAGACAGGGTCTTAATTTTTGCTCCAAAAGATGCTTACTTTTTCATATGTATAGCTGCCTGGACACTATTTAAATTGACTTTTTAATGAACTGTAACTAGGGCTTATTTTTGGAGTAGGACATATTTTGAGCATCCTCAAAAATCCTGAAAAATCATGCTAGGGCTTATTTTATGGGTAGGTCTTATTTTTGGGAAAACAGGGCATTTTACTGTGGTCACTCTGTCCTCTCCTTCTCTTCAAAAGGAATGATCCTAGCAATTATATTTTATTTAGAGCTGTTGTGTATCACAGCCTAACACATCTTTTCCCACCCTGCGATCAGTGCACAGAGACTCGTGGTTGTTTCCTAACTGGCTGCAGATGTGAAGCCGGCAGAGGGAGTACATCATCGCGCCTTTGCAGGATCAGCAATAATTAATAAGTTGTATATTGGAACAAAACCCCTCTTGGTAGCAGCCTTGTGTTTGTTAAACAGAAAACTAGTATTTGGCAGACCTTCCTGGTCACTGTAGGATTCACAGAAGGTAGCAAAAAATGGTACCAAAAAAATGTCACTGTGCAGCTCTGAGCATACATGTGATGGTATATTATCAATATCGTACCCCACCACTCCCAAGTAACAGCTCACTCCAATTCAGAATTGCCTAGTGATTGAAACAGTGATTTAAAATGCTCAGTTTTGTTCAAAGAGATGCTGTCAACATCCCTTAGAACATGAATCATCCTGTTGCAATAATAATGTAAATCTGTGCACAGTTATAGGAGTTTATTAAACTGACTGCCCTCTGCCAGCCCAGTTCAGCAAGATGCTTAAGTCACATGGACCGAAATGGGAAAAATTTGTGTTGAAAGCTGAAGGCGTCCTCAAGTACTTCGCTGTGCTGTGACTTTACCTGGGATGACTTATACATTCTTAGTGTTGTGGGCAGCACGTGGCCCTTTTTCCTTCATATTTCTTTCTCCTTCTTTCATATTTGCTGATTTGCAGAAAACATGCTGTTCACTTCGTGTTCTCCTCTGTTTTGCCGGTTATTCATTTGTTTATTTATTTTGGTACTTCCTTGATATAAACAATAAAAACCCGACATGTAAAACAAAAAGAAGGTTAAGGTTCAATTTTTTTTCAAATGAAAAACAAAAATGAATTATTCTTAATGGCACATTCTGAAGGCTGAAATCTATAATTTAGCCTGACATTTCAAGTGTACATCACTTGAATTGCTGCCAGCTTTCTAGAGTGATTAGGTGACTTGAAAAAGACAAATATTTTTTCATATTCCACTGAATTGGAGGCTCTGCTGCTGAAAAGACTTCAATAATCCTGGCTGTATATATTTCCTAAAGCCTCACTCATCATTGTCAAAATGTTATCAGCCAACCCCAGCTTTCTCTCCAGCCCAGAATCTAATTCCAATTATTTAAAAAAATCCCTTTCTGGAAAGGAATCTTCTGCAGTACTCTCTATTTTTCACATAAGACTTAATCAATTATTTAATGGAATGCATTTGCCACATAACTATTGTGCTTAAGTGAAACTACTGTTGTGTGTTGGAGCTTCAGGACTCTTGATGGGGGGCTGGAGCGGATGGTTCATGGAAAGCTGCAGCAACACTCTGGGACCTTGGGCACAGGATGCAAATTCACCACCGAGGATTGTATGGGGAGAAGTATCAGACGGCAAATAGTCCATTGCTGACATCTTCCCTTAATTGCAATTGGAAATGAAGAATTTAGTTCTGTGCACATATAAACTCCCTCCAAAAAGCACCAAGGTGATGGACCGATCTCTCTTGCTTGACTCCATCAGTGGCAGGGGAGGTCAGTGCCTGGAAAAGTTGCAATGGGTTCGTCATCCACTATATCCTTTCAGGATCTTGACCTCGTTTTTTTGTCATGCCAACAGCTGGGAAACAGCCTGTGCTCTCTTGAGAAAAACACCTAGAAAGTGCATTTTGTGCCTTAGGAGAAGGCAAGGGAAGAGGAGCCAGCACAGGAACCTTATCTGCAAGGGTGACAGTTCAGGGAAGTGCTATAGGCAGAGCCAAAACTTTCTTATTCTGGAAGGAGCATCTAAGAAGTGATTTATAGAGGATAACTGTTGGGATGTAAATTCGCACCTTTCCCTGTTTTGCTGGGGCTTCCTTGGGTATAAAAGTTTTGTCCTTCACTCCAATAGGGCTGGAGTTTCCCATAAAAATACCCAAAGGAAAAGAAAAAGCTCAAGGCATCACTGAATGTATTTATTTCTAGCTGGTATTTCATGATGGACACTTTCTGAAGTTGTACTAATTGTTCTACAGTATATTCAAGTGCAAAGCCGCCGTGTCTTTAGGACTGTGTGAGCATTTGCAGCTGTTAGTTTTGTTGTCACCTTAAAGAAGGTGGCCACTGCTTTTTAGTGCCCTGAATCACAAAAGTCTAAGAGAGTTAAAATGTCTTTGAGACACCTAGGGAAAACCCAGGTTTGCTGATAGTTGAGTGGCATCAAGGTCAGGTTTCTGTATCTTACGTGGTGAACTTCCAGTGACTTTCTGGATCGTGTGTTCCAACAGGCTGAACTTTCCCTGGCTGAAATGGGAAAATGGTAGTGAAGGAGTCAGAGGCACTGAGGCATTGACTTAGCACATTTATACCTTAGGGGGGTTTAAGGAGTTTGTGCCTGTTTTTATAGGGAGTTTTTCAGCCGACTTTGAACTACCTTAAAACAATAAAGTTCCCTTTTCAGCAGCTTGGTTTAATGGAAATATTTACTGTATTTTCATTCTCCTGCTGAAAAGTGATAATGAAGCCAAGTTCAGAATTCAGTGTCAAAGGGAAGGTCTATTTAGGAGAATTAATATTAAAATAAATCCTTTGTCTATCACAAAAATAACTTGCTGCAATTTCAATGTTATAATGTACCAAAGGAGTCAAAATAAAGCTTTACAAGTTCAACACTTCAGCAGTGCTATATCGAAGATTCTTCTCTTCATCCCAATGGGCAACACAGTACTGCTGATATTGCTTTCACAGGTGGTTCCGGGGAGGATCATGATCTTTCTCTGCTCACACCAGAAACTCAACCAGGTCCTCAACTGTTCCTTTTAAATTAGGAAAATTAATGAATGGTTATGCATGCATTTATTTTTAAATAATGAGCAATCCTACTGACCTGAGTGCAACTGATTAAAAGCTTAAAATAAAGTATGCATGTAAGGGTTTTCAGGAGAGAAGATAGGGTTGAAAATCATAACTTTACAAGCATGCTCCCAGATTTTTCTTTAAGGAATCCATTAAGTTGCCATTTACTTTTTTTACTTTCCCTCCCAAAAGTTTGTACTAGAAATGACCCATTTTATGAACTGCCATTTTCAGGTTGAATACCACCCATAATGCTGGATAAGGAATTTCAGCTTGCAGAAGCCTCCACAACAACAGCGATATGAGCATACCCTTTCAAAATCTCCTTTGCCTACTCGATGCTGAAGGAAATAAAGCAAAACAAGCCTGAAATTTGGTTTGTTAATTTTTTGACAAGTTTTAACTAAGCACAGTGACAGGGAGCTTTGCAAGAGAAATTTTAGAAGTCCAGGAACCAAGGCATAATAAGCTGTCAGAGAAAAGATCAAGTAGCATTCTCTAATTCATCTAACCAACATCAATGTTCCAGCTAACAGTAGACAGTGTTAGCCAGATTCTTGCCCTTTTTATCTATGAAAAGCTACATTTATCAAAATAAGCAAAAAATGTGAGGTATGGAATGCAGTTCATTGGAGGGCAGGGCTTTATTGGTTGATTGGTAAATTGAAACACATGGAAAAGTGCTACATGTAGGAACACACTGCCGACTGTATTACTCATTTTTTATTGGTTAATCTCTAATAAGAACCAGCTGGTAATAAAGGACGGAGTTCATGGGAACCCACCCTTTGTTGAAAGCAAAGTTGGTGTCAATACTAGAAACACATGAGCACAAAGAAAACAGATGTAATTGGCTTCTGGAGGTCAGGTTATGTAAAGACCCCAGTGAACAGAGGTGAGGTTTTGGCTGCAGAGAATGACAGGCTAAAATAGCCTTTATTTCTGTGTCTGCAAGTGTGTGTGCCTTGGGAGGGGTGGCAGTCACAGAGACCTATGTCTTGGATAGGAATTGGGGCTTTATGGTCTCTAGAAAACTAGCTACTCCACCTGAAACATGTACTTACCAAATCAATGCACAATTGCTCTTTGGGGAAAGACATCTGCAACTTTGTCTTCAATTACAGGCTAAAATCTGCACTGAGGGTTACTGGAATTAATTGGGTTTTTGGTAGGAAAAATGGTGCTGAGACCCACATTCACCTGTAGATATTCAGGCTGTCTGCAGCCTGGGCTGGGGCTTGAGCACAAGGTTTAAATTAAACAGATGCTTTAACGGCTACTTGCACAATAATGTCTATTTCTTCAATGAGAACATAAAACTGTCTTGTTAAAGCTTAAACTAATTTATAAAAAGGGCAGAGGAGAGGGGTTTTTTCCTTTTTTTTTCTCTCAGGGTAACAGTTTATGTTACATAAAAAATGCTAACATAGCAGGTTAGAAATGTAAAGAATCAAAATGGCAATGTCCTGCGTTTTATCAACACAGACTTTAATGGGGCGTTTAAAGCAAGCTCTAGCTCTCTTGCACAGATGGGATCCTTTGACAATCTCAAAGGCAGGGATCTGCTCCTTAATTTGGATTTCTCCATTCTTTCTATGACAAGATGCCGAGCAAACAATTCGCATGCGTGATACAGGCAACAAGTGAATTTTCAGATTCGGCCTTTGTTCAGAATGATTTGCCAGAAATACTTCAGCCTGAGAATTGCCTGGGAGGAGTTCAGCAACGACGATTCAAAATCCAAGCGTTGTAGGTGACATTTGAGCAGTCATGTGGTGGCGGCTCTGCCCTGCGGTTGGCTCAGTGTAACCCTCCAAACCAAGATTCTGTTGTGAATATTTGTGGTTTGGAGTTCAAACTTCATTTTCTTCAAACATTCTCCAACACTCAAGTCAAGCACACTCTTTCCTGCCCACAGGCTTCTTTGCTGGAATACCACATGCAAGCAAATTCAAGAGAGACCCAAATGCATCCCAGGCTAAATCCAGGTCTGATCAGCAATTCTGCCCTACATTTACAACCGAATAACCACAATAAGACCCTTGTTCTTGGTTTCATTCTCATGTGTACTGCAGCAATGTCTAAACCCCCCAACGTCCCCAAAAATAAGGCTTTCGTGCTGCAAAGGACCTTATTGGAAGGGAAGAGACCATCTCATCCCTCCTGAGGTCTCCTCGCTCTGCAGAGGAAAGATGAGTTGAGTTGCTCTATGTGTTGCAAGATGACATCTGGCCAAGGACCACTGGGTAAGGGCAGGTGTAGAGGAGGTACCTGGGCAAAGCTTGCAGAAACATGGCCAAAATATCAAAAGGAGTCTTTGGGTGATTTGCTCTGGGCCTATATACTGGTGTATTTTTGAAATACCTGAAATGAGGGACAGATACACTATAAACTGTATTTCAAAAGCTTTCCTTCCTGCAGGAAGGACACAAAGAAGATTTTTTGGAAAAGTGTTTGCTGCTGTTATTTTTAAGTCAGCTTAATGCCTTAATGCATTTCAAGAAGCAGTGGCTAAAAAAAAAAAAAAAAAAAGAGCTGGGAAAGAATTAAAGAATTATTAACACAAAATTCAATAACATCCCCTTGCTTTCTCTGAGGTATTGCCTGAGTGACTGCAGCATTTACAAAAGGGATCCTAATCTGAAATGAATTTGCAGCTAATTCAACCTGTAGGCTAGTGACTCTGGGATTTCCTAGATAATACAATCCAGACAGTAATGTTGATGG
The DNA here is from genome assembly GCF_963082525.1 of Nesoenas mayeri. Taxonomy (NCBI): domain Eukaryota; kingdom Metazoa; phylum Chordata; class Aves; order Columbiformes; family Columbidae; genus Nesoenas; species Nesoenas mayeri. The sequence goes on along the minus strand of NC_137547.1, from coordinate 10,103,797 downwards.
ATGTTAAAGACTTGCCTGTGTAACTGTTGTAAAGCTCTGTCATAAGAACAAATGAGGCATTATTGCTTTAACAAAAGTAATCCCACTGCACCCGTAAATTCTGCACTCTTTCAATATCACACTATTATTAGTTACAGTGGCTTAGTGATGTATCTTCCTTCAAAGAGGCAAACAACACTTTACTCTAGGATATTTCCCTGCAAAAAGCTTCACATAAACCATTCTTTTTTTTTTCATTTTATGTATTTTTTTTTTTAACTCAGAGTGAATTTCATGTAGCAGGTTTTCTTACCTACATCAATAAGACTGAAGAAATGTGGCCAGTAAGTAACAACTGATACCAGGGCCACAGGGGCTACAAAAGCAGATGATGATTTTCATTACTCTGTATTCTGCTCCTGCCTCAGTCCTGTAAGGCAGGTCAGGAGGGGTGGGAGTGAAAAACTAGCCTTAAACAGCTAAAAGAGTATTTTATGTCTGGAGGACACTGAATAAAAATGGTTTAGTTGCTGCATATTTTCCTAAAGGCTTCTATTGAAGCCACAGATATTTGGCTAACCTGGACAAGAATCTTTTCTACATTCACCCCAGAGCTAATGTATTTTATGGATTTGAGTCCTGGACCAAGCCTCAGTTAGAGCATCCAGATTTCCATCCTTTTCTTTGCTCTTGAGTAAAATAACCAGCCTGTCTTTTTCTTTCCTAGGCATTCAGTATTACCAGATATTACACCCTGTGCCCATAATCTATTTTTTTCATCCAATGCTTTAGCCATCCTCTCACATATTTTATCATCAATTCATCTTTCTCAGAGAGGAGTCCTTCAAAAGAAAAACTGAACTAAAGCCAGAATAACTCTTGACTTTGGTAGGAGGGAAATATTGACCAATGGTGGAGAAAAAAAAATGTTAAATTTACAAACATCTTACTTACCAAGTCCTGCTGTGATGTTACTGTTAAAACTCTCCTTGTGAACTCTGCTGACCTCTTTTGCTGATAACTTCAGCATTAAAAATACAATTTTTCATGTCTAGTAGTCCTTCTGTTCCTAATGCTTTCCAGACTTCCTTCTTTCCTTCCTAGCAAATAGCTGATGGACTTGAGCTTTCTGCTCAGACACCTACTCATTAAATCCCAGGGGCTTTTTGCTCACTTCTGCCTTTCCTAATGCAACCACTTTAGATACAGGTCTCTTAAAAGAGCATAAAAAAGGGACAATCTAACCAAATTCTTCAAATGGAGAGTTCTCCTGGCATAAGGCATTTACCAAGCCATTGCAACTGCTTGCAGAGACTTTCCAGCTGAAACTGCTTATGGGGTTTTCCAGCTCTGATCAAGGCTTGGGAATGGTTTGGTTCATGATGTGAAGAGACAGGTTTGGTTCGTAATGTGAAGAGCCACCCTGATGCTCTGCTGGTCCTCAGCATGGTCCAGCTGGGTCCAGAGCTGAACCTTAAACAGTTTTGCATATGTTGGGCTACAGGAAGAGCCAGAAGAAGCAGTGGTGTCACCAGTTATCAGAGATAACTTGGCTGTGCAAGGCAAACATGGCCCTCAGTGAGAGCAGCACTGTGGTTTTGAAAATAATAATAATAACATTGGACTATGTAGGAAAAAATCATTGTTATTAGGAGTCTGTCTCAAACCTGTCTTCATGCCAAAGGTTAATGAGAAGAGGGCAGAAAGGGGGACAGGCACCTGATCTTCCTTAATTAATTTGACAAATGTCTTTCTGGCTTCTGTCCAGTTCCTTATGGAGATAGAGCTCTTGGATGCATTCAAAATGACCTACTTTTCATTGCTGGCCAGGATTTTGCTGCTTTGTTGTTATTGTTGGACTTTTCTGCTGCCTTTAATATTGTTGCTCGTGAGATTTTTGTCCTGTGGCAGACGAATGGCCTCGATGTGTTTGTGTACAGGACTTCTCTGACCGCTCATGACAGTGACAATAAAGCATTGCGTCTTGAGTGATCTATCCTCTGAAGCCCTAAAAAGGGTTTAAAACCTCTTTTTTTCATTTTCCCAGTGCTGTGCCCAGTAAATATTCCTTATGCAGAGCTCCCAGACTTTCTCTTGTGCCTATTTGCTCCCAGTGCAGGATGGACAGATGCTTGATATTCATCATCACCAGCATAAGGTGGGAAGAGAAAGATAATCATACCCAATAAAAGCCACTGAGGAACCTGGCCTAGGCACGTGGTTTAATGACTGACTGACATATTACCCAGGAACGTGACCTCCTCCTCCCACCTGCTCCCCAAACCAGGGTCAGGGCTACCCTGATTCTGTTCTGGTTACCTCAGGAAGGACAGAGGGGTCATTTCCATCTTCAGACCAGCTCAGGTGACATTCAGGAACCCTGCCGATCTACATCAATGTCTCATATTTTTAAAAATACAGCTTTGGAGAGGATAAAATCTCTGCTTCACTCCCACCAGCTGTTGCTCTCCAGGACCAGTTGGCTGAACCCCACGTGCCTCCTGCACCAATAAATATGCCATGTGCAAAAGATGCTGCTGTTCCTGTAAAAAACTTCAGCTCAAACAGAGGGTGACAGGGACCTTTCCTGCAGCCAGCATTAGTCTGAGCCTCGGACAGACAATATTTTGTGTCCTGCTTTTGGCAATAGGGGTTTTGATGAAAATAAGTTCAGGACTTGACTATATGGGCTTCCATCCTGCTGAAGGTGACAATGAACATTTATAAAATATGCAGTTATCTTATCAATAAGATAACTTAGAGAGTTAGCAAGCAGCAGAGAGCAGAGGCTCATTTAAGATGTTACAGACACTTCTACAAATCTGTTAAGGTAGAAGAAGGTTCAGGTAACAAGTGCATTAAAGAATAATGAAGAAATTGCAAAATGTAACCCAGAACCGATAGATAGACAAGTGAATATATTTAATACTGTTTTTTTCTGTTGAACATGTCATTTCCGCTTTACTAAGGAAATAGATCATTCATTATCACCTATCAAATGCAAACATGAAGGAAAGGCAAAGGTCCGTAGATGTCTTTGCATTAGTCCAGAGATGTTGATGGCTACTTAGTCACGTTTGAAACTAAAATAGTATTTTCTTGAAATGCTGCCTTTGCCAAATGCAAAGTGAGCTGACATCTGCTTGGCTAGAGCTGGGCTCACATATGAAGCAGTTCCTATACTGAACAAATATTTCCAATACAAAAAAAGAAAAAAATCATTAACCTTTTGTCATTAGCATTAGCTGTTCTTTGAGCTGCTCAGCAGTTTGAATTAGTGCACCTGCCAAAATAAGCACCAAGTGTTGTTACCCTCTTAGGGACAGCCCTGTTCCATAAATCACAGCATTTCAATGACAGCTAAATGTGTTTTATATCATATAGAGAGCCTGTGTTTATGAATGTGAGATAAAAGGGGTTTAACCAGTGCAAACACTGAGACTACTGTATGCAGTCTGGCTCTCTTTCACAATTTTTCCCTCTTTTTCTTAAAGAGGATTTCTATTGCCCATGCACATGCTTGTCTCCTAATTTTCTGCCAGTTTTGTCTGTAGGTGATTTTGCTTCCAAATCTTTCTGTCCTGAAGTGCAGCACATAGTCCCAGTAAGTGTCCAGCTGGAAGCAAAGGGGATTTGGAGAAATTAATTCTCTGTATGTACTTTATATCTTCAGCTGAAGACACAAAGATGCAGCCTTATTCATCTGTAAACGTGTATTTTGCAGAGTTAATTCCTGTATTATAAACAACTTCCAAAAGTCCAGTGACAGGATAGATCCCTCCTGTTTTCAGTGTTTGAGGGCTTAATTCTTCACTCTTTGTCCATAAACAATTTTTCTGTGGTACTTTAGCATGAGAAGGAAATTCACAAAAATGCATTTATGTGTGCAGGCAATTAAGTGACTTGTTACAGAGAACAAATCTTATACAAAAAATTGTATACAATCTGTCACCAAGTTTCCCAATTGCACAAAAACCTGTTTCATCCCAGGGGTGAAGAAACGTAGATTATTGGTGTTCTGAAACTGTCCAGAGACCCTGGGATGTCTCAGGGGTCTGGTTTTACCCCTGCTACTTTAAAGCATCTTCTAAATAGAACATGCTCTATTAAACCTGAGCCTGCTTTGCTGTTTTCTCCTGTGATAGTAAATTCACCTGCACAGCTCTGACATCAGTTACCACTTGGACAAGGACTAACACTGTTGTAAAATGAAATTATTAATAAAAGTTTAAATGTGTGGTTTTTTTCAAACTGCCCGCTTTTTGTAACCAGCTCAGTTTCTATTTATCACTGGGAGCTTCTCTTTGTGAAATTATGGTTTAAGCCATCCCTGGCCATTCTCAGCTAAAGTAGTTACAACAAATAATTAACAAAAAAATAAAAACAAATAGAAAAAGGAAGGTTGGTCAGCAGTCCAGGCAATTCACAATAGAGCAACCACTGACTCATTATTTATAAAGAGTCTCCATGTAAATAGATGAGAACACTGTAATTTTCACTTTCATTCCAGTGTTATATTCAAAGGCCTGTAATTTATTCTAACTGAATTTAAATCCCTTGGAAAAGCATAACGAGAGTGTGCACATAGAAACCACTTGCTGTCTACAGCAGGAAACAATCTTCATGGATGTCACCCTGAATTCCTTCCAGAAAAATATATTGAGCTGAAATGATTGAATTAATTTTCTTTGCAGTAAAGGTGGAGGAATAAAATAGTTCAGATAGAAGGTAGAGACTAAGTTAATGTTGAAGTCTAGTAGCAGAACAGGACTAAAATGTAGAAGAGACACATTTCTTTGTTAGGAGTTATGTGTGTGAATTTGGTTAAATCACATTGCAGGAAATCTTATCCCCATGGAGTTTTGCCATTGCCAGTGAAATTCAGCTGCATCTCTCATCAGATAAGGATCTCAGATGAGTTCCACACCTGGACTGAAAGAACACTGTCCTCCAGAAGGGGTACGAACCCCAAACCAACAGTGATGACCAGAAGATTTTAAACAGCTGCACTTTGATTTGCTCATTTCAGATGGAGCAAATGACTCTGTGAGCTGGTATAAAGATTCACAGGCATGTCATATGGAAGGCTGGTTTCCTCTCCCAACAAGAACCTTGCTGGGAATCACAGTCACTGCTATATGTCATTCTACTCTTGAGTAATACTGTTGTGTCGGCAGCACGGCCCCTCCGGGAAAGTGGGAAGTAATGCCAACTCCTGCAAGAAATTTGCCACCCAGCTGAGCTCTCTCAGAACAGTAGTGGCTTTTCTGCACCCTATATTTGTCAATAATTTCTGCTCATGGGGTTGGTCAGTTCTTTGTGGCTAGGGAAAGTTGTAGCCCTTTATCAAATGCAGCTCTCAGCCCTGCCAGATGTGATCTGCTTTTCATTTAAAAGTCTTGCAGAAAGCAACCAAGTGTCTGAGCCGTGCCCAGTCCTCCTGGGCAAATTCTTTGCCACCTCAGATGTTAATTCCTAGAAACTCTATTGTTGAGAGCCACGGTCCTTAGAGCTCTGCTGAGCTGCGGATCTTGGAGAGGCTTAAAGACATTTTCTGCTGCAGTCGTTTGGAATGGCTCCGCATTACTGCGATCTCCATTACAACACAATAACAGGAAACGTTTCGGTGGCCTCTGCAGTACTTGGCATATTATTTCACTTTAATGCTCGTATTGTTTGAGCATTAATAAAACTGGAAACTGTGATATAATTAAATCCATTCTTCCTACAGAGAAGATGACTGTCTAAGATAGTGGCAAGAGCAGCAGACTCACATGTCGCCTGGAGAAGAGAGAGCCTTCCCCTTGCCAAGGCACAGCAGACACGTGCTTGGGTTTATACTCTTATGCATAAAAAGAGCTCCAGTTGAGAGCTGGAGACCTCTTGTACCTCTGGATCCAGCACTGTGAGACTTTATTGCTTGAGCTGTAAGATTATCCTGTTAGACCAAAGGATAAACTGTTCTCATGATGCACAACCTGGGCCACTCACGGGATAAGATTTTACATGCAGAGGCCAAATAAATGATAGTGCCATGGCTCGTTTGAACCAGCTGAAATAATTATCTGAAGCCAGGGTTCTGAGCAACCTGAGCTGGTGAAGATGTTCCTGCTCATGGCAGGGGTGGCACTGGGGGAGCTGGGAAGGTCCCTTCAACCCAAACCATTCCGTGATTCTATGATTCTATGATTCTGTTATGTCATATCTCTCCAAACAGTCTGAGTCAACAAAGTCCCTCGTGTATTCAATCTCCTTTGCTGTATGCTCAGAACTGTTGCAGTGACCAAGAAAATATGTTCCCCGAAATGCAATGAAGATTTTCCTTTGGCCACACTTGAAATTCTCCTCTTTTCAAGAGTCCAGCTGTAATTGAATCTCTGCCAAACTTTTAATGTGTCCTTTTGACTCTTGATTGAATCAATACTAAGAAAAAGTCACTTTCTCCAGTGTCACAATACACAAATTAGCTCAGAAAATTCCTGCATCAAGGAATACCACAGGTAGTTAATCGTTAAACTGATATTTTTAAAATGTTGATGAAAATAAAACCATGAAGAACATCCTGTGTTTAGTAAGTTTTATTGGAGATACTAATGGAAAGTTCCTAGAAACACTTTTTTCCCAGCTCAAGAAGTTATTAGTGCACTAGTAGACCACAAAGATTCAAATCTGGAATTGCAAAATATTGCTATGAAATAACATTACACTACAAGTTTTCAGATTTAATCTCATACAGTAAGTGTCTCTGTGTGATCTCATCATAGGGCTTTAAACACTAAAACATTCTTTCTGTAGCCATCAACTTACACAAAGCTTTCAGGAGAGTGATTTTCCTCCTTCTTTGCTATCACTTTGAAAAATGTGTCTGCATGGTGCACTTTCCAATATAAATGCTCTGAGGAAAAGGCAAGAAAAGAGAGATTATTGAAGCTGCTAAATTCTTCTTCCACTAATGAAATTGAACAAACAGTACGGAAATGAAAATTGATTTTTATGTGTTGTACATATTTAACTCCAGCTGCAGATTTTGCAGGGCTGATCCAAACATCCCCATTTCCCTGGAAAAGTTCAGAGCTCGGGGGAGGAGAGCAGAAAAGAGGGTGAATGGCTGACCAAGCTACTCAAGGTAATGGTAAAACTGTTCAATATATCATTTTTTTTTTCCCCGTTTCTTAGTCTACTGCATGCTAGCAGAGACATTGGAAGGATCAGAGCAAAACTCAGAGCTTCAGAAATAGTGAGTAATTTGGGAACAAGCGAGAGACGTCTAAACTGGGTTGCTCTTTCTACTTCTGCAAATCAACTTCCCAACCTCAGCCAAATGAAAATGCTTTTCTTCCTTTCCACACCTATCATAGGGAGCTAAAGTAACTCCGGGTCATTTCTTCCCCCTCCTACACACAGTGGAAATGGAAACTTTCGATTTGGTATTGGGTTCAAATCAGTTTACACCAAGCGGTGTAACACTGATCACAATCTCCTCCATTGATTTTAAGTTGACTTGGGATTTCATGCTGAAGTTCTGGTCAAAAAGACATCCTGCTTAATTCAAGTTTACTGTAGACTTCTGCTCCCTTCCCTGGATTTCAGGATGCAGCCGTTTCACAATATGTCATCCCAAACCTTTGCTTAAATGTCAACAGCTGCCTTTGTTGGCTACTGATCTAGTCAGAAGCTAAATTCTCTTCTGAGCATGGTTTTAGGAATGGCAAATATTTTAGATGGCTGTCATCATCATGTCTGAGGAGTTGGAAGAAGGTTTTTTGTTGGCGGAAGCCAGTTAGAAACCTGCGATGCAGCACAACATGGATTTTCAAAAAGGCTGAAACAGAAAAAGTTTGTCCTGTTCTTTGTGGGGAAGCCGAGAAGAATCCAGGTGTTTCTCCTGACTTCACTGTGAACCACATGCTGCGAAAGGTTACAAAATTGGAAGTGGGGGGAAAGATCAGAGGTTAAAGAGCTCGTATTTCTACATAACATGACCTTATCTCAGTGGCAACTCAGTTCTCATGATCTGCTGCTGTGTTCTCACAACGATAAGTCTCCTAAAGACACAGAAGAGTGTTTTAGAAAGGAAAACAGTAGACTGTGCTCACAGCAGTTTCTTTGAAAGGTTTGCCTGCCTGTGAGTTACAAGATACTGTACTTAAAATGTCAAATCAAGCAATCTGTTCTGAAAGGAAAATTACCAAAGCAATCACAGACCTTGATTTCCTCTAGACTCATGGAGTACAGACAAAATTATGAAAATCGCTTGGCCACCCAGAGCCTTAATGTCGAAGTCCCAGGTCAAGGAAAGCTCAGGCAATTAGCCTGCTGCGCTAATGACATGCCTGTTTGATATAGTAGCTGAATAGCACCCTGATTGCCTATAATATGATTATGCACATTTTGGGTTGCTTTAAAAAAAATTTGATGCCTTGGAAAAATAGAATCTAATTTCTCCGGCATTTCTGAAAGACCTTTGTCTCCTGAAAAGCAGAGGGCATATTTCAGCTCCTTATGTTTCCACAAATATGTTATTAGATTCACTCACTGACCTACCTTTAATGAGTAGAAGATGTCATTTTTGAGGAGGATATTAAAACACAGTGGCATGAAAACATTGTCCCATCACAAAGCCAGTTTCTCTTCACGTCCCGTTTAAAAAGACACAAGGAGGTGAAAGAAGGTCACTCCAGGTTAGATATCATTAACAATCCAGTTACTGAACAAACAAAATAAATTCTGGTAATCAGAAAAACACTCCCTTTTCTCCCCTTTAAAAAGAAGACAAATTTTGAGCTGATCTGTCATTTTGGACAAGTTCAAATACACTTTAATTTTATTTTTTTCTTCCTAGGTGACATAATTTTTCCTTCTGGCTGATACTAGAATGGGTGGCATTGAGGAGGGCAGGAAGAGGATTAGACTTAAACTTTCTGGATGTTCTACATCCTAATGAAAATCTTTGCAGGGTCACCCATAGCTGTGCCACTCTGCCATACCAGAGACTGATTTACAGCCAAATGAAAAAATAAGCAAGGAAAAGACATCTATTCTCATCGAGACATATAGCCAAAACACATCAAGCAAGCACACAGCAAAAAAAAAAATAAAAATGTTACTGTGAGGAAATGTCCAAAAGACACCTAAGAACTCATTGGTTTGTGCTCAGAAGCCTATTTGTTGGTGATATGTTGAATTAATGTCACAGGTAAAGCAGACTAGAAATCTGAGCACAAACAACAGCTTGAGATATTCAGTATTTTTTCAGGACGTGGGGACAAAGAAGCCAGTGACACAGCCGAGACTAGAGCTGCACAAATGTGAGATGAAAAAAGGGATGGAAAAAAAATTCCCAGACCTAATTCAATATTTGGTTTGGGAGGTGATCTGGCTTCTTTTAATCTAGAGCTGTTTGCATATTCCGACCAGTGGGACCATCACTCTCTTCAGCTGTGCCATAAAGCATCACTTGTAGCGTTTGGGGCAAAACCGCAGCGGTTACCTGCACCTCCTGAGCGCTGACTCTGGAAACAGGTCAAGGTCCTCCAGTTTGGAGCATTGCAACTTTTTTCCTGGCATTATGTCCCTGACAGTCTAATCTCAGGCAGGACTATTTATTGACATTTAAAAAAAAAATAATAATAATAATAAAAGAAAAAGAAAATCCCCTCTTTAGAAGGAGGAAAGGGAAATCTAGAGGTGATTAATACCGTAGGTCTCACATACAATGACTGTCTGTGTCTCACAAATGCACCAACGAGATTTAAAGCTGATACTTTTTGGTTTCCCAAGGAGAGGAGTGGGAGCTTGGGAAAGCTCCTGACCATCTTCATACATATTCAGGGTTTCTTCTTTGTTTTCTGATGAAGGGATAGGCTCTGTCCTTAGACTTCTGAATGGTCCCTTGACACTAGCCCTGGAGATTTTGTTTTAATTAGGCCAGCCTGGAATGGTTTGAATTTGGATCCAGTACTGACAACATAGCAACTTGGTTTTAAAGGGGTTTTAACCTAAAAGGAAGTGGAAATCTTATGTAAATTCACTTCTGCAATTTGAAAGTTTTTCTGTTCAAAAAAAACTTTCTTTCCTTCCATTTCTCCCTTCATTTCTGGTGCTCCTGGAGATTATCAACTGAGTTTGTCAGAAAGGAGGGGAGATGAAACCACTAGCAAAAAAAAAGCATGGAAATAGCATTTTGCACTAGACTTTCAGCTGAAAATAGATGTCTATGTCAACATTTATACCCTGTGCTCCACTTTTCAGATGTGGCACTAAAAACTAATCCCCATCACCAGCCAAGCGACATCCACTCCAGGAAAGGTCCCAGCACTCCATCCGTGAGGGCTCCTGAGAAAAGGCCTCCCAAACCACCTGAACTTTCAAGGACCAAACCAGCAGAGACAGAAGGAAAATCAGTCAAACCTCAGAATGAACTTTAATAAGAAGAATGAGCTGGAATAGCTAATAAAACGCATATGAAATCCTAAGCAATGCTGATTTTCTCTGTAGCTAGGTGCAGAAATGACCCAAACTTCTTTTCTATATTTTTATAAGACTTTATACTAAAATGTGGTCACTCTTAATCAGCAGAAAAGACTGATTTTGCAACCACATTATTTCAAATGTTGTTTTCCTGTTGTTAATAATGTGAGAAAAGAAGAAAACAAAGCTAAAGATGTGAAGATGTAATTAACGAACACATACATCAGTCCACTGTGCTCAGTACTAGAAAGAGCAGTGCATCAGTAAATATTTACAGAACTTTAATATATTGTGCTTCTATAATACATTAACCCAAATAGACTATATATATGTTACTTGGGAAGATGTTACATATTCTGGTTTCGCTCCTTTAGTTTTGGATCCATCATTAGTGTCTTACAGAAGGATTATTTGAAATTCAGACTAGCAAAAAGGGAACTAAAGAAGTTCAGCTGCGATTCATCTAATTCAACATGTCTTATAATTATTTTGTCCCTCTCTGCTAATGACTTTCTGACTCTTTTATCCCCTTAGTACCCTAGGGATGTACAGCACTATCTGTGCACATCAATGTTTCTCATAGGACATATGTTTTTACTTTGTAGCAGATTTTCTTCATTGCTTAAAAGTAGCAAATAAAGGTCTAATAAAAATTGATGTTTGTATCCCTTCAACACCAGGTATAGATTTTCGAGGCAGCAAGTAGAATTTCATGTTGGAATCTGTATTGCTGGTGTTCCTGCTTCTCCACACAGCCAGGAAAATAAAATCAGGCTGTTGAGGCTTTGGAAGGGAAAAGCAAATCAACCAACAAATATTTGGAGAGGAGTAATTTGGGAAATATTAGATAAACTTTCTTTCCTTACTTTAGTACAGGAAAATTATCTCTACTTCCAGTCTCTTTATATCCCTAATATTATTTTTGCATCTTCTTGATCTCTTTTTTGCTGACTCATCTGTCATTTGAGACTTTTTCTATGTCTCTAGTTCATACGTCCTTTATTCTACATGAATCCATTTTACAGCTATAAACTTGCCCTGTGGGATTCATTCAGAATTTTTAAAAACACTCAAGCTCACATGAAACCTCTTAGTCAATATTTAATTTAGACTCGTACATGAAGACCCTCAAGTCATTCTGATTTCAAAAGCAAGAGGGAAATGTTGACATGGAAAAGAGTTTGCTGCTGCAAGAAGCCAAATGCCTCTGGCTTGCAGAAAATACTCACCCACATGAGAGAGTCCAACACATCTCTGGAGCTGCCACCGTCACTTGTAGCTGTCGTTGTCACTGTCTTTTCAGTCCCAGTATCTTTAAGATCTCTCAGTCAGTGCTCTCCATATTGCATAAATAAAGCTGGAACACCTCAAACATCCCTCTGCACTGCTCTACAGGATGAAACCTGTGGATTGTCCCACTGCCTTATTCTTTCTGAAGCCATAAATCCCCAAAGGTCCTCAAAGCTGTCCCCATATTGGAAGAAAAAAGATACATTTAAATTCACTTGATAGAATAAATAGTATTGAATGGCAGAGGTCACTACATTTTCTTCCACAGGAGATAAGAAAAGCTGAATTGGGAGGCTGAGGTTCTGCATGATGTTTGAGGGACATCATCTCCCCTCCCTAGGCAAAAGTCTCCCACCACATGCATTGTCAGGAGTCTCTGTGGTCTCCAAAGGCTCTTACATCACTCACAGCCCCAAAAAGGAGTATTCATGCTACCCTGCTAATAGAAGTGGCATCTGCAGAGAGCTCTGATGCACACTTGGGCTCTTTCTCCTCCTTCTTCTCACAGGCAGGTTTCTGAGATGCTTTGCAGCTGCTGGTCATTGTGCTACCACCCCTCTATGACAACTTTTGGCTTTCTTGAAACTGTCTGATTTTAGGTTCTTTGGGTTCATATCTCTTCTCTTCTTCCCTGTGCATATGTCAAGCAGAAATGAAATGCTGTTGAATGTGAAGGACACAGATCTCCTAAAGCTCTGGTTGGTGCCCAGCAGATACTCCCTGGGGAGCTCTGACCCTACTCCCCAGCATCCTCTGTCACTCGAGTTCTTTCACCTTTTAGTGTTTATTCATCCCCATAAAACCACCAGCCCAACCTGCTGCTCCAGCCAAGGGCCCTTTCCAGCCTGTGAACAGAGCCGAATGTTGTAATGGAGACACAGATCAACGGCTCACATTCGCTCTTGATCTACTCTTGATCTGCTCCAGGGCTTCTGGCAGGAACATGGGGAGGCTGAAGGTCCATGAGGGACATTTCTTTTAGCAATACCTGCCTGTCCTCTGGGAACAGCAGTCAGACTCCTCACCCTGCAGTAGGCTGGAGTTTACCCTAAAGGACTGTAGTAAACTCATTACCTCTGTGGCTCTCCTTCATCGCAACTTAACAGCTTTTTATAGATTTTTGTTGGATCTGAGTTAAAGTGCTCGAAAAGCAGTGATGTCCTGCCAGTGATTTAACTCAAACCTCAGACAAAAATGTTCCCTTTGCTCTCTGCTCAAGCCTGTGGACCTGGGATGTATTTCTTTTTAACAGAAATGCTTTTTTTTTTTTTCTTTCCAAATCCCTAAAGAAAAAACAGACAAACTTGCTTCAGATATTTTACCATTAACACATCAATTTTTGTTGTAAGCCCAGGCCAGTGAGATGGGCAGGATTCATTCTGAGCAGATTCTGGCACTCAGCTGATCTGCAGGTTTTTAAAATGCGATCAAGAAATTCACACCAAAGGCTGCACTTACTGGAAACCAGTCCCTGAGGTGTAAAATACTGGTGTTCCTGCTGTATTTTTACAAGCCAGGTGTGCTGGCAAGAAAGCTGCAATGGTCCTGGGGGGCAGGTAGCTTGACAGCTTCTCTCCAACACATCTTTGCAGGTTCATGGAGCCTCTCCAGACCCAAGGTAGATTGGTCCAGGCACCCTGGCCCTCTCTGGTGGCCGTAGTCTTTGGAGTTGTGTGGGGTATAGGACATGGAGCATCCTGCATGTCCCTCATTCACTGCTGCTCTGAATTTGGGACAGCCCAAAGAGAATCAGTCTAGACATGAGGAAGAATTTTTTTTACGATGAGGGTTATGAAACACTGGCCCAGGTTGCCCAGAGAAGTGGTGGATGCCCCATCCCTGGAGACATCTCGGGTCAGGCTGGACGGGGCTCTGAGCAACCTGGGCTGGTGAAGATGTCCCTGCTCATGGCAGGGGTGGCACTGGGGGAGCTTTGAAGGTCCTTCAATCCAAACCTTTCTGTGCTTCTGTGATACTGTGATCAGAGCCTCAGGTGTTACAGGTGGCAGGGAGGGAGGAGGGGGATTTGAGTGGTCAGATCAAGCCAGGGGACAGGTTTCTGGCTAATTACAAAAGACTTTACTTTTTGGGAAACACAGGTGCCAAGACTGCAACAAGGCAAAGGCCAGAGCAAAAGCATGGCCTGAAAGCCATGAAGTCCCTTCTGGGACTGGGATAAAGAGCCAGCAAGGAGCAGGACTGACCCAAGCAACCCCATCCCCTTCAGGCCAACTCCCATCCCAGCTCATCCAGCCCCTCGTGTTCTGCCACGGGAGATAATGAGCCACCCTTGCAGCCCCCATGGTACCCGGCACTGAGCACAGCCTTGCCCACAGCACCGTAAAACATACCCAGTATTTTTTTCCTATTACTTAATCATAAAAATCCCCTTAAAAAAAAGAAAAAGAAAAAAGAAAAAATCATTTGGGGTTTATGCTTTTTCCATTCTTAACAAAGAACTGTTTCTTTCTTTTTTTTTTTTTTCTGGGAGAAGTCGGGAAACTGTTGGAGTATGTAGGGCGATCATCTCTGCTTTTCCTGTCGGTGACAAGGGCAGCAGTGATATAATGAAATGTACATGTTCTAAGTGGGGCTTCTTCATTTTTAAGCAGTTGCCAAAGCTACATAAATGGGACTCCTTCTTTTCTGACCCTTTGCCCTACTTCAAATGAGCTTTTAAACCCTTTGGAAAACATGCGGTTTTACTTTCAACTGCATTAACGCTCATAATGTGTTATTTTGGCTCTCCTTGTATATTCAGGTTGAAGGCATAGATTTCATAGATTTCGCCTGGTAATGTTGACAAGCAAGCCTTACGCAGGGGCTATCAAGCACCCAAGTCAGCATCTTTTAAACCTCTGTTAGCTCAGCTGTATTTTTCTTTGTACACCCAAATACTTCTGGACATTACAGGAGTCTCCGCACTCAACATGATCCAAGCAGTTCATATATAATGCAGTGAGTGTCCGCCAAAGGGTACGGTTGGTGTCAAAACTCACCTGGGGTTTACAACGCACTAAAGAAAATACTAGTGGCATCTCGCCCCGCTGGCAGCCCCCCAAAAACCCCCGACTTGGCACTCGTGCCAGCACACGGAGGGACAAAACCAGTGTGTACCGAAGTCTAGCAGACTTGTCCACCTTCACCATCGGTATTTATTCAGCTTTGTGCAATAAGAATTTGCATTTTAAAAGGGCGATCCTGCAGCTGGAGCGAACCTGGGCTGCCAATAAGAGAGGAGAGGAGAGGAGAGGAGAGGAGAGGAGAGGAGAGGAGAGGAGAGGAGAGGAGAGGAGAGGATGAGACTTTTGCGGTTTTCAGGGGCAATGAGGTGTCTTTCTCCTGCAAATCCCCCAAGCAGGAGACTGCAAGTGGCCTGTTTGCAGATATCCTGTGTTGTACGAGGTTTTTTTTTTCGGTTGTTAGTATATAGTGGCTTTGTTGATAGTTTTCAAAGCTATAGACATGTGGCAACTAAACTGTGTTACTGTAAACTACTAGAAAGTCATCACATAGTAAACTGTTTTTGACCTGATACATCTAAATAGTATCTTAGAAAGGGGTTACTGAGTCTATTCACACCGCACATAATGAACGCAGCTACAGTGGTAAAATTAGAGCCTCGTCTCCCTTGGTTCCTCCTAGAAAGAGCAGAGTGAGTTGGATTCCTCCAAAAAGTGGTTCCGAGCAGCCCAGCTCTCATGATTTCTGGATTTTTTGTTGGTTTTGAACTATTTTATCAGCTTTGGCGAGGGATAACCTCATTCTCTTTCCTACCCTCCACTCCCACCAAAGGGGTGAATCCCATTTCACAGTGTTCCTTCTCTCCAGGCATCCCAGGGAAACCACTAAGCATCAACAATTACAAGAAATGCAACCAAGGAGCAAGGTGACATCAATGGTCTTTATATGAGAGCTAAAATTTATGGCTGCAGGTGATGGTCAGGCACAGAAGACAGCCACTTTCCTCAAAAATCCCAATATTTTATCCATAAAGAAATGGAAAGTGGTGGGGGGAAACCTGTGCTGGAGCACATTTTATGGAAAAGCATCTCAGTGCAGGTTTTTGGGTATGTGACCAATGATTTAAAAAGTTATGGTGGATTTTGCTTCAGCAAAACTTTTTGTTAAAGTCATATTTATTTCTTTGGGTTTAAGTAATAACTTAAAGCACTCCTACTTTTTCTAACACACTATTAACAGTATAATTAATTCTCAGCAACAGGAAACAGAAACTTTTCTTTTTCACTTCATCATCTCAGAGTCAGACCTTCAGTCTTCTTCCAGGATGCCTATCAAACAGATGGCTTTTATACTCATAAACATGTTGAGCGCAATTTTCCTCCTGCTGAGTGAGAGATTCAAAAAAACCAAACTTCCATACTACTGCTAGGAAATTCCAAACATCTAGAAATACTTTTACAGACGTTTCTTGGCAAATGACTCTAAGAAATGCGTGTGGTTTGAAAAAGTCAACCCCAAAGCAATGAATTTCACTTATGAAAATTGAGGGGGGTGTGAGGGTAAGGGAAGGAAAGAAAATAAGAAAAGAGGCAGACTTCTATCTGGAGAACCAAGTGTGCGAGGCCTGGGATGCTAGGATGAAGCATATTTTAGTTCATGCTCATTTGTAAGATGGAACCTTTCAAGTTAAACTGGATTGACTTTTTAATGAACAGTGTCCAATTTTGAGACAGTCTTGGCAAATTTATCAGTTCAGGGATGGAAGTTGGTGGTTCAACCACAGTTGGAGTGTAAGCCAGGCAAATTTTTGGTGGTTAAGACTAATTTTAGAGGGTGAAGCTTAAGGGATGCAAATCCATGCAAGATAAAATCCTCCTGGATACAAACAATCGCAGTTCGGTGTTGCTTTTTAGCGGAGTTCTCATTGATGTAAGGCCTATTTGTTTTCATAAAAACTGTTCTCACTCCTGTTTACGAGATGTTTATCCTGTTAACTAATCTCTGGACACAGACAATGTTGATACATGAGTGGATACCTCTGCTGAACGCTGTGACAATAATCCAGATATTTCACCTACTAAATACATGAGACATTTCGGTGTCTGCCAAGGGTTGCGTTGGCAGACAGAAAACCTATTTTCTCACTGATGAACACAGGGGAATTTCCAGAGGAATTTAGCCATCAGCAATGAGAAGTGGGGAAAATTATGGAAAGTCAGACTGATGCAATCACCACACAGTCCAGCATTGGCTGGAAACTTCAGAAAAAAGTGCAGGGTACATTTTTAGGGGCAGCATTTTCTTAAGGTGAAACGACATGCACAGGCACAACTCTGATGTGATGAAATAGCACAGCACTAAATCCAGTATCTGAGCTTTGGACTACCAGCTGGATAAGTAAGATGTATTTAATGAGGTTTGGAAACCTGTGATGCCACCACTTCTCCCTTCTTGTTTTCCAAGCATTAACCCTCCCCACAATACTTTTTTTTTTCACAATCGCTGTCTGGCTGGGTGAGTTTCTCAGTATTCTGCATTTTCTTCCCTCTACATTTGTGTTTGTTACATACAAAACCATCTCCAGACCCCTGGGAAAGGTCTCATAAAAATTCAGGAATTATATCATTCCCATGCTGTTTTTAAGGAAAAAACAATCTGTTTTTTTGGAAAGACTGTACCAATCATTAACAGCGCTCTCTCATCCACGCTCTGTGTGTGTGTCTGGTTACCTTGCCCTGAGCCAAACAGCTTCATTAAACCTCGTTTAAGTGCTGGCTGTGGTCAGTTGTTGTGACTCCAGCCCAAGTTGGAGCAGAAAATCGACAACTTTTAAACACAAAGCACATCTCATTGGGCCAATATTATTTTCATACTCCTCAACATCACTGTCTGATCTGTACAACCAATTAGACCCGTTGTTAGTCTTGGCCCCGTGTCAACAAAGTATGTGTGGATCAGACAAATACGAGACTTCAAATACACAGGCATATTTTTTGACTAATACTGTCAGATAAGGTACTGTTATCTGCACCTTTTCTCTGAGCTGGCTCTAACCCTATTGAAATTGTTCTATTTTACAAGCCGTATGTCAACAGTACCTGTTTATGGAAGGTGACACTGGCTCCCCCCCTGCTGCTGGTGTTATCGATGAGGAAGCACTAAGTGGGCGTGAGAGTGTTTTTAAAGTACACTGCAAAAATAAAATAACAAGAGAGTCCTTGATTTATCCATCTGTTAACAAAATAATGAGTCTGCCACCTATAAATGTATTGTTCTGTCCAGCATTCCCAGGTCTTCTGTATTCATTTTTAGAAGAAATCCTTGTTTCTTCTCACAAAAGAAAACATTAACTGTATCTTGGAAATCAAACTATTTGTTTTCCTGATGTTTGATGGTCAGCCTTCAGCTACAAGCTTCTTGTTTGTTAGTTTGTTTGCCTGTTATGACAAGTGATGCTGGTCTTATGTATAGAGTGGGAGACTGAAATTACTGTCTTCATCTAATTCTGCTTTCCTGAAGCCAGTCTCAATGCATGTCAGAAGCACCAAGAACCTATTGAAATCCTACTTGCAGTGTCTGCACAAGAACCAGAGATACTTCTGTTATTTTCCTCATTAAGAGCCTTAACTGAGTACTTCATACTCGTACCTCATGCGCACAAATACAGGACTGTATATATGCAGGAATTAATTAATTCCATTTTTTAAAGGGTTGTGTTCCTGGGTTGATAATCAACATAATACAGTGCTTTTCAAAGCAATTGTTAGAGCTGCATTAACTCTTTCTGTCCCAGTCTAAAGCAAACAAACACAAATCCTACAGGTGGCTGTGTCTATCAGATGCTCACAAATGAGATGGCACATGCTGGTGTGGTGTTACCGTTCCCTGTGTTGGGTCCCCAAGACTCTTATAGAGAAAGGCTTTTCTCTTCTATGTGCTCATAACTGTGACAAAAGCTGTAAACCATTCTTAAAAGGGTGTAGCTACACTTGGAAAATTCAGAGCTTCAGTTTTCCTGTTATATGGATATGTGGGTGGGTGTATATATGTGTATGGGTGTGTGTTTGTGTTTTGGGACACTGTTAGATGACCGCACTGAGCAACAAGATAGCACAGTTATAGACAACACAATTTTTGCATATTTTGTTAAACTTCAAGAAGAAAAAGTGTGGCTATTATTTAAGCAACAGAAGGAAAAATAGCTGTTTGTGTATATGTGTAGGATGCATATACTTACATGTATGAATAGTCAAAATACATTTTCATATGGTAGCCGGATGGGTTAGAATATGATAATATATCACACCCATACTTCCTTGCCTATCCACACTTTTTTCTGAACATTGTAGCCAAATATACAGTGAGATTTCTACATTACTAACTTCTCTATCTAAGCAAAGAAAAAAACCAACTTTTGGAATATGATTTAATATTACAGTTCCATTTACCCCACACATATTTTTCCTGTCCACACTCAAGTAATCTTTTAAGCCTCCATATTAAGACAGATATTGATTTTTACTGGGAAAATCTTGGAGGTAGGGGCAAAACTACTACTACAAGCAATGCCAAACTTCTCCAAATCTAGGTTCAACAAACCAGAAGTTCCTGACATGTCAGTGATGTGCTAATATCAGTCCTAAAAAAGAAGAAAATCAATTTGGCCACACATTTGTCAAAACAAAAAATGATTTTTTATGTGCATTTCTGTGTCTCATGCGAAGTAACTGATGCCACCTTTTGCATTAGGTATACCTGGTGTTCAAACACACTAGATTTCCAACTATGTCCTTAGATTTCTGTTTGAATTGAGGAGCTAATAGCATGGCAGTATTATTCTTATTTTATAATCAAAATCAGTTATTTTTTTTTGCATCTTTAGAACAACATTTTCATGCTCAGGTGTGCTGAAGCCCTAAAGGACATTCACAGCAACCAGGCTTTCCTTGTGACAGTTGATGATGCATATACAGGCGGAAAACATTTTCATCAGGGAGTTCTGCTCATTTTACTAACAGTGTCCAAATGTGTTTTTGTAGAGAAAACAATGTATATGTGAGGTTTGCTGTGATCAGACAGCAGTAGCCTCTTGTTATGTGCTTAATGAGCTAAAAAAGACAAGCAATGAAGAGACCTGGTACCAGACATAGTCCAGCTGTCCCAAAATTATTCCTCTTCCATTTCCCTTTTACCGCAAGGCTGGGTTACAACTGGGTTACAACTAGCCCAGATGAGGTTTTCCATGGACCGCAATGGGATTTGGGTCAGGCTCACAGTAGCTAAAACCAAGCAATTGCATTAGAGGGAGGAAAGGAAGGAAAAATAGTTCAACATTGTATGCTGGGCCAAATTCAGGAGATGCGCTAGGGAAAAATCATCCCATCATTGCTTTTCTAAGGAAATGAGCATCCAGTGCAGAGACATTGAATTCTTTTCAGAATGATTTAAAATCAGCTTTCTGAGGGGGTGTGTGCACGTGGAAAAGTCAGTTTGAGACATTAATATATTCCTTTTGTTGATAGTGGAAGAAACTCTGTTTCCTTTGGTCATAGCAAAGAGTAAACAAGACTTTGATAGTCTTGGCAAATGAAAAATTTTATTTTTATCGAACAGTGAAGGAAACGCTGTGCAACCCTTGCCAATACATTGTACACTACGTGACACATCCCATTTAGCCCCGCTGCTCCTGATACAAAATCTTCACAGCACATCTGTTTCACCAGGACAACCTCATGGGTATGTCCAGGATACTCTTCCTTGGCTCCATGGCAGGAGGAAAGGGTTCTTACAAAAAAAAAACCCAACTTTTCTAAAGCAGCCACCAAGGTCAGGGAGACCCATCAGCAGCTTTTTTGTGTGCTGCTCTAGATGGCACAGCATCAATACCAGGGACATTTATTTGAGATCTTTTCTGCATGTTGCAGCCAACATGCTAGAGGTGAAGATGGTGGATGTGTGCAAGGCCCAGTCTCTCTGGAGGAAAGGGCTGCCCATCTCCTGACTCATTTGGACCAGAATAAGGACTCTAGAAATGACAATTGTTGAAAGGCAACATCGGCAATATGGAGATGTTCCCATTTCTGGGCCTCTCAGCACTATAGAGAGCCCTTCCCTTGAGCTGATCATGTGTGGGCTCACCTCTCCGAGGAGATACAAGCCCTTATTTGTGCTGGAGTCAGCTGGTATTAGCTAGATAATGCTAGTTGAGCCCAAGATAGGGTGAGAAGGACTGAAGAGAGTTGTCACTCCCAGCTTGGTCCACCAAGGGTTTGGAAGGGAGTGACTTCCACAGTGCTCTCCAGAGATCAGCTCCATCACAAACACAGGACACTGCTTGTGGGCTTGTTGCTGCACAGTAACCAGCTTCTACTGTTATCTGGTTTTCCATTAAAAGAAAATTTTGGCTTCTCACTTCTTTCTACATCTTCCTAATTTAATATTGATACAGGGACCAGTGTTTTAAAACACCCACATTCACCGTTTTGCAATGAAATCTGATTAAAACTGCAGAGACAGGAGCAACAGCTTGCCACTGAGGGATTTCTGAAAGCCTGTGCCTTTCACGGTGGAATTTCGCTTTCTTTTTTTCTTTTTTTCACTCCGCAACAGCTGGCTCTTAGCAAGCAGACTGGTGCTTAAACCGTCTGATATGATGTGAGAAAGCAAAATAATCACCTGCCAAGGATTTCATCTTCATAAAAGGCAAGGTGTAAGATCAAGTTTCAAAAAGTGTAGGAGTTCGGCACACGCTGTGACACCAGCATGAACTCTGAGGAACCAACTTCTGTTAACTTTAAAAACACAACATTCATCTCCTTGCCCCGTCGGCCCCTGATTTTGGCAACACTGGGCTCTTCTGTGAGGATAACTCCAGAGAAAATGGAAAAGAGAATATAGAAGGAGCAGGGAGGAGGGAAGCTTCAGAAACTGGTGCGATCCCCAACCAGCTCCATCAGAGCTGTGTGTTCCTCTCCCATAACAAAACACGACAGCACTTCTTGTTTGCAACACAGTCCAAAGTACCAGCTTCACACTTGGCTACCCAGTGAGAATTTGACCACATACATGGATGATGGAAAATGGAGAATAAGGGCTTTCTTCTCAGTAGACACATGAAGGGAGTGGGTTCCTCCTGTGAAGAAAATTGTTTGGACACAGTTTAAGCCTTAATAAAAAGTTGACAGGGTTGCTGTCATGTAAAAACTCCCCTGTTCAGCAAGATGTACTTGTGTTACCATTCCAGCTTTGGAGAGTTTAAGGGACTGGTTTACTTTTCATCTTTAATTAGGTTTTTGCCTCATTCAGCTTGTAAAGATAAAAAAGATTTAATGGTCTCATTTGCTAAGTCAGTGAAGTTGCTGGCTGAATAAATATTTACATTGTTACATAGTATTTTTGTTGGTTTAATGATGGATGGATGGATGGATGGATGCATGGATGGATGGACGAAAATAACATTTATGGTTTTAGTGAAAACCTGTGTGTCTCTTCCTTCGTTGATTCTCATCTTCATTTCCACCTCTGCAAAGGAAAAGCCAAAGCAGGTAGCAAAGAATGTAATTCAGATTTAGCGGCCACCAAACTTTTTTCATCCCTGGATCCTAAAGCTTTTCCCAAAAGAGAAATCCACCCCTTTAGCAGATGGGGAAACAGATGCCTGCTGCATCTTGGAAGGGATCACGATGTTCATGGGGTCTGTCCTGCTGCTTGCAGCCCGTTTTTTACACATTTAGCTGGTTCATACGCACCGCCAGCCCATGCAGATAAATTTTCCAGTGCTTAACTGCATGTTTCCTGTGGATCTTCAGCATCTGCACACTTGGCAAGCTGAACCGCAGCGCTCCCTCCGTCAGATTCAGATGATGCGCTGTCAGCGGGAGCGGCGCCGCGGGCCAGTTGCACGCGTGGTTGCGAGGAAGAAGACTTGGCCCATCAGTTCTATTTGCTTTGGGCATGCTCCGTGCTGGGTGCCGAGGCAGGCAGCAATGATTCTGGCTCCTTGCATCAAGCTGAGATTCCTTCCTCCCTCCAAAACTACATGCAGAAGATCTACCCCAGGTAAATTAAAAGCCTTCTCTCAAAACTCTATAAATAATGATCAAGCACAGTGTACTCGAGCAAGCAAATTAGTACAGGGTTTTCCCCCTCTGCTCCAAATTGTCTGGGTCATAATTTCCCAAAAGTTTCCCAGCTACATTTATTCATTTATGTATTTCTGAATACAGTTTTTTATAACCGTGCAGTCCTGATAGCTCACTGAGACATTTTTTCAGCACGTCTTGTAACAGTATGTTTCTGGTAGCTGTGATGTTTTTGAGTAAAAGACATTGAATTTGACACTTCTAATTCAGATTTGTGTGTCTGGGAGCTCCTCTGATTTTCCTGCTTAGCCTAATAACAGATATTAAGAAATTACTTCCTCCTATAAACTTTACCTGGCCCTTTACATGTCAAATACATATATATTACATTGCACGTTTGGCTACAAAAGTGATCATATTAATTAGCAGGTATTTATATGTGTATACGTGTAAAGTGTATAGAAAAGTCTGATTTGGGGAAAATTTTATCACAATCTTTTTAGGGTGGTAAGAGATCCACGGGGAGGCACTGATCAGCTAATTAGACTTCTCTCCCCTCCCCTCGATTTTTCTTGCCTTCTATTTTCTGTTTCCAAACCAGTACATTGTAATTACTTCATTAGGAAACTATTAGAAGGGAACAAGAGAAGATGAGTCACTTGCTTTCTGTCCATGCTTTTATCTGATTGTGAGAACTGAAGGAATTTTAAAAATCTTTTCTAGGTCACTGATCCTTCCAAGCGCTCGTGCCCATCGTCCCTCCCCTTTTCCCCCGACTCCAAGCGATTCTGCAGAACTTATTGTGGGGACAGGAATCTACCCACAAGAAGTAATTTCCAAGGCCTGCTTTTCAATAAGAAAACAATTTATTTCCTCTTCATATTTTGGTCTCTCTAGATAAGGAAAAAGAGCTCGTCACTACCTTATTTATTTTTTTTTTAATTATAATTTCTTGTGAATTACATTTTACGGCTCCCAGGCTTTGACTCAGTTCAGAATTTCTTTCAGCTTGAAAGTACTGGATGGAAACATTTAAAGACAGGGAGAAATATTTCAAATAAAATAAAAACCTTTAAAATCTGTGTGTTGCAAAATACTATTCAACCCACCACTAGGTCCTATTTGACGATATATTAAAAGAATGCTTTTTGTATTTCAGTTACTTTCTTTTTTTCATGGACATCTGGGTGTTTTCATTCTTTCATTTTAACCTCCATGTCAAAAATATGACCAAGAGGAGCCACCAATTCCATATTTGATCTATAAAATCAGTGATCTGGCTTTCAGAAAAGCTGAGAGTTCTGCTTTCATGATCAGGGAGGAAGTTTCCTGCCCTGTTTAAAATGGAAGCCTTAATATTTTTCCATCAGAAATGTATTTATCTTCTTCTGGAAAGAAGGTCTGGCACATTTTGGAGAAAGTTCCCTCAAAGAATGGGAACCGAGTCCTTTCCTGGCTATTTAATCACAGTATCATCTTGCCTTGGTGTTTTCCAAGCCACTTTACCATTGACTTGCCAAAACATGTGAGGTCTGCTTGCCCTAACTGCCGCTTGGATTAAAAGTGATTGACAAGGGTTACAATTAAGGTCTGATTCAGAATTCAGCCGGCTTAAATTCCTTTGGTAAGAAAATACTTTGATTCCAGAAAAAAAAAAAAAAAAAAAGCTAAAAATACTCCTTGTGTTAATAGTCACAAGTTAATATTTGAATATTTAAGTAGTATTGCAGCAAAAGTAAAAAATGAAATTCAAAGTAATGCTGAGCAGTGGCTCTTACAGTACTCTGAGACAACAACAACAACAACAACAACATGAGGCATTTAGATCAAAATCTCTGTGTTTCCTTCTGTGCTGAACTGATTTACATATTGATATATACCAGATGTTTCAGAAACAAATGCTGTAGCATCCGCTGATGGATTGGCTTCAGCTGCCTGCAAGCGACCACTGGCAAGAGTTCAGTGGGGGTATAATGTCACATTAGTCATTCTCATTTACTTTTTAAGTCCTATGTTGATCCAACAGTACCTGAATAATTTTTTCACGGCAGTAAATTACAGATGGAAGCCTACAGGGGCAGATGTGGGTAAAAAGGGGAATTTTTTTCCCAGATAACAGGAGAGGAAGGCTGATGCTGGAGAGATATTTTTTTCTGTTTATTTTTACACTGTTTTGCTCAGCTTTCTTCCCTGCATTGGATAAAAAGGCAGGGAAGAAAAAAAAATAAAAAGAAAGAAGTAGTAAAAATATTGCTCTCTCATTATGCAGTTGTTTTATTTTCACATCAGGCTGTCCTGATGCAGCCATTCCCAACGTTGCTGGAGGAGATATGTGAACACAACCTTAGGAGTTTTGATGTTTCAGCTGATGTGTATTAAGCGATAAGCCTGAGCCTCGTGAGTGTGTCTTGCTCCAGTGTAAAATATGGGTAGTGAAATGCTAGTGGTGACGATTTAAATGACAAATTTCTCATTGCTTTCGTGGAGACAGAATTTGAGAAGCAAAGGCCAAGGGCATAGACGTGGATCGGCTGAACTTTCTTCTAAATAGCAACAATAAACAAACTGAAGTCTCCCAGAGAAAGAAGTGAGGGCACATGGACGCATGTGTGTTTGCAGCTCCTCTAATGTATCACAGTGTAGTTAAAAGAAAAATGCCTGTTGGCTGTGCACAAAAAAAAAAGAGGAGAAACTCAAGTGCATAAAATCCTCCTTAGAAGAAAGAATTTTCTTAGAGGTGCAGCACCACAACTGTGCTGTACAAACAATGCACAGAATCCTGCATTAGAGAAAATTAAATAATCAGTGCCTAAGGAAACAGCCAGGATTTAGAGAGCTTAAATCCAGGCCCTGCTGTGATACAATAGCCTTATTAAGCGTGATATTTTATATACAATTTTGAGAGGCTGAAGGTTTTGTGTGGTGTTTGGGTAAGGATCAGCAGGATTTCGGAAGCTGTGACCTCATCCCGTATTTGATGCTATCAGAGTTCAGCCACCGCGATGCGGCGAAGGGCTGAGAGATTTCGCCAACTCAACGGCAGAGCCCTGCAAGCCTCAGTGTTTACCAGCCCAGAGTCTGTAATTGTTGTTCTTTTGTGGGGGGAAGTTCAAGCCCACCCAAAGAGCATTTCATAGTGCTCACCAAACCAATAAATGTTATAGTTATGAAAGGCCACATTCCGTAGCTGCTGGCCAAGGCTTAGCTGCGTGTCTCCCTTTGACTTTAAAGAAAATTGTGTGGCTAAAACCTCATGCACCTCTTGGAAGGCTTTGGGTTTGACCTACCCACTGAAGCCAAAGCATCTGGAAGAGAGGAAAAGCTTCCCTGTGACCAGGCATGGCAATTTTCCCCAAAAGGGTGAGGTCTTTGCAAGCTCAGGACAGTTTTTGCACTATCGCACCTCTTTGGACTCCTCTTCGGACTCCTCTTCGTTTCCTCTTCAGGAAACAATGGTTGGAACAGCATCAAGCAAGGAGGACATTGGGATGTCCCTTTTGCAAGTCTGACTTGTATATTTGTACCTGGCTACACAAATTTGTATCCAAAATACAAGTTTCTGTGCATGGCAAGGAGCAGGAAAGCAATATGGAAGCACTTACTACAGTGAATCACTGATGCAGATATTTATAAAGCACTAATTTTGCCTTACAGTGAAAGGAAAAAGACCCAGAGCCTGGGAAGTACCACAAAATGTGTAGCCTTGAAGTGTCTGCCTTTGGGTCTGATTAAATCAGATGGCAAAGGATGTTTTCAGTGTAGATTTGGGATTTAAAACTGATGAGAGATTATGTGTGGAAAATTGTGTCTGGGTTTATTCTGCCTTATAAATTGGGTGTTTGGATATGAAACTACTTGGGTTTAGGCTTGCTTGCAAAGTTATCTTTCACTATCCATGTAAACATGTTCTCCAGACTAAATCAGACCTGCCTAGAGGCTTTTTTTTTTTTTCCTCTTTTTTTGAGAACCAAATTCTGAGCATGATACAAACATGGCCATTAATATTTATTTCCCTAATAACTGAACACAATCACTTGCTCTGACTGCATCTGTAAATCTCAGAGTATAAAAAGATCCAAATTTTTCTTAATGCTCAGCACATTGCTGAATTCATATATTGCTGTTACCTTTCCTTCTTATCGCATTAATTTTTTTTAATCCAGAGTGAGATTCCAAAGTTCCTGACACTAGGACATGGGAACACAGATTCCTTGATGATTTCTTAGTTTTTTCTATCTAAGAGCATCATATCACAATTAATTCTGCCGAACGCTTAAGAGCACCAGGCACACAGAAGAGGACAGCTAGCCCTGTGGCTGAGACCGTGGTATGAGAACACGAAACTATAGCTTTGCTTCTTGCTGCTGCCACCATTTTCTTTTGTGGACATTGACCAGTGAAATAACCACATTTAACACAAGCATATCTTCATCATAAGAGAGAATTTCCAGACATGCTACTACTTATCAGACGTCAATGTATATTTTGTGCAAAATCTACTTTATTTTGGTCTAGATAGCTAAATGCTCAGATCATCATCATCTGTCGTTATAGAAATTTCTGTTATTGGATAGGTTAAGCAGGACTATGCAGGAGCATTGAAAAATAATTAGACTTTTCAAAGTGTGGTATACATCTGCTCTGAGCAGAACTTTGGATGTATTATCTCTGAAATCTGTCTTAATTCAGATACGCTTGGGTGCGAATAAGGTTTCTAAAAATGAAAACTTTAAAAAAAACCAACCAAACAACAACAAACCAAAACCACAAACAAACAAACCAAAAACAACCAACCAAACAAAAAAATCCACAAAACCAAAACCAAAACAAACAAACCCTTCCCTGAGGCTTACTGATGACAATCGATGACTGTCTCTAAACTGGCTTTGATGTCCATCGGGTCAGGTTGTAACAGCACAGATAAAGTCAGACTGCTGTTAGCAAAACGTTCTTTCTGCCTGAAAATTAAATTAGCCAAGTCTGAGATATTTTATATCCCTTGATGACCCAGCATGGCCAAAGCAAAGCAGGAATCCACAAGCCATCTGATGTACTTTGTCTTCTGCTGTTTTGGGAAGCTTCTCAGCTGACATGAGAAGCAAATGTTCTACAGGCTCATGGGGTCTTTCTTGGGGTTGACTGGTTTATAGCTGGAAAAAAAAAATTCCTCAGCTGGTTTCAGTAGCTATTTGTTACCAACTTAAAGATCAGGTTCTTCAAGGTAAACTAAAAATGACAATTGGAAAATAAACATGAGCCACTTGGTGTGTGTCCTCTATTGGACTGAAATGTGACCCATGTGCTGAGAGGTTAAGGGGTTAAATTGTGCTTCAGTCATTACAGCCCACAAAAAAAAAAATCCAGGGTAAACTCAGAGCTCATGGCTTTGCTGTAATTGTGGGGTGAGGTAGCTCTGAAACCTATCATGCTGCTTCATGTGGCTCTCTGATGATATGTGATATCCAGTTTCTTGAGCGTCATGTTTATCAACTGCTTAGGCTTATAAGAACTGACGTCAAAAAGTGTTGAACTGCCACGCTCTTCTTGCTCTGGTTGTCATTCTGAGCTCATAAGAAAAGCATCAGGCATGTTTGCACATGGCAAAGTTATTAAGAGCCCTCACAGAAGGGTTTTAAAGGATGGAGTCTCACCTGGAAGATGGCTGGCTTGATCTTAGCCCTTTTCTTCTGGCTGGAATACCTATCTCATAAAAAACGAAATGGGCCCCAGAGAACATTTATGTTCCCCAGCCTCAGCCCTCCCTCTGATTTAAACCAGCTCCTAGTAAGAGATTTAAGACCACCCTGAATATAGCTGCTTGTCAGCCCTGCTCATTTGGGGTCAGAAAACAGCAAAGCATTTCAGCATGTGCCCAGAGTTTGGGCACCTGCTCAGTCCTGTTGACTACTGACTCTGAGATCCTCCTACCTTACAAACATAAAGTGTTTCCCTAAAATTGGCATTTAAACATGTATTTTTGCAAAGAACAGAGTCCAAATGTGGATTCATGACAGAAGTTGAACATGAGAGATTCATTTTGAAATTCTTAGCTACAGGCTTTGGGGAAAAAAAAAATCTCATCTAGCAGCACATGTGTTAGTTTTCTTCTTCAGCAGAAGAATTATTATTTTTTTTTAAATTAGTTAGGAGAAATAATTTATTGAAGGATAATGCACAGTGGTGCTCATGAGACCCAAGTCATCCCTGTTAACAGACATCCAGAGACAAAGTATTGATTACTGTTCCCAAGTGAAGCACTCAGAACAAGATTTTGAAATGCATGTAAAACATCTGCTTGCTGTGTTCGAATTTTCTTCTGAAATAATGGGTAACTCCTTCTTCCAACTGTGTTTTAGAGTCATTGCCTTTTCTGACAAGTCAGTCAAAATGCAAGAATTTAGAATGTTAAAATGACCAATGAACTATTTGACCAGAAACAATATTTTTCCAGTTGTTTCCATCTCTCCAAAACTCCATTTTTTGATGATGGGTTTATTTGACAACAAAACATTGTCTTGCTCTGGTCAATGGCTAATAGTGTTTTAATTCTGGGATGCATATATAGTTAATATTTTACACATGAGCCTACTTGACTTCTTTTCGAGAAGAAGCCATTGGATTTTAGAAAACATCATCAAGCTGTCAGCATTAAGTGTAGGACAAGTTAATAAAGGCTTGAATAAATCACACTGAACTTCTCTACTATTCATGATGATTGGTGAAATATGTATTTTCAGAGGTAATGAAATATACATTCACAGTACAATTGCATTATTTCAATGTAGCATTGACTCTTTGTCACATTAAGTCAGACCCTTTACCTCCTCATTTTTCATTTAAAATGTGTGGTGCTCATGTCTGTAGCTGTTCAGAGCAGATGTGGATTAGGTCCAAGGTGAATGGCAAGTGATCACAGCCAGTCTTGGTGTTTGTGTTTCTGTAGGGTGTTATTTCTTCCCTCCTTATCTCAGCAAGGTGAAGGACCACATGAGAGCTTATCAGAAGAGCAACACACTGTCTTCCTATATTTTCCTTATCTCTAATTTGTGGTAACACGTTTAGATTGCGTGCAACAAAAAAGTTAGCCATTCACAAGATCATTTGAAATCACTTCAGATTCTGGACTGCCCATTTGTAGGAAGAGGGAGCACAGTTACAGAGGTAGGAACCTTGGTTTATTCCTGTCTTCCCCTGCACAGAAAAGAGCAATGCAGATTAACAGTAAAATTAGCTTGTTCAGAATCAGTTTATTGAGCTTCAAACTGTGAGTTTGTCACTAATTTACAGAGCAACTGCTGAGTTTATTTTTCCCTCATTTTGGTGGTCTGTAAAATGGGTTTTATTTTCTCGATTGTTGGTCTATTTAAGGACCATAGATTGTAAGATCTCTTCCTCAAAGGGAATGAAGCTATTTTAAGTACAAGCGTGAAGTGTTTCAAAATCCTTGATTTCTCACTGCAAACAGTGCTTCCAGCCAATTGCTTGTCACAGCCTAAGCTGCTTTATCAATGGCATGATCCATGGTCTCACTGCGTGACAAGTTAAAGGCAACAGCAATGAAGGCTTTTCCACAAGACGATGGTGTTTTACTCTGCTACTGCCCTATGTGGATAAGCCATTAAAGGGAAGGCAGCAGTCTTGTACTCTACATCAGCACATTGCCACAGCAAATTACTAATATTCAGTAAAACCTTTCTGGAAGATCTGATCCTGGCATTTCTCAAAAGCAACATCAACTTTCCTGAGGGTTTGAAAGATGCATCTTTCCCCCATGGTAAATGAGAATGGAGCAATTAGTATCTGGAGAGTCCAAAGCAGAGATTAAATACTGGCAACACATCTTGGAAATCATTCAGTGTGCTCATTACTTCGAACTTCTTTCAGTGAGGAGCTATACAAATAAGAATGGCCAATTTTAAGTGGAGGAGTAGGTTTTTCTGTAACAGTATAAAAATGAAGTACAGTAGCATGACCTTTTCAGAATGGTTCTAAAATTCCTCTACCCACCCTGGGCAATCCCATATCTGTGTGGTTCACATTACCGAGAGCTCTGCTCCCAGAAACATTTGCTTTCGAATGGGCAGGCACTGTTAACTTTCCTCCCTTCAGGGTGACTTCTTTTAGAGGTCCAACCAAGCTCCTTTTCAGTTCTGCCACTGTCTTTCCCTGCACAATTGTTTAAAATATACTGTTTTCCTTCTTCAGGTCGAAGGGTGTTGTATATTTAAATTTCTCACGCCTGTTAAAGTTTTAGAAAGTATCATTTACAAAGTCAATACCCGAGAATGGAAAACATCTTCTAAACTTTCAAACAAATTCTGGCCATATTTAGAAGGCAGCGTGTGACTTTGCTCCCCATCTATAACCTACATGCTAATAGAAAGATTTTGCTACATCTCCATCCTGCCTTGGCTGTGATTGTAGATAAGTCTCAGCCGAGCAAGGAGCCAGTGATTCGCTTACGTTGTACATTATAGCCTATAACCCCGGCCATGGCAAACACACGATAACAAGCATGAGTGAGCTCCCCAAGAGACGGTGCTAAGGGCTCCAGTGGATTAAACGTTCTCAAGCATGACTTCTTCCAAAGGCAAAAGCCAGGGAAGCGCTCAATGCAAGAGGCAGACACTGCCAATTAAGGGCCTTGAAGGATTTTCCAACCCCATCTTGTCGAGCTACTTGCTGTATAACCACCCAAAATCTGCTTTGACGGGAGATCAAGTTTGCCATTTAAAGATCAGCAACAGTGGAGAAAGGCTGAAAGATGTTTGTTTCGCTTTGTCCTTTCACTCAAGCTGGATTTTTTTGCTAATGTTTTAGGAATGTTTCCTTATCAGGACTTTTTTTAAAAAAAAATAAATAAATAAATACAGGCAGCACTTTGGCAGCCAAAAAGAACAATATAGATTATAAAATTATTTAGTATCCTTATTTTATTAACTAGCCTAGATTGCCTGATCTTATGAGCAATTATCCATATGAGTAATTCTCCTGCATGAAGATCTTTGTGGAAATGAATGGAAACATTTGCATAAGCAAAGTTACTCACATATCTTCAGATTCAGGACTTAATTTCCTCATGTTAAATTCAATAACATGTTGTTTCCTTTAAAACTTATTTTTCAGTGAGAAACAGTTCTCTTCTTCAGAGGAGAAAGTTAGATGGAAATATTGCATTTTGATAAAAGCTCTCTATATCCCTTACCTACACATTAATAGAAAGAGTTTGTTAAATGTAACTCCCCCATCAGCCTTAACTGTGATTATAAGGAATTCTCAGGAGATTTATGAGTTGGTGACTACCTTATACGTTGTGTTTCTTGAACATTTTTATAAGCTCTGAGATCTACATAGATCCACGAAAACCCAAGGATTTCCAACAATTCCCACCAGTCATTTATGGGGTGATGCCACCAAAGGTTGGTAGCCCAACATCTGCAGAAAACCAATTAAAAACAAAATAAAATAAAACAAAACAAAACAAAACAAAACAAAAAAAAACCCCTACAAACTCCAAAGCAAACTGTTCGAATATGTACAAAGCTAAAAATCAACAGATGAAAACTGCATAACTGATAAATCAATCAAACAAATCACCCAAAACACACTGTTTACTCATGAGATTCAGGAAATTAGAATTTCTCCTAAATCCACTGGAGACATCACAATTGCTATTGATATAATTTGGATTATGCTTTGATACTAGGCTGACAGACATGCATGCAACCCCTGGGTTTATAGGTTCAAACATTACAAGGATGTGAATTCTGGCGATGTGGGTTTTCCACCACTTCATTTGTGAATAATGCTACAGTAGCTACTCTTAAACTTGCCCTCTGACATCTTAAAGGGAATAATATGCTTTATATTATGAACGAGGGTGCTATGTCATGAGCTTCATGTTTCATAAAGGGTTCCAGAAACTTGGGCTCATTACTGAGTACCGTTCTATGACAACTTATTAACACTTTGAGGTATGAATGCTTAAGGCAAAACAGAAAAAAGAAGCATGACCCTGCTCACTAAAATATCCACACTCGGATACCAAGCTGATTATTTCAGTACAGCCCTTCTATGCAGAATTCTGTGATACTTCAGCTTAAAGAAAGAAAAACAAATTTAAAAGTCACCTAACAATAAAAGGAGGTTAGACAGGATTATTATAAGGTCCCACCTGATTTGGAAATGTATAAATGTATGCATGTGATTGTATAATTTTCAAATTTTTGTAAAGTCTAAAGGCACATTTCAAGATAAGTGCTATGAACACTTGGCAAGCCTCTTTTAAACATGTTGTAAGATTTTTGGACATAGCATGTATTTATAAACCACAAAAACATTCTATCTCTTGTTTTGTCTCAGCGTTAACTTGAGATGGTTAGCTGCATTGAGAATGTTCAGAAGAAACTTCAGCCACTTTTTGGAGAATAGATCTGGGAGTAGCATGATCACCTCACTGCAGGACAACATTTTACTTTGATTTTTTCAGAGTCTCTTGAGTTGAAATCAAAGAGCATCACCTAAAAAGTGACAGCAGAACCTATTAAAACAGAAAAGCTGTATTTCTAAACCTTCTCTGTCCCAGTGTGGCAGAGTAATACAGATGCCTTTGGGGCCCTTCAGCTTTTTCACAGAAAGACTATTAACTTGGATCCAAAACTGTACTTGGCCAGACATTTCAAGTCCACAGAGAAAAGATCCAAAAGGCTTTATCTGAGCCTGATAACCATCATAGCTAAAGTATGGCTTTACTCCTCATTTACATCACTGCAGAGGAAAGGAGAACCCAGTCCTGTTACGCTGATAAAGTTCAAGCAAAGTGAAACTGAGCTAATCCTTAAGATGCCTTCAGCTTATTTGTTTGCTTGTTGTTTGATGACATCAGTCAAATGCCCAGTTTATCTTTATTTTTACTTGAAATGGATCCTTGTCAGGGTTTGCCAGAGTTGTGCCAAAGGCATGTAGCAAAACCACATAAAATTTATCCAGTTTGATATTTTCTTTGTAAACGCTCTAAAATGGGCTTGACTCTGTCCCAAAGGATCATTAAAGTTCCTGAACTTTCTAGGGCAAGCGCGACCAAGTTCAAAGCAAATCTGGGCTTGATTTATGGTTCTGATTGGAGACCAAGGAAAAGTCAAATTTACAGTCTGAGTTTTATGCTGAGTTTCTTGTGTGCTTTCAGTCTGAAACTTGAAGCAAACATCAGGGGGCTGGAAGTCCACGAACACTGGAACTATTGCTAGTCTGATGCTCAGCTGGTGGAAGCTGGCACAGCCTGGCGAGCTCCCTGGCAGCTCACACATGCTGTGGAGACTTTGCTCCACTACCAAATGAAGCAGTAGGTTTGGTTGCTTTTTGTTAGGAGTGTTTAAAAGAGGAATAAAGTGACATTGGAACATGGCTAAATAGTTTCTGTAGAGATAAGCTGGGCTTTTTTATAGGAGTTGGGCTGGTGGAACGTAAGGTCCCAACCCCTCCAAGCATTTTGAAACACCCCAGTCTGGAGCAAAGATCATTAATGACTACCAGAGTCAGAGTCATGAAAAAATTGTTCCTGGTAAAAGGGTCACAACAATTCTGAAAAATTTGGGAGTGTTTTGGGAACACCATTTCAAGAGGCAGTTGCCAAGCGTGTAGGACTTAGCAAGGGACTCAGGAAGTAGGTGCTTTGCTGTTGTCACTTTTTATGGATGGCCCTCATCGAGAACAATGGCTCTAGCAGGAGCCATTGGGAGGGGAGCCAAGTGGAAATATCACATCACAGCCAGTGTTTGCTGTTAGTCTGAATCCTCAGCGCCTTACCATGACTTCATGGACAGAAAGTGTATATAACAAAAGAACAATGCATTTTAGGCTTGGAAGTGTAATCCTGGTTTGAATGCATAACAGTGCTTATTGGACAATGAACTCCTTGTAAGATCATGGAAAAACCATTGTTGAAGTTCTCGAATACCTTTCTGCTGCCAACCCTGGACCAGATTGTTATAGATTCTATTTCAAACAGTTTCTGAGAGTTTGAATGCTTAGTTTGTTTCAGCAGGAATCACCCCTGTGTCAATGATTTTCTGTTAATTCCGATCTTTGCTCCAATCTTCATATCCTGAGATGAGTTAATTCCAAGCCGATGAGCTTGAATCAGTGTTTTTCTTGGAAAAAAAATGTTCCAAATCACCAGTATTTCCCTTGCCACGAGTGCAGTTGTGTAGCACAATGAGGAAGTCTGTTTGAAGGAACCGTCTGTTCATACGGGATTGTCCCGCGGGAACGACAGTCGTGGCTCGAGCCCAGGAGTGAACTCACTCTCAAGAGTGCAGGGTTGCTCAGTGTCGAGGCCACACGTGAATAAGTTGCCATAGCCTACAAAGAGCCATTGTCTAAAGCCATCCAAGTCATCCTGGGACCCTACTAATTGGATGGGTAAACAAAGAACCTGTTGCACGACAGGCTTAGAGGTTGGTCCTCATTTTGACTTGAAGACACCTGAGATCTCTTCATTCTTGAATTTGTTTGTGCAGCACAGTGAATACAAGAATAGGGTTTCCAAGTCATGGCTTGATGGAGACCCTAGTCAGTAGCTCAAGTTGGCTTTAATTCTTCTTTTCTTTCCCTCCCTTTAAAAATTCTGAAACAAATTTTGGAGGAGTTGGTGTCTTGTCAAAATCTCCCTAATCAACCCTGTTCACTACTAGGAAAGGACAGCTAGAAACAACCACTTTTCCAGGAGACTCACAGTTCAGATATAGATGGACCCCCACAACCTACATCAGCATTCCACTGGTGTTGTTACAGCAATAGATGAGCTTGTACTCTGGTGTGAGCAAGTGATGGGCTGAAAGGAAACAAGACCCTTTGGTTTCACTTTGCTACAAGAAACCCATGCATTGCTGCAGGTTTTAAGAGCTGTTATAGGTATATACATTCTTCTGCACTTCCATCAACTCACAGCATTTAAATTAAGGCTGCCAAAATTCCTGTAATTCCCCCAGACTTCCGCCATCCACTAAAAAAATACTGTGAGGAAGAAGGAACAGGAGCAAAGGGAGGTATGAAACAAAGCCTTGCATATGCCAAATGTGGATCAGTGCCCAGTCGTTGTTATCATCAGGCAGATATGCTTGCTGCCAGGCTGACAGTGAACCTGCAAAGGCTGGGCTTTTCGGCATTTATCGTTTACTTGAAGTGCAATTTGGTTTGGATGCCAAGAGGGGGAAAAATTGCAACATCCAGAGCACTTTTGTACAGATTTTTTACTATTAGACATGTGGCAAATGAATAGCATCCCACTTGTATCATGTAGGGAAGGAAAATGAAATATTGCATGTTAAAAGTGATATGTCATTTGAATTCTGTTAAAGGGGCTGGGCTGTGTCAGACTACATCCAAACATGAAGTCTCTTGGTGCTGTTTTAGAGGAGCAATTTCTGACTTTTCTCTAACACTTTGTTTTTTTAACCACCCTTCCAACCATCTCTCTGAGGGAGCAATGCAGACCTTCTGAGGCTAGGAGGAGACTACCAGTTACACAGTTACATCACTGTATCAGCTTGGGTTTAGCATGACCCTAACATGGCCATGTGGCTTCCAGGCGCAGAAGAAACATATCCAGCCCAGATGACAGCGTGGACAGGTTTGTCTACAGCCATCTGTGTAAATACAGGGTCCTCATGTCCCAAATTCAGATGTGACTGTGACCTGCTCTTAATCACTTCCAACGTGGAGGCTGCTGCCCATTTTCTAATGCTACATCCACTAAATTCACCAAACCACCCATTTTTAAATAAGTTCCTGCATCATGCCTGACCTGGATTTGCGAGAGCCCACATGGCCACCTCTGCCAGGAGAAATATATATAGGAGAAGAGAAAAGCCCAGTTCTTGCAGGAATGAAAGCAGGTCAACCAGTGCAGATAGGTATTCTCACACAGTTCCACCTTGAACCTCACACAGGACCCCAACAAAATCAATGAGATTTGTGTTTTAAAGCATTAAAAATTAATGTTAAACATGAAACATTCTTTTTGCATTGAGTTGAATGGTTAGTTAATTCTCAGTCTCCAAATATAATACAAATCACTTGAGTTATTTGGCATGAGTCATGGCTTGATTAACATCTTTGGCATTTTTAGTAGGACTCTTAAATAATAGAAGTGGCATCTGAATGGAAATCTGAATAGGACAGTGAGAGGAAAAGTGCTTTTAAGGCTTTGGAGAATTAGCAAAAGCCTCCAAAATGTCAGAAGATGTTAAAAATTTGAAAACAGTTGAGGTCTTATTTTTAAAACAGTGTCAGAATTGATTTGTCCTTCATTTGTTGGGGTTTTTTTGGCTCCAGCACTGCCATTGTAAGTTAAGCAGACAGTAATGTTTCAAGTCAACACACAATACACAGCTCCCTGACTCCATTTCCACACA
The DNA here is from genome assembly GCF_963082525.1 of Nesoenas mayeri. Classification (NCBI taxonomy): domain Eukaryota; kingdom Metazoa; phylum Chordata; class Aves; order Columbiformes; family Columbidae; genus Nesoenas; species Nesoenas mayeri. The sequence goes on along the minus strand of NC_137547.1, from coordinate 10,066,599 downwards.
AATCTGAGTGGCTAAGGTATGTTTCTCCAAGTACTGTTTATGATGCTTGACATTGTTACATCACCATTAAAAATCTCTCTCTTTACTGATGTGAAAAACACATTTTGGAGCTTTCTAGGCCATTTACTTTGTCCGCTCTGTGGATATATGGCAGACTGTCATCCCTCACAGGCAATGATCGTGTAACTGGATCCAAAGAAAATTCTTCAAACTTTATTGGCCACGGAAAACTAAAGTCAATTGGTTAAAAAGAAAAGTGTTAATTATGTTTACTCTGGCATCCTAACCATGGAGAATTATTAATCATTAAGATCCAGATACATAAAGTTTGCTTTTTTTTTTCTCCCTAAACAGGGCTTTGCCAATTCATTAAACATCATTAAGTTGAAATAAGCCTCAGTAAGAATGTTTTTTCCTCATTTTTTTTTTTTTTTTCCGTTATCGCACTGCACTTGCTACACTCCATCAAAACAGTCCCCGCTATATTCCTGAAGGCCTGGAGAGGGTAGAAACTTTCTTCTTCTTGTCCTGTATAATTTTGGGGGGCATCCTAAAGGTGGACACAAGAGTGTCCATCAGTTTCCATTGATCTCATCTCGAGCTGAATCAGACTGAAGCCATGGGAAAGTGCAGATTTGTCTCCTTTGTCCTCCTTCGTAAAGCCAATTAGGATCAATGAGGTTCCTCTGTACACAGAACGTATTAAAAGAAATAAAGTCACAGATACACCACTAATGAATCATGATTGTTGCACTGGATCTCCATTCTCTGCTGAAATGTTTTCTCTTGAGAGGAATAGTGGAGGTTTTGTAGGGAAACAGCCTCTTTCAACCTCACCAGCAATCAGAGACTTGTTGCACTTCCAACTCTCCCTCTTTGAATGACCCCCAGTTATCGTTCAAGTTGGATGGTTTAGTGTGTTATAGTTTTGGAAACAGAAGATTGACACTATTCCTTGAATTCTGTTTAAATAATGCTAAAATAACTGCTGAAACAATTTTTTTATTCCACTGACATATGTAAAAATGCATCTGCCAGGGCTGCCAGGATCACTCTTCCCCACATCCTTTTCCAGTTGATATCACTAAGGAAGAGCTGAAATAGCAAATGAGTGTATCACCTGGTTTGCAGGCTCCTGTCTCCTTCAGATTTTGCCTTCATCAAAGAGAACATCCTTCCTTTGAATGCACAAGAGAGAAACAGGGAAATTATAGGACCCCATATGAACTAAACTAATAACGGCTTGATGCATGCAGTAACTCTGTCTTTGGTGATGTGTTCACATGGATGTGAAATATGAAGGGACCCCAGGGAGCCTTAAGCAACTTCACTCAGGTAATGCGAGCAGTTTAGTCAAGGCAGCAAAGGATTATTTATTCAGCCAAAAGATGGCCCAGTTTTGGCTTTGAACTCCTTTGCCTGATGTTGTGGGCACACCACGATTTTTCACTGAACTTCAAACATCTCAGGTAATATTGTCCTTAAACAGGCGTTGATCCAGATACAAGGTACAGAAAGAACACGGTCTCCTTTCCTTCTTTGCTTTGCAAATGCATAATATTATTTCTCCTTCCCGATATTTAGACTGACTTGTGCCTTCAGGCTCACGGGTTTGCTTTCATCCTGATACAGTATGAGTGCAGAATAAGAGTCACAATTCTACAGGTCAGATGTGGGATATTTCATCACTTATTTAACTTACACCTGGCTAAATCAAACCTGCACACACTGGACAAGTCAAGAGGCATCAGCAAATGCAAATACATCTCCCCAAAGATGTGTCCCTCAGAGTGGTCACCAGCAATTGCAGCTCCACATTGATGTAACCAGCCTTGACAGCCCCTAGTAAGGACATAATTCCATGTTATATTAGATAACTTACAAAGAAGTTAAACCGTGACCTCTCCTTCCTCCCTTCCCTCCTTTTTACCCAAGGGGGAGGCTGTAGGGCTGTGTCTGGGAATTAGAAAGCAACATGGGTGGTGAACCCCTGGTGCTAAGACTGTCATGAAGAATAAACCATATGTTGTGTCTTTGCATGTTGGGAGGTCCCAGCCCTGAACACCTAACAAATGTTTTTCAGTCTGCACAACTTAGCGCACCCAGGAGAACCATTTAGGAAGCAAGAAATGCCTGGAGAGCACAACCAAAAGGGGCTGACCTATTCATTTGTTTTCAAATGCGAAGCCAACAAGACCAACTTGAAGTGCTACTAACTCCAGGTTTGCAGTCTTCTGAAAAATCATTGCAAACACCAACTGCAGCTGTGCTGTGTGACAAAATTCGTACTTCTACCAGCTGGGAGCCCATTAACAAATACTCTCATGTTCTACCAGCAGCCAGTGACATCCCTTTCTCAGCAAACTGGCCATCTAAGAGAAAAGCAAGGGCCATGAGCTAAGGCTTGAACAATTTTCTCAACAAGAAGACCCAGATGTGGAGCCACAAGTTTGCAGCTCTGGGCCTGGGCTCACACCTTCTGGGGCAGGAACAAGCAAAAGGATGTGTGATAACATATCAGCCAGCTGTTTGAGATCTTGCAGCACAGACATGAGCAGGTATCTCCCCCCACTTTCCACCATCCATCACAGCTTTACTGGCTACTCACATTTTTGTTCTCTAATTAAAGCTTCTGTCAGGTGCTTTTAAATTATAGCCCTGATTACAGACTTTAGATCAAAATTCAGCAGGCTTTGGAACCTGCCATTTTATTTAATTACTTGTAGTAAATTATTTTGACACCCTCAATTAACAATGTCCATCACTTCAGCTCAACGACGATGAGTGTGAGGAATTTGCCATTTGATCTGTTTTGTCTGGTGGAATGGTGCATGGAGAAAAAATATCACTTCTGCATAAACTTAGTAAGAATTTAAGTAGGTTCCACCACTCAGATTAGAAAATATTAATAATTTCCTTTAGTCTATTAAAATTTTTGCTGCATACGCAGGAATGGAACTGGTCACTGGTGGAAAGACAGGATAGTTCTTCATACATGGGTGTGATGATAAGACCAGTCACTTAGAAGGAGGATTGCTCCCTGTGAAGCTCATTTAGGTGCTAAACATTCATCCATATGCAACGGTGCTTGATCAGACTCCCAGGACAACAACCCAAGTCAAAACTCTGCTCTGTATTATGGAGGAGCCGCCCTCTGAACACCCCGAATGACACTATGTGCGGATTGTCCTGTGAACCCAATGCTTTGATGGCCAGGGCAATATTAAACTCCATCATCCTCAGTCATTTTAACAGCTTTGTGGGTGTTGATGGTGGAGCTAATTAGCCATGTTCTTTAATTTATTAAAATCATAAATATTTCACTTCAAGGGGTTTTTTTTGGGGGGGAGAGAAGAAGGGGTTGGGAAGGTTAAAGGGAGACAACTGCATGAAATTCTTTGCCTGATTAAAATTTCTATAAGATACAGCAATATTTTACCTCTGTTAAGTGATTCAGTGGCACATCAGACCTGGTATCTCATTCTTTGCCCTGTTTATTTTTAATTATGGCTATTATTTTATTTACCATGGATAATGTTACGTCATGGTATGGTTGGCTGAAAAAGTCAAAGAGCACAAAATCATTTCAGCATCAGAAGCTTAAATAAAGAGCAGAGGAGCAACAAAACCATAGACCAGATAGAGTTTGAAAGTTGTAATATATTGCTCTACTGTGGAAGCTCTGGAATAATTTTTAAGACAGTATATACACAGATCTGCAGTTCTTTTGAGAAATAACCTGATATCCAAACCTTACCTCTAACAAACAAATCTATATATCAGTGTTTGCTGTTTTAAACAGAACATCTTTACACTTAAAAAGACTTGCAAGTCTTGCTATGTCATAGCAACCTCAGAAAAACTCTGTATTTCTCATGTATAATTCATGTTATGGTGATTTCAGTTTCACCAGAACTATATTTGCAAGCAGAGGTAGAAGGTGAGGGCCATGAAGTAGCCCAAAACCTGATATGGAATGAAAATTATTTTCCATCCCTTGCCACAACTACTACTGCCTAGAGCTTAAGAGATTAATTTAGACTATCAGAGAGCTGCATTTTAGTACTTGTTTTTCTGTGGATGCTTTCTATACCCATGGACATGTGGAGAACACATGTTCTCCATGGGCACCCATAAATGTGGTGCATGGTGCATTCTGCAACTCGACTGACTGTGGCCTAAGCATGCCTCAGTTTCCCTGATGCACAGTGGAGATGGGTCCTTATCTTATGGGTTGGGGTGGGAGAAAAGGGAGCGATCGGGTAAGACAAAGATTGTGGGGAGCTCAGGTGTCATAGTGCCTTTTATCAGCTGCAAAAGCCTGCGGCTATTGTAAATCATAAAGGAGGAGGATGAGAGGAGGAACTGATCCCGGAATGTGAGAGGTGAGATAAAATAAACGGAAAATGCCAGGGCTAAAATCCCAGCTCATTCCAGCCCAGCCTTGGCTGAAGTGGGGATGGGATTTCCCTCAGCAGCAGATAAAGGGGCAGACAAAATGATGTTAAAATACCTGAGATTACCTGTCCTCCTTTCTCCCTTCAAAATATCCCCTCTCTCCATCCCCAGCATGGGAGATGCCAGAGATATATGGCCCATTGTTCAGGGATGCTTGGGTAGATGCAATCTGTTCCTCATTGTCCGGTAATAGCTTGATTATCTAGGGGGTGAAAATGCAGAGTGGTTGTGCCCAACGAACCATGAAATTGCCACTGCTCGAAGGAACAATTTATCATCAGCCTTTTAGAGCGAGGAGGGTCGACAGCTCGGTGGGAGACATGAGGCAGGTATTCATCCAGAGCCGGGATGCTGGAATGCGGCCGGGATGGTCCCGTGCTGAACTTTTCAAGGAGCAAGTGAACCCTGGAAGACGACGAACAGGGAGACCTTCCTGGGGAATTGAGAGCACTGTGAGATAAATGGCTACAAAGTCTGAAGAACACATTAGGAAAGTTGCTGGAGGAACATGGGGCTGAGGCTTTTCTTTTTTTTTTTTTTTGCTTCCTCTTCAGCAGAGAGGAAATTTGGGTAAACCCCGTTAAGCTCTAATTCCACTGGGCTTGGGCCATGTATTTTGTGTCAAACCCATGGTTAAAATGTGAGTGAGCAAATTCTGGAAGTGTACAAGGAATCTGGACACAGACAGGCCTCCCCAGGGCAGATTCCTCTTTAAATGACCCTGGCCCTTAGCTTAGGAACTAATTTATAAGCTTAATCTTATTCCTTCTTGGAAACTGCTGCCCAAAACTGTTCCTGCCAGGAGTTCCCACAGAGCTGAGTTGAGGACAAGACAATTCCCCACGCGCTAAGTTGCGATGAGTGAGCCACCCAGCTGGGTCAGGTATTCAACCCAAAGTCCTGAAGCTTATCTAAAAGTTTTTACTATCATCATTGGACCAGAGCCAGAAGTTCAGTTTCACTGTGCAGGAATATGTCCAGGAGCTCCAGCATGGGCTTGGTCCTAGCAAATAAGTCAGCGTGTTTGTACCTCAAAAGAAACACTGATTTCAGTTGAACTTTGCCTGAAAGTACAAATCCATCCCTAGTTAACTGAGTTTCGCACCGCTGGTGGCAAGGACTGCTATTTTCTCTGATGCTTGCCAGCTGAACCAGCCCAGCAGGAGCTCGGTGAACCAGATAGACTGGGAGAGCTGAAATTTGCGGGGGCAAAAGACATTGCAAATAAATAAGGATAGTGGGTTTTGTGAGCTCCTCCCTTCCAGCTCAAATCCAGGAGTTACGAAACTTAATACAGGGAATCCTACGGGGGCTTAGAGGAAAGGAATTTACTCCCACCCATCCTGGGTTCAGCCTAACTCCTTTTTTTTTTTTTTTTTTTTTCTTTTCTTGTTATTTGAGCCTATGCCCTGGAAAAGTGTTTGCACATTTTCTGCGCAGAGACCCATCCCACCCTAACCCCATGTTCCTCTGTCCCTCTTGCAGAAAGACCCATGAGCATCCTTGCACAGCCCTGTGCGTGGGGGCAAAAACATCCACTATTGGCAGGATTTTCCTCCTGGGTGTATAAATACCAGAGACACGGAGATCCTGTGCAAAGGGCCATTCTGCTTGCAAATCTCTAAAAACTTCCAGGAATTCAGTTCAATAAGTTTTCTCCACACCATGTTATTTACTGAAATAAAGTCCCCAGGGCCATAGATGGCTTTTCGTTAATGGAGAATTGTGAATAACTAGGACACTACTTTGTATTCTGCTATTTATCAAAAGCACTGGTGTGTGTTGCCCTATTAACTGGACAGTCATTGCCAGATCTCTGGATGGATTATAACAGTCCCTTCTGATGAGTGTTTTATTAACTGGAGAAATGTTGAGATTTTGTGGTAATTCCAAATCTTGTGATGATTTGTTGAGTAAATCAGATTTTACAAGACTTGGCACCCATTTATCCAGTTTCCCTCATCCAAATCGAGATGGGGTGGATTTTACCCAGAGGAGATGTGTAAGATAAATGCCTTAATTTCTCTTTAGCTTTTCAGTGCATGGTGTTATATTTGTGCTGTAGCCTGCTGCTGTGTGATGAAGACATAGTGCACTCTCTGAATATAAGAATACTGTCCTCTGTTGATCAGAAAGGAAACGACTGCTGTTCATACAACAGAAAGCACTGGCAAAAAAAAAAAAAACTTCACTAACATCTCTCTGTGAAAATCAAGTTGGTTTTCATAATCCCCTTTTGTGGCTCTTTGCAGCCTGGAATACCTTTGAAAATCTATGTACACTGGGATTTTGGGTGTCTGAGATCATTCACATAAATAGCATATACCATAGTTATTCCTGTGTTTTGGCAAAACTAGTGATACATGTGATTGATCTAGAGCATTCCAATTACTGGTAGTGAAGCCTTTAGGGAGCAGAGAAGAAAATTCCCTGCTCCCTGAAAATAATCTCTGACTGATGCTGCAAAGAAGAGGAGTGTACTAAAATGAAAAGGGAGATGAAATGAGTCTAAATGAGCGAAATAAAGTGCATTTTGAAAAGCCCAGGGTTTAGATACTGCAAGGACTGTGCTGGGTAATGCCTACAGGACTTTATCTGGCTGCAGTTTGCATTAAACACAGCATCTCTCAGTCCTTCCCTCTCCAAAAGCTCCTCTTGACAAGAAAGAAACCCAAACACAGATTAACTTGCTGGGAGAAGAGGTGTAAGCAGCTGAGTCAACACTTGTGTATTATCGCCACAACCTGTCATGCAAAGCACCCAAACTCACAGTGCTCGCTGCTCACCCCAGCAGAGATGCTGGGATGAGGGAGCTCCTGTAGTGCTGTCCACCCCAAAAAAACTACAGCCTCATCCTTGCCAGCACAAAGGCAGTGCTGTGGGATGCTCTCTTATTAGTGGAGACCAATTAGCAGCGTAATAATACCTGACATACACACTCGGGCTCAGCACTAGAGAGAAAATGTTGCTCCAACACGAGATAATATTTAATTTTCCAGCAGACTGTGTCATGTCAGTGCCAGAGAGGGTTTGCTGGTGGCCGTTTCAGCTAATTTCATGGCCTTTTTTTTCCGATCTGCTGCCCGTGATGCTACAGGGCAAGAATTTTTTCCTGTTTTCCCAAGAGCTGCCCTGCAGGAGCAGGAACACGGCTACGGCATCCAGCTCCTGGATCCCAGCTCCTCATCTCACTAACCGCAGGAGGAGGAGGATGAACCAGCTACACACTACAGAGGAGAGGGCAGAGCCCCTTCCACCTTTGCCAAATTTCAGCTTCAGGCATGCAGCGGCTACACCTATTTACATTAGCCACAGGATTGTCCTCTTAGGGTGTTTCCTGCAATGATCTTCTAGACAGAACCATAACAGGACTGAATTATTTCCTAAATCCTCAAAAAGAGAAGGCAAACTGAGATTTTAAAGGAAAATCCAACTTGTGGGGTGTTTTTTCTTTATCACCTGATGTCGTGGCACTACATTTGGTTTTGCAAACCTAAAAGACAGGCATTGACTTGAAAAATAAAATTGAATAAAGGCTGGGATTTTCATCACACCCAAAGAGCTGCAGCTTTAAAGCAGGTACCATATGTTGCAAGGCTCGCTAATTAAATCATGCGAATTAGCCACACAGCACATCTGAGGTTCAGCAGCTCCAGGGGTCAGAGACATTTGCACCTCAGGATTTTGGGTTGGCCCAGGCTGAGACTTTGCAAGACTCTGATCTGGAACAGAGTTCAACTTTCAGGCACCACTAGGTATGAACCTGTAGACTGTACGTTTTTAATTTTACTCTGCCCCTGAATATAATTAAACATCACTCACAACTTTACCTGCTTGGCTCTTTTCTTTGCCATACACTGCTCTTCACCCATTAGACTTAGGCTGAGCTTGTCACAGTTCTTTCGCCTTAGATTATCATGTTGTTTTACCTGGATGTGACAAGAAAACCGATGACGCCATCACTTAGCGCTCTCTAGTCGAGTTTTGCTCTAAATTAGTCACTTGAAAGCAACAGCTCTGTCAGCCCAGCAGTCAGCTGGCAAGAAACTCTGGGAGAAAAATTTTCCATGTGCTATTTTTAATATGAAATGGGTCTGAAAGCAAAGACTAGGATGGGCTTTTGTAGCAAAGAAGGAGGTACAGATGCCAACTGTGCCTATTTAGGAAGGATAGTTTCTATTTTTTTTTAAAGCAAAATATCTCTTATTTTTCCATTCTGTCCTTCTTTGAAAGCTCTCACGGTCCAAACTATGTCAATGGACTTTAAAGGTGTGTCTCTGTTTCACTCTCCTAAATGTGCCTATTTATAGCTTCACAAATGCCACTAGCCTGGAAGAGGGCACAAATAAGGGGTTTACTTTCTAATGTAGGAATTACAGAATAAAACAGAGACATCATGAAGAGTGGGTTGTAGGTGGATCCTGTGTGATGCTGCATGAAACTCCCAGAAACCTCCGACGCAAACTTCTTAAATCAATTGTCTATTAAGCAAACTAAAGCAAAGCGACTCAGACAGGCACAAAAGTCCCAACAGATACAAGAAATTCGAAACAGCGTCGAGGTCAGAGACACCCCACAGCTCCCATGTGAGACCAGCCAACCTTCTGTACACAGACCTTGGTGCAAATATCCCATGAAGGCTCGTGCGTAAAGAGAAACCACTTCAATTTCTCTTATTGGTGCAGTTTCCCTGCGTCAGCTCCAGGCTTTCTGTCTTTTTCTGACCCCAAAGCATGGAAGAATCTTTCCACCTCCTCCTAGTAAGCAGGGAAATGACTCTTTAACCAGCTAAAAGCAACTTTTCCAGTTTGCTGCAAATGCTGTTCTGGGTGTCCACTGGCTGAAATGTGAAATTTGAGCTGTTTTGACTGAACACTGTGGTCCCCCAGGGCTGTCTCTTGTTCAGATGGAGTGCAATCACTGAGGGGAAAAAAACATTCCTGATGCAAACACTCTCGATTGTGAATGCAAAATCCTTCTTCCGTGGAAATCCCATGGCTGCTGAAAATGTGCAGCTCCCACAGACTTTGCTGCCAATAAACTCCTTTTAAGGCGCAAGAGACGAAAACAAAAGCGAGGCTGTAAGCATATTTATCTCAAACGTCAAACGAACGGTCATGTATCACTTTGGTCAAATTTGCCCAGTGCTGCTTAACGGTTGATTTGAGCCAAATTTGGGAGTAGTGGGGGAAACAAGAATTCGGCTCCGTTAGTTATATGTAAAAATATGTTAGAGGTTGAAGGTCTAGTGATCCATGAGGAAAGGAAAGGAAAGGAAAGGAAAGGAAAGGAAAGGAAAGGAAAGGAAAGGAAAGGAAAGGAAAGGAAAGGAAAGGAAAGGAAAGGAAAGGAAAGGAAAGGAAAGGAAAGGAAAGGAAAGGAAAGGAAAGGAAGAAGGAAACAGGGAAAAGGAAAGAAATAAAGGAAAGGATAAAAGAAAATGGATACAAAAAAAAAAGGAAAGGGAAAGGGAAAAGGGAAAGGAAAAGGAAAAGGAAAAAAGGAAAAGGAAAAGGAAAAGGTAAAGGAAAAGGAAAAGGAAAAGGAAAAGGAAAAGGATTTTTGCAATCCTTTGTAGGAACTTCTGTCTGCAGCAATGATGCTCTGTTAGTAAGCAGGATGAAGGACCATTTCGGGAGAGGGGTGTCTAAGGATCCCAACTCACACCATCAAAACCCAGAAATGACCAAAAGGCCACACAAGCTGCAGTCAGACACCATTGCCGTTCCTGTCACCAATGTGGCACAGCACCTTTGAGCACTCAGCTCCGGGACATCTCTTTAAATACTTAATTCATTTGCCTGCATGCAGATTGGTAGAAATCCATCCCTCTTTCTAAACAGTAGCATAAAGAAAATAAAAATAAAAAGCCTTGCGCCTATTACCAGGAGACAAGCCAAATAAACCTCCTTTGGCACCATATAAGCCCATGGGATAGTGAAGTCTGTGAATCATACGCAGTAATTTTAAGTAACTATGTCATGGGACAGACCAAAATACAAGGCAGCTCTATCGATTTCAACAGATATTTCTAACCTAAATTACAGAGGTAGCAAAAGTCCACTGGGAACGGATCCCAATACTGCTTTTAATGGCGCTCCATCGTGCTGGGAGCTGCGTACTTGCAATGGGGGATTTCTTGCTGCAATTCAAAGTTAGGAAAAGCTGCTGCACAGTAGTCCTGTGATAAACCTCATGAATCGTTAGCTGATTTGTTGTTGGCTTTTTGTTGTTTTTTTTTTTTTTCTTTTCATGACAACAGGTCACAACACGGTTCTGTTTTGAAGTTGCAAGATTCCCATAAATCATGCAAACATTTCTTTCACTTCTTCTGTCTCTCTCTCCCTGTCCTTTTTTTCTGCATTCCTCTACGATCAACACAGCCAAATGTATTTTTCTTTTCTTAATCTGCAGGGAAAAATGACCAACTTTGCTCACAGGCTGAGATCTCTCGCCAACCTTCAGCTGGAATGGATTTCTACCACTTTGCTTAACCCCCAAACAAGAACTCTTTCCTTTTCTCCGTGACTTTCTGATAATAATAATAATACAATTTTAGAATTCCAACAGGCATATTTTAAATTTATATAATTAAAAAAAAATCAGTACTTGCTAAAACAAGATAATATTTCAGTGGCAAAAAAGCAGACAGATTATGGAACTAATAGGATGTAAGGCACTGTCAACGAGCCATTGCAGAGCTCTACAGGTCTAAAATACTGTATTTCTTTCTGCTGCTGTCCTAGGACATGCTTTACCAAAAGCTGCAATTTGAGTAAAATATTTCTACACATTATAGCAATTCTCCTGTGACCTACAGGCTTGTGACCAGTTGGATATTCATTTAGACCGGCGAATTAACAGTTCACTTGCTATTTCTGAATGCACAAGCCATGAATCGCTGCCAAACTCATTGCAGACTAGTGCAGTCCAAGGGGCTCCTGGGTTATCGTTCTGCTGAAGGTGGGAGTCAAAAAAATAATCACTTTTTGCTTTCCCCTGGCCTTGAGGCCAGCTGAGGGGAGAACTGCTGCCCTGGAAAAGGAAAAGAAATGGGAAAATCCTGAAGCCTGCTGTAATTTTCTCAGGTTGCTCATTGATTTGGTCATCCTGCTGATGGCAACTGTGTTTTCAGACTTTTGCACCATTGAGGATCCCAGCATGACCTTTTTCTGGCTGTTGCATATTCAGGACTCACTAGGACCTATTTTATCCCTTTGGAGATGTGTAACATTTATAGCAGCAGGCACAGTGAAAAAGAACAGGACGGCCATAAACAGCAACGTTTGCTGGGCAAGGTACAATAAAGCAACGAGCAAACTGCGGTTTATAGTGCTGTTTGCTGGGAAAACTCCACAAACATAAATTCTCCTGACATCCGTAAGATCCATTTTATGATTCAGCAAGATGACATGAAAAAAAAAAAAAAAAAGGCAAAACTAATAACTCACTCAAAGTTACAGCAAGTCAGTGGCAGAAATGGAAACAAAACCTCCAGGACCTGATTCCAGCCCCCTCCTGTAACTATTAGCCTGCATGTTTTTTCATTACAGAAAATGTTTGGTTAAGTGTTCTGAATCGCCTGCAAGTTAAAGCCTAGGAAATCTATGGTTTTCATATTTGATGGAGTGAAATGCACTGAGGGATAATCAAAGCTTTATGTACCAGCCTTAGAGAAAAGCATTTCACAATGCTAAAAAACCTTATTACTTTCATAAGGGGGGAAACGACTAATGATCCACATATGCTGACTCCCTCCAGCTAAAGCTGTGGACCAAAGTGTGTGGAGTGTGATTCAGAGGTGCAGATATAGCCACAGGGGACTTGCAGCACTATTAATTACCATGATACATATCTAAGCTTAGGCAAGCAAATGTAGGCACAAACTTTCAAAGCAAGCCATTAAAAAAAAACAACCAAACAAACCAACAAAAACAAATGCCAAACTATCTGTTGACAGCGTAAGCAACTGACAGAGAAGCTCTGTTTTGCAGGTGGACGGTCCTTGAGCTATGGTTGAAATCAGAGCTTGGAAAACCGAAAATTGGGTGAGAATAAAGGCCACACTTTGCTGCGGAAAGGAAAAGGTTGCTGTGGGTGGAGAGTGCTGTTTCTGGTCTGCCTAGAATTCCATGGCCCTGCTGCATCCCATTCCTCCTAGGAATAAGCAGTAATATCTATAGCAGACTGGCCTTACAGTTAAGGGAATATTAACCTGAGAAAAAGCAAGCTTAAGCTTAAGCCTTTCAGATTGTCTTTCAATGACCAGGGTATATTTTTTATTTATTAGCAAGAATCTAGCAGGAAAATATCCTTAGAAACAGATAATGGAGTGAAAAGCTTTACGATCCAGTGGCTGGAGCAGGACATAAAGCAAAGCACAAGTTTCCTGTGTTTTGCAGCTCGCACCCAGTGTCAGCAGACCTGTAACATAAGGGGTGTGAGCATTGCTTATAAAACTCTAAGAGTAAGAGATTTTTCCACATCAACAACAGCCTGGAGGGAAAGGGCTTTGCAGAGCCCACGTGGATGAATCCTAATTACACATTCGCCTTCCAAAAAATCCATCACTTACAATAAGAGCTGTATTTTGTATGCACGTAAAAGATATCATCCTACCATAGCTTGTGTTGGGGTAGGTGGGGTTCTTGAAGCCTGATGTACACGTGCATATTGGACTAGATGATCTTCCGAGGTCCCTTCCTATCCCTAACATTCTGTGACTGATTCTGTGATTTTGTGAATGTGATCTGCTACAGCTGAAAAGGGTCACGGTTTCTTTCTACCCTTTATGGTCTCCCAGGTACCCATATGGTTGGGTTACCCACTGCCCAAGAAGGTCAATTATATAGTTCCTGCATCCTGCTATGGGCTTGACCTCAAAGAACCTCTGTCCTCTTCTCATACATTTAAGCTAAAAAAATAAAAAAATAAAAAAGAAGATGCTAGAAGTTAAAAACCCCACCTTTCCTTGCTGGGATGAACAGACATATTAAAACCCAGCTCTTCAAGAGTAGTATTTTTTTTCTTGTTAAATGTTAGTATTTATCCAAACTGCATTTCTATTGACCACACATTAATTTCAATACCATTTAGCAATCGGTGTTTTGAACAGTGCCTTGGTGACCAGAGGTGGTTCCAAACCACCTCCTGGGGCCACTGGCAATTTCCTTGCATGGCCCAAGGGTTTCTGAGGTAGGAAACTCTGTTACTGTGAAATAGGTAAAAATAAAGTTATTTTATTCATACCTTTTAGATAACAGTGAAACAGTAACTGCTTGAAAATTTCCTCCCCTTGGGTTTCCCTTTATTAGGTTAATGATTGCTTGGATTCGCCTCTAAAAAGCCCTTTCACACTATGGCTGCTTCTCCTACTCCAAAGCCTCTGCCAACTCTTAATGCAGTAAAGAGGGGGGGAAAAATTTAATAAAGTTTCTTAAATCTCAGGAAATGAAGCTTTGCCTCCTTAAGTTCCTTTTAAGAATGAATGTTCCACTGTGGCCAGCTGAGAGTGTGCTGAGGTTTTGCATGCGGCTCCTCTGAATACATGAATTTATTGATAACGTGTTCCTTCTCCTGGTGAGTTCCTGGGGAGAGCCCAAAACTGCTGACCTTGCAGTCAGCTCGTCTTTTGCTCCCGCATCGGTATTTCGGGGTGTGCCCCGCACTTTCTAAAGTTCACAGCAATCACCTAACAGAATAATGGCTTTGTCGGTCCTGTTCCTCACCGCGGCAGTCACCGGTAACGCTAACCAGCTGGACAGACACGACAGCTCAGATAGATCCCCGGGTCTGGGTCACCTACGCCCTGAAGTCCCAAATTCCTCCCTCTGAACTTAACCCCAGCTTTGAAAAGCGGTGGGGGGAAAGATAAGAAGAAAAGCAAATCTCATATAACTGTCTTTAGAGAAAGTATAGGCTGAAAAGGTTTCTCTTTTCCTCTTTTTCTTTCTGCCTTTTTTTTTTTTTCTTTAACTGCTGCCATTTGTTCGCTTGTAAAAACAGAGGGTGGAACCTTTCGAGCCCCACAGCACTCTGGTGGGAATGTCACTGTTTGAGTAAAAAGTTCAAGAATTGCTCCCACAGTATTTAGAAAAAGAGAAAATGGGGAAAGATGGTTACTTCTGTCAACACCTAGGAAATAACAGTTATTCAGCAGCAGTTTCAGTTCGTCTTCCTTTCCGAGTATGGCAGAGCTAATCGCTGTGAGGTTTCTCTCCTGTAGGCTTTTCCTTGGACTGCAGCAGAGAAGTGAATTCGCTGGTGCATTTATGCTCCATGTATTATCAGTGGCATTTTTTCCCCACAGAAGGTTTTCATGGACTAGCAGATAGAAATGCCGTGTTTCTGTGTCACCCTTTTGCAAGACTGTGGCAGTGATGAGATTATTTGAGGTGTAAAATTATGACCAGAGCTCTGAGATCTGGTTATATGATGAGTGTTGCCTCCTCAGCCTTCCTTATTGACAAGGAAAAAACCCTGGAGCTTGTTTCTGACATAGAGAACCAAACACCTGATGGCAGCACACATAAAGAATCTTAAGTGCATTTGTAATACCTCCACACTTCAAGCTATTGCAGTTACCACAAAAACAGTTTCTATTTTTTTCTTTTTTTTTTTTTTTTCCCAATTTCTGGAACTTGACATTTTGAATCATGAAATAGTTACTTGGGTCTTGTGTTGCTGAAATGCTGGTTTATAATTCTTGCTTTTCTGGTCCTGTAACAGTAAAACCCAGGATACTTCCTACTTCCTACTTAAGATTGCATTTAAGGATAAAAACTCCTCTTGCTTTTGGTGAGTTGGGGATGATCACTTGAGAAAGGAGCAGGAAAGAAGTAGACAATAATCTGAGGCAACAATGGTATAGGATCTCAGTCTGAAGTAGATCAAAATGAATTCCAGACATTCAGCTCATGCTATTGGTTGATTCTATGATATTCATGTTACTCTTACTCTGTAATCAAGACAGTTTTATAGTTTATCCCACTGGTTTAGTCAATATGCAGATTACCTGCCATTTTGAGAGCCCATTTATAGTAAATGTTTGCATTTCTAAATAAAAAGACTTTATCGTATCATTTTGGCTGATGCCTTCATTGATAATGCCTTGCACTAGGCATCAACCAGATGAAGAACATTCCCCTGCAGTGTGCCAGGACCATCACCAGCACCTAAAACATTTCTGATACACAAGGAAGATCCTTGTGCATCTCCTTGCTGCTAAGCAAACAGCACCCTTAGTGCTTTGACTAATGCATCTTCTAAGAAAATTGATAACATCACCATCACAATGAGTGTCTGGTGATAGAAGTGTCCAGCATGGTAAAATGTAGCATCTCAGCTTAGCGTGCATGCTGGAATATTCCCAGAAAGACAGTGCTGTGTGTGGCTATATGGGTACAGACCTCATGGAGGGGTGCAGGGCACTTCTCCCCCCCAGTTCTTTCTTAGGCCAAACACACACAAGTGGTGACACCCCCATGAGACGTTGTGGGCACAAATATGCAGCCTTGCCTGTGCCAGAAAGTGGCTGAACCTCCTGTGGTAGTTTGGAGCAGTAGGTGGTGGTGAGGACAGGGAAGGTGCTTCTCTTTTGAGAATCTGGAATGGCTCTTGGGGAAAAGATACAAAGAATGGAGGGAAAACAACCAGCTTGCTGACCTCTCTCTCATGTCAAGTTCTCCAAACCATTCTCAGTTTTGTCATAATTTTGGCTTCAGTTCTCAATAGGTTCCTCAAAGTGTGATGCCCATATAACACCACAACAGGTGGGTAGAAAAGAAAAATTACTTTATATGCAACATATCTGTTTATTTATCTAGTGTGAGCTTTACTATTTTGGACTCTGCTAGTCTTTACTAAGGCACTGCTGTGAAATAACTGGCTGCTTAAGGACTCAGTGCTCTGTGATTATATCCATCTAATCCAGCTCCCTGTGGGATTCAAATGGGAGCAGAATTGAATCCTTATGCTGCAGACAGGCTTGAAAAGTTCATTCCCATTTTAGAGATTTCTAATCCCAGAGAGTCCCTAGATGGAAGGTTTTCCACAGGCTGTCGTAGACTTTAAATCGAACTGAAAATGGGGCATTTTGCTGGAAGCAGTTGGACAAATGTCAGTGCCAGGAGGATTACAGAGCTCGAAAATATTTTGTTCAAGTTAGATTTTTTGGAGGCAAGCAAGGGAGCAGCCCCATGAACCCTCACGCATAGACAAATGCAGTGGTTGCAGCTCGCTGAGACTGAATTTGCTGTTGAAGAGGCAGAAACTTTGTGGCTGTTGTCAGAGCTATGTGAGCTGGATCAGGCTTGCTGCTGCATGGATGGACCACAGACCAGGTCAAGCTGGGCTACAGGGAGATGACAAAGGCAAAGAAAGGCAGAGCTTGTGTGAAGGATAGCAGAAAGTCCTATAAATGCATGTGGCATTGGGTTAAGTTGTCCCCAGAGCATTTTAAGCACTGTGGGACACAACATCTGGCCACCAGCTGTTGCTCCAGAAGAACATCGGTTGCCAATAATTTCTGTGCTGCATCTACCAGTCCCCTGCAGGTGTTCCAGGTAGAGATATGCTGTTAGGAATCGATCTATGGGCAACCCAGCCCCCCAAGGTCAGGTTGGACTGGAGTGTCCCAAAAGGAGATCTGCCAAATAAACCTGACCACTACTTCTCAGCCTCACAAGAAAGATGGATCTGAGGACTGAAACAGGAAGATCTGGCTTCTAAAATGAGCAGAGGATTTCTGGGAGGCTCAGAAAGCAGCAGAAGTGGCTCTGTGCCAACTTCCATCAGTATCAGTCCATTTGTTTCAAAGTGTCATTGCGCATCACCAGACACTTCACTAGCTCTGACGTGACAGGCATCCATCACCATCTCATCCCTTCTGGGTTCCCAGAGGGAGGAATCTCTGGTGCTCCAGAGCCTGAAAGGCCTTTGGGAAGATAAATGAATCCTCCTACGGGTGAAGGCAGGAGACCGAGGTATTGAACGGGGGTTTAGGGTGAAGCCACAGGTGACATTGTCACTGTGGAAATCAGTGGCCCTGGTGGAGCCACAGCAACACGTGGTGTTTTGGCCTCTGTGCTGAAGGGCAGTCATGCTTTATTGAAAAGCTTCTTGATGGGAGAGTAAATATTTTATATATCACAAAACCTGCTGCTTTCTAAACCTCAAATTAAAAAAAAAAAAAAGAAACACAGAATCATAGAATAATTTTTGTTGGAAGACACTCTTAATATCATCAAGTCCTAACATAATCTAACTCTAATACTAACCCATGTTCCTAAGAACCTCATCTATACGTCTTTTAAAACCCTCCAGGGATGGCAACTCCACCACTGCCCTGGGCAGCCTGTTCCTGTGCTTCACAACCCTATCCAGGAATAAATTTTTCCTCGTATCTAATTTGAACCTGCCCTGGTACAACTTGAGGCCATTTGCTCTTGTCCTATCACTTGTTATTCAGGAAAAGAGACCAACACCCTCCATGCTACAACCTCCCTTCAGGTAGTTGGAGAAGATCTAGGTTGGGTTTTATTCTGATTCCTGAAATCTTCCCTAGAAATTCTTCAGGATGTTTTGTTTTCTATATGCATAGTAAGGTGGTGATAGGAAACACTGTGTTATTACAGGTCATGAGTTTCATGTGGAAAAAGCCTACAGTGTCCAGAGCAAATGTCCTTTTTCACCCTAGACCTTAAAACTAAGGCACTGTTTGAGCTGGGGGCAGGCAGGGGCTCAGCATCATCCAGCACATCTGGCTGGTGCTGGGCCCCTCTCTGCCAAGGGGTTTTCTCTCCCTGCCAAGTGACTGAGCATACAACACCTTCATAATCCCCATGGTGCTCATAAAATCACAGCTCTGCATGTATTAATGTCGAGAAAGTCACAATTTGTATATTCCCACTGTTTAGTGACTGACCTTTTGGGGGATTCCCTTGCAGAATTTGAAAAAGAAACATAGTCTGCACAGTCACTCAATGACGTAATTTCTAGAAAACATCTAGGAAGAACAAATGCTCAGGCAAAAAAAAAAAAAAAAAAAAAAAAAAAAAAAAAAAAGAAAGAAAAAAACCAACACTGACGTGTTCAAAGGCTTTGGGACTTTAAACTGGTCATATTTTTTTTTACCCATGGTCTAAACAACAACAGCAGCTCATAATCTACCCAAGGTCATCTTACCAAAACATAGATGCTTTTAATCTTATAAATTTAAGTTGATCAAAATACTTATTCTCAGACTTTAGTGGGTAGCCCAACAAGCATAAATTTGAATGTGACCATGGTATAAATGAAAAAAAAAAGGAAAAAGAAAGCACAATAAAAATACTCATAAATATTAATCTGTTCTAACAATGTAAGATGTCTGAGGTTTATATGTTTGTTTAGACTTAATAGTTAATTGTCTAGATATTCATGATGATGAAAAAATAGCCAGATGACATCAATTACGCTCAAGTGGATCTCGAGGAAACTGAATGGGCTGAGGGCAGTTACTTTGGCTTTTACATCAGAACCTCCCCTCTACATTTAAAGCCATCCCACTTGCTTACAAGCTTACAGAGCCTTTTAGTTTTTCCCCTGTTTTTGCCAGGCTGTTAAAAACCTGCACAAAAAAAATGCTGGGTGAGCAGATCTCCTGTTTGCCTCAAGACTAGTTCCATGAGGGCCAGCACAATCAAGTTTTTCTGTAGCCTTTGCTAGAAGTGTGCATATGGACACATCTCCAGAGGCTGGCTATGTGCGAGATGATCTGCCCATCCTGGTGTCCACTAATGAGTGACTGTGGGTGATGCTCACACTCTGCAAACAAGCTCCGAGTGCTTGTTGCAGAGCAAACACTCACTGGTGCAACATTTGCAGGCAGCAGTGCATTGCATTGCATCGCACAGCAGAAGGATTTGCTCTCCATGAGCTCCAAACTCATGGAGAAAATCATACACCTTGTTGGGATGGTGATGCTTTAACACATTAATGCAATTTCCAGAACTGCCTTGCAACAAGCTGGATTGAGCAATATAACCTGGTTAAGGGCAGTTGACTAACAAGATTAGAAACTAAAAACAAAACTTTTTCAGCTTGAAAGGGAAAAAGAAATGTGATTATCTATATTTTCTTATTTTCTTCTCTCTCTCTCTCTTTTTTTTTTTTTTTTTTTTTTTTAGCAATTATTTCTTGTTTCCAAATTCACGTCTATTTCCTGGTTGCAGCGCAGACATGCCATGGGAAAGCCAGTTCTCACAGCGTTTGCACAAACAGGAAGCATGTGAATTTTCAAAAGAGACCCTATTTTTATGAGCGCTCCCACTGAGTTTTGCTGACTCAAGAGACCTTGGCCAGAATTTAAATAAGCAACTTTGGAGTAACTGAACCAAACCTTTGCGTTTCCAGGCTACTTATCTCCTATTCATTTTCCAAAACAGAGCAAACAGCCTGATTCAAAATTACTTGCTAAGACACTGGAGCAGAAGAATGTTCTCTTCGTATAGAATCATAGAATCATTTTGGTTGGAAGAGATCTGCAAAATCAATGAATCCAACAATTAATTTAACTCTGGCACTAAACATGTCCCTTTGAACCTCATCTCCATGTCTTTTAAACACCTCCAGAGATGGTGACTCAACCACTGCTCTGGGCAGCCTGTTCCACTGCTTCACAACCCTTTCCGGGAAAATATTTTTCCTAATCTCTTAGAAGAAATTAGCATTAGAAATGCTCTAGGACTCTGAGCAGATATGAAAGATCCCATTTTACTGCTAGCAAATTGCTAGGGAATCCCGATTTCTTTCCACCCATGGGAAGACGATCTAGCCAGCCATCACGTGGAGCTGTCAGAAAGCATCACCTCCCTCCATCCTGATGCTACACAGACCCCAGGATGTCAAAAGACATCAGTCCTGAAGGGGATGTTTACTTCTGTTGATGGTGAGGTAGAGATTTGTCCTCTGTTTGGCATCCTTTCTGAGCAGCACGGGAGCGTGCCATTCCCTCCCATCGCCTTTTGACTCAGCTGGGTTTGCTCAGACTTTCCACAGGATGGATGTCAATGCTCTCCTCCTGGCAGGTGCCATTTGGACTTGCAGAAATGAGCCCTATCCCACCAAAACCTGCCCAAGTGCTGTTTTGAGGTCTGAGGGCTGTGATTTTTATTCTCAGGTGGAAATTAAGGCTTTCAAGCGAGCTGGAAGGGGCGGGTGCTCTGGAAAACAACTGGCTTTTTGAAGAATGAGGTGAAAGGACCTTTCTGTGGCTTAGATTCTTTAAGCTAATTTTAACAACTATTCCAACCCCTTGAAAATTGCCACTCTGAAAAAATAAACAGGGCCCGTATTCAGCCACTGAACTGGCACACAAGCTTTTCTCGGACGAGACCTGGAATGCCTAACAGTAGCCAGTCTTATTCCTGCACGCAAAAGTAAAGAGAGAGAGGGAGGAGAGAAAGAAGGAAAGTGAGGACTATTCCAGGTTAATTGCCCCACCATTGGATTGGGCTGCTGACATTGGGCTGGTTTTAAGTTACATGTAAGCAAGTGAAACGGTATATAAATAATAGCAGGGGGAGAGCTACAGTGGAAAAGCATCTGTCTGACTTGATGTTCTGTTATTCGTCAAGTCCTCATGTGTTTTTTGTCATTCAAGGCATGCTCGCCAAGAGCCAGAGAGCTGCTTCTGGAGGGCACACACCAGCCCACCATTGGGACACTCTGGGGGTGGCTTTGCCATCCCAAGTGGCATCGCCAAGTCAGAAAAACCCCCAGCAAGGGTGTTCCTTGATTTACAAGCCCTCAATGAAGCTGCTTTCTGATAAACTCCAACACCCACCCTGGGAGAGCCCAACATTATTGGTCCCCAGGACCAGGTTGAGATGACTGATGAATGCAGCTTGGGATTCATGTTGGGCAAGGGTGGCTTTGCTTCAGGAATGACTTTCAGAAAGGCTGCAACATAACTGCACATCTCTACAGACCTAGTGACCCAGCGAAGAGACCTTTACATCCTTCTGCTTTTCCCCAGAGACCCTCCAGAGCAGAACAGTCTTTTAAATCTGAATAACAAGCCCTGACTGATCTGCTACAGGTACTCATGTAGCTCAGCAGCTGACAACATCTCAGCCTTTGGGTTTGGCTGAAGGATTTATTTAGTCCCTCAGATTAGCTTCCTCTAATAAACAGTTCTTTCCTATAATTTCAGTCCATTTTAACACCACTCTGGGCAAAAATATAAAAATAATTAAAAAGCCTTAGCACACAGGATGACTGTAAATACAAGGGGTTTTTAAGGTTTGACTCCCAGAGAGTGTTCTTGCATGTTAGAAACTCTCGGATCATTACCCAATGGCTGCAGCACAAGGAGGAGACAAAAAGGAATCCTTACAGGATTGCTGAGCCAATAGCTATTTGTCATAAATAAAATTACAGCCTGGCTGGTCCCAAGCCAAACATTGCAAGTTTGTCCTGGCAGACGTGGTGTTACATCGCAAACACGGTTATGTCATGTTGTAATGTGAAGCTGCCAGCTAGGAAGCCTGAGACAGCATCTTGGGGGCATGGGACACAGGGCACAACCAGCCCCTTCACCATCCATGACCAATAGTGGTCCATGTGCTGAGAGGTGCTACCAACATGAAGGTGATGGGTGGAAAATAGAGGAAAGCAAATAGCAGGTGTACTCCTGGAAGAGCACAGCTCTGAGGCTCATTACACTGCAAAAGCTGGTCTGGAAGATGTTTGAGGTCCTGGTGTCCATCACACACACCAAAAAAACCCACAGATTTGAGGTGTCCAGGCAGAGAAACCACTGAGGCCCAATGGGGAAGACAAGAGCAAGTGCTGTTGTATGATGGGTAAATCATCCATTTTGGATCTTTTTTTCCCACTTATCTAACTGCTGCTGTATGTTGGCTCGTGGAAACCTGCAACATTCTTGGTGCTGGATGATGCTGCATGTCTTGATCTCAAATCCAGCAAAGCAACTGAGGATAATCTCAACCTGACTTTAAACCCTTTTTTTTTTTTTTCTTTTTAACTTGAGTTCTTATGGGAAACAATGATGATGATTCACAAAGCCCTGTGGATCAGCCCAGGAAAAGAGGTGGATCAGTGCTGGAAAGTGCCCACAGAGCAGGCTGGATTTCAGTGACCACATAGGTCAGGTTTGACACATGCAACTGCATTTCTGTGTGTGAGCAGGCGTGTGCTGAGAGTACACACCAATGCGCCTGAAACACATCTAAAAAGTTCAGGCTACAAAAAGAGAAAAATAAAAAAAGGGGGGTGGGGGGAATGAAAAGAAATATTTGGGCAACTGGAAGGAATTATTCTTTCTTCCATACCCTGGGCTCTATCCATAAATCATCCATAATTTTTTTAGATGTCTAGAACAATGTTACCGTTTGATGAAATAAAATATTGAACCTATGTGACATCATCTTTTATCTTAAGAGTTCTGCACACTTGGTCATGTTCCTGAGCCACATTTGTTCTGCAGATATTTAGAACAAACCTGACATTTTATAGACTTCCTTCTGCTTGTGCATGTGTTGGAGACAGTTGTTTGGATTAGCACGATCAAAAAATTTAACACAGCCTTTCAAGATCCCATTTTCATCTGGATTTACACAACACACAAGAGAGCATTATGCCAAAAACATGGTTTTTGAAAACATATTTTTCTTTGTTGTGACTGTTTGTAACTGGTAAAATCCTGGGATGCCCTGATTACCATGACCTGTGTGCTTTCATATAAGACTAAGATATAAAAGTACTGTATACAAATGAAAACCGTTAGCTTTCATACCACATGTGTTGTACTTATGCCAGTGGGAAATGACAGAGAATGTACAAGGTCATGGTTTACTAAAAATATAAAAGTTTAACATGTGGTGTTAATAGAACACACAACAGGGGTCACTGGTACAATGGAAAATAATTCATTTCCAGTGTCAGGCCAAGTAATTCACTAGGAAAGAACATTTGAAAATGTGTTACTTATATCCTTCTCTTTCTGTTCTTTCTGATGAGTTTTAGAAAAAGAAAAAAAAAAAAAAAAAGGCAAAATTACTACTAATACAAATGCATAAATAATAGGCATGATTCAGATTTCAACTGTGTCAGTATAAACCAGACACATAAGCCTTACTGGAGCTGGCAAAATTACATCAGTGTGTGCGGCACCAGCATTGTACCCCCCACTTCCTCCCAAATGTTTAACTAGTAGTAAGCACTAAATCCCCACCAGGACGTGTTTAAACCCTGACCACAGTCTCTCCAGCTATTGAGGTGTCCCAGCCCAAAAGCGAGTGTTGCAAAACCCCTGCCCAGCCCCTACCTAATCCAGGCAGCACCTCAGACCCACAGGAATCAGTTTCCAGTGGTACCTACCACCAGTGCAGGGATTTGTGTGCACAGACCTGGCACTGGGATTCCACCAGGAATCACAAAGTTGGTGTTATCCTCTGGGAGGAAACAGCCTCAAGTTGCACCAAGGGAGGTTTAGGTTGGATATTGGGAGCAATTTCTTCCTGAAATGGCTGTGGGGCATTGGAACAGGCTGCCCAGGGCAGTGGTGGAGTCACCATCCCTGAAGGGGTTGAACAGACGTGGAGATGAGGTTCTTAGGGACACGGTTGGGTGCCGATGTCGGGTTAACAGTTGGACTCTATGATCTTGAGGGGCCTTTCCAACCAAAATGATTCTATGGTTCTATCTCAGCTCATCTGATGGTGCTCCCCAGAACAATGTGCCAGGCTGAGCCTCGCACAAGCAGCAGCTACAGGGCAAGGTGACAACATCCCCTCCTTTTTTCCATGACATCCATCCAGAAAGTGATCAAAACCGCTATTGCAGGGGGTACCTCCTCCACTTCCCGCATCTCCTGGCACCATCACAGCCACCAGCATGTGCCTGTGCTGCCATCGGTTCCCCCCCATCACCTGGGCTGAGTGAGACCTGGCACTTCTGCATGGATCCCACACTTCTCAGGCATCTCAAATTATTTGGGTGGAAAAAAAAAAAAAAATAGAAACAGATATTGCAGAGGTACAAGTTACAACCAATAGATAAATCTGTGAAATGAAGCTATGGTGGGTGCTAGAGCTGATATTGGCTACAAGGAGCACACCTCATGCTCATCTGGAGCTGAACAGTGATTGTATTAATGCTGGGAGAGCTGATGAGGAACCCAGGGAGCATCCCAAATAAACCTGCTGTTCTCCACCCGCTCCAGCTCTGCCTTTACCTGCCTCTTCCAACATACCACATGCTGCTCTGTCAGCAGCTCTTGCCTAAGGAGAGCAGCAGGTGAAACTGTTTTTCTTTCCTTCACTCCCTTGCAGAAAGTGTTTTCATTTCTGGGTTGACTCAGTCCATTTATGTAACGTGCGTCTCCCCATCTGAATAGCCAAGCTGATTGAAAACATGTTTGAACTGGCTGTCCTTCCCCTCCTGTCTCCTGGTGTTTCTGCTGCTGTCTCCGGTGTACGCTTCGCAGAGCCGCCCGGCACTGGCGCCTGGCAGAGGTTTGATGCTTTTCAAGCAAGAACGGCCGTGGTGAAGATAGAAAAGCTGTAGTAAACCATCAGCTGGACCGTGAAGATCTATCTGTGGTGCTTCCTCCATGCTTGCTTTTGTAGGACTCGGCTCAAGCTCCCGCCAAGATTTTGTAGGTCAAGTCTTGAAACTGTTTGCCTTCCCCTGGGAGCCCCGGGAAGAATCACAAGCAAGGCTGCAGGCTGATCTGTGCCCATCTACATCACCCACAGTGTCACTAAAGTTTATGGGATTCTTCTAGTCTGACTCAGTCAAAGGATCATTAAAATAATACAGTGAGAAACATAGTATAAAACCCACGATGGAGCAATTAAACTGAGGAGACAGATGGAAAGATGGGTCAGAAGGAAATGTATGCTGGGCATTAAAAAATGCAACATGGGGACTGTGCATGTCTTTTCCTAGAAACAACTGTAAGAGTTTGTGTCACCTCCTGATTGGAAAAGGCTTCATTATAAATGTTTGTTTCATTATAAATCTTATCTCCTGCAGCCCTTTGTATGTGCTAAAGCCAGCTTTGCTGATGGCATTGGATAATGTTATTAATTTTCCCTCCCTATGAGCAGCAAATGCCAGTGTGAAATTAATCTTTCATTTACAAACGTGTGTTCGACACATTCCAGTTGCTACGATTAACAACCTAACATAAAGAATATTACAGGACATAGTACACTCATAATAAATTCCTAAGAGATGATATTATCTGGCTATTAGAAAGTCAGCCGTGTTACGACACATGATGCTCACCATAAAGGATGTTATTTAGTAAGATTTCATTGAAATAATATGGATGATATGATATACCATATGGTTGGGGTTTTTTTTAAAGTTATTTCTCTAATTTTCTGACTCTGTCAGCAAGAATTTGAAATTACTTTTAAAAGACATTAGGGATCACTGGGAAGCCTGCTGAAGTTAGGGGAGTCATTCCACTGGACCCAGTGAAACATTAATACATATGTAGAAACACTAAAGACAAATAAAAGAAAATAATTGTAGGAATTAGAAAAGTGAAATAGCTCAGAATATCATTTTACAAGCTTCTTTCCTAGTCCTGAGCTGTCCCGAGCTACGTTAAATCACTTTTGTGACAGCCGTGCCTGCACTGCCATGTGGGTTATTGGGGCTCAGCTGATGGCTGGTAACCTGCTCACCCCCTCCACAACTGTTTGCAATCAAATAAACCCACCCAGATATCGTATCAAACAAAATCAAAAGGGAGAAGATAGATACCTTCTTTTGTGGCTCCCTACGTAAAATACATTTACAATAGTTTCCCATTTCCTAAGGAAAATAAAATATATCTTGTTTTTCTTAGGAGCAAAGGCAGTATTTGTTGCTGATGCATTGGATTACAATAAAATGAATCAGTTTCTTTTAAAATAAAGCACTAAAGAAACTCTTACAGATATGTTCATGTGTATGTTCAGAAAGACAGATACCCTGGCAACTATCGCGGGGACATTTTTAGAAACTGTCTTAATTATCTGGCCCAGTGTTTTGTTATGACATGTAGCTAAGAGTAGGGAGAGAAGCGGTTTCTTCGTCCTCTGCCAAACTCTCTGATTTTTCACTGTTTGCTTTGTTAATTGAAAAATGTAGTCACAATTTCAAGAAGTTACCCAGATGATCAAAGACAAGTGATAGTCGTATCCTCCACTGGCATCGGCTTTGGATGGGGAACCAGATGTGTGTGGGGCTGCAGGGAGGGAGAGGAGGGAAGGAGCAGAGGATGCTTGGGGCACTGAACCAAAAGAGCTTCCTCTTGCAATTTTCCCTCTCCACTGCTTTATTACTTTTATGTCTCTAATCACTGTTAAATTAATTATTTCATATAAAAACCAGCTTAATAATTTGTCCTGTGTTCCTTCCATACTATATCTGTTAGGATGTCCCTATAAACATGTCCAAAAAAATCCAAAAGCTTACCAATCCGTTGAGTATTGGTACTTTCAGAAAGTTTTCCTATCGTTAAATTAATTTCTATACAAGCTGCAGGCTGATACATCTCAGTGTAAATCATTTTTTACATCCACTTAGGTGAAGACCAAGGCAAAAAAAGGGACAGATATAAAGCCTTTATAGAAGAAAGTACGTATAAGAGTATAATATTATTATAAAATCTGTTTTTTCCTGCAAACTAGTAGTGACCAAGTGACAGAGCTGCAGGGAGAGAAATGCGAGTGCCAGAACAGGACTGCCCACATCCTCGCTCCCAAGTCACTTTTCAGAGACATCCTCTCCCAAACACACCTGGTTCGGCTGTCACTCCTTCCCCCCACTCCACGCTCTTTGGAGAAATGGAATTAAAATAGTCCCGCAACTGCCCATGGAGCTAAAGGGGAACATGTTTAACACACTCCTTACCTCTGCCATCAGCCAGCGACTCCTTTTCCTGCTCCTCACAGGCAAATGTCCACTGAGCAAAGCTCACACCTGCACCAGCAAAGGAAAATTTGGGGTTTTCTCAGGGCAAGGTCATTGGCTTCCTCATGGGGTGAGGATTTGCCCATGTAGATGCAGGACTAGGATGCTGAGAGATGGTCAGTGGGAAATATTGAACTGAAGTTAATCAGAGCCATAAAAGGTCCAGAAAGAGCTGGGCTTGCTGGAGGGTCTTAGGCTGTGTTTACATGAGCCAGCAACACAGCCCAGGAGGAGAGTATTTAAGGGGAATCCAGGTGGCACCAAGGACTCAGCACCCAGGGGTGACATGATGCCTTTTTCTCCCTGGAAAGCCCTTAAAACATAGCAGGTCAAACCGAGATACTCAGTGTGTCCCCATTTAATTGGGGTTAGGGCTATAATCAAGGCTGAAAAGAGTTTATCTACTTCTTACTGTACTGTTACAGGATTTATTTGCATTTCACATCCCCTAAAAAAGTTGTGTTTAGATAGGATAAATCTGTAGAAGAAAAGAGTGGCATGAATTCAACTCCCCCCTCAAAGAAATAAATCACACCCAGGCCTGAATAAGAAGGCAAATCAGTTGAGTAAACAACAGCTAATTAATAAATTGCATCTGATTGGGAAGAAACACACTGCAAAATACAGCTCCAACCAAGCGTTTTTTGCAGCTGGGGACGGCGATGGTACAGGTTCAACACCAGGTTACTTTCCCACACATCATGTTCTCTGTTTGCGCAGACGGATCCGTCTGTCTGCAGCTATATTTAACTAGTCCAGAAACAAAGCGAGATAACCAGGTTAAGGTTAGTGTTCGGGGTGCATGTGTGCCTGTGTCACATAGGGTATCCTGATTACATAATTAAATGCTTTCCTGTTGGGGTAATTAGGAGAGACATGCTGAGATTTATAGACGTCTAACTGTTGCAGACATTCTCAGCTCCCTATCTGAGGGACTGAGCTGGTCGTTTTTGCCAGATTCTTGTTTCCACCACATTTTTACAGTTGCAAAATTAGATTAAAAAATGAGACGAACGCAAACGCTTCTCACAAGCAAGAGTGAGCTGACTGCTGGCATTTTTATTTCCAGCTTACTTACATGGACTTTGTTTATGTGTTGCTCTACTTTAAACAAACTCTCTCCTTGTCTTTTCTCTGATGAGCTATATGGACAGAAATAGAGATCCAGCCAGCCCTGCTTTCGCTGGGAAAGGATGAAGCAACACGGATCACTTTTATCCCATTAGTACGTGTGAAAAAAAAAAAAAGATGAACACTGTCCTTGACATAAATTAAGCCAGGCACACCAGAAAGCTGGCTGGCCGAGGCCAACGTGGCAACAGCGTGAAAGCCTTGGAAGATGTGAAGATTTAAGGCTCTGACTCACAGATGGAGCAGATTAAACTCGGGCTTCCCACAGCTTCCTGCCCTGCCCCATTTTAAATTCTCCCTCCTCCACAGCATGGACACCTCGGCCACCGCTGCACAAATCCTCACTGGGCAGATGTTTAGCAAAGGCATTTGCGTGGCACCTGCCCCTCAGTGATTTCTATTTCTTGGCGCATTTTTGCAGGTGGGGAAACTGAGGTACGGAGAAGTTTTGCACGTAATTTTTAGGTCTCGGTGCTCAAAATTGTTAAAACAGCATATAGACGTCTACTAAAGATCTACATAAGCAAATTCAGGTGATTTATGGAAGCATCTCAATATGGAGTTAGAAATCAGGTTTTAGGCATCAGTTTCTTCAAACCCTTCCTCCCATGACTTACCTCTCATACTAATATAGAGGGTGGACATCAGATGACATGTGAGTGCCAATGGGGATAAATTAGTACTAGCAGGATAGGAAAAGAGATTTCTCTCCATTTTCTTAGCCCACCTGAACACAAGCTGATGAGAAGTCCAGGTCCACCCTCACTCCCATCACCAGCTATCAGGTATAAACCCAAGCTCCAGCACAGCGATTAGTAACCACATCTAGATTCACTCATCACAGCTAAAGATCTCAGGGACTGGGAATCGCAGCCCCAGTTCACAGCCAAGAACATCAAGTTAAAATTGATAGTGGTCACCATTAATGTGGGATCACGCTTCCGATGGGGTGACAGGGGCAGGTGTAGCCTCATCCCATGTGGTCGTGAGGACTTTTCCTTTGCCGATTGCTTTCTGAAATCCCTGGTATGATGAGTGTTTCTGAGGATTTTCCTCCGTATCAGCATTTAGCATCTGCCACGCTATTGAAATGTGATTTCATTTCTCATCTATGTGATCTGGACATTAGTATTCTGCTTCAGTGCTGAAAAGTTCAGGATAAGCCAAGAGGTTCCTGGAACCCAATGGTTAATGAGGAAAAGTTGTCTTGGCAAGAGAAATGGTCTCATAGGCTGGTTCGAATATATTAAAGGTGAAATGTTTTGCAGTGGGGAGGATGCTCTTTCCAGCCTGAGCTTTTAAGGTTGAGTTTCCTGATTTGCATTCTTTTGAAAGCATAGATAAAAGCTTGGAGTCATTTCTGCTTCCTTTGCTATTTTGCAAAGTCCAGGGGCTAATGTGCAGATCCTGAGGGGTATACTTGGCACAAACACACACACACACACACACACACCAAAAAAAAAAAAGAGAAAGAGACAGGAGGAAATTAAGATTTTGGAAGATTTTGTTCCTCGGATTTGAAGGCTAGTGACTTGCCACCAGTGTGAGCATGCTCTCCTGTCCAGGACCTCTACAATGGCATCAGCTGCAATGTTTCATCAGGGAAACACGAAACAACTGTTCTGTTCAGACCAATTGATATCAGGGGAAGAAGGCACCCCAGTGAGCTCCTGTCCGTCTTGAATATCTCTTGGCTGCCTCCCTTGATGCATTTCATCTTCCTTTCACGTGGGGCTGGTGCAGAGGACAGCAGCCTGCCCATGCTTCGGCAAGCTGGGCATTGCATCTTCAATAGTCTGCTCCAGTTTTTAAAGGAGATTTACTAGTAGGGCAGTCACTGCCAGAAGAAGCAGCATTGCTTTAAATTACGGCCATTTACCTTGCAGTGTGAGAGTCCCTCCTGCCCATTTTCACACATTCATGGGGGAAGACGATAAGTCATAATCATGCTTTCAAGCTGGCCTGTTTGGCTCCCTTCTCTTGGAGCGGCCGCTTGGCTGTTGCTCGCCTTTGAAGTGTATCTGAGCCCCGAGTAGCTATAAGATGACACTGAAGTTACACCTCTCCCGCATTCTTATCTCTGTCAGCGGTCTTTGAGTGGCTGACATGTTGGCAGCCCCGTGGTCCTTCTGGTGAGCGGGTTGTCCCTTGTGTGACCTTTGGGTTTCTGAAGAAGACACCTGAAACCCCAAATGGAAGGGATCAGAGGAAGGGGGAATCCCACCTCTTCTTCATCAGCTGCCAAAGTGCTGTCTTCCCTTCCACAGGAAACAGCATCTGTCTTATCTCTTTATTTGTCTCCCTTTTTTAAACTTTTCTTTAAGACATAGGACCTTTTGAAATCGCTACTTGTTTTTCCTTCTTTCCCAAAGAATCTTTGAACCCACTCTCTCTTCCAAGTAAATATTACAAAAGGGAGGGTTGCTAGAGGGAGAGAGATTGTGCTGCTGCTAGTGGTGCAGAATGAAGATGAAGCCCCAGAAAACGTCTGAGTTTTTGGTCAGCTGCAAGAATTTGGAGTACAAACCAAGCAGCACTGATGCAGCAGAAGGCAGGTTTCCCCTCTTATTTCATAGTTCCTTTCATATCAGTGTGAATACCACTAAAAAGGAGCAGCATGCTAATACTTCTATATAACGATTAAAATAAAACTTAAAAAAAAATCTCAGCTCTGCTTTGGATAATGCTGTTGAACATCAAAGAGTGTCTGCCTCTCCCCATCTAAGTCTTCATCTACACTTGTTTCTCATTTTTATCCCTATGCTGTTATACTGATAATAAATCTGGACTTTATGAGCATGTAAGTTAGTTATTTTGTAATGTTGTCCAATATGACTGGAGCAGTCCCAGAAACAGTGCCAAGCCTGGTACCTCCTGCCAGAAAATCCTGCTGCAGTTACTCATAGTGGGATAAGCTGAAGCGTTGGTCTGATGGTACCTGCAGGATTTTACTCCCCACATCCCAAACTTGGATTTGCTGAGTACCAATGGCAGAAGGTCCCCTGAGCAGTGAGGGACACCATGGGGATCCTGTATTTGTCAGATAGTCTTGGGCAGCATCGTGCAAACCCACCACTCAAGGCTTTCCTTGGCTCTATTACATGGGCAGAAAACCAGGGAGGTCCTTGTTTCTCTTCAGATGACCAACACGCTGTTGAAAATCTGCTGCTGCCATCACTCCCTCTTCTCAACTCCCTGTTTCTTCCTCCTGTGCTACAGACCCACAGCTCCATTTGCATTTGTGCTTTTCAGCCACGTAACGAAGACCAGAAGGGCTGCTGTGATGGACAGAACTAGTTCAGCTCTTGCTGGATTTTGATGAAAGGCAATTTGATTTCCACAGCCAAGTTATTTAATGAGCCTCTAAAATTACAGCCACAAATTATGCACATACAAAACTATGCATTTGTGCACTGAAGAGGCAAGATTTCCAAAACAGGAAGCTATTGGTCTGCATTAAAAGAAAAACCCTGCCTGCGTAGCTGGTTCCTCATATCAATGCTTATAATTATTCAGTCTGCCCAGCTAATGCAGCGGATTGAATGCACAATGGCTCTGTAGGTACCTACCCTGCCATTTTCACATTACAGAAGTCTCCTGCTGTGTTTACACACTCATTTGCTGCAACTGTGCGTGCAAATTTATGTCTGGAGCAAGGAAGGACACAGCTCTCATCACACAAAAAGTGTGTGCAGCATTTACTGATGCTGAGTAGAGGGTAACATTACTTTGACCCAACTCCCCCCTTCTTGCACTCTCAGGGATTCAACACCTGCTTAACCAACTCTTTTCAAGATGTCTGAAATGTCAGTAAGTCTGCAAAAGACACCAGCTGCCTTTGCACCCCATGCAGTTGTATGGGACAGAAATGCATCCATAAACCATGTAGTAATTCATTCATTCATTTACTCACATTGCTGCAGTGCTCCACAAGAAAGAATTCTCCAAGTCCCAGCTTGGAGGCTGGTCATGATTTGCCAAGATGAGATGACAGAGGGACGGGACGCTCCAGTGTAACATGCAAGTCAGACTGTAGAAGAGGCAGAAGAGAAGAGGTGCGTGTCCTTCAAATGAAATACTTTCGATCAATAAACCTCGTCTTTCACTCTTCCTTAGCAGTTAACACACATCTGCCATCAAGGAGGGGTTTAATTGCTCCTTGTTTTATCTCTCCATCTACTCGCTTTCTTTTCGCTCAGGTCTAGAGGTCTGATTGGCCCTTAATTATAACATATTCTTTTTTTCCTCTCAGTTTAAGTGGTTTAGTGTCCTATTCTTTCCTTGTCCTTTTTTGTCTTCTGAGATTATCACAGAAGTCCACTGAACACTGACCTATTATTTTAAACCTGTTGGTAACCTCACATCAGATCATTTTCCATCATATCTTGTGACCTTCCCTTGTTTCATCCTTCACACTTCCTAACAGAGCCCCTGACAGCAGCAAAATTTCGCCAAACTAAAGCAAGACTCTTGCATGTTTTTTCAAATCTCAACTGTCTTTCCCTGCTCACAAAGAAATAGATGTTGGAATAGCTGTTAGATTTTTTTTTTTCCTAATTCCACAGAGCTCAAGAAACTCCCTAGGAATAGTGGGAAAACTGATCAGTTTTCTGTTCTCAAAGTATTTTTACATCAGAGAAAGGAGGTGCTCAACAGCCAGACCTACAGATGACAACTATCTTCTCCAGAAACCATACAAAGCATGACAAATACTACAGAACAGCATATATTAATATTATCCTTACACGGTGCTGTCTCCAGCACACGTGCTCCAGTTCAGTTTCCAGAAACTGCAGAACTCTGAACCTTGATGGTTTTTTTAACTCTTGCGAAATTCTCTGTAGCTCTATGGAAACTATGGAAATCTGGAAGACTGATCTGCCCTGTTTTGTTTTAATTGTTTTTCTGGTTTTCTCTTTCTTGAAGCAAGACCAATATTTGCCAATATCTCTTAAAATAAGCATAATCTCAACATTCGCTTTTAAGGACTCACATGGCTGCCATGAGTGTCCGAAAGCCAACAGCATTAAAGTTATCTCAATGCATAGTCAACCGCGGCATTAATTTATTTTTATTTCCTTCTGAGACAAAATGCATGTCTTTGTTTTTCATCACATATTCCCTAATTAAACCTAAGCTGCTATTTAAGCACAGGGGTTTTTTTATCTTGAATAAGTTATTTGTACAACCTGACCATTTACCTAGCTCTTATAGAATCAAAATTCCCCAGAATATAGCGACAACTCCCAAAAATTGGAGCTCCTGGGAGAGCAAAAGAGCTTCAGAAATAAGAAGAGTTTCCTGTGCAGCAGGAAATGCCAACATGCGCCTCCCTGGGCAGAGCATTATTGGCCGACCAACCCCACAAGGAGGTAACAGCCAAGCTAAGAAAAGCTTAACATGGCTTTTCCTAAACTTAGCAATGTACAAAAATCAGAAAGGGGCAGCCTCAGAATAAAGCCCAGACTTTTCAATGAAGCTATCATCTCAGCAGTTAAAATACGGGGCTGTGAGAGCTGGCAAGTCACTGAAAGGTTAGACAGAAAACTAGATGCTTTCCAAAATTTAAAAAAAAAGGAATATACTGCACGGAGGTCAGAATATGGAAAGATTTCATCACCAGCAAAGAGAATTCGTCCTCTTCCAGCTCTTCTCTGGATATTTAAATATTTGGGGGGCATGCTCATTGGTTGACACATGATTCCAGCAGAAAGCACTAAAAACCTACCGGTAAAGTTTGAGTGAGCTGCAAGATAAATAGCAAATGCTCTCGAGATGCAGGAAGGGAAAATAAGACCCTACAGCAGGAGGGGGACTTGAGCCACATACCAGAAGCCTTAGCCAAGGGGCACACGGTCATCACAGCTTGAGAAGTGGAGCCAGGAGGGAGAACGTCTTCATGGAGGCGATTTTTAACATCCAATTAAGGAATCAGCTGCTATTGCAACGCGTGACTCCTGCCAAGCTGGACACAACAACCCACAGCTGAACCCTGGAAATGTGCAGCTGAGTATCTCCAAGAGAAATCTTTTTAAAAAGCCCCAGCAAAAGAAGCAGTAGAGTTGGTTTCAACAGCATCGAGCTGATGGAAACCACCGCAAAGGATGGAGAGAAGTGGAAGGGACAAGTTTCCACCCTGCATGCCAGCGTTGGCCCAGTGAACATGTAACATAATGTAAAAATAATATGCTATTAAACATAATAGACAGGCTGACCCAAATGAGTCAAAGGAAGAAAATAAAAATTAGATGTTTCTATGGCATTAAATTTAAATAACTTGCCACTATTAAAAAGCAGGGGGAAAGTCAATATTCTAAATCTCACCTTATTGGAAGTTGTAAATTTCTCCCAAATTCCTGCATTTTATGTATAATTTAGACAACATTCCAGTGTGGGTGGAAAATTGCTCCATCAAAAACTATAAGCTAGCTGCACTCAAAAAATTGTTGATATGAGAATGGCTATCATTGATTTGAAATGGACTTTGGGTCAGCATCTTACAGAGCAAAAACATTGCACAAAAATGCCTACGTCCTACTCTGTTGTATTAATTTCAGCAATAGCATCCTTCCAAATATTGCTTACTTGCCAGTGTCAGTCCATATTTAAAGCCAATTTCAAGGCTATATTAGAATCCTCCAGTCCCTAGATGTCTTACTGTGCACCTGTGGGAAGGGAAGAGAACCCAGTGTAAATGTTTTGAAAGAACAAGGTCCAGCAGAATGTGTACACCATGTGGGATGGTTAGGACTGTAATGGGAAAAATTAAAAAAAAAAAAAAAAAAAATTAAAAAGTAGTTAAGGTACTAGCTAGTAAGTGTCAAATATTTACCACTATGTAATAAGAATGGGAGTGGATTTTATTTTGAAGGATGTCTGAAGCCATACCGAATGTTTCTGTAAATACAGAGAACCCAGAGGTTCAAGTGCTTCAGGATGTATAAAATATGGATTTTCCTCTCGTATAGTTGCTGTTTATAATGTGTGTTTATGGCTGTACCATACAGTCTGTGCTTAATATGAGGAAGGAAGAAGGTTTCACTTATTTCCAGAAAACTTGCCAATTCCTAACAACTTTCTATTTCTTTTAACACTGAGCTGAGAAACAATGGCCTTCAATTAACAATAGACTCCAATTAAAAACAGCACAAAGGAGCTGAAGTTTGAAATAAGTTGATCCTATGGAGTGCCAAAAGATCAGACTTCTCCATGTTTAGTTGACAGCCATGCAAGTGTTCTAAACCCCCATTTTCAGTTGTTTCACAGAGACAATATTTAGCATCTCTGTTGCAAATTGCATCTCCAGAGCACTTGGGCACACACGACCTGGCTTAACCCTGAAAACAGCCCAATGTGGTTTGTGCTGGAAATATTGAGATTTTTGTTGAACAAGATCAAGGTTGTCACCTGCAGGTCAGAACAAGGTCCCTTTTGCCATTCCTGGAAATTCAAGCGAGAAGTTGGGGAGAAAGGAGATCATCGCTATGCGTCTCCAAGTGGGAAAAAAAAAAAGCTCCATTCCCTTTCTCCTCCCACCAGGATGTTTTCCATGCAAATTTAATTGCCGTGGGGATAACTGCTCTTGTTTTCTTCTCCTTTCATTTCTAATCCTGCTTTTGCTGAACTCAGGTCACCGGCTTCCCTCTTTAACATGTCCAAAATGAAAAATTGTGGATGTATCTCCAAGCATCACCATGCTGAGGCAGCATTTTCAATGGCTGGAATAGCATCACAGCTCCATCATCGAAACTTTCATCCTTAGTATTTTTATATTTTTCAGGATGCAGCAGTCCCAGTTCTTGCAGCCCCTGTGATGGAAGAGAATAAGGCTCTGTCACATTTCAGTAGTGTCGGTTGTTTTGTTTTGTTTTAATTCCCCAGCCAAGCAGGCAAAGAGGGGGGAAAAAATGATGTGGGATCTTGGTACATACAAAACATCTGAAACCAACGTTTTTGGAACATCTTGATCGCAAATAAAGAAAGAGGTGATTTGAGATTTTCATATTTGCTTGCGTCTTTGAGGATGTTTTCAGTCTTTCATCCCATTTTGAAGGCGTGTCACCTAATTATGACTCTTTCATCCCTCTATTCCCTAGTCAGAACATGCCAATCCCTTTTATGGCAATTGATTATGACTTGGAGGTTTCCACATTCCAGCCAGTTCAGAGAGCTGGGATATTTGTGAATACCTGAATAAACTCCTTTAATCCAAAAACAAACTCCACCTGAAAGCGGTGGTATAAAAAGGCCATTCATGGGGTGTTTTCAAACTTACTGGTTCATGGTTTCTTTGGATTTGACTCGACTTCCTGTACTAATGGTCTCTGAATGCATTCCCAATTGTGGCTTATTGGTATATAAGGTACCCAGCATTTACAGAGAAGAGGAAAAGGAGTTACACAGCAACTGCTTACACAGAAAACTCTGCCTGAAAGAGCAAAAAATGGACCTGAAGTTAAAAGGAAATATAAAGTGTGCAAATGGCCGGCCCCTTCTGCTAAAATTTTTTAAACAAATATTCCCTTGATGTTGCTACTTTGAAAAGATCTTGGCTTCTTGCAGATGAAAAATACTTTTAAAATTACCACTACAATTGTCATTCCCAAGTGTGAGAATTGACACTTTGCTGATTAAGCTAGGAACGTGTTTAAGTAATCTGGTAACATAAGTGCAAATGTGTCGATGATCTCACGGCACAGGGGGGACGGCGGTGGGAGATCTCTGCTCCCGATAGCTGGGGACATGGCAAGATTGCTGGAATCACAGGGATCTCACCTACTGCCAAGATTGGACTGACCAAAGGAGATTAAAGTTCACAAACACACACAATAATCACCTACAGGTAATATTTTTGGAGGCTGTGAGAGGATTTAGAGAGGTAGCATTACACATCTTCACTATTATACATTTTCTTACGTATCCTCTATGGACCACTGCCAGAAGCATGACTCTGTTCTAGATGCTTCGTTCAGGCTTGGTATGATCAGATCATTTAATTTGGCGTCAGACACTTCATCACCTGGTGAAAACAAGTCCTCCCAAACAAATTTCCTCAGCCTTGTGAGTTCCTACAAAAGTCAATTAAACCTCCTCAAGGGTGTTCATCAGTTTGGAGATGAGGCCAGTTTCAGTTATAAAGCTGCAGATGGGTTTTGGTGGCTAAATGTTGGGTTCTACCTTTAAAAAGTCGGGCGCTGAGTTACAGAAATGCGTTAGTCAAAGCGCTCCCGCCCCCATGGGTGAGATGGGAGATGCTTTCCCTTTGCAGCAGTCCTGCTGGCCCCACCCGACCCTCTTCTCAACATTAATACCATAACACTGAGGCTCAGCACGCTCCTAATGATGGACTTGCACCCAAGAGCCCTTTTTTAAAAAGCTAGTTGGTGCTTTTAAAAAACTTTTTCTTAATTATTGCACTTACCGCCTCGTAAAGTTTTACCAGAGAATACGAAAACATAGGACCCACAGATAGGCACTTGTGTTTGAATTTCCATTATTTGGTGGCCTGAACTGTTCACGAACACACAAGGCCTTGATTTCAGTATCCTGTGAAAGGCAGGATCTAATGAGGCAGAGGAAAGAAGTGACAGATTTTGGCTTCCTGCAGTCCATCCTCCGAGATGGAAACTCCCGGTGTTGACTGACCGGCTTGGCTGAG
The DNA here is from genome assembly GCF_963082525.1 of Nesoenas mayeri. NCBI lineage: Eukaryota > Metazoa > Chordata > Aves > Columbiformes > Columbidae > Nesoenas > Nesoenas mayeri. Next base: position 10,028,375 of record NC_137547.1, on the reverse strand, counting down.
CGATAAGCCAAAATGAGTTTAGGCACCGGGCCAAGATGGGGGTGGTTACTCCTTCAGGATAAGATTAATGAGTTTTGGGAAGGGGGGCAGAGATTCGGGACTCATCTTACATCTGATTTCCCCCCTTGCAGTGGTGACACGCGTCTCGCTAGCTCAGGGTCTTTGTATCGCTTGCTTGGTTGCCATCCGACTCTGGATTGCTCAAGACGCGCCAAAAAAGCCCATTCCCTGGAAAACAGACATTCCAGCTGGGAGAACTTGGCAGTTCTCCTCCACATACAATATCCTTGGTAAAGGAGACTTTTTTGGAACCTATAGCTAACGCTGCTTGCTGGTAGTGGCTGTTTGCCTACAAAATAAACAGGATCAGAAAATGCCTCACTGCAGTCACACAGTGGGTTTTATTTTTCTCTGACATTTCAGGAGGTGGTGCAGAAAATGAGACTCTCCAGGGTGATTCACGTGGTGGCCAAAGAGGTCTCTGTGGCTGGCAGTAAACCGTGTGACCTACCCATTTCCCAGTAAGGATCCAGCGCCCGGCGCCAGCACGGGACAACGGCAAAAGAGGGGAGGGAAATGCTCTTGGAGAGAGGTTTGGTTTGGAAACATCTCTGGGTGCATTTTGAAGGAAAAAAAAAGGGAAATGAAGGCAAAGTTTGAAAAACACCAAAACAACTGAAACTCCTCAGACTGAAGCCAATCTTTGACTCCTTCTCTGAAATGACATCATCACATACCCAGTGCAGCCACAAAGCATGACAGCCATCATGGGTCTGCCTTGGGAAGGATATATCACTTCCCCTTGAGAAATACAGAAGGTATTGTCTGTAATCACAGCCTGCCCTGGGCTGGGCAGGGGGGCTTTTTTTTTTTTTTGCAGTTAGATCCCTCTGCAGCCTTTTTTTATTTTTCCCTTGGTCTTTCACACAAATTTGATGACTCCCAGAGGCCAGAATGCTCTCCACAGTGGCTGTGAGCATCCACAGGCATTAAGCAAGGAGGCTGGAAAGGGATGGAGTTGGCCTGAGAAGCCTGATTCATGCGGATGTGGCTGCTTGCAATCCTGAGGTGACTGCAATGTCCCCTGGTGCCATCTGTTGCTGGTGGCATTTGCTGCTGAATGCTTTGATGCTTAACCCCATGTTTGCCAAGCTGTAATCACCTTCTCTTCTCCTTCCTTTCTTCAGTGCTGAACCAGGAGAAGCACAAAGGGTCTTGTTCTGCAGAAGGTATGGATGTGAGACAAGCTGGCAGGGCTTCGTTAGATGCAAGTAGATACATAGGGGCTGTATTTGCAGGAATCATCTTGTCTTGATGTCAAAGCAGGTCATCACTGAGAATGGAGAGCTAAATCCCCAGGAGCAGAAGATGACTTTGGTCCCATTTTTGCCACAATGCATACCGTAGGCAACGAGAGTTTTACTATCTGTGACTGGAAAGGGAGAAAAGGAGACTGAGGTTCCCCAGAGACTTGCTTTTGCATGGTCAAATGGCCTGCAAGAGTGTGCACGCATCTGCCTTTCAGAAGTTAAAGCTGGGTCAGGAGATCATTCCCAAGGGAGAGAGATCAGGGCTCTGTTTTGCTCCACAGGCTGCAGTCTGGCAAAAAGATGGACAAATGCCATAGGAATTTGAAAGAGGTATTATTAGGATATGTGTAGCTCATATTTCACTCTTCCAAATGTCTAGCTACATTAATGAAACCCATGTTTCATTGTTTCAGAGAATTTTAAGGCCAAAGGGACCATTAGATCATCTGGTTTGACCTGGGTAACAGGGGCCAGAGAATTTAATCCACAGAGACACATAATGTGTGTTTGATTAAGTTCAGTTAACACAATGTTTCACCAAAACAGTAGAAATAGATGCACTTTCATGATCCATATTTTTAGGAAAGATCTTACCATTTACATTTTCCCTTTGGGAATAGGAGCTCAACTTTTATTGTTCTGTTAAATGGCAGCGCTGCCCACGCTGGTGGCCTGGCCACACTCCCATCGAGAGGGAGGTTGGGGAACATAAGCAACATCACAGGGGACTGCACACCATCCTATGCAGTGACAGTGGGGCTGGAGCCCTCTGAGCTCCCCCTGGGTCAGGTTCATGGGGCTGGTGGGGTCAATCCATAACACACCTTGACCTGCGGAGTGAACCCAACTATAGATCCTCCCTCCCTCTCCCAAAACCAGTGCTCAGACTGAATACAAGCTGAGGACTCTTCTGCAATTTGCCTTTTTTATTATTATCATTATTAGCAGAAATGCAGTGGAAGATACTCAGACATTCTGGCCATGAGCAGAGAAAGAAGCTTTGAAATAAAATACCGTTATTATGGCTGCATATTTCAGCTGGCACCAGATGAAGACTGTTGCAATGAGCACTGCACAAGGAATTGCTGGAAGACACCATGAACAAATGGCAGGAGAAGACTGACTAGTGGTGAGAAAAGCGAAATATCTTTAGAACCACTGGAAATTATTGAAGCTTTGACAACATTCTTCATGGCATTCCTCTCCTCTTTCATCAGCTGGGGAAGTGATCAGCATTTTTTCTCATTCAAATTTTGACAAAAAGCTGCCTTTTGCATCCCACAAAAGAACACCCCATGTTCCCATTTCCTTTTTGCAAATTATTGAGTGATAAATGGAAGCACAAGGAGACTTTCCCAAGGTCACACAGGAAACCCATGGAAGGGACCAGGAATCAAACCCTGAATTTCTGAGTCTGAGTGCCTAATTGCATTCAATAGAGGAAATGATTATAAACTTTTTTTATTTGCTCTGATATACAATGCACATTCCTTAGCCTAAATAACGTACACTTCAGACAAGGGATGATTATAAAGTTAGGAAGAGCTGCAGGTAACTATGAAAGTTTCCCAGCTACTGCCAGTGCTTGTATAGTACTTTAAACAGTTTAAATGAGAGGGGGAAGGTTTGTCACAGACTGCAATCACTGCCACTTTACATTTTTCTGATGAAACCCATGCAAATGGTTATGATCCTCAAAGAGAGGTACCTGTGGGCATCATTTTTCACAAGACTTTCCACTACCAAACTGGTACAGCTTATTTGAATGGGGTCTTTTGGTAACAGAGCTTTTCAAAATGTTCATAGCACATAGTGGAAAACACTGACTCTACTGTCTTTCCTTCTTTCTTTTTTAAGACTACTTTTTTTCTTTTTTTTTCATCTTGTGGTCCACATTACTCATGGACTGCAAATGACTGCCCAGAAAGCCACAATCAGTGGATTCTCCCTCTGTCTGTGAAAACAAGACTGGATCCGACCTGCCGTGAGGTCACTGTTAGCAGCCTGTTTTTTTTGCTGGAACCAAATCCTAAGACTGATTCACACACGCACGGCCACCCCTTGCGAAGTTGACATTGCAGAGGACTACTACCAGTGCTCCCACAGATGAGGCAAGTGATCCTGGTCAGAGATCAGAACTTCTTCGGCCACCCTGGTACCTCCCACGCTAGCAAGAATAGATGGGGATTATGCTTTTAAAACAACGTGGGGTCTAAAATAGCAAGAGTACAACAGAGGACTAATTAGTGGTAGGCTGTGGGGTGCCAGAGCAGCATCATGAGGGGGTCAGTACCTCTCGTGGTGCTGAGCTGCTCGGATGTGGCCGAGATAGAGCGATGGAAAAGGTTCCTCAGCCAACTGTGGGCAAAGCGCCATGGCAGCCCGGGATTATCTGGTTTCCAGTCTGAAACGTCGCCGTGACCTCAGCTCCATTCCCTGCAGACTTAACCCAGCAAAGCTAATTTAGCACCAGCATCCTGGTTGGCAAAGTCAGAAGGGAGGCCACATACTAAAACTCTCCTCCTCTTCCTCCTCCTCCTCCTCCCATGGGTCCTCAATGGAGATCTGAGTCACAGAGATGGCTGAGAGACTGGTGGAGGAGGCAGCGAAAGGTGTCACTGGAAACAATCATCGTTTGTGCTACCTGCCCCTGGACACAATGGGACTTTGTTCTTCCACCAGTTTGCACCATCATGGGAGTGCCTCCTCCACCAAGCACGTGTCCCCTTCGCCAAAGAGCAGCCTGAAGAAATTAGCCCTCTACTACCAGAAGCGCCTTGAAAAGTGGCAGGTTTTAGCTGTTCATAACCACATTAGAGGGGGGAATTAATTCTAAGTTATCACAAAAGGTGTCAGAGTTGTCTTGCTTATGAACTGCTGCTGATTCTGTGTGTACTGATCTGTCGAGGAGAAAAGAGCCAGAAGCCTTTATTGGCTTCGCTGTGCCTAGCGAAAGTGTCTGCCCTCTTCCAGAAGATAAGTTCAGCCTTGTTTATTTTCATTGTAGCTATTCAGAAAGCTCCGTTATATGCCGCACCAGACAATATCCCTGTGCCTTTAAAAAGGAAAGGAAGTGTGGTCCTGGCAAACATAACCAGAGCAATAAAATATAAATCTTTGTAATTGTTGTGGAGACAGAAAGCAAAACAAACTGTACTTAAGTACATTGTAAGAAAATGTCAGAGATTTGAGGGAATGGTCATTAGCATACGAAATCATTTATCTCCCATGAGTGAGTTGGACAGAGACCAACCCATTTAATTTTCAGTACTTTTCCTTTTGGGATTTCTTGGAATGTCAAAACTACTATTTTTTTTCCCTGCAGAAAAGAAGATTGACTTCAAGGCTGATGTTCAGAGACCACAGAAACAAGTTGAACACAGTGTCAGCTCCCTCAGCCACCCCCTGTACACGTGTGTAGCCAAGTGACTGGCCACAGGTGACAGTGCCCTAGTGCCCAAAGCTCTTGCACAGGTGCCCCATCTGCAGCGTGAGACCCCAGGACATGTTCCTGGGCACTGTCTGGCGTTGCCATCCAGCTGCCAAGAGGAGTCACTGACTGCCTCCTGTATCATCACCCCCACCAGTGAGGGTGTCCTCAGGGTGTTAAAATTGCTCGAATGAAAATTACAGTTTCCTGTAGGTCTGCAATACCCATACCCGCTGCACAAAACCATCCCAAGAGCAGGAAGATCATTTTAGCATTAGCCTCAAAACACCTGCTGTCTAACTGGTCCTGCTGGTCCCTTCCATACTGGGAAGCTTGCCTGGAAGCCACTTTTACAGACAGCCACATCTTTGCCATGTCTGGTTCAGTGTCACCCCACCAACATTACATCTCCTTTCTTTATTTGATTAAAAGCTAAATTATGGAGGGGGAAAGTTATTGGGAAAAAGGTGACCTAAAGTGTCTCCACCCCACTGGCATCAGGTGATAGGTAAGGCATCCCAGCACCCTTCAGCCCCCACAGATGATCCCTCTCCCAGGACACCCAAGGGACAGGGATGGGTTGAATCCGATGGGGAGCCCCATGCCGTCACACTTGGTTACACAGCTGCTGAGCTGAAAGGCACGAAGTTATTTGAGACAGTTATGGAAACATTTGGGTACCCTGAACTTCTCCCTGCTGGATTCTTGTCCCAGATGGGAAGAAAATGAAGTTCAGATCTTCTGGGATTAATATAATCAGAGAATCTGAGAGGAAAAATCATGAGTCGTTTTTCTCCTTTATTTGATGAGGAGGGTGTCTCCAAGGTTAATGAACTGCATCCCTCACAGTCGGCAAAATGATATCACACGTGTTTCAGAGCAGAGCAAGCTCAGAGGTACCATGGAAAAGGTTTATTCTTTTAATTATAGAACAGGAAAATCATGTTTCACCTCCCTAGTAAGACCGTTTCTAGCAAGAAAGTACTGAACAGTACCAAATGCAAATATCTTGCCTTTTTTTTTATTTTTTTTAATAAGGTGGTCAAAAGGTCTAAGGGGAAGCAGGGATTTTGGAAGTATGCACAAAGTCAACAGTGCAGTTAGCAATGGGATAGTAAGATTTCACAGCTCGGCTTTGATCAGTATTTCAGAAAAGTGAAGCCATAGTACAGAACGTCCTCTGAACTGAAACCAAGGCAGGCTTTGTCTTTTATCTCAAATATCAGCTAAGAAAATTAGAATGATATGAAAATGCTGAACTCATTACATTTTATTCGTGGTTTTGCAAAACTGCTCCAGCAAGGCATATGGTTTCTTAATGAAGGTAAAAATTTCTGAGACACTCTAAATTCTTTGTAGCGTCTACGTGTGAGCCAAAGAAGTCATAATCTCCACAAAATGCTTCACAATTTTAAGTTGCAGTCACTTATTAACTGTCCTTGATTTTTGGAGCATGCTGGTGGTTTCACTTTCTTTTTAGAAAACACTCTGATGCTATAGCCATTAAAAAGCCATGTAGGAAGGGATCAATTGACTTTGCATTTCAACCTAATTAATTATTTTCTCCTTTCTCACAGCTTATTTAGTCCTTCTTCACATTTTTTCATCAATTCAAAAGTCCTTAAGATGTTTATTTGGAGTAACATGCAAGCAAACATACCCATCCATAATTTGAAGCAGATGTAGCCCCAATACCCAAAGCTTGGATTGTACCTGAGGTTGAGTTGTGGACCTCTCTTCAGAAAATAATTACAGATGGATTTGGGGACATCTGGAGCTCTGGTGATTTCAGTGGATTTGGATCAGGCCTGTAGTTGTACAACAGATACCACAGATACCCATTTTCTTCCTTACGTAAAATGATGTTCACCACCTGCATTCTCACAGATAAGTGGAGAAAGTCCTAAGTGAAAGAGAATGTAAGCAAGGTGAACCAAGCATGATGTTAAGAGCTTTTGCTAGCACTTTTCTACCAATTATCTTCATTCTAAAGCATTTTCTCCCTCTAGAAATAGTATTTATTAATAAATAATGAATTAGAGCTCAGAAATGTTCTTTGCTTTCACCTTGTTCTTGTCAACATGTGATTTCAGGCAACAAAAACTCCTGCCAAGCATCTTCTTATCAAAACAGCTGGAGAACTACGAGTGGCCCAGAATCAAGTGAGACAATGTCAGCCCATGCCCTAACGCTGGTCCTGATCCAAACCTCTCAGATGTAACAGGAGATTTGATGGAGCTGGAGATCAGGGACTATTTGTGTAATTATCCCATGTCTGTTGTTCTTAGCAAAACCACAAGACCTCACCAAAGCAGCCTCACCCAGGATGCTTCTAGCCTGCGGGGGTAACACAACAGAGCGAAGAGTTGTGTGAAATTTTGTTTTCTTTAAAGCAAGCAGAGACTTTAAAATCTTTTCTGAATTTCAGGCTCAGCATCATGTCAGTTTTTTTCTTTCCCAAAATGATCTGCAGATGAGTGACAAAACCAAAGCCACTCTGTGGGTTCAGCCTGTCTGTGGGGTGGGATGCAGGTGGCGGAGAAGGTCAGGGCCATCTCCAACAATGGTGCGGATAAAGCCAGGGAAACGGTGTGCTCCTTGGCACAATTTGGTTTTTAATCTGTAAATTTTATCAACACTTCTTCACATCAGTATTAGACCACACAATTAACGAGCACACTGTGGAAAATAAGGAATGAAGTAGAACCAAGCCAAATGTTGCGGTCCCAAGGATGAGGAGTTCTTCTTTCACATGACATGAAGAAACAAGGGAAGCGGTGCTGGAAGTGACATGAGATGGCAATGCCAGAGACCTTGGGCAAGTCTGGAGCAGGAGCGAAGCTTCATACATCGGTGACACCATCACCCTGGGTTTCCAGGGCTGCTCTGCTGTCACAAACAACAGCCTTGCTTTGAATTTCACTGAAGAAAATGTCCATGGGGTGATGGCTACATTACATCAGCACATTTTCGGGGAAATAAAATCTTTTGCTCTTAAGTGCAACTATTCACACCAGAAATGCCATACATTCATCCAGTTGAGGAACATGAACAGCTCCACTGTGCTTATCTGTCTGCAATCAGGACGCTCAGCAAAATACCTGAAGAAGCGTTTCACCTAGTTTGCTCCAATGCATTTTGAGAACATAGTAATTGGCCTTGCAATATCCCTGAACAGAAAAAGAGGTTAAAACTATCCTATAAAAAGAGTTGTTGGCAGTTGTTCTCTGGTCTCTTGATAAGGTCCATCCCCATGGAGAGGAGCAGAAGGAGGTAGGCTGGTACAGGATGGGGCAGCAGGAATTCAAGAGCTGGTTTGCTCTATGCTGCTCTCAGATACAACCTCAGGTCCTGGTCTTTTCTTCCAGACCTTCCCCAGCTCTCCTGATTGAAGCAAGCTGTGGTTTCTCTCACAAATTGCCCACATCTTTCCTAGCATGGATTTTTCCAAGAGTTCCTAATTGACTTCAGGTCTTACTTTTAACTCCAAAACAAATCCTAGGGGGCCCCCAGGGAGGTTGTTCCAGTCTGTCCCTGCACACAGGGCAGGACTGACAAACCAAGGAACAAAAAACACATCCATGTTTATTTTGGGATGCTCCGTTTGCTGGTGACTAACACCGTTAAACCTTCAGCTCCAGGACGCAGCTTGGCTCGGTTTTGATTTTTTGCAAGCTGGCAGGTGATGCTGCACCATCACAACCCCCTTTTTCCCACTCCTGGAGCTTTTTGTGCTGACACACATCACCACCCCACAGGGCTGGACGCTTGGTCAGCATGGAAAACCAGCTGTTCCCAGCCCCTGGCAGCACCTTGGTGGTTCCAGGTCCTGCCAAGGCACCAGCTCCACACTGCACATTTCCGGACATATCTTGGGACACGAGGCTTCTGGGACACCTATGCCTGGGCTTCTTATTTAGGAGCTTCCTGCTGTATTTAAGGACTATTTCTACTCTTCACCTTCCTGATGTAAAGAAGAGGCAATATCAGCTAGAATGAGGCTTTAAAGACCAACAGCCCTGACCACAGATGAAAGTTTTACAAAAATTGCTTTCTTTGGTTGGTGCCCCATTCTCAGTAGGCAAGCTATCAATGAAATCACTGATCACTAAGGAACCATGTCATTTATCCAAATGTTAGTAAAATTTTACATTGCTGTGCTCCTCTCTGGTGCAAATCCATGTGTTGGTTCCCCATTCACAAGAGTCTAGCTTTTTTCTCTAGTCCAAACTAACTCTTGAAAATTTACTTCACTGTCATCAGTTTTTGTAAGGAAAAAAAAATAATTTAAAAAAATTAAAGAGAGGGGGAAAATTCCCATGCAACAAAAACTCCATGACAGCAAAATCCAGACAAACAAATAATAAAAAAATACCTCCTTTAGTTTTTGTTTGGTGCCATGGCTTTCCTGGCTTGGCTAAATTAGCTGAGAGCGAGAGTCCCCATGCAGTCCCATCCCGTTCCAGCCCATACAAACAGAGGAAGTGGTTTCCTGGGAACAAAACCCACATGAAAGTTTTGCTGATGGTGCTTTACTTCCCCTCATTTCCTCCTCTCTTCACATTTCACACGTAAACCCGATTGTAGGACAGAGCACCTGGTATCAGATTTATTGCCTCAGACGAAAGAAGAAGGACAAAACACATCATCCATGCTGAGCAAACCCAGTCCCACCATGGTTCAGTTCAATGCCTCCTAAAATGACAGAATGTTGTCACAGTTTTGCTCTGAACAGGCTCCATCATAGTGATTATTGGTGGGACAAGAAGAGCTAAAAATGGATTTCTGCTGTCCATTACCTCCAGTATGTATCTTTGTCATGACGCCATGGCCATGTGGTTCTCGGGTCACATGGATGTTGTTTCTGTCCCTATTTCAAGTAATAGTGTTGCCATGGTACTCTCGTTTAAGAATTAAAAGGTGGTTATCGTAATGCTTGAATTTAAAAACAAACAAACATCTATGGTGTTCAACTCATTTCTGTGGTCTCACCTGGCTGTAACCAAGAATCATACAGATCCAATGGATGATGCAGTCTCTTGACCTACCCAATTCTTGCTGTATAATAAAGTATATTTAAGACCGTAGAAGGATTAAAGCCTAGTCCCTTCCAGAAGCACATTTCCCAAGTCACAGCAAAGATTAAAAGACTTTAACAGATTAAAACAGCTTTCTCTGGGGTCAGGACTTCATCCAGAATATTGACTGGACTGTCTCTTGAATGTGGCACAAACCACACAGAGCAGGAATGTGCCTTTTTTTTTGAGGAATGGTGCTTAAGTATGTGCTGTTTGTGAAGCTGCGGGACATATAACAGAGAGAGGAATATATGTGATAAGATGGACAAAGTAACCAGGCAGCTCATAGTCAAAAAAGCTCTGTTTCCAAATCAAAGCAATAATGGCTTTCATTGTAAAAATGAGATATTTTGATGTTTTGTTAATTACTTCATGTTAAATACTGAAAGTTTACATTTTGTGGAACCATGAAGAATAAAACAAGGAAAGGTACTCTGCTGAACACCTCAAATGTTAATAATCTGCAGGTCTTACAGTGGTTTGTGTCTTGAAAATTAAGCCTTTAACATATGTTTGAAGATTCAAGCTTCAGCTGTTTCTGTTAATTAGAAGGCTTTAAAAATGCAGCTTAATGAATTCAGTACTTGTTTATGTTAAACTGTCAAGGAGTTAAGCAATGAAAAAGTGTGACTTGGGGAACATCTGATTGCAGCCCATGTGGAATTACATATGTCAGAGAAGCTGGAAAGCATTTTATTGAACCATTGTCTAGAATGTGAATCAATTTCCTACTAGTTCATAAAAAAATTCTTAGTAGGCTTGACAAAGGATTTATCATAATTATTGCTCTGGCCTGGATCATGATTATAAATGATGCATGGGTGTATTTTGTTTATAAAAATTGCAATTTGCAATTAAAACCACATATAATTTGCTCTTTCCCTGCTTTCTCATCAGTGGCTGATCTAAAAAAATCTATCATTTGTTTTCAAAATGTATACCTGTCAAACTTTTCTTTTGCTTCACAGTGCCAGGAAAAGTGAAAAATAAGAAATATTTGAAAGATTTTAATAGAACGGGATTGGTACCAAGCTGGTATAGAATAATGATGCTTCAAATTTGTTATGACAAAAGCTGCAACCACTTTTCCATGTGTAGCTGTTTCACTACTCAAGAGCCAAATCAAACACCCTTAATTATGTCAAGTACTAGCAGTTGGTTTGATTTTAATGAAATCACTTCTGAGGTTCCTGACCTTGGTTTTTCTCTAAATTATCACTGAAAGTGTTTGCATGATTTTTTATTGTAGGTGTGGATGTCACATGCAAGAAACGGATGTGTTAAATTAACAGGATTTAATGTACTTCTCCGGGAGGTGTTTGGATGCGTTTCCAGTGAAGGAAAAGAAGCAGCATCACAGGATTTACCTGGCCAGTATGTCTTGGTTGGTGAATATTGAGCAGTCATGCAGCATCAAGTAAAAATAACATGGTTGTATTAGGACATGAGCAGGTGAAGATAATCTGCTGTCCTAGCATGGTGTCCTGGGGAAACTATCAAGATGTGTAGATGACCCTTCAAACCATAATGCTATGTGCTCCAATAATAAATATATACTAATCTAATCCAATCTGGGCACCTCGAGTCCTCTGTCTTTCCTCCTCTTTATGTCTATTGCCTGGGAGATTTCTTTTATATCCCAAAAGCCTGACCCAGTCTTTTCGGATGTGCAAGAGACTGGGTGAGGAACTGATTGATTTCAGATGCATCAGATCGATGTCTTACATCAGTTTTACAGCATTGCTGTTATTATTAAATCAGCTCATCTTTTAAATGTGGAAAACACTGCTTGAAGAGGATATTCTGAGTCTATCAAAATACTGATGGTAAAAGGAGTGACCTGAGTGTGGCTGAAAATAAAATTTAGATAAAATTTAACCCAAAGTCGTATTTTGAATACCAAAAAATCAATTTAAGCTCATCTTTTCATTTTCTTAACAGTGTACAGTAGCTTTAAGTATTTCAAATCTACTTTTTTTGCTTTGATATCACCTATAAGGTTGCAACTAGAACCACAGCCACCCTGGGTTCTTTGACTGCTGCAAGAATAAACAATTCTGCAGACATCATCAAGCCTACCAGCCATTTCTGTCACTTACGGTTTGTATAAACCCATGGTCCACTCTCTTCTAAATTTTGTCTTAAATGTTGTTGCAAACACCAGTGTTACTGGATATACCCAAAGCCAATAGATGGTCTATTAAACATAGTAACTGCCTATGCAAAAGCTTTTTTCTCTCCCAGTAAATCAAGCTCCCATTTTCCATTCACAAAACTTGTGTGTCTGTGTGTTGGTTTTGAAGTTGACTGTTTTGGATGGTGTTCAAACATCAATACATTTTTATCACTTTTTTTTTTTCATATGAAAGTTAAAAGCCTAATGGGATCACTGCACAGAGACGGAATAGTTCCAGGGGAGGAAGTAATATATGATAAAAAGAAGGGTGTTTGATTTCAAAGACTTCTAATAGAACATTTCAGAAAACCATGAATAGAAAACACTTACGCTAATACTGCCAGTCTACGTTATGTATATCAAATAAAAATTTAAAAAAAAAAAAAAGTTGTTTCTTTTTTTAGCTCTTGGGGGAAATTAACATATTTGTAGAGTAGAATATGCAATCTAAGTGAATGTTTTGTTTATATTTAATACAATACAGGGAAAGTGCTTTTGAATTCACCAGAGCAAATCAAGCTGGCTATATTTTGGGGCCCTGGATTGAACACTGCAATGAACCTTGTGCTGGGCTGTATCCTGAGCTTAGTCTGGGTGCCACCAGACCAATTTCCCTAATTAACATCACCAGGGCATCAGACAAAACTCAGACATTAACTAAACCCCTTTTCATAATCTTAAATGTGTTTCATTTCTTCTCACTCTTTTTTCTTGTTTGATGTGAAGTTTTCCAGTGTGTTTTTCCTTGGTTGGGTTCCTAATTTTTCCCCTGGGCACAGGATTGCATCCATCTTCCTGCAAACATTTCTTGCCAGTTCTCTATTTGTCCCAGTTCCATAAACACGTGAGTTCACAAACCTATTTTCAAAAGGCCAAGTTTTCTCTGAAAATATTTTTTTTTACATATGATGAAAGTGATAAATAATAGCTATGTATGTGTAATGCAAGGTTTATGGAAGCTTTATCCAGCTACTGGAACCCATGGAAATGTAAAATGGAGCTCTTGGTTTTATTTCTGCTTGATGACATGAGTAGGAACGCTTGGACCATCTGAACATGAGACCGATCTTTACCCTCAGCGCAAGCATCCCACAACGAAAGTCCGCTTCTGCATTCAGCCCAGAAAAAGTTCAGCAAATCTTGGCTCCAAATGTGATGCCAGCTGGCAGGCAAGCTTCAGAAATGCACTGATTCATTTTTCTTTTTTGCATTTCTTTCTGCGGGCAGTGCAGACACACAGGATGTTCTGCTGCACCACCGAGTTATCACAGAGCAGCGTCAGCCACCATCGCAAGGCGAAAAGAAGGAAAGGAAAGATGTAACTGGGTCCCAGAAAGCAGGATTTGTCCCTCATTCCATGGGAAGTGGCAGGACATTCATTTCAGCACATCCTACACACACATCCTAGCAAAGTGTATTCACAAATGCGCTTGCTAACTCTAACCTGCAGCTGGATTCAAGTATGTAAAATGGCTTTTCTTCACCATTTTTCTGCTAACAATGTTTGGTCAGTATTTATTTGTTTGAGTGTTTGAAGAGAACTTTTATTCATGTGAATATAGGTATTCATCATGTAAATGAATGTATTTATTCTGTAAAGGCTCACCCTGCCTCTGCTACACTCATGCAGTTACTTGATAGGAATGTGACAAGAGGAAATGGAATATAAAGTCTACTGGACAGCCTATAAATCAGGCTTATATCTTTCTCTCTACCTCAGACAGGAAGGAACCCAGCTATTTTTAAATCTATGATCCTTATAACTAACCAGAGCTATTTCTTCTGTTAGGAAAAAAAACAAACAAAAACAACAACAACAACAAAAAAAAAAACCAGCAACAACAACAACAAACGTTAACAAGATTTTAAATGTCCTACAATCCTACAATTCCTTAGATTTGCCTGTCTGCCCCCCAAGGGTTTTGCCTTCCCTTCCCTCACAACACACTCACGGCACAGCCAAAATCCCTTCAAGGACCCAATGTCAAACCCAACATAAGGTGTATTCATCAGTCCTAACCAAGAGCTGGCTAAAAAATATAGCAATAAAAATAGTTCTCGGACCACTGCCAACACCGTGAGCCCAGGTCACGGTTCTGGAGCCATCCTGTCCCGATCCTCTCTGCCAAGCAGGCTGCGGCACAGGTCTTTTCCAGTCAAATTTCTCCAGCTCAGAGCATTTTTGAGTCGGTAGAGCTGGTTACACACACATGACCTCGCCAGGGCTGCCGGCTAGGAGTGATTCATTCCAAGCAATCCCCCAGTGTGAATCTTTGCTGATTAACATTTTCATTTGTCTTCCTTTAACAAGCGAGTTACTGCTGATGAGGAGATGAGGGATTCTTAAGTTTCCTAGAACTAAATTAACTATTCCTACTTGATTCGCTCTAGCTGAACTTATATTATATTGCCCTCAAGGCTGCTAATTTGAAAAATGTTTTTGGATTTTTTATTCTATTTTTTTTTCAGTGTTCCTGATAGGAATCCAAGTGCTAATAAGGAGTTAAGTTACATTTCTTGGTAAGATTTCTTAATTGCCAATGCTGGCTGAAACTTGAACAGTTCGGAGATTCTGTTGATTATGTCGGCCTGAATATTATTACATTGAAATCCCTTCAGAATAACTGCAGCTTTTGTTGTATCCATTGCATCATTTTCCTAATGTTGTTCAAACCCAGTACTATAGTAATTTTGTGAATTGGAAGGAAATTAACTGCATCCATAATGCTGCGCCTCTCAAATAAGGACTGCATTGTAACTGTCTTGCAAAAGTTTTTTTGTTTATGTTTGCTCCACCACCTGGGTGAATCTTCACAAGGTTTTGAAGGAAGTATTCATGAGTCTGTAATTCTTCACCCACATGGCTCAAATATTTTAGGACAGTATGGGAGAAGTTCCTGTGTCCATGAGCTCAGAAACAAGGGCTCCAGGAGAGTTAAAATTCATATTTGCTCCAGGGACACCTGATTTGGGAGGGCAGCTCTGGTCTGATGCAGATGCCCAGGGCTGGGGAGAGGGACACTTGGAGTGAGTTCATCCAAAAATAGATACTGAAGTACTTCTGCACAGATGCCAGTGACAGGACAAGAGGAAATGGACTCAGGTTGCTCCAGTAGAGGTTTAAATTAGATATTGGGAACAATTTCTTCCTGGAAAGGGCTGTTGGGCATTGGAACAGGCTGCCCAGGGCAGTGGTGGAGTCACCATCCCTGGGAGATGAGGTTCTCAGGAACATGGGTTAGTGGCAGGGTTGGGTTAATGATTAGACTTGATGGTCTCCTCCAACCAAAATTATTCTATGATGCTATGACAAGTCCCCAGACACGAAGCGACGCTCATCCCAAGGCAAGACATGAGAATCAGCCAGGACAGCAGGTCAGCCTGTCTGCACAAGGTGCCTCAGCCATGTACCATTAAAGTTCATTTAAAAATATGCCATTTCTACACATGCACCTAAAAAAAAAAAAATGCCTTCAGACATATAATCTGTTACTCCGAGTCACCAGCAGCTTCAGAGGCCATTTGTTCAGTTTGAAAAATCACGTCTCTGAAGGTACAATATGAGCTTTAAGCTGCAGCTATCACTGTCTCATCCATCAGCTCATTAAGAACACGGCTCATCTCTTGGGGGCCGATGCAGAAGATAAGAGACATCAAGAATCAGCCCGTGACAGGAGCAGCACTGGCCAGGCTGATGAGACTCAGCTGTCCTTTCCTCCCCATCTCCAGCTACAGGAGGAATTCACAGCTATAGCTTCTTTTCATGGTTGCTTTTAGATTACTCTCACTCAAGTCACAGTGAGACTTCTTGTTTATTTTTTTATTCTCTTTTCAGGAAATGCATCATTTTCTTCCTCGCCGCCTGTAAAAATTGGCGTGCTCACAATGTGCCCTCTGCAAATTCAAATCCTTGCTCCACTGAGAAAATGTGTTTCTCGTTTTCCCGGTGTCATTTTCTCAGAAGTAATTTCTGTATAAACTTTCCACCCTTCTTCTCCTGCTGTTTTCTGTCTTGTGTTCAAAAGGCATTAAAACATGTCCATTTTCTGTTTCCTCCTATGGTACAACAATCTTTTTAGTAAATATGATAAGCATCTCTGTTGAAGATGCAAAAATAATCCACTGCTGTTGGCTGTATATTTTCCTCATGTTGGGAAGGCACCAGGAATAAGCAGAAGATTACTTACAACCCACAAAGTCTGACTGGATGACTGACATGAACACAAACACTAGAAAAGTATAATGAATGTCATTAGAAATTTTCATTTATTCCATATTTATATGTACTTGGTTATTTGCAGTATTCCCTAAACCCAGGAGGAATGGCACAAACCTTATGCTAAATGGAAACCTTACAGGTAATGAACACAGGCAGGATTAATAAGATATTTAAGAGTCTTGGGAATTTTTCTTCTGCAAAATTTGCTGTGGTTTCTCATGACCCCACTCCAAGAGGAAAAGTAGTTGTTGACGTTTCAAAAGCACAAGAGCAGGGATGATTTTGTCACCCAGATTAATGAAATCAAGTTTTCAGCCATGGTTTCTGAACTCCGCCACTGACTCACTGTATGGCCTTGGTTGAGTCATTTAATCTCCGCATCATCCATTTTCCCATCCAACAATAAACGTGGGACTGTGTCACTGTTGCAACAAGAAGTAGGTTGAGACCACAGCTAGGAAAAGATATGAAGCTGCAAGATATGAAAATGCTAATCTTTGTTTGTTCTGCTAAATTTTGGTGGGAAAAAAAAAACAAAAAACAAACAAAAAAAACCAAACAAAACAAAACAAAAACAAAACAAAAACAAAACAAAACAAAACAAAACAAAGCAAAAACAGAGGAAGGAATTTGCCATACAGGGGAAAGGAGAATTGTTTGCAACCCTGGTTATCCAGTACATTCACCATTTCATCCTCAAGCACATGGACTTTGCGATGTTCAGACCCTGCACCATAGTGGTCCCTCTGCCCAGGTGATGCTCTCACCTGAACAGCATATCTGTGCAACACAATTTTCTCTTAAAGTGTGAACAGGTTCTTGCGAGGTGAAAAGTTCAGACCTAAATATATTTCCACTCCAAGCCCAACCTCCCTTCTGTCAAAACCGATTGCCAGATTCCTATTGATATAAGTGAAAGCAGAATCAGCGCTCACATAACGGCGAGCTTTGTTTTTTCATGGTTTATTATTACTACCAATGACTCCTGTGTTACTGCGGGCTTATTCATGCTGGATATCTCTCTCTTCTCATATTCATTTTTCACTTATTTGCAGTGTTCCTGGATGGGTGAATAAGATCATGGACCTGGCAGTGTTGTTTTTGGATGGACTCTTACCTTATCAGATGGGATCAGAATGTCCCATCTATTTGATGAAGCTGCATAGCTGGTGAACTCTGTGTTTTATAACAGCTCAGTTATCAAAAACTGTGGGGTTTTTTACTGACCTGAGCATCTATTTGGTGAGAAAGGTCCCAGTGAGCCCCATCGCCCCAGGGCTGTTTGGGGCAGCACCCCGGGAAGCAGCTCCAACACACTAGGCAGAAAACCCAGGAATTGGGGCAGAAAAAACAGCCGACCCTGAGAGCAAATGTGGCAGCAACTGCAGGGCGATGTTCTTCAGTCATCAGCTTTGCCATTCCCAAATGCTGTGAATTAGAGCTGCCCAGAAAAAACAAGGCAAAAGAGCTTCTCTCTCTTTTTTTTTATTTTTTCCATTTGGTCAGGATTGGAAATGTTAAGAAATCTTTTGCTGACTCTCCAAGTAATGCTTGTTTCACTGCTGTTCCCATATAAATGGGAGAATTTGGGAAAGTGTCATATAACTCCGCAACTTCTTAAAACAAAACTCTTCTAAAGAATGAGAACCAAATTATTTCCACCTTTCCTTGCCTTAAAAAAGATCACAACCCTTCAACGTGGACTGCATTTCAGCTTCCAGTGCAGCACTTTGCAGAACGAGGGAGTGATAATTGAATGTATTAGAACTAGGGCTGAGGAAACAGTGGTAAGTATTTGGGAAGAGAGAAAGGGAAATGCAGGACAACATAGATGTAGATAGAAATCACAAAAAAATAAATGATTGTGACTGAACTTTTCATACACTTTCATTGATGAGCACATTTTTTGGCAGTCTTCCGGCATCACATCCCACCTCAGGGGCTAAGCTTCCCTTGGGCTCACAAGCCAAATTTTCAATGGCACAAGCCTGTTTGGGGTCCTAATCTCCAGTTTAGGATCCACAACTGTGAAGGATACTCCAGACAGATAAACAGCCTTTAATGCACACACAGACTCAAAATTTCCATATATCAATGAGTAAAAATGGCAAGAGCTGATGTCAGTACCTACAAATTTTATTCCAGTTAGCAAGGGAAACCTTTATCAGATGAGAAGGTTTTGTGGCATTTCTAAAAATAGATAAGCTTTGAGTTCACCCGACACTCACCAGAAGCAAAACTGATTTACTAGGAACAGCATGTCAAGGGATGAGCAAGGCAATGTGCTTAATCCCATTGCTTCACCCAGCACCTCCAACTGGCATCACACCAAAAGGATTCAGCATTCAAAACATTCCTTTGTTTTCGTTTGGGATTTTTTTCATGCAATTTCTGCACTTCTGAAGTCCCAACCAAGATGAGAAGAGCCATCAGAGAAGACAGTTCACTCTCTACCAGCAACAAGGGGAGAAGATAATCAGAACACATTTTCAAACCAGATAAACCAGTTCCAAATATTTATCTTCTGTGATGCACCAGTTTCATTTTTGCTAAGTGAATAGCTCCTTCTTTCTTCAAAATCAACTTGCCAGAAAGAAGATTGATTAAATGAAGGAAAAGAGAATATCCCCAGAGCCAGTATCTAGTTAGCAGATGAACTATTGTCAATGGAAGCAAGCTAGAGGATGATTTCTAAGTCAGACCTTTACACAGAGAAAAAGAGGGGGGCCGGGGAAGGGGGCGGATAGAGTTGATTTGTTTATGAAAACTATCACATGAAGTGGTTGATTGTGCTTGGAGAAAATTTGATTTTTCAATCCCTCTTTTTTCCTCTCTACCAGCTGTGTGAAAACACCCCTGCCATTTTCAGCACAATCTGCACCTTTTAAAGTAAAGCCTAAAACTTTCTCCAAAGAGACGTGATTTGCTTTTCATGTTAAAGCTTGCAAAAAACATGAACACATACAAAATCAGGGATCCCATGATGCAAGATGTGCTATGCATGAAAACCAAGGCGTGTATAAATGAACAGCTCATGACTGCACCAGCCTCTCTCCTCAGAGGAGAGCGAGGTTACAGCTACACTGGGACGTAAATCTACTAAGGCACACGTTATTGGCATGCCATGAGATAGTAGCCTGAGGAATTCATTGCCTATCTCTGGTTTCTTCTCTAGTATGCTGGTTTCTCAAGCAGAAGCAAAACATTTATAACCTTTAATATCCTATTCTATTAAGGCAGGGAGGAAGAAACATGGGCACCGATGCTTCAGCTGCTGGTGGGGTCTGTTCCAAGCTTCAATCACTCAGAAAAATCAGACTAAAAGGATAATCCCTTAACTAAGTGTGAGCAAGAAGAAAGGCATCACTTCCAAGCGTGAGCTCAGGGAAGCAGAAAACTGCTTTGTGTCCACAAGAGCATCCCTCTGCAAGGTTGATGAAGAGGGATGCAGGAGACCCCGCTCTTGGTCACTGAGTCAGACAGAGAGAGGAGCTCCAGCACACAAGTGCTGCAAGTCTAAAAGACCAAAGCAACCAAATCCAACATCGATTTATTTGCCTGACTTTCACAGACACTAGATGAGCCTGGATCCAGCCGTCCAGTCTGAGGACACAGATGTGCGGTCTCTGTTTTACCCACTGTCACCAAGAGAGGGATCCTTTTGCCTGTCCCTGGAGGCTTTCCTGACATTTCTTTTAAAAATTAAGAAAACAAAGCTGTATGAGTTGAGTGAAAGTGCAATTGCACAACACTTTGAAGTGCCTTGCTAATCCTCTTGCTCCCCTAGGACATGAGGCACAGGTTTGCAGTGTGACAGCCACATCTCTTCACCCAAATGTTGATGCTGGCTCGCAGCAAAGGCGGTGGAGGAACTGCTGCCTCAGGACAATGCTGTGCATGTGGACATAAAGTGGCCCAAAAACCCTGTCCGGACAGACAGTCCTTTGCTTCTACCATGAACAGAGAAGGAGGAGAAATCCCAGCAGAAGTTATAACCGCAGTGTGTGCAGATGCAGCCAGTACTAGTGATAATTATAATATGATGCCAATCTAACCTCTTGAGGATTAAACCAAAGATGACTATGCTAGGAATGCGGTCTCTATGCTATTCTAGGATACCTCAACACAGCCCTAAGGATGCTCTGCAAATGAAGTAAGGCCAGGTGGGGCTGGTGTGGACCCTACCCTGCCTGTCGTCTTCTTCTTCACCCTGACACAGCTCCAAAAGGAGATTTGGTTTTACCTCCTGCCCTCCAACCACCTCCCTCTGGGAGCCAAGAGATGCCCCAGCTGCAAAAAGAGCAGCAACCCCTCCCACCTGCCCCCAGCACATTGGCAGAGACATTTGCCTGGATCTATTTACACAGCGTTTAATGCTCTTGATGTCAGTGTGCAGATGTGTTAATAACACAATTAAACCATTCATTCAGCTGTGTCAAATCCGATTGCTTGAGGAAAGCTTGTGTGTTTTGCTTTGTAATTCTTGTACCACGTTACAGCATGCAAAAAGCAATGCCCTTGTGGCTGACACCTACCCCCAGTTCCTCATCGACAGGATCACATGCAATATTAGGCAGTGAAGTGTTAACATCTGAAGCTATCTGTTAGGAACAACACCTGGACTAGCTGGCCGCTTCATCCCTGTCATGAGGATGGAGGCAAAGGCACATAAGCACATGAGACCAAGCATGACATTGGGCAGAAGATGCTCAGGAGCAGTTTGTGGCCTTCTGAGGTAGGGAACAGCAATGCAAGACCTTGGCACATGAGCTGCAAAGGGGACAGACTAAATACCAATGGCAAGGACATAGCATTGATGGCAGGACAACCAGCAGCTGTCACTGGCTGGGCATGGTGTAGGGCGTACGTGGCACCTACCATGTCAGCTGTGGCTCCGTTCAGGCAGCAGAACCAGGGCTCAGGTCTGCCCGAACATGCCCATGCACGACTGACACAACCGTGTCTCTGCTTCCCCATCCAGCAAAGGAAGGCAGGCATGTTTCCCTGCCCCACTCCATTGCTTGGGAGGTTCCAGCCACTCCTGTCTGAAGGGCTCACAAGTCCAGGGCACTGTTTTGCTCAGGTGTTTGCCAGAAAAGACCAGCTATTGATGTCCCTCTACAATTACTCTTGACTGTCACCCTCTGGATGTGAAATATCTGTGAAGCACAGCACATGTGCAGGTATGTATGTGTCCCTATACATGCATATATGCAATAGATCTATGTATACATCTCAGTGTACAAATCACTCGACATTTGAGTGGTGTGTTTTATATTTCCTTTAGACTGCTCTGACTTCCCTCTCTACTGATCCTAATCTGTGAGCTCTGAATGTCCTCAACACTGTCCCCTCAACTGCAAATTTAATACAAGCTCTTCCTGAAGCAAAGAAATTGAAAACTGTGTTACTTGGTCCCACTAGAAGAAAACATCTCCCCTCCAGACAATTCTTAAGCGTATATTTAACTGTAGGCATGTTTAACGCCACCTGGTATCCACAGAGCTGAAAAATGCATCAATAAAGCTCAACAATTCACTTAAGGGCTGTTCTGAACAGTGACTGACTTAAGCATGTGCTTAAATATTTTCTTGACTCTAAGCCTGTATTAGTGGAAAAATCATTGTTCCGTACTAGATTTTTATATGTCTGTGACTTTAGGATAGTTTTAGTATTCTCAATAGATTGCTTCTTTGGATAGATTCCTCCACTCATCATTAATATTTGGCGTCAACTGTCTTTCTTTCTCATCCATTCCCAGAGACAAGGAAAAATTTTCCCTTCTTTCCATGGATGTATTTATGTTCCCCATGGAAATTCTTCACTATGATATATGAACTATTTTCAGAGAAGTTTAACAAAGCCTAAATCACAAAGGGGAAGAAAACCTCCTTGGCTTGAGTTCATAAGGGGAAAAGTTGGGATTGCAATGACCTGTAGTGTGAATTTTTTCTTGAGTTTAATTGCTATTTCCATTCAAATCCCTTATATCCTTAGCCATAAATAAGACTCCTGAACAATCCTCAATTTTTGCCCCCATATCTGCCTCCTGTAAAATTAGGAGAGAATATTTAGGGTCTGTCAAGATGACAAAGTGTCCTTTATGGTGGCTGAATAAAAGGAAGAATATAACTTTGGGAGAAAGCAACATGCTTTTCTTCAGCATAGGATTTCCTCCACAGAGACATCATCACAGACTGTCAGAAGCTGGGCAACTCTCCAAAGGTTAGAGACAGGGCCAAAACTTATAATTTCTGCTTTACAGAGGGCCATTTCTGTCTCTGAGATTTTAAATACTGTCTCACCGCAGCTGTGAAATTCAGAGCTCGCAGATTGCAGCTAGCACAAGATGTTTGCTCACCAGCCTGAGATATTTCACATCTAGGGCTGTACAAGCTGTTTCTAGTAAACTGGCTGGAAATTAGTTTTAAAGTATGAATGCCAGGACAGACGTGGCCTGATCTTGCAATCGCTGTAACCACCATGGGAAAGCTCAGCTCTACCATTCTCCACCTCCCTCTCTCCACTGTGAGACACATGGACCTCTCCATGGAGTGCCCACACCAAACCACCCTCAAACCCACTTTCCCAAATAAAATAACCTCCACCCGCCCTCTCCTTGCAGAGTCCAGTGTGGTCCGCTCAGTCGGGTGGTACCTCCATGCCAGGGGAGCTGAGTCACCTAATTGTTGTTGGGGTGTTGTGTGCAGCCCAGGACACAGGACCCTTTGTGTGAGAGGGGTGCGGAGACACAGGAAGATGTGCGGTCTTGAATATTTTACAATATGAAGTTTCCGTGGTCCATAAGGTCACCCTCTGGATTGGACATCAACTTGGGGCTCAACTCCTACACCTGCCACTGTGCCCAAGCCAGAGAGAGCTGATGGAGAGGAGCCAGGCTGTTCTCAGGCCACCCAGGAGAGATGCACCACTTATGGGACACAAATGATTCTCTCGTTAGCTAAGGATGGGGACAGGAGGTAGCTGCCCTTGACTGAAGGTGTGGTGACTTCACCTTCAATGCCAGAGCAAGAATCCCTCTCAAAAGCAGGGGTCATCATTTGAAGATATGGTCCTCACTGTGTAAGACTAAATCTCTGTGTCACATACTGTAGAGAGGGCTCTGTGCAGCCATGACCTCAGTTTTGCATGTGAGCAGATTTCAATCAAAGTGATGCAATCCAGTAAAAAGCTGAGCTTGGAAAAGGTCTTTGCAACCCAGCCCATCTCCCAGTGTCATCGATTGGCCAAAACAGAGCTGCTGGTCTTGCTCCCATTGGAGCAAAGTGAGCCTGGATTTAGGGGTTCACAGACGCTTTTGCACACACAAATACACACTTAGCAACCTCCAGTTTGTCAGCTTACAGATCCTAACAGATGCCAACAGCTGACCTGCCGTTTCCTGTTGGTGCTCAAGCCATAAGTAAAATATCTCTGAAATAAGGTAAGAAAATAAAACTGGTCAATCCAAGTTTCAAGAGATCCATCACACCACAAAGGAGTGCAGAGCAGCTAGGTGCCCTGGTTTAAGCTTAACTTAGTCTGTTGCTATTTAGTCTCATTAAACTCAGAGTAATCTGACTTAATTTGGTTTGCCAGGAATTCACTTCAGTATAATTTAGAGTAAGATCAGAATCATCAGGTTTTTTTCCCCACCTTTTAGGACAGAAGATAATAATAGGGGAATTTTTTTCTATGAAAGCATATGCAATTTCCTCTATAGCCATCCAAAACAAATAATCAGGAGATTTCCTCATGTTTATAATGGGGCTTTCTACTGACCCTCCCTGCAGAGCACTGTAGGAGAAATCAATGAAAAATACTACATAAGAAGTGGTGCACAATTGCTGGTATTGTTACTTAGAATTTATGTAAGGTCTAATCTGAAACCAGACACAACAATTAAGGGCTTGTCTTTGTCCTTTTCATAGCAAACCAATTATATTTAACAGTAGGTACAGTTAAATTTGAATAAATCCAGTTTGTATACAGGGAAATTTCATGTTTATTAATAATCATTGTGTCCACAGTGTTTAGGTCAATTCCCAATTTAAAAATATATAAAACATAAATATAATGTTTTTTCTCATCGGCATAATTGGGTCAACATGACTGGCTTGGCTCTCCGACTTCTTTGAACACGACTGTAATTACATCAGTGCAAAACTGGACACATGAGCCTCAATTTGTAGCAAAGCAAAGGTAGACAAAAGTGAGGGTGGTGCTTTCAGATCTCCTGAGGAAATAGATTTATTTGTCCCATAATTCAATGAGTCTTTGCAAATGTATTTCTCTAGTACCTCTGCTTGGGGAAGCAACTACTGGGCTACATTTAAGTCACATCACTAGTGGTCCATTTGGGAGTCCCTGCTCTAAATCCTTGTAGAAGGAAAGCAGTGACGTTCCACTGTTTATATACTCCACTGCAACAAAAGAATGGAAAATAAAGGAATAAAAAAAATGAAAGGAACCATTTGCGTGAGTTTTGAGAGGCTGCTGTTTAGGAAAAAGAATTGCATTAGCCAAGGAAAAAAATTGTCCTTGCTCTGGAAAGCACAGACTTTATCCAGGTCTTCCATATATAATCAAAGGGTGATTTCACCCACCTTAAAGCTTGTACCACAGGTGGTTGGAAGCTCAGCCCTCTGAAGGTGTTTTTTGTCTTGGCAGATTCTGGAGATCATTTGGATGGCCAGCTTAGACCAGGTATGGAGTTGTTAGATGTCAAGTGTTAATTGAGATGAATCCCATGCAAAGTGCCCTGCCCAGCTTTGCATGAATGGTGGTAGAGATGTGAAGAGATTTCTGAGAAACAGTATCCTCATCTCTGTGCTTTGATGTTTGGGAACGTGATTATGATATTTTTATACAATGCATACTGGGAGTTTGAGGTCCACATTGCCTTCAGGACTCAGATGATTGTGATGGAAGCAAATAGGTCTACCTGAAGAGCTCATTAAAAGCCCTGTTTGAGGATGCTGCTACATGACAGGGTCTGGCAGATCACCCAGTCCCTGTTCCTGCAAAGACCTCCACGAAGATCCCACTCATGTGGAGTTTTTAGTGAGACAATGATAAAAAAGAGAGAGATTATTTTTCCGGTTATGGTTAATTGCTATGATATAAATGAAATGGGTTGAGACCTGATGTGACTCCTAACATTCCTTCTAGAAAAGAGACTTGGTCTGTTCTGTGAGGTGATGGTACAGGAAAGCTCAACACTAAGCCCCTTCTGTATTTAAATTTCTACAGAACTAACTCTGTTATTACCACCAAAGGCAATGCTGCACAGTTCAAATGTACAGAGGAAGGAACAATAAGAAATAAGACACAATAAAGATGATGAAATATAACCTTTTTCTATTCTGTATATCTACCTGTAGGGAGGTGGATGCTGTTGGTTGCCTGCTCAGCATCTTGCTGTTTTGGTCTCTGCTGCGCTGCTGGGTTTGTGTACAAGCAGCTGAGACAAGTGGAAAGACAACACCAGCTTTTGCAAGAGATGAAGAGCTCCTTACGCACTGCGAGATCGCAAATCCATCACATGAAGTCTAATGAGGCGGCTGAGCCAGTACAAATACAACTGTTTAACAGTTTGTTTTAACCATCCAATGAGAATGAAATAACTTAAAAGGCTTCACATTGCCAACAATCTTTTTTTTTTTTTTTCCCTCCTCCCCTTCTTGCGTGGTATTTGTTAGAAATCAGGACTTTCCTTAACTGAATGTCTTGTGGTCTCCTTAGCTTTGTTTCTTAACAGGGTTGTCTTTATGTTAGTTTTCTTTGGCTTCCCAATAGAAGAGTAACAGATTTCTTTTGAAGTTTTTATTGATGAATGAGCTCCTATAAATAACTCTCTGTGGCAGCAGCTTGATCTCAGAGTTTACTCTGGAATAATAGTAGCAATGGGAATGGAGGAAATTTATGGCAGCATGACATGAAATAGTTTAATGGGCTTCATACTGTTTAACTTAATCTTTACAGATGTAAAAACAGAAATACAATTATTTTAACAACTATTATTACATATTGCTTTTCTAATGAAAACAGTGACTTAGTAAGCAATTGAAGATAGGTAGTGAAGAATTAAGGAGTCCACCCCACTGCAGATGCAGGAATTAGCATGTTGGGCTGGTGGATTTGCAAACCTTCATCTGCAGAGCCAAGGGGGATCCAAGGTGGCTGGGGAGGATGGATCTACAGGTGTGACCTGGTGCTTGAACGTAAAGCTGTCACAGCACTTTGGATCAGGCTGTAGATGTTTAAAGCTGCCTAAAACTGGCAGAAGCAGTGCAGCCCTGTCTTTTGAAAAAAAAAATTAATAATAATAAAAAATACCCTCAGTGTTTTCTTCCATGCCTCCTTATTTCACCTGTCTGCTTGGTGAGGAGCTGACCCCAATGCCACCAAAGTTCATGGGTATCTTTGGTGACACTGGTGGGACACTTGGCCACATCCCTTTTGTCTTGTAGCCCCATGAGCATTACAGCTGTAATTCTCCCACCTCTAGGAGCAGAAATAGGTATTACATTACACTCACACCAACCAAAGCATGGAAAGGATAGAGGGAGATGATGAAAACTGAGCATAATCTCCAGGCTCCAGCCCTCTGATACTGACCCAATAAAAGAGAATTTAGCTGCTTAGCATCACAAGTCTGCTCACCTTGGCTTGTTTCTCTAAGGCAAAGTTACTTAACATAAAAATGACCAAGATATGTCTCTTTTACTTGCATAAACTCAGGAAGGCAATGCTGGAAGAAAGGAAAAACTTAAAATCATCTGTCTAAATGCTCAATTGATAGGCAGGCTGGTGCTGAATCCAGCTGAGGATCCGGCAACCAACATGTGAGATGTGGATGTAAAATCCAGCATCATAATTGCTACGAAGAGCACAGGACCTAATTCAAATGGAAGATTTCCTTTGCAGGAGTTTGTATGTGGCTTGTAGCCAACCCCAGCTCTGCTGCACTTTTCGGTGCTTTGCAAGGAGCTTGGGTAAATATTGAAACATGTTGATGCGCTGCGTAAATTCTGTAACAATAGCTGACTGTTAATAGTGTTGTTTCCTCCTTGAGGGAGCATTATTTAAAATGAAATTGCAATGAAAGTTATTAGCATTGTGTTTTCAACTGTCTGTTTAGTGGGAAATTTGCATTACTCATAGTGCTTTCCAATCCACAGAAATCGCCCATGCAAGAAATAACTTGCAAATTCTTACTCGATTTCCAAAAATGTGGGAAAGTTTATTTATTTCTCCATGCATTCCTGATTTGCAATGTGCTCTCTAAAAATGTCTCTAAGATTTAGGCTAACCAAGCTCATGCTAAATTTAGCAACTATATTTTAAATAAACATTCTTTATGCTTTACTGAACTGGCTTTGAAGCTGGCTTAAAACAACTTGCCTTCACATGAACATTAACAACGTTTTACTTTGGACTAAGTGAACATCTGAATAAGTAATAATGCATTATTCAGTGTAATCTGAAAATGAGATTCAAGAGATCTTATTTAGCCAATTTAGGAAAGATTTCTAGAAAAAGTACGGAATCAGACTCGTATTTATTTCTGAGAGAGTCCATTCTGCTCTCCTTGACCACACAGAACTTTCTTCTGGTATCTTATTAAACACTGGAAGCTCCGAGCCACGGTGAAATCAGCTGTGACTTAGCACGCATTGCGTTTGAGGAATCTGGCCCATTTTAAAGCACTTAACGATTTGTCTGGATAAAGCACTAAAAATATACTGTGGGGAGCAATTATGCGATGTCCAGACTGATGGATTGCGTAACCTCATAGACCTTTTCCATCTGTAACTTCTCTAATTCTGTGATCTTGTCTTCTCGCTCTTTCACTTAAAATCAAATATGTGATCTGTTTAATATCCAAAATGCTGTCTCCCAGGAGACCTATTTTCTGGGTGTGCAGGGCTATCAATCAAGTAACGAAGCAGATCCTTCTCCCTCTCTCATTTCAGGAATTGGCTGCTCTTCACAATGTGTTTAGGAGCAATTAGCAGGAGACCAGTGGATTTTGATGTAAAAGGGGATGCTCTCTCTATTATGTATCTTCCTTGGTAAAGGATGGAAAGAGGATTAGCTATTAAGGACAAGGGGGGGAGTTCAAGTAGTTAAAAAATCCCTTTGAATTATGTCGCCTTGCATGGGCAGCCCTGCACTTTGAGTGACAAGTCCTGCAAGTGGCTTCTGATCATGTGTAAATGCTTGATTATTTTTTTATATGCAATGGGACCAGCTTGAAGAGAGCACATACTGAGCATATTTAAAGACTGGAAGCTTCATTTATGAGAAATTTTATTCCCGAATTATTTTAATATGCCAAATTTACAGTTCCTCTCATAGGAAACCTGCGTTTGGAGCAAAGCTGCTCCACGAACTGAAGGACTCTGCCATGAGCCTATTCCACTGTGTGCTCCTCTCTGCTCCTACGAGTTAAAACTGGCTGCAGACCTTGGAGACGTGAAACCTTGCTCGGTTGGGAGAGGTCATTCCTCTCCAGTGGAACGGAAAGGCATATATATCGCCCACACAAGAAGTATGCTGTTTATACTGCATCGTAGGCTATTTTCTACATTTCTTCGCAGTATTTCAGACTGGTGTTTATAGCCAAGCCCAAGAGGCTGGGAAAGCCAGGAGGGGGAAGATTCCAGGGATGAGTTAAATACCGGGTGGCAGTTTTGTGTTTGGCAGCTGCTTTTTTTGGGTTGTGAAACAGGTGTGAAACCATTGACATCCATTATTTGCAGCTTGTCAAGTCCTTTCTATTTGTACAACGTATTGTCTGTTTTGTACTGCACAGCACCAGAATTCACATGATGTATAGAGGGTTAAAGGATGCTCGGTTACATCCAAATGGCAGGTATAGTTGTATTGACATACACACTTATTTATCTGCACACTGAAGTGCTGTTGGTTTTTTGTACCATTACTACTTCTCCTCTCTATATAAACATATGACGTACAAAAGCTGTGTGCTATTAGTCATTCTGCATGTTGGCAATAAGACCCTTTTTCTTGGTATGCATCCCCTGCAAGTTACAGCAATGGCACAATCAATTCCAAATTGCCCTTTATCACTATCCACTCAGTTCTGAGTTCATTCGAGTTGGTGTCACCTTTGTGCAGAGCATGGTAAGTTTACTAATTTTACTCTCTCAAGTGAAATCAAAATGGAGCCCAGTGCGGCTTTGAAACACTGCAGCTGTATTTTGTCCCACTCCACTACAACAAAACAGAAATAAAATCAAATGGCATCATGAGCAAAGCTTCACACAAAAAAAAAAAAAAAAAAAAAAAAAAAAAAAAATCCCATTCTATGGAAAAAGTTCAATCTCCAAAAAATGTGCCTCTGATACAAATATACATTGTGTACGTATCAAACTGCAATCCTAATGTGAGACTTACTGCTTCAGAAGTCCCGTTTGCAGGTCAAAAAAGGTACTTTGAGAGCTGGAATACGAGCTGAGAGGTGCCAGAACTTGGGGAGTCACAGCTGGAGTGCCAAGTTTGGAGAAAGGGAAGCAGAGGACCCCGAAGACACAGGGGGTGGATTCAGTGGATTTTCCTTTGCGTGTGGCTGTCCTCACACTCCGTGCATACAGAAGCAAACGCTCACCCTTGCAGTCAGCGGCTGTTTTCCAGAACAGACACATGCAGACATCCGAGGATGAGGATGCTGCTGAGCACTGGTCCAAGCCTCGCACAGCTCTGCCCATGCCTGGTGGGGATGTACACAAGTCCCTCAGGGGAGTCTTTTTAAAGAAGCGAAAAAGGTTTTTCTAGGAATAAACCACCTTGTGACTGAGACCATAAATAATGACTTTCTGAGTGCAAAACACTTCAGTGGGCCAGGCTGCAGCGAAAGCAGGGATGCAGGGATCCCCACTTGTGGGATCCAGCTCTAGGGCTTGATGGAGACCCAGCTTCGCCCATCCTTGGGGGCAGTGTTAAGCTCCCATTTCAAATATGTGCTCAGTTCTGGACACATGCAAGCAGCTGGTGGTGGAGGGATGATTTGAGGTCTCTGCTGGGCAAGAACTAAGCTGGTATTTTATTTAAATAAAGTCTGTTTTGCACATCTATATAAAAATCCCCTTCTTTTTTATTCTCTCTTTTTGCACAGCGAGAAGCTGTAGCTCTGCCTGCCCAGGGATCTGCCTGTGAGCATCTTTCTTTTGGAAACTCAACATCAGTTCCCACCTCTCAGAGGTTTTCTGTACTTCCCCATGTACAAGCTTTTTACCTTGTGTTGAAATGAACCCCCCTGAGCTCCTTGTCCAAATATCAAGGCAGTCTAATGGCAGCCATCCTCTGCAAAAGCTGGATTACAACTCACCTGAGAAATCCTGATTTCCAATAGTCCAGGTGCTACTTTAAGGACAGACTTTGCTGGTGAGATGAGGTGGTTGAAGAGAGGGAAGAGAAAGAAAAACAGAATAATTTTGAGATTCATTATCTCAGCTGTGAGGAATGGGTAATGTCCCAGACCCCTATTTTTAGCCTTTGCCACCTTTTCCCTCCTCCTGGCAGTGAGAGCATCGTGCCATCACCAGGATATTTACACCAGAGTTCACTGCATGAGCCTGGTGGGGTTTACAACGCATCAGCCACAGTCCTGAACAAAATACTTTTATTGGATATAAGTTTGGTTTCATAATGAAAATCGAGAATATAGATCTTTTTATTCTAAAATGACATTTATCCACTAATATACAAAAAGCCTCTATTTAGAACCAAAAAAAAGAAAAAATATTCCTGATTGCTTGTAATGTGTCTGGATTCTTCCTTCTTTAAGAAAAAAGAGAACACTAGAAACACAGCTGATGTCTTTTTTTTTCATTTTTTTCCTAGTGGTTGTCCGGGTTGTTAACACAGCTCCTTCAAAAAAACAAGACCAGCCTCCACAACTCTGCCTCAGTCTTTTTTGGTCAGAAGCAACTGATCCCAGCAAGACATGGAAATCGGCCACATCTCCACATTCACAGCGTGTTTGCTCGTCCATCCCCCTCTTTCTGACCACATCAGTGAGACAGAAACACTATCGCGATACATGAGAAGCACAAGTGTGAGGCAGGAAAGCAGTTTGCGTTAATGCCATGAGTTATACATGGTGCTGAGTCAAAGCAAGGAGGATTGTGCAGAATTGAGGCTGGAGGTTTTGGTCTGCCCTTAAATCAGTTCCATTACCTGCTTTTTACCCACTCGGAGGACTGGGCCAACAGAGCAATATCAGGAATTATTATGTGCAGGCACCCGTGGGTATTAATGGCAAAACAAGTCTCAGCCTCCTCCCCAGGAATGGAAGGGGGCGTTTTGGTTTTCAAAATAAAATTAAATTTTTTTTAAAAAAAAAAGAGAGAGAGAGAGAAAACTGGACACCCGAAGGGCTTGGCAGAAACCAGGTCTAAGAAACATGAGGGATGCAAAGACTAAAGGTGCAGAGCAAACCCGACGGTGCTTGGAGGCCAGCGTGGGATCTCCTCGCTGCCTCTGTGCCTCCTCCAACCAGGGGAAAAGAAAACCGTTTTACCTTTAAAAGTCGATCTGGCAGGGGAGGTGGGAGGCAACCGCTAACGAGAACTCCGCAGCAAGATGTGCCTTGAAAATGCCCTGAAATCCTGAGTCACCTTTAACATCGCTTTTTTTGGTTTGTTTTTTTTTGGTCTTTACCCGCTTGGTGAGTTCTGAGTCCGGTCTCTCCCTCCCATCGCACGCCCCGGAGCAGCGACCGGGGGGCAGGGGGAGGCACGAGGAGGGATAGATTAATTATGGGGCAACTACTGAAAATTAAATACCGCCTCGGAGAAGTGGAGAGGGAAGCAGGAGAGGAAGGGGATGCCGATGTGGTAAAGCCTCCCGTGCACCTGGGAATCGAGCATGAGGGAGGCATTGAGAGCCGGGCCGAAGCCACCGCTGGCGACTAAGGAGCCACCGAGGCAACCGACTGGGGTCTCCCGGACCGCTTTGGGGGTTGTCCCGGGGGGCTGCTGCCTCAGCCCCTGAGCGAGGATGCTCTCGATGCTGAAGCTGCGGCCCCTCGGGCCGCTCTTGTGCGGCGGGGCGGCGACGGGGGCGGGCGGCCGGGGGGCGGCGGGGGCCTGGGCGCCGCCGCAGCGGGGGGGACCCCTGGAGGGAGCCACTTCCCCCCCGCCCGGTCTAGGGATCCCCTTGTCGGCCGAGTCCGCCTCTGCGCTCCCCTTGGCCCTTTTGGGTTCATCGGGGCGAGCGGCCGGCCCCGGCTGTTCGCTGTCCGGGGGGGCCGCGCCGCCCTTCGCCTCCGGTGGCCCCGGGGCTTTGGGCTTCCTCTTCCTCCGGCGGTAGTTGCCGTTCTCGAACATGTCCAAGCACCGGGGGTCCAGGGTCCAGTAGCTGCCCTTGCCCGGCCGTCCCTTCTCCCGCGGCACCTTGACGAAGCAGTCGTTGAGGGAGAGGTTGTGGCGGATGCTGTTCTGCCATCCCTGCTTGTTGTCGTGATAGAAGGGGAAACGGTCCATGATGAACTGGTAGATGCCGCTGAGGGTCACCTTCTGCTCCGGAGCTTCTTTGATGGCCATGGCGATGAGGGCGATGTAGCTGTATGGGGGTTTCTGCGGGGGGTCCTGCCGGGAGATCGCACCGCTGGGGGCGAAGCCCAGGGCGGCGGGGAGATAGACCATGGAGGTGCTGCCCAGGGGGGAGAGGTGGCTGCCGTAGATGTGGCTCATCGCCGGTGGGCTCTTAGCTCCGGTTCTTCCCCCTCGGAGCCGAACGAAGGGACGGGGAAGGGCAGGAACCTGGGACGAGTCCACCGGGGAGCTATTTGTGCGAGCTCAGATCCCAACCCTGCCTGAAGGAGCTCGCTCTGCCTCTGTCCCTGCTTCATAGCTCTTAAAAAAAAAAAAAAAAAAAAAAAAAAAAAAAAGTTAAATAATTGTTGTAAGTTTGCTATTATATGTTGACTTAGCACTGGAAAATAAATTGTCTCTGATAAACAGTCGTTTGTGTTCTCAGCCCACCCACATTAATTAAAATTTCATTGCTACAAAACTCCAAGCTCGCTCCACGTGTCTTGCTGGTACCAGCCAATGGTCTCCGGGTTATTCCTTCATTTGTTTATAGAATTAATCTGTTGATAAGTCTGCCCACCCAAGTCGAATCAAGCTGTGTTTATTTGGAAAAATTTCCGGGCACCCAATATATAAACGCACTGATCTGATGTTTGAAATATCACGTCCACCCTTTGACGCTGTAAGCACACACAGCGGAGCAGGATGTACACTGCTGGAGCTCGGGGAGGAGCGGGCAAGGATCCCCGCAGGAAAACTGGGGCATTCAACCACTAAAAAATGACAAAAACTAAAAAAAAAGAAAGGAAGAAAAAGGGATGGGTGAGAGGAGAAGGCAGCGCTGCGACGGGGAGAAAGGGAAAGGGACTGTCTGGGATCCAGGTGTGGCGGGGTTCCCGCACCTCCCCATGCCCGGCTCGGAGCGGTGGCCGGACCCGATCCTGTCCCCGCCGACCCTCCCGAATCGTGACGGGCCACCCGGGAGCGGACGGAGGGACCCCCGGGCTCAGCCCCGGGCGGGCAGGGCTGTGCAGGGGGACACGGCCGGGGGCTGCAGCGAGCGAGCTTCATAAAAGGGGAATTTGGCAGGCGTGGAGAGGAGGGTCAGTATTTGTGAATGCGGGCCTGTTGCTTTATATTATGTACTTTCCTGTTTATAACAAGGAGGGGGATTATAACAACTTTACAAGTGCACACAGCTGGCCCGTGCTTACATTAGGAATTTGTGATGCTCTTTTTCTGTATAAACGTCCAGGTTTGGGGTTGTGTTTTCTGTTGTTGGATATATATATTTTTTTTTTTTTAAATTTACTGATGTAACTGCTTTAATCCCAGGCCCTGAGGGATTCCGATGCAGTTGAAGGTGTCGGCTGTCTCCCCAACCTCCCCCCCACGGCTCAGCTCCCGGGGAGACCCTGTTCAGTGGAGCATCATTTCTCCGGGGGAGGGAAGAGGAGGCCTGAGGGGAATCTCTTCCTCCCCGAGAGAGAAATATCCAATCAGTGCAGATCCCACGACCGTGGTAGGACTTTCACTTGGCAGGGGAAGAGCAAAAGCCCTGCCCAAGTGATGCCCCCCACCCCGGACCTTCCTGCAAGCTCCTCTTCACCCGTGGGGTTTCTCGCCCATTTCTGCTTCAATTCTGCTGTTGCCCCAACAAATCATGGAGCGAATGGGCTTCATCCCCGGAGTGAAAACCAGCGCCATGGCTATAGAGCCGCAGATGAGCCCTAAAGGCTGCAAGTCGCCATTGCGAGCCTGGGAAATCCAGCCGCGGTGCGGAGGGAGGTGGCTTCTCGGGCAGGGGTGGGGGGAATCTCCTCGCTCACTGGCTGGTCCCACGCAGGGGAAGGGAAACCTCCCCCTCTAACACCTTCTCTGAGGGGAATGTCGCGTCTCTCCTCTGCGGTGCAAACGCCCGCCGCCCCCCGGGGGCCACAGGAGCCATCCGACGTGCCATAAATGCAAAAAACTCCCAAATAAATAAAGAAGGGGAGGCAGAAGAAGCGTTTGGGGAGAGGGAGAGTCCCTCCTCTCGACAGTGGGGACCACCCTCCCCGGTAGAATCCTCACTGGGGAGGGATGGGGCAGAGCCCAGCTGCTCTCACCCGCCCGACGCATCCTCAGGGCAGCCTGTCGAAGACGAGGGTCCTCCCCAACCCCCTCCTCTCCCCGCGTCGGGGAGTCCCCCGCTCCTTGGGACACTCCAGTCACGGATTATTATTATAAAACAATAAATACTCGCGTGTACGGCAGGAATATAGGCACACGGTCTCATTCCCCGAGCTCCCTCCCCCAGTAAAATTCTTCCTTCCTCCTTGTTTTCCCAGTAGGAAATCCTTGGAGGCGGGGATGCGGCTTTTCTCTCCGCTCTTTCTTCCCATCTCACGGTACTGCCTGCCGTCCCCCTCCTGCTGCCTCTGTCCTGCCGGCGGCATCCCTGGGGCTCCCTGCGTTATCCGCCCGCGAGCGGCTCCGACGGCTGCCGGGGGGGTGCTGGGGAAGCGAGCAGCGCGGCAGAGAGGGTTTTTTGTTGTTGTTGTTATCGTCGCTCTTTCCTTGAACAGGGAAAAAAAAAAAAAAAAAAAAGAAAGACAGAAAGAGAAAAACGCGAGCCGGCGATGGAGGCGCTCCTGGACGTGTTTCCCCTTCTCTACGGCTGACAAGCCCCTTTTAAAGCAGCAGCGAGGAGCGCTCCCTTCCCGGGCCCCCGGGGGAGCGGGGCATAAATCAGTGCTCCCCACTCCTTGCTGTACCCAGGCCTGGGGGGAGCAGGGGTGTAAACCCAGGCTCCTCACTTCTGCTGCAGCCAGGACTGGGTTTCCTTAGACACAACTTCCTGGAGAGGCCTGGCAACCCCTGCCCACCCCTCATCCCCTCACCATGTACGGTGCTGTACAGTTGCAATGTCACTTAATATTGACCCTGGGCTGGGGGTATATTTCTTTCTCTCCCAGCCTTTCAGCCCCTGCTATGGACTTTCTGTAAAGTCCCCTCCAAAGGGACAGAAAAGCTAGCGACCTTCTCCGAAAACCCTACTGTCCAGCATCTTCCCAAGGTGCATTGACAACCTCCAGGGGAGGTGGGGTGGTTTGAGTGGGACCAGACAGCTCTGTGCCCAGGCTGTGCAGAGGCCTGGGTGGCTTCCTAAATGGAACGTGTTTTACCTAGGTCCTGCAGCACCAGGGAAACGCTCCCTCGGCTTGGCTGCGGGGACACCTTGCACAGAGACTTTCATGGCGGGGACAAGCTGGAAAACCTGTTCCTTCCCCTTCCAAAATCTGGAGCTGTCTGGGCTTTTGCACAATTTGCAAACCCACAGGTTAAAGGCAGCGCAGCAAGAAATAAGTTTAAAAAAAAAATCAAAAAAACCCCATCCACCAACCTCATTTGCAGCCCAGAACAGCATTGGGCCCCAACCCAGTGCAACTGGCCATGCAGCATCTTCAGCCACCCCCTGGGGCCAAACTTAGCCCTCCTGATCTGCAACAGGGGAGGTTTATACTGGTCCTTCAGCTGCAAGGGCCTGAATGGCCCAATCCAGCCGCTGCTGTCTGCAGGATCTACTCTGGGCCTTCCTCCTTCCTTCTTCTCCCTCTACCCTGGCTGGACTGAGGTCACCTGTCATGATAGACGCCTATTGCATTCTCAACCCCCATATCCCAGCTTTTAAATAGGCTCCCGAAAAGGTCCCTTTGGTCTCACCTCGCTTGTGAAATCAGCCTACCAAAAGAATGCTCTCATCGGAAAGCCAGAGGGCACTGGGGCTTGAGGGACGGGGGCAAATGGGGACTGACACCCCCTCATGCCCCAGGATTGGGCACAGCAGAGGGACAATGCTCTCAGCCCCTAGCCCCGATTCCCAAAATCCTGAAATTCTGCCATCTCCGAAGCCAAGGCACAGCAGGGTGGGGAGGGGGAGAGTGTCGCACCAGGACAGGGTGACAAAACAATCATCAATGAGGAGTTGTGGGGGGAGAGGGGTGCCCTTAGCCCGGCTCAAGCCGCAGCTCCCCCAGGAACTGTCCAGCAGCAGCAGTGGGGGGGACGGCAGAGCCCTGGGGGGACACCTCAGCCCCCAGTATCCCTGCCCACTGGTGAGGGGAAGGGTCCCCGTGTACCCAGCCGCCGTGGGCAGATGTGGGAGCAACAGCGGCCCCGGAATTTCATGAAGCATGTGGGAAAACCCACAGCGGCCATCTGATTTCAGGCACCTCCAGGAGGGGACAAAATCCACGGGAAAGGTGCCTGGGCCGGGTGAAGAATTCTTCCCCACTTCATATCTTTTTACACTTGTACCCTATTTTTTTTTTCTACCCTTCACCCTATTTATTTTCTCTCTTTCGAATAGCACTTTTGGGTTTGTTGCATTAAAAAAAAAAAAAAAAAAAAAAAAAAAAGAAAAGGAAAACACACCCTCTGAGAACCAGGAGAAAAGGAAAAGGCAAGAGTTTTACAAGAATGTTCCTTAAAATAAGGATCAAGTGAGGCTCAGACATTTTTTCTCATTTCAACCGAGGGTTTCAGTACCTGTTGCCAGCTTTGTAGCGCATGCAAAATGTACTCGAATAAAACCAGATTAATATAATCGATTTTAACAGTCTGCTACGGGTATAACCGCTCCCTAGCTCTGCCAGGGCTACGAGGGGAATTGAGGGGAGCTACAGGAGGTCGAAGTGGGGGCCACGGCCGGGAAATGTCTCAGGGAAATATTGGAGCCTCTGCGGCGTCTGGGAAGCTGGGAAAGAAGCGAGGCTCCAGCAAGCTGGGCTTAACAAGTCCCAAAGAGCCCTCCTAAAGTCTGCTTCAGGCTTTACCGGCATTTCCATGCCTTTAGCATTGCAAACCCCCGCAATTCTGAGTTTAGCAAAGCCGCTTTAACAGGTTAAGGTTGATTTGGGGAAAAGGCGCAACATCCGTCAGTACCCGCCATTGCCAATAGGAGCTTAAATTGATTTTTTAAAAAAGGTTAAAAAACAGCCATATCTTCATATGGCTGCGGATTTTAAAGCTTAAAATGATTCCGAAATGAACTTTCCGCCTTCTTCCGGACTCCGCAGTGAGAACGGGTTT
This sequence comes from Nesoenas mayeri, assembly GCF_963082525.1. NCBI lineage: Eukaryota > Metazoa > Chordata > Aves > Columbiformes > Columbidae > Nesoenas > Nesoenas mayeri. The sequence continues at coordinate 9,990,524 of NC_137547.1, read as the reverse complement.
AAACGATCGCTCTTATCACCGGCACCCACTCGTAGCCTTTTGAGCTTCCTTTAAAAATAAAAGGGGGGGGGGAGGGTGGAATTTTATTTGTTTTCTGTGGTGGAAAGAGCCGGTTCCGGGAGCTCAGACCCGTGAACACCGCACAAGGCCCGCGCTTGCAGGGACGGGGCAGGGGACACAAAAATCCTCTTCCCTCCAGCTCCTTTCCTCCCCCCACCCCGCCCCAGCCTGTTCTCTCCATTAGAGGCCTGGGAATTTTCCCCAAATTTCAAGCTAGTCAAGAATTTGGGATTGAGGGAGAGAATCAGTACCAAGACCCGCCCCCCCCGCAGTGCCTTATTCGTTTCCCCACACAGTTGTATAAATTCGAGCTCTCCATGTGAACTAAACCTTTTATCAAACAAAATAATCATGATAAGAAACCTTCAGGCTTCAGTAAAACGACTTTGTTTTAAAAACAACCAGTTTCCTGCATGAAGGAAAGGTGAAGGGAGGAAAAAAAAAATGCAAAAAACACATATATATACAGACAAGCGCCAGACTTGGAGCAGAAAAAAACAGCATGGATTTATTTTAAGGTAAGTACAACAATTAGGACCACATAAGACAAACGAACTTTGAAGCAGGTTAAAGCAAATAGTCCTTAGGAATGGTCAAGGTGAAATCTATTTTACAGAACATCACACGTCGTAAATAATAATAAAAAAGTATCAGATACTTTGTCTTTTTTTTTTTCTTTCAAAAAAAAAAAAAACCACCAGCAAAAATAAATTATTTCCTCGTCTTGCGAAAAGAACAGCTCTAAAATGAAAGAAACTCTATTGCATAATTGTACACAAAAGACGAAATCACTTGTCATTAATTTGGAAGTTAGGAATCGTTGGGCGAGACAAAAATAATCCAGTGAACTCAACTTTAAATATTATATTAATGGCTCTGAAAATCAGCCTGATTAGAAATCCACACATTTTTTACAGCACAACAGAGAACTTAAAAATACCCAGGACATATATTTATATATATATATATTTATATACTTTTTTTTTTCTTTTAAAACGTATAAATGGTCGTTGTGATATTGGTCCATAACTTATTTTTCTGAGACCCCCTATACTTTAGCATATAAAATTTGCCACTTTAAGATAGACATATATATATAGAATTATTCATTTTTTCATTATTTTTAATTTTTGTTTGTTTGTTTTTAGGAGAGATCCCCTTTTTCAAGTAGAATTTACTCGCCTGGAATTTAAGAAAGCCAATAACGAGGCTTGGGATCTACAAACTCTGTGGCTCCCAGGTCCATGGGGAAACTGTCAAATTTTTCATTATTTTTCCTCCGTCTGAAGCGTTTGGTGTGGTTTTAATTCTCCTGATCTTTTTTTTTTAATAATAATTATTATTATTAATAATAATTTTTTTTTTTTTGGCGAATGGCCCTGGGCGGGGGTTTGGGGGGGGTGGGAGTCGCGGCTACTCAATACTTAGTGCAGTCGTAGGAGTAGGGGGCGGCGTGGCGATATAGGGAGGGCGCGGATCTGTAGGGGATCTGACAGGCGGAGTTGCTGCTCACCTGATGCTCGCTGAGCGAAGCGCTCTCCATCCCCAGCCGGTGCGAGGTGAACATTTCCCGAACGTTGGGAAAAGTCTGCTGTTGGGAGCCGAAAGCGTGACCGGGCAGGTGGCTCAGCTCAGCCCCGTGGTTGAGGTACCAGGAGGCCGTGGGCTGCCCCCCCGCCGCCCCTCCGCCGTGGGGATGATGCCCGGTCCCCAGCGCACCCTCCTGCCCCGAGGGCAGGCTCAGGGTACCGAGGGGCGATGGGGCACCGGTGGGATGCTCGGGCAGCCCCTCCTCCAGCGCTGCGGGGGTCACGCACATGTGGCCCGGCCTCTCGCCGCTGTACAGGCTCATGGCCCGCATGCTGCAGTGGTAGCTCCCACTAGTGTCCAGGGCTTGGCTACACGCCGCGCTGTAGCCCGACGGTTGCCCTGGTGGGTAGCCCAGGGCCATCCCGGCACCCGTCCTACCCGAGGCGGCACTCACTGGGCTGAGATCCCCCGCGGGGGAAGTCCGCAGGGTCATGATGCTCTCCACACTGAAGCCCGGGAGCCCGTTCCCGGCGGGGTGATGCTCAGGCAAGGAACCCTCCGGGGAGGCGGCCGCGGGGGGTGAGGCGGCGCTGCGGGGGCTGTCCCGCATCGCCCCACCGCTGGCCGGGCTCAGTGTCTCCACCTTGGTGATCACCGGCAGCTCGGGAGATGCCGTCTCGCTCTTGATCACCACCTTCTTCTCGGAGGCCGGCGCCGAGGCGGAGGAAGAGGAAGAGGAGGAGGAAGCTTCCTTGGGAAGGTCGGCGCCGGGCAGCCCGGTGGGCTTGGGCTGCTCCTTCAGCAGCCGTTCCCGGGCCTCCTCCTTCTCCTTGGAGACATCCTTCTTCTTGAAGCGTCTCCGGCGGCGCAGGAAGCTGCCGTTCTCGAACATGTTGTAGGAATCGGGGTCCAGGGTCCAGTAGCTGCCCTTGCCCGGCTTCTTGTCGTCACGGGGCACCTTGACGAAGCACTCGTTGAGGGACAGGTTGTGACGGATGCTGTTCTGCCAGCCCTGCTTGTTCTCGCGGTAGAAAGGGAAACGGTCCATGATGAACTGGTAAATCCCATTGAGCGTGATCTTCTTGTCGGGGGCGTTCTGGATGGCCATGGTGATGAGGGCGATGTAGCTGTAAGGTGGCTTCACCAGGTCCTTGGGGGCAGCGGGTTGGTGGGGGTGGTAGGGTCCGTAGGAGCGCCCCATCCCCGCCGCGTATTGCTCGGCGTGGCCCGAATAGACGCTCATGGGGTTGCCCATGCCGCCGTACGTCCCCGCCGTCCGGTAGTAGTTCTGCTCGCTTAAATACGGCACCACTCCCAGAGCGTTAGGGTCCGAGACGGAGTAGCGAGCCTGCATCATGGAGAGGGGCTTCCCGCGGCCGGGGAGGAGAGGAAGAGGAGGAGGAATAGGGTGGAAGGGCTTCACCCCCGTCCGGGACCCCTCTGAGCAGAAAGAAGAGAGGAGAGAGCGGGAGAAAGAGAGAGAGAGTCTCAAAGAGGAGCTAAATCCCAGCGTATCCTCTAGCAGCGGCACCGCAGCAGCATCCTTCGGGTCGCCGGGGGCAGGGTGGTCTCTGGCGGCCTCTCCCTCCCTCTTTATGACTGTGATTCTTGTATACACACCGCTCTTGCGGAGCGGGAGGCGGGGAGCGGGAACGGGGTGGGAAGGCCTGTTCTCGCAGGAAAAGGGAATTATTGAAAAAAAAAAAGAAAAGATAATAATTAAAAAAAAAAAAAAAGAAAGAAAGAAAAAAGCAGCCTTGTGGAAACCCAGTCCTTGTCACAACAACCGCTGGAAATCTTGCGGGGCCCCGCCGGCTCCTGGCGAGGGGTGCGCGGGGTGCGCAGGGGTGCGCGGAGCCGCCGAGCTCCTCGGCCGCGTCCGCGGAGCTTCAAAACTCGCCCCGCGCGGCCGCCGCTCTTTTACTCCCCGCTGGCCCCGCCCCCCGCCGCCGATCCCGCCAATGGCGGAGCGCGCACCCGCCGCCGCAGCCAATGGGAGGGCGGCGGCGCCGGTGAGTGGCACACGCAGGCACACGCCACACACACACACGCCAGTGCTTTGCCTGACTCTGAAATTATAGATACACACATAAAAAAATTATACCCATTCCTCCCCTCTATAATTTTAACGTTTTGGCCCCGAAAAGGAGCCGGCGCTGAACGGCTCTGGCCGGGGGCTCCGCTCGCCCGCGACACCTTCCCTCGCGCTTCATGAAAAAAGCGAAGTTTTTAAGCACTTTTTGTATTTTTTAAAAGCCAGGCTGATCTCCAGGACTGCGGGAGTCGCGACACGGCGCTCGTACCCGCATCGCCCCGCGGTGCCGGCATAACGGGTGCCCCTGTGCCGGGCAGGTCCCTTTTTTCCTCCTTTTCTAAATATATTTATTTTAAATGAAACGTTCCGGGGGTTCCTCCCCTGACTCCGGGAAAGGCCACCGGGTCCCAGCCCACGTTGCTCGCCCGGTGACGAGTGACATCCCGCCTCGCTTTGCCCTATGCACGCTGGGGGGCTGAGAGGTTTCTCTACCGCTTTGGGGGGCTTTAAGGGTATTTTATTATTTTTATTTTCTAAAAGAAAACAGTGATCGCACTTAAGGGACCTTTTCTTGTCTTTTTTTTTTTTTCGTTCCAGCCATTGAGGCGGATTTTCTTGTGCATGTGAAATCCGCCCCTCTGCTTTTTCTCTAATGATTTCATTAGAGGCAATCAGAGCGGGACAATTAGGGACGCATGGTGACCAAGTGTAAACCCAGGTATTAAGGAAAACTGCTGCGAGCTGCCCTGTCCCAGCCGGGAGAAGCGCGGATCTACCCAGCGAAGAAATGAAGGTGGGAAACAGCGAATTTCCCCCATCCCCGCCGCGGAAAAAAAAAAAAAAAAAAAAAAAAAGTCACCGCAAAATCGATTCGAGCCCGAAAAGATCAAGATAAGGTTGAAATGAATTAGCTGTCACTTCGGCAGGGCTCCTTCCCGCCGCCTCCCTCAAACCCAGCTGCTCCTACTCTGATTTCTCAGCGGTGATTTTTTGGTTTCTTACACTGTAATTCTGCCTTTTCCTCCTTGCAATTTGTGGGGTTTCATAAGGCTTTAAATAAAGACTTCCCCCCCCCCCCCCCCCTTTTCCCCCCGAAGTCAGATTGTGATTCAGATTGTGATTTCTGCTGGCTGCTGGTACGAAGGATCCTTTTCCCCGTGCCCAGCCGGGGACCGCAAGCGGCTCCGGCCGTGGGAACTCGGCGGTGCTATTAATTACCGGAGATTTTCTTAATAAGAAAGGAAACGATTTTATGCGATAGTAGGGGAAAAAAAAATATAATAAAAAAGAGGCAGCTCCTCTACAATGAGGTATGGTTAAAAATGATCTGCAATGGGAAATTTGATCGGAAAGTTTCGCCGGACGCTTCGAAATTTGTATTTAATTTTGATGGAAATAAATGCAAAAGTTCGGGGACGGTTTCATCAACCGAGAAAACGTCCGGCGGATTTTTTATGAAAACAAATAATAAATTCTCCGAGGACTGCTGATACTTTTCACGTAAATGCACGGCTACCGAGAAAACATTTTTTTCTTTAATAAATTGGGAACGACTTCACATTTTTATCTTCGGTTTTCGAAGAAATCACATTTCTCATGAAAACTAGGGCGTTTTCTTAGCGTACATAAGCACACAGGATTTATTAAACGATATGTTTTAAAAGGCAGGAATTTTTTAATGGAAAAGCTTGACCGAAGCCATCCGTGCGGCGTCCTAGAGCTGTCGCTTCCTAGAAGCCTGGTACGCTCTCGAGAAACAACCTTGACTGAATCTTACCTCTGAAACTTTACCGAGATGACTTTCTACAGAAAAACCAAGAAGCAGCACTAGATCTTTGCTTGCTGCAGCTGGGGACTTAGCAGGGACAAAAACAACGGGCTCGGAAAAGCTCGAACTTCAAATTGCAGGAAGGAAAAAAAAATCGTAATTATGAAAAATAACCAGCTTCCAAACGGGGGAGGGCAAAGAGAGGAGCCCGCACAAGGCGCAGGGGAACCGCGCTCTCCTCTCGGGCATCCCGGGTTTCCCTCTCACTTCCCCCGCCGGGCTCCGGGAGCGGCGTTTGCCCGAGTTCCCGGTCACCCCCGGGCGGGGAGGCGGAGGTTTTCCCCCCCGCAGCTTTTATTTGCCTTCCCCGAACACCATCCCGAAGGTTTCTCCTCCCCAGAGGATTCCTCCAGGCTGGTTCCCGAGGGCACCGGGCGGGCGGGTGTTCGATGCAGCCGGTCCCGGTGCCCGGTGGCGGGTGCAGCGCTCACCTGCCCGGCTCGGGGGTTCCGTGCGGCGTGTGCTGCCCCCCAGGGGACACCGGGGGGTTTGCACCGGCCCACCGGCACCACACCGGCAGCGGGGCCCCAGTTGTGCGGGAGGAGAGTGGGACAGGGCGAGGGAGAAGGAGAGATGGGGAGAAAGGAGGTGAGGTGAAAAATGAAAACGGGACAGAGGGTTAAAGAACAAGAAAGAGAGTGAGTGAGCAGGGAAGAAAGAGCACGAACTATGTGAAAGGGAAGGAGAACGGGAACGAGAGAAAGATATGAGCGGCAGAAAGAGAGAGAGAGAAATAGAGAGAGAAAGGAAGAATGAGAGAGAAAAAGAGGGGATGAAAGAAGGAAAGAGAGAGAAAGAGGGAAAGAAAGAGAGAGTAGAAGAAAGAAGGAGAAAGAGTAAGAAAGGGGGGAAGACAAGAAGGAGGGAAAGAGAGAGAAAGAGAAAGAGAGGAGAGGAGAGAGAAGGAGGGAAGGGAAGGGAAGGGAAGGGAAGGGAAGGGAAGGGAAGGGAAGGGAAGGGAAGGGAAGGGAAGGGAAGGGAAGGGAAGGGAAGGGAAGGGAAGGGAAGGGAAGGGAAGGGAAGGGAAGGGAAGGGAAGGGAAGGGAAGGGAAGGGAAGGGAAGGGAAGGGAAGAAAGGGGAGAAAGAAGAGAGAGAGAGAAAGAGAAAGAGAAAGAAAGAGAGAAAGAGAAAGAAAGAAAGAAAGGCTACATCTTGGCAATGCAAATTGTGGCATCAGCCCAATAAAGATCCACCAACACACACAGTTTCTGCTTGTTCATCAGTCTAGCATTTGCACTGGTGACTGACTCAGGGCACCCACTGCTGGCTACAGGGCTGACACAAACCCCACACCCATTTCCCAAGTGGCAGGCGATGTTCTTGGGCTCAAACAGGTCAGTCCAGGCCAGCCCCATCTGCCCTAATGCGCCTCCTTTGCTGGGTTATTTTATAAGCACAAGAATTTGGTCCAACACGGTTTGTTCAGACATGGAAATGCACTCCACGGTGGTCAGAAATATGAGTTTCTAGCACCCAGCTAGTATGCTGTATGAATGAAAACCTGGTTAAAAAATTGTTGCTTTTAAAATTTGTAGCCTAATTTTCAATACCAAAAACCAAGCAGAGCGACCTCACTAGCTTAGCGCTCCTTTTTGGGTGCATTCCCTTTGTTTTCCGTGGTTGCCCTCATGTGTTCAGCCCTGCACTTTGGAAAAATTATTCCTGTAGCACAAGGAGTTTCCTTCTGTGTTGTTCACAGGGTCTGTATTAAGCTGGCACTCCCTTTTTCTAGGTGTTTTCACAAAATGTGGATGTTTCAAGCAAGAGCTTCATTTCATCTTCTGTATGAAATGCCAGGAGCCTTTTTTAACCTCTTTCACTAGAGTATTTTATACAGTTTGGTTCAGTTTATTCAGAAATGACTCAGGCACCTCTAACAGACTAATTGCATTTACAAGGGTGTTGGTGGCCCTGTCTGCTTCCCAATGAAAAAAAGACATTTGCCAGGGGCATCTGTACGAGCCACATCAGGCTGCTACAGCTAATGTGAAGGCTGCAGTATGCATGAACAGAATAGACCCCAAAAAAGTAATTTGGAGCAAATTTCAGACCTGTAGAATCAAAGCAGAGGGTTGAACTAGCAGATGAGACGCCACCTATTAGCAAATTTCTCATTAGCTTAAGGCAAAGCACCCGGATTTCTAAAAAGCCAACTCAGGTCCTCTTTTTTTGGAAGCCAAATCCACGTAAGGAACAGCTTTACTTAGCATCTTGCATGGAGGTTGGAGGGAGATGTAGGTGGTCTGGTAGGATTTCAGTCCCTCTTGACTGTTAATGTATTAATTAATGGCACTGTTGCTACCTCACTTGCTTTCCAGTCCTCACAGGAGAGGAGGAAGAGGGTGCGTTGGAGCAGAAACGAGCCCCACGAGCTGCAACGTGGTGATTTGGGGTGACAGCGGACAGACAGACAGTGCCAGTGCTCATGGCCTGGGAGCGCAAATCGCAACACTGAATTACATAGAGGTCATAAATTGTCCACTAAAGGCCCGATCCTGAACTCCCTGCAGAGATATCAAAGTCACTGGGAGTTTTCCGTGAGTAGGAAGCGGAGGAATGAGCTTCAAACATTTAGGTCCAACTCCACATGGGTGGTCTATTATGCCTGGACGGATTCCCACTGGCTCCAGCAGCACTGAGGTAGCGAAAAGGCTCTTACTAAATGCACCCTGTTGCAGAACCTGGGTCTAAGTACTTTCTCTGAATGCTTACGAGGGGCTTCGGTGGAAAGGTGAATCTTCAGGCTCACCGCAGCATTTAGCCCCATATGTTGATATTAATCTGAGTTTGAAAAACACACAAAGTTGAAGGAAGAAAGACTCCTGAGCCCAGTGGAGACCTGGCCTTTGATTTGCACTATGAGAAAAAAAAAAAAGCAGCCAGTTCAGCAATCAACAGCAGCAGCAGAGAGAAAAGGCGTTTGCATCTGCCCAGCTACATCTGTAACTATTCAGAGAAGAGCATCCGAATTTGTTCCGCTTTTTGGTTGGCAGAGCAACAGTCGGCTCTGACGGTGGATGTGTATCGGTAGCATCCAAGCCAAGCAGCTTAGAAACCAAATTCAAAAGCCATTTCCCCCCCCTCCTCTTCCCTGACACACTTTAAAATAAACCTCTGTTTCATTGTTCCCATGACCCCTCCATCCCACTCTGCTCAGGAATGCTGGGATTCTCAACGTCCTCCCTCTTCTTAGGGTAATCATCAAATACATTAATTCTATAAATAATAAATCATGCAAACAAATCATTGACTATCCTATTAAATGCAAATGAGAAACTTACTTGCTGAAAGCTGGCAGACCTGGAAACTCACATAAAGGCTGGATAATGCTTTGTTCATGACCAATTTTAAATGGAAAAATAATTGATTTGGGAATTTTATTTGATTAAAAGTGGGGTGGGTTCCCCCCCAAGCTCTAACACACAATCAAAAGACCACGGTATTTCCCTAACCTCGGAGGGCAGTCTCATTTTTCAAACAGAACTTCTCCCTTTTGACATTCATGGTATGGCATATCACTTTGTATGTTTAAATCAAGCAAGAAAAGTGACACTGCGACAGATTTGGGGGCTGCAGCCCCTCACATGGCTCATCCAGAGCCCAGTCACAGAATCACAGATGGTTTGGGTTGAGTGGACCTTCCCAGCTCCCCCAGTGCCCCCCCTGCCATGAGCAGGGACATCTTCACCAGCTCAGGTTGCTCAGAGACCCGTCCAGCCTGGCCTGGGATGTCTCCAGGGATGGTTCATCCACCACCTCTCTGGCCAACCTGGGCCAGGCTCTCATCATCCTCAGGGACAAAAATTTCTTCCTCATGTTCAGCCTGAATCTCCCCTCCTTTAGTTTAAATCAGTTTAAATCTCTGTCCATTAAACTGCCCCAGATTCACAGTGGCCTTTGTAAAAAACAGAAGGAATTTCTGCACATCTCTTTTTTTTTTCCTGCAAGCCTCCTGGCCAGGCTGTGCTGGTGATGTCCGGGAACATCCTGACACCGGGGCTGTGTCTGCACCCCGGGTACCCATCCCAGGTACCCATCCCTGCATCCCGGGCACCCATCCCTGCACTCCGGGCATCCATCCCTGCACCTTGCTGGCCCCAGGCAGCTCTGGTGAGCTGGTGAGTGCAGCTGCGCCGAATTTTAGTGGGTTTTTGGCAACTGGGGACCCCCTTCCCCGGAAGCTCTTCTCGGCCAAGAGAACATGAGCCAAGAACGACTTTTTCCGCGGCTTAGAGACCCCCATACCCAACATGCCCCCTTCTCACCCTTCGCTTCGACTTCGGGGCTTTTGACCCCTCCGCGCCGCCGTAGCCACGTGCGGCGAAGGGGCGGAGCTAACGCGGAGGTTCCTCCTCTCTCCCGGTGGCGCCGCCATGGAGGGGGGCCCGCGGTTGCGCGCGGGTGAGCGGGCGGGGGCGTCCGTGGGGTGGGCGGGGCGCCGGCAGCGGCAGCGCGAGCGCGGCCGTTAGGACGCGGCCATTGGCGTGAGGGGAGCGCGATGGCGGCCCCTGGCCCGGCGGTCGCGGCGCTTCTCCCGTGAGGCGTTGGGCCGGCCCCTCAGCTCCACGCTCCCGCAGGTGCCACCAAGTGGGACGTCCGGCAGAAGGTGTGGGACCACCTGGAGGCCAGCGGCCTGGCCGATTTCCCGCGGCCGGTGCACCGCCGCATCCCCAACTTCAAGGTACGGCGACCCGGTTGTGGGTCTGAGCCGCGGCCTTTCTCTTCCCCCCATAGCCTCGGGCTCTGAAGCTCTGACAGGCAGCCCCCCCCCCCCCCCCCCCCCCCCCCCCCCTGCAGCTCCCCTGGTCGTGCCAGCCCTCATCCGCACAGTCCTGCAGTTGGTGGGCGACGGTAGAGGGTGGTAGAGCTCTGAGAAACACCATACAAACAGCACACATGTATAATCTACAGCGAGTAAAGAAGTGCAGGTATCTGCACATGACAAGATGTGCCAGGTGTATGTTGTCTTTTAATCAGTGGATACAAAACTTCTAGGGAGGTGAACGTCCCCCTGTACTTGGTGCTTGTGAGGCTGCATCTCAAATCCTGGGGTCAGTTTTGGGCGTCTCACATCAAGAAAACTCGAGAGAAGAGAACAGAGCTGGGGAAGGGGCTGGAGCACAAGTGTGATGGGGGCGGCTGAGGGACCTGGGGAGTTCAACTGGAGAACAGGAGCTGAGGGGAGACCTTCTGATCTCTGAACTGCCTGAAAGGAGCTTGGAGCTGGAGGGGTCAGGCTCTGCTCCCCAGGAACAAGCACCAGGATGAGAGGAAACAGCCTCAAGTTGCACCAGGGGAGGTTGAGGTTGGATCTTGGGAACAATTTCTTCCCCAAAGGGCTGTTGGGCATTGGAACAGGCTGCCCAGGGCAGTGATGGAGTCACCATCCCTGGAGGAGTTTAAAACACATATAGATGAGGCTCTTAGGGACATGGTTTAGTGCTAGGTTTAGGTTATATTTGGACTTGATGACCTTAAGGGTCTCTTCCAACTGAAATGATTTTGTGATTCTATGGAAGCCACCTTGTGAATGAGGTAGATGTATTTATGGGTGGGGAAACTGAGGCACTCAGAATTGGATTTCATTCCCTAGGGCATTCAGCACATCCATTGGGATGGAAAGCTGAGGTCACACATCTTGTAGGACTTAGCCTAGGAACATACAGTGTGCTGCTAAAATGTGACTGGTGACCAAGTGGTTGCTGACAAAGTGTTTATGGGAGATTGCTTCCTCCTGCTCTGGCTTTGTTGTGTCCGTAGTTTGATGGGTGGGAGAAAGAAATAAGAGGACTTTCAAGTATTGAGGCCACCACTTTATCATCTGCCTGTTTTAATCCAAGCTCAAGGTGTGCAGCCACATATCTGCCATGTATTGAAGAAATTATAACCAAAATAGCGTGTGGGGATGTGCTGAGTGTTTTAGCCCATGAGCAGCATTAGGAGACGGACTCTGATGCTTTTGCTCAAGGGACTGGCAGAAACATTCTGCTTCAGTTTGGCACTGAAGCAGGTAGAGGAAGCCTGAGACTTTATCGTGCCTTTAAAAAAGGGGATATCAGAAGTGAAGTTAGAAGGGGAGTGTGTGCTCTGCTAAGGTTGAGCACCTTAGTTGAGAAGTGAATCTTCTGAGTTCAGTGTAGTCTCTGTAAAGGAGAGCCTGGTACAGATAGTTTTCATCTGAAAGAGTCTCTGACCATGGCTTGTGTTTAAAGGAATCTATTTGTATTCATTGACAAAAAAGGGAAACTGGTCTCTGGCTTTCAGACAGGTATGAATGAGGGTGAAGACAGGTAAAGTGAGTGTACTTGGATCCCCTCTTTTTCTGAGGCCTGCAAGATGTTAGTCAGTCTCTCAGGATCTGTTGATATGTGAAGGTTTCCCATAGGGAACATCACAAAATTATTAATATGTCACTCACTTTTAAAATCTGGAGAAATCAGCCTCTCTACAGGATGAAAGATTGTAAATTGCCCATTTCTGCTGTGAACTCCTTGGTGATTCACTGATATCTTACAAAAACAGGGTGCCTCCCATGCTGCGACAAGGCTTCTGGGTTTACAGGAGTTCAGAGCTGCCAATACTGTAAAAATAAATCCCGATGCTCCCCAGAAGAACGCTCGCTTTCTAACACTGGAAGTAAGTCAATGTATTCTCTTCTCGATTCCTTTCTTCACGCAGGGGTCTCACCAAACTTGCTGCTCTATTAAAGAGCTGGATGTGTTCAACAGAGCACGTGAGATTAAAGTGGATCCTGACAAACCTCTAGAAGGTGTTCGGCTGGCTGCGCTGCAGGTAACGGCACCTTTGCACCCCTGAGGAGGAGGGTGGGACAGCGGTGGAGCACTCAATGTCATCTCATGTCAACACCTGCCGTTTCTCTGGCGGGAACCTCGTGAGGCCTCTTGTATAACAATGTCTTTGCCTTTTTGGCTCTGTAGCAAATAAGACGATCACACAGAGACCTGTGAAACAGTAAAAATAATTCATTAATGGCCTACCTCCTTCTAATGTGATCACTTCTTTTGTTACACAGGCAAGGAAGACTTTGTTGGTTCCTACACCACGTCTGAGAACTGGACTGTTCAATAAGATCATTCCACCTCCAGGTGCAACTAAGGAGATCCTGCGAATATGTGCTACATCTCAAGTAGGAATGAAAAATGGGGGAGGTCTGAATTAACTTGTAGAGGAGTGTGGTGTTATGATAGTCCTAGAAGGTGGAAAATCAGATGCTACCTGAAATACTGTTCTGCTGGGATGTTATTCCTGGTTTTGTGCACACATCCACAATCAATATTTTTTTGTTTGTACTTAAATAACGAAGAAATTTAATATTTTCACTGTAATTTATTAATGAAATAGTATCACTACTTTCTGAATGCTTTTTGGAACATTTTGAGTAGCTTTCATAGGTAAATTAGATCTCTAGGTTTCTAATGCATAGTCGTATATTCTTCTGTAGTTTTGAGCTAGTGAACCCTATGAGGAATATTTTAGTGTTTACAGTTTTTGCATAATCTGGTCGATAGAACAGTAGGTGTTACTAAACGGGAAAGATTAGTTCTTTTAGAATCCTAAGTCTAAAGAAACATTAACTCTGTCATTTGCATCAACGAGCTACAAGAGAATGTTAAGAGTTTTGCTTCGAAGAGTGGTATGTTGCTGCCCTCTGGTGTTAAAATATCATATTGTACTGCTAAAAAAGTTTGGCAGAGAAACCTGCGTTATTTATATGCATCTTTACTTGACATGAGAACTTGTACGAAATGAATAGGCCAGCTATATAGGTTTTATTTCTTTTTTTATGTTCTGCAAAAGACGATGAAGTTTTACAGTAATCCTCTATACAATGGAGGGTTGTAAATGAATGGTAATTAGTAGCGTCTTTGTTTGTTGGAACTTTTATTAAAGTAATTAACTAATTAAGCTTTTCAGGGTTGAAGAGCACTTTAAAGGAGACCTTTCTCTTGACCTGCTTCAGGCCTCATATCTGATCTCTGATTTTATCACTGTATGTCTGTTTTTTCCCCCAACCAGGCATACTAATAAATAAATGCTATTAGCAATTTATATTTACAAAGCACTGTGCAAACAATTCTTACCACACTGCTGTGAAGTGGATAATGAGCGTATTACTGATACTCGCAAATTACCAATCTTTTTGGTTTTGTGCTCTACATGGCAAATAATTGGCTTTGTATTGTGAGGATTAACTTAGCACAAAGTTGAACTGGTGTGAGGAAGATTTACATTATACTGTACATATATATTAAGGATGAATGAATCATAAGATATCTTTCTAAAAGTGTTAAACCTCTGATGTTTGAAAGCCGAAGTAAACACCAGTTTTCATTTCTGCAGCTCTGTACAGAATTTTACTAGGATATGTTCTTTAGAGAGGAGCCTGAAAAGGGGTTGGTGGAACTGAGAGGGGAGGGGGGGGAAGGAAAAAAGGATGATAGAACTATGCAAGGTTTTTCTTCTCACTTGTCAGGAACAGTGAGTTTTTCTGTTCATTAGTATCTTAGATAAAACATTTCAGTCAAGATAGCTTAACTTGGCAGTGGCATATCCTGAGTGATGATCACACAGCAAGATGTTGAGGATTGTAGTCTCAAGGAACACGTAGGCAGCTTTGGAAGATATTTAAATATAGAGGTGTGGAGAAGCTGGTAGTGCAGGGATTGTGGTGTGAAATGGAGTGTGATCCAGCTTGGGTACCTGCTTGTGCTTCAGTAAAGCATTTTGTGTGACTCAGACAAGCAGCTTAATATCTGTATGCTGTAGCTGTCTGTATCTAACTTTGAGAGTTAATTGAAGAATTCATAGTGCTCTGATATTCCTCGTGGGCATTAAATTTACGTATCATGACTTTAAGGTAGTAGTAGGGTAGGAAGTGTCATTTGACCTAATTTTTAGAAAGATATGCCCAATAAAGGGTTTCAAAAAAATGAATTTTTGATCCTAAATAAGTAACCTTGCTTAGTAAAGTGTCTACCTCCCTTAGCTCTCCTTGAAGTGTGCCAAAATTCTTGTTGCTGTGGTAGGGAATGTATTCTAGGATCCCCTAGAGGATAACTTTCCAGACATGTACAGCTTGGCTATACATGGAAGAAACACTTGGAAACGTGGAGAGTTACTTGGATTTATCAAAACATTCTGGATTCCTGACTTGCTGATTGGAAGAGTCTGCACTCTGCAAACCTAAAATTATGTTTCTCTTACAGGGTATAAAAGAATACAGTGTGCCTGTAGGTCTCGATGGGAAAGCACGAGTGGACTTGGTTGTTGTAGGATCAGTGGCTGTCTCTGAAAAAGGTAAGATAAAGCCATGTAACCTTTTCAGGAGAAGGGTCCTAAGTCACGATTCACAATGTCACTGGGCTACAGTAACGTGTTCCTTTTGGCAGACATGAATGTATCTTTGGAACTGAATTACGGGCTTGAGTTCTGTCTCCTCTTTGTGACGAATCACTGGTCTCAATTCAACTAGGAAGAATCAACGCCTGCTTTGCGACAATGCTGCCAGGACTTAGTGGGTAAACAGCACTGTGGTTTAGAGGATGGGGGCCAGTGTTTTGACCGTCAGTAGAACTATTCAGACATGAAATTTTTTATTTTTGTTTCTTTATTTTAAAAGAATCAGAGGGCTCCCTGTTCTCACAGTGTGTGAAAGGACATGTGTTACAGCTGTTAATTCTATACCTATTCAGGAATCAGATTTTGCATTTTACACTATCTTGAAGACCTGCTGGTGGTGTAACATTTTCTACTGATTTTATCCCTTGCCTAAAAATAGCATGCTCTTTGTGTGTGACCCAGACTCCCCAAAGTTAACCGATGTTTGACATGAGTAGAGGGTTCTAATTACAATGGATAAATAGGCTTCTACATTACTGGACCAAATTTGATTCACTGTGAATGAGAGGCTCCTGGGATCCTTGAGGTATTAATTGAAACTAACATTTTATTTTAATTTCAGTGCTGATTCCAAGGAAAGTTGCATTCTCAGAGAGAAACTGATCTGAATTTTTCCCAAGTGACAACTCTCTGCTTGGTTTATCTGTTGCAGGCTGCTTAGTTTAATTGCATGTTTTTCACAGTTACCAGCGCTTCCACTCTGCTGTTCCTGTGTTTACTATCACCATTTGCTTTTGTGTATTTTAGGCTGGAGAATTGGAAAAGGGGAAGGTTATGCAGACATGGAATATGCAATGATGGTGTCAATGGGTGCAGTGCAGGAGGATACACCTGTAGTTACTATTGTACATGACTGTCAGGTAAGTTAAAATATCCATTCTGAAGCTGTGAGTCAGAACTGTGTGATGCTGAATGTTCTGTCTGGAGAAGAGACTTGGAATGATGTTAGTGCAGCATCCTTACTTCATTTCCACTGTTACTGACAGACTTTCACATGTTGCGAGACATCAGGAACAGTGTATAATTTTGGTTAATTTGCTTTTACTATTTACCAAATCTCTTGTTCCTTGTAGGTGCTTGACATAGCAGAAGAGCTTCTTGACGATCATGATGTAACTGTGGATTATATACTCACTCCAACTAGAACTATCAAGACTGATTGCAAACGACCAAAACCGCAGGGGATATTATGGCATAAGGTAAGTTACCTCTGTTAATGGCAGCTTATTGGTACCTATGTTCTGTTGATAAGTCCCCCATTTTTCCATATAAACACATTTGTTGTCTTAAACACATTTGGTCCTCTTCCAGGTGTTTTTTGGATGAAACAAAACAACAGTGTGTGTGAGTGTGTGTGTGTGTGTGTGTGTGTGTGTGTGTGTGTGTTCAGTGTTTTTAAAGTGGTGATGGTGAGGAGGAGAAATACATTAGTGAAACTGCAGTTGCTGTTTAAAATGGATTATATGGTGAGAATCACTGGAAACATTTGTGAATTTTTAAGATGGATGTTGTAGTTCTTGGCTGTATAACAGTCATGTAAGTCGAGGGGCTTCTCCACCTTTATTGCTCATTGAAATGGTCTCTTCCTTTTCTGGAGGCAGCACCACAGAGAGAACTTTATGGCCTTAGGCTGTGTGGAATGGGTGGAATATGTGCTGTTCTGGTTATGAAAGAAAATGTGACCTAATGGCTGGTATGTTGCTTTTTACATAGTGGATGTACGGGATTAGTTTCAAAGGGCAGATGAATTTGTGGCTGTAGCTTGTTTTCAGGTGAGGAGTAGTGACTTTCTACTGTTTTAAGTAATGAATCATTATTTATTGATAATTATTGTTGTATGAGTTTGGCTCAACCCACTCCAAGATTGCCAAAAACTTTAGCAGCTTCACAAATAGTTTCAGAAAAGCATTTACTGAATTGTTTTAATGGAAATTCGTGCTAAGAAAACTTTGTCTCATTAGATTTTCATTCCTAAAATCATCCAGTTAGGGAGCAGATGCAATCCAGCATGACTGAATAACAGTAGGAACCCTGAAATGAGGAATGGCGTACCAATGTCTTGCAGAAACCATGGAGGAATTAATTCCTAGTGAATATTTCCAGGGAAATCAAGAGTTGTTTGTTGAGCACTTGCCAGCCAGCAAAAAGCATTAGATTTGTTAAGGTGATGTATCTACAACAAACAATTCTAACCACTGCTATTTTTATTCCTATAGTGGGAGAGTATTTTACCCTGCCTGTGGCTGAGGATTTGAGGTTATAAATAAATAAATAAAAGCCCTGTCTGTACTGGTGCATTTTTTCCATTGAATTATTTTTGAAACATTTTTTTTTTAGGATATTATTGAATGTAATTGTTTCGAAGGCCTACCCCTTGTGGTCCATCCATCTTGCCAGCATACTTTTGATCACAGTCTGTCTGTCTTAGTGTCAGACTTCAGGCTCAGTAAGTGGCCTTGCTAACACTTTTTTTCTGTCTGATTCCCTTTTTTCTGTCTGATTCCCTTCAGCAGTGACATTTTTCAAAGGTCTGAGGAATGCAGCCTTTTACAGGGGCTGTTGAATTTTTGTGGAACTTTTGCCACAAAAAAATCAGTCAGTCCCAAGCGATGTATCAAATTTGATGTTGCCTCTGCAATTCTTTGCTTTCCAGAGGAAAAAAAAAAATCAAGATCCGTATTATAATTTATGCCTTATAAACTAATGAAGTGTCTGACACAACTGCATTAGTGGTGTTGCCTGAAAAATACAACTCTCACTGAATTTTCTACAGCTTTCACTGAGAATGGAGCACATCACATGATTGAGCCTTTATTTGAATATTTAAATGTTGATTTAACACTAAAGCTGCTTTTGGCTGTTCTTCAGAGTATATGTTTATTAAATAAGAATAATGGGGGATACTAGTCAGAGCAGGGATGATCATTACGTTTCAGTTGTTTTGGGACAAGAACAAAATGTCCTATCTATATGAAGAAGAAAGAAATTAGCACTATTCTTTCACAGGTTGCTGAACCACTTGTGTATGTTTTGTTTGTGATGGCAACTTGTACAGAGAGGGTCTTGGAGGTGGGAGGTCTAGTTGACCAACAGGGTCTTAAAAATGCAGGATTTGATACAAGTTATTTAAGTGTTTGTCCTTTGACTTGTCCTGGCTGCTTCTACATCCTTTTCTGATCCTTTTCTCTACATTCTTTTCTCCTTCAAATCCTGGCTTTACTGGTGCATTCCTATTCCTCAGAGCAAAACTAAATGAACCAAGAGGGATAAATAAATAACCCACTTCCAGATACAGTGTTTTGTCAACAGAAGGTAGCTTAACTGTATTGCTAAGATGTGTGATGCGTAAAATACATTGCAAAAGAGTTTGCCCTCAGGAACACGGCTGGATCAAGCAAAGGTGCTGATTTAGGAGCTTGAATTAAAGGTGTTTGCAAACATGGAATTACAGCTAAGCATTGTTGTAAAGGGTGTGTTTTTCTGAAGCTGTTAGGATAAATAGCCATAATACACACACTCTGTTTGCAGCTCCAAACACTGTTTCAGCTCCTAAGAGGTAAGAAGGTACTTAGGCAGCAAACAAAATTCATGTCTCCAGGCTAGATTTCTGTGCTCAAAGAGGTGCTGCATTTTCCTAGAGCGTTCTTGTTTGTTCTCTGCTATGTGGGAAGGAAATAGTGTGTCAGATATGGGGTAAATAGGTGTTTCTTTGTGAGTAAATGATTCGTATCTTGAAGTAATTGGCATGACTTGCTCTCAGTTGTCTCCTTTCAGTTCTTCTCAGTGCAGAATTTCCAGCTGAGCTAGTTCTTGCTGTCAAGGTAGTATGTTTTTCCAAATAGGAAAAACGTGAATTACTTGCTGGGACTTATGTCACAGAAATGCTGACTTAAAGCCTTCCAAGGAAGTATAAGAGCTAGAATATTATATATATATAAAAAAAAAAGCAATATCAAAATCAGTGCTAGGTGCTATAGAAATGCTTCTAAATACACAGACAGTGCTGGAGTGTGTATACAGGTAAGTTTTCTGCATCAGAATTCAGGGTTTTGAAAAATCAGTTATGTGCTCTTGGAGGACAGCAAGAGCTGCTCAGAGTGCTCTGGAAAACTTTATTTGGATGCCAGTGGAGAATTATTTGGCTTCATCTGTCTTGAAAATCTAACCCATTGTTTCTGGGAACTCTAAATTCATGAAACAAGTTACTTTCTCATTTAGTATTTTGTATGGGTAGCTGTGATCTTTATCTGTGACACTGGCTATTATATTTGTCACAATTACAAAGTTATTTGTGCTGTACTTATTTTAAATTGAAACTGTACAGACCAATTAAAATACTTGGGGTCATGAAGAGGGAAATGAGAAGAGTTGGTGGAAAAATCACTAGATTTTTACCAAGCATTTCCCTCTGTTTCTTTAATTTTTTTTTTTTCTGAGAATTTTGTAGATGTAGGAAAAGATTTTTCCCAAAATGAAATGAAGGGAATCCCTGGGTCTCATGTTGAATGAGTTTAGTATGCAGTGGCAGACATGGAAGCTATCTGACAAGAAACAGCTTTTGGTTTGGGTCTGTGATAGAGTATTTCAAAAGTAAAATGATGTTTTAAAGCTCAAAAAATTCACATGTTCAAGCTGGCAAAACCTTTAGGAGGGACACAGCATTGCCATCAGAAGAAGGTTGCTGTTAGTTTAGTCAGGGTTTGGTTTTGTTTTTTTTTTTGGAGGGATAGTGTGAGCAGGGCATGCTGCCACACATGGTTAAATGTCTCAACACCTTTGCAAATCTGACCCTTGCTGCAGAGTCCATGGAATAGGTTTTTGCTGATGGATTCCAAATGTGGGTTGCATAAGTTTCTCCTGAGGGACACTAGCAGACTTTGTGGGCTGCCAGCTCCCAGAAATATGCCCTCAGATTGCGTGCACATATTTGGACATTTTGTGCAAATGAATGATAAAATGTTCAACTGTGCTGGCCTGTCCTAGCTGTTCTGGCTTTGTCTGTGCTTTAAACCTCTGTGAGCTCAGTGCTCCCTGAAACAAGCAACCAATTAAGGAGACAAGAAGTAGGCTCAGTCCTGGAGGCCTTCATGAGGAATCTGGGATCAGACAACCCTCAGGGTGGGCAAAGACAAATCTTTCAAACACCTTCTGCCTACCAGCCTCAGTACTGGGAAGGGCTGGTGAATTTGCTCTACTAAGGAGTGTTTGATCTTGCTCACAGCTTTCCAGGGCAGCAGCATCTGTCTCCATCTTGAGCCACATCAGTTGATGTGCGAAGCAGAATTAAATAGCAGACGTAGCATGCCCTCCAATCTATAGCTGTCCTTCCCTCCTCTGCCGTACATCAGAACTGCACCGCCTCCACTGCCAGGGAAATCAAAGTGATGTTTGGCTTGGCCCGCACTGTATCAGGGGTCAGCATTACTCATTCTGTCACAGAACAAACACATCTTTCATTTTCCCCAGCATAATATTGAAAGTGGCTATGTTCACTGTTCTGGAATAACAGAGGTTGAAGAGGGCTCTGATGTTGCAGCAGAGACATTGCAGAATCCATCTGCTGCTACGTTGTTTTGGGACCAAACTGGGTGTCATAAGAGTGGATGCTCAGGGTTAAGTGCTGGGAGGTTTGTATTGGCAACTGGCGGTCAAGACTCTGTTTTCTTCAGGTTTCATCAGAAAGGGGCCACATTTCCCTTCTCAGCTCCTTTCCCATAGCCTGGTCATTGTGTGCCAGAAGAATTCATCTACCCTGCTGTCCTCTTTCCCCAAGGCTCTCCCAGCCATGGCAGGGAGTAGGAAGGATTGTTACATGATTAATTGCCTTTGGTGGAGTTATTTTTAACCTGAATCGCTTCAGCTACCGAGTTTATAGTGCAGACCCATAAGCACTTCTGTTGGCCAACCCCAGAGGGCTGAAATATGGAACTGGCCTGAGAATTGGTGGTCAAGGGATAATAAGAAACTTCTCAGCTGGCTTCACTGCCAAAGCCAATCATTCAGCTAAATCCCAACACTCAAGACAAAGTTTACAAACATCAATAAATGGCTTGGCCTTGACTTTATAGTGATGAGGGAAGCAAGGGAAGAAGCTTCCGGCACTGGCTTTGCTCAGGTCCGCATAACTGGATCAACTAGACCTGGAGTAGAGCACAAGTCCCTGCATCCTGGCTTAGCGTAAAGCAGTAGGCCAGGCTGGGGAGGAGTCACCAGCCGGCACAGGACCAAGAAACGTGCAGCTTGTTTGAAGGAGAGGAGGAGGATCTGTGGCCTCTCTCCACATGGAAATAAATCACTGCAATCCTCCACAGCTCACAAGACAAAAGAAACTTTTTGCATGATCATAATTAGCAACACATTGTACTACCACAGAGTTCTTTTGTTTGCTATTTTGCAAGAACAGAGCAAGATTTTTCCTCTTCTCTGCCACCCGCTGCCCCCTTTGCCCCTTTGGCTCTCACCTCCTGCACCCCAAAAAAGGTAGCGAATTGGTTTGTTGAATTGAAACTCTGAAATCCCAAACTGAGTTTCTGCCTTTCCTTGATATAAAAGTGGGGAAAAATAGGGAAGGATTTTAAAGCTTTGGTCCAGCTGAAAGATTCTCCTAGACCCCAGGGAAAACAGCCCTGAAGGTAAATCCTGTCTCTCTTTTGTAGCAGAAGGATGTCAGTTGACAGTGTCAGAACTTGTCTAATGTAGAGCATGTTTTCAATTACAAACAAATCTGAGTGTCAAATCAACTACCTTTGTTGCTTCTGTACTGTTACCTCTACAGAGGGCTGAATGTAAGGTAATGATAAGTTTCCCTTGTGGGGTGGTGGTTGATGATCAGAACTTCAGCTTTTATGGAAAACTAGTTCATAGCCCTTATGAAGATACCTGTGCTGTTGTAACTTCATCTTCCCGAGTTTGCAGGGAGCTTGAAATGGTAGCTCAAAGAGCTCTGGTCGGATGCCAAAAACTACTCGTCGTTCAAGTAAGAGTTGAAGTCTCTTAGAGAATTTGCTGGTCCTTGGATCATCAAAATCCTCTTCTTGATTTGTCCTTGAAAGATTCTGAGTTCCAGAGCTCACCCTCTCCATGCCCAACTCTTTGATTCCCTTAATCTACAAAACGATGAGGGTTTGCCCTTGGTAGCATTGATCTTTCTAACTAAACACTCAGTCCGTGCCTTGGGAAACCGAGTTTAATTTCAGTGTGAAAGGAACTGTACATACACTTGGTAATAGGTTGAGGTTGTACTTTGGTCTCAGGAGTGATTAGTTGCATGAGAACAGAAAAATGTTTTTCCTGTTTGGTTTAATTAGCATAGAGCTTACATTTCACATAGAAATTTGACAGGGGAAAACAAATATTCCTAATTGTTGGCCAGTAAAAATAAGATGGCTTCAGCCATCATTTTGATGTTGTATTGCCCAGGGAAGGGGAGTTTGCTGTCAAACACAACAATCTGAATTCTTGGCTGAGAAAAACAAATCAGTCCAAGAATCCACAAAGCAATAACTCTTTAAAATCTGAAAATGGCATGTACCTTTCAGAGCATGGAGGCTCCCAGAGCCCCAGAGGAAATCCTTGCCTCCCTGTGCTGGTTGCTAGATCAGACCACATTTGTTCAGAAATTGTTCAAAGGGCCTGATCCCAAACACCTTGATTCTGAGTCAGTGTGGCAGAATGGAGGTGACTTCTGCCCATACTGGTTAGTCCTATTCTGCTTTTTGATATTATACTATATTAACAAGGTAGAGCTAGGACAGGTTTTATGTAGATTATGTTTTTATTTAGTCTTGGCCTGAAATAAAACTTGCTTGTTTGCTCCTCAGAAGAGGAGCCCTGTGAACATTTACGAGAATTCTGTTGACCTAGTTTCCTGTACCTAAGCTTAACCTTGCTCCCACCCTGCCTTTTTTTTTCCACTCGAGTCACTTCAGGGCTGTGCTACTCTCCCTGCAGATAGGTGCATTTTAGACTTTATGTGGTGTGGCCAAATCCAGACCTACTCTGACTGTAATTGTAAAAGAAGGAATTCTCTGAGATGAGAGAGATCTGAGCTGGGCGATCTGCAGGCGTATTTGAGCCAGGATATGCTGGTGCTAGTCTAGTAAAGCCTGCTGAGTGGCTCTTAAGCTTGGGCTCAGTACCCTGCTGCAGTGGCTTGCTCACACTGTGTGGGCTACTAGTTTGGGTCTCTGCTCACTCAGGCATCGCTTCCCTAGGCTCTGTTTTGCTCCCTAAATTTAAGAATTGAATCTTGTGTTGATGGATGTTCTGCTTGTCCAGCAGCCAAGTATGAATTATTCCTCCTCCCAAGTGCAGTCTGCAAGCCAAGAGCCAGACCACATGAGCTGGGGAACCACTGGGTTTCTTGCCAGTCACTGAGTGCAGCCTGGGGCATCTCATGCCTGAGATGGATACGGTTCAGCTGTGGGGAGGAAGAGCCCTTCCAGAAAAACTGCTTGTGAACTGAGAACGGATGGGGAGGGGGTAAAGGCTTCACAGTTTTGAAGTACAGCGTCTGGGTGCCTTTCTGTTCTGTGATCCAACCCAGCAGACCAATGTGGGATCTGATGAGTAGCTGCGGGTGGTGCATGAGGTTGGATGACAAGAGGGAGGTTGTGGTGATGGGCCACAACCAGAGAACGTGCCTCCGGCTGGGCCCACACTTGGAGGAGCCCTGCTACAAGGCACGCTCCCCAGCTGCAAACCTAACACCGCCATCCCTCCCCATTGTGGGAACCAGCCTACAGGATATCCTGTTTTGGGGGAAAAAGAGCACAAGGAGGTCTGCAGAATGAAAGTCCCTGATGGTCTGATGAACTGTAGGCATGTGACATTTTGCCAGAGCAGGAGCACAAGCTCTCAGTCAAAGCAAATATTGAGGGATAACAATAAGGATGTGAATCTGAAAGCACCCTGATTAATAAGTGTCAAATCTAATAGTTCTGAGTTTGGTTTTGATTTTCCTGCTGGATCTACATTGTGCTGCTTGCTTGTAGAGTATTTAGTGTTTATTTTTGTCTTGTAATGTGTATTTAGGGAGCAACTTCAGAATCGGGCCAGCAATTAGTAACGTTTTGAATGCTCTGGCACTCTGAATGGTAGCAATATAAGGTTCCTCTCTTTTTATGGTACAGATGGGTCCTGATGGTCTTCTCCTTTTTCTGGAAGGAGAGAAATCTCATGATTGTATCTGTCTTCCTCCTTTTTAGGTCAGCTATGAGATGCTGGAAAAAATCCCCATCCTAAAAAGTCTTCGATACAGAGAGAAGCAGGCTGGCAAGGATGTTACCCTCAAAGATGAACATTCAGATTTGGCAAATGCCAACACACCAGCAGCGTCAAATGAGAAGGCGACAGCTGAAAGCACAAGACCAAAGACTGCAATAGGCTCAGCTCAAACAGGACATCATCATGTTGAAAGTGATTCTTTAAGTCCCAGATTAGAGGAATCTAGCATGATTACTACTGTGTATGTGGGGAACATACCTCCCAGCGTAAGAGTGAGCGAGCTGAAATGTGCTTTAAGGGAATTCCAGGCAACTCCTTTACGACTGAATTGGCAAGGAGCACAGCACAAGGCTTTTCTCGATTACAAGGATAAAGCGACCGCAGAAAGCGCCGTATCCTCTTTGAAAGGCTTGAGCCTCGGGGGTGAGACGTTGCGAGTTGAGCTGGCCAAGAATCAGAGAAGCAAAGGGTATGGAGAAATCAAAAGTCATAAACTAATATGAATAGAGGGGAAAAAAAAGGAGGCATGGTTTTTATTGTTTTGTGAGAAGCCAACCTAAGTTTTCAAGGATGTTAGCATATCCTCTGATTTCTGACAGCTAAACAAGGAAATGCAAGGCCAACTTTGAGTAAATGAGGTGTACATCTCACAGCTGAGTTCCCTGCCTCATTCCTGCAGTTGTGCAAGCCAAGTGGATTTGTCCAGACAGATGACAGAGGGGCCTTTTCTCTAAAGGGTAATCCATGAAGTACCCACACTCTGTTTATTTGTTTTTCATTGGGTTGGTTTGCTCTTTGGTGCATACATTTGTTAGGCCTGGATCAAAAACCTGCCCTTTGGTAGCTGTGTGCAGCCACGTGTAGTGAGGTGGTTGTGGTCTGTCATCTAAAGGTTGTACTTGCAAATTTGTACTCATGAGATTAAAAGCCAGCTGCAGAAAATCTGTCTTAAGGGTTACAATTCTGTTTACTGAAAAAAAAAAGGGGTTTGCCTGTTGGGAGTTTTCGACATGTTTTTCATAAAAGTGGCTGAAGGGAGAGATTGCTCTTTTTGTTTTGTGCTCTTGAAGAACAGCTGTGGAAATGCTGGCTCAGCCACCAAGTTCTAGTAATAGCTGTTAACATCAGGTGAAAGGGATGGTAGCCCCTTTCTCAGCTTTCTTTTGTTAATTCAGCCCTCTGTAAACCTTGTATTTTTTTATTTCAATCTAGCAGAGGAGAGATTTCTCCTCTGCTTTTCCCCAAAGCACTTCAGGTGCCTTTTTCATGGATGCAGGTAATTATAAAACAGATGGTTTTTGCAATTATCTTGTCTCTTATAATTTGGTGTGATTCCATTGTCTCTGTGCAATTACATTCATATTAATCATTGTAGTGGGAAGGAAAAGCAGACAGACCACAGTCAAAACTTGTGGGTGACTGGTCTGGTGTGGAGTTCTTGGAAGAGTTGCTGGAGATTGTAGCACAGCCTGTTCCTCTTGTGCCTTTGTCAGCACCAGTGTGGTCTTCCTGCACCTACAACACCAGACAGTGCTGAGGGTCAAACAGCTTTTCATTGTGAAAGTGCTGTCAAGTACTAGCTTGAACAGTAAGAATTGCACACACATGAACACTCAGTTACAGTGTAAAGGAGAATGATGATTTATTTGGTATGGCTTTTATTACATTTTTTTTCCCCTTTGGTTTCCTATTCCTGAAAAACAAGTTGAATTTTGGCTGAACCATCCTTTCTAAACAGAAGCACTTTTGCCATTGATGCTGGGCACATAGTCAAAGTAAGCAGCTAAATGGATAGTTTTTTAGGTATGAGTTGGAAACTTTTTTTAGCCAGAGGGTACTGTTAAGTATATTTTAAGCACATAATTCTGCCTCAAGGGTCAGACATTTCATACAGTATTAAGTAAAAAGTTCTCATCATTATTATGTTCTCTGTACAGAGGTGCTCAAGAAGAGCATTGCTTCAACTTCTTGTAAGGTAAACAAAGGAAAGTTTCTGGAAAAAAAATAGTGCTGAGCTCTAAAATGCTCTCTTTTTCTCCAGCTCAAAGTTATTTTCCATATCACATAGTCTGAATTAAAACATAAGCACTACAAACTCCTCTGCATCTTATTTCAGTAGCTGTGCACTTCAAGGGTAAGAGTCAGGAGTTATGTTACTACTTAAACATACTCATTACATCATGAGCTTAGAAAGCAGAGGAAAGGAAAGCAAAAAAAAAAAAAAGAATTATACATTACTGCCTTCCACTTCCAAATAACGGTAAGTTAAGTAACATGATCATTTGATGTTCTTTTTGACTCTTGCAATACTGCTTGCTGTGCTGAAGATGCCCAAGTGACCTTAGCAGTTAAAAAGCAGTTATTCTGCCAGTGAAAACTTCCAGAATTGAAAATTATTGCATAAGAGATAGAACCAGGGATTTTTGGTCAAATTGGTGGGAGTTTCATCCTCTACCATCTTTCCTTTCTTAACATCTGAAGTTTTGGTGCAGATACATTTCTTTGTTATGTAACACATAAATGTTTGCTTGCTTTGCTCTCAACCCTGTGTGCAGTCAGTGTCTGGTGAGGGTTTTTTTGAATCAACACATCTAGATATTTTTTTGTTTGTAGCTGTGGTTTTGAGTGTAATCCCTGGGGTGAGCTGTGCTGGGTCTGTACCCAAGTGGGCAGATCTCTGCAGTTCTCTTTGAGCCTGTCGCTTTTTTTCCTGTCATGTGTTGTGAGGTCCCATTTCACTGCACTACCTAATAAATATCTCATTACCTTCCAATAGGCAATTAACAATCCAGCCGCACTATGGAGAAGATGTTAACTAGACCAAGGTATGAAACTGTAGTTAGGCTCAGAGAAGAAAAATAATAACTGTAAGCTTAAGCTAAGCATTTTGAATGGACTGGAGTAATAATGTTTATGCTATGATAACTGTATTTCCAACTTCAGGATTAATTTTTGATCCAGGTTATTAATAAACAGCAGGGTATTTTGGGCCTTGCTATCTTAAAGTCAAAGAGTGTTTATAATTCCAGGTAGCAGCAGCTTCACATTGGTAGCCTGTTGCAAACCCACCAGCAGCTTCAGCAGATCAGTAGCAACTGAAGTGCAGGTAGAAGTGTCATTTGTGCCATCTCTGCTTCAAGAGCAACAACCTGCGGGAAAGGAGTGAGTCCAAGCAGCTGTTGAAATTGGAGCCTGAAGCTGCAGAAGGCTCACCAGAGTTCAGAGCTGCTGCAGAGATTTAGTAGTTAGGGGTTAGATAGAGGCAAAACAAAGTCCTCAGAAATCACCTTTGTATTGCTGTAGGATTCTTACAGGGAATTTACATTCTGAAAAAAAAAAAAAAAGAGCTACATGACTTGCAGCAAAGCTGTTCTATAAGCTTACCTGTGCAGAGAAGGGTATAGCTCAGGCTTTCTGAAATGTGTCATGTACCAACACAGCAGGAGTTGGAGCCTCTGGACTCTGAAATGGATGCAGTTTCTATCTTGGACAGCACAGGAAGCAGTGACAAGGATGAAGTCCTTGCTGCTGCTTGGGAAGATGCTCATCTTCAGCTCAAAGATGTTTCAATGTAAGATGCTAAATTGCTATTTAATTAAATAACGCAAGACTGCCCAAGGCACACGCCTGCATAGCCTTTCTGGTGTCTTTAGCTGTATGATGTGGATTTTTTCTTGTGGGCTGACCAAGTTCCTACTTGAGGAAACAGCAGATTTTGAAGAAAAAGTGAATGGGACAGCCTGGATCTCTTAGATCTATTGTTCCAGGCTCTCTGCATGCTCAAGAATACTTCAGCTACACATGAGTCACTTCTGACTTTTCTCTAAATCCACAAAACTCTGAAATGGAATACATTTTAGTGAATCCTTGGACTCTGATCTCAATAAAACCTGAGGAACTGTAGCCTGCTTATGTTTTAGTTCAGCCCAGACCAAGACTATGCAAGATATCTTACTGACAATCAAACCACAAAGTTTGGGCCCTAAAGAATTTATAGTCTGAATGACCAGGCTTTAAAGATGAGAACCTTTACTCAAGCAATAATTCATGTTGTACCTGTTGTAGTTGTAGCCTTGCTGTTAGCACATAGGTTGATTTAGGTTACCTCTATGTCGATGTGCCTCATTTTGGGTGGATACCAGCCCTTACATCCCCTCTTTATTGCTGCAACTGAAGCACCAGTCCAGAACTCCAGAGTCCTGAATCTTCAAGCCTGTCCTCTGTAATAACATTTTTGTGCCCAGAGCAGTGGGGAGAAGATGTCTTTAAGCACGTAACTCCCATTTTCTTTCTGTAGGGGCAGGGGGACATCCTTGCTTTGTAAGACTCTCATGATAAAAACATCCACAATGCCAAAGTGCCTGGATGCTGCAGAAAAGTTTGAAATGCTGGTGATGGATGGGTAGTCTGCTTTTAATAGGAAATGAAGTGATCCCTAACACAGTCTTGATTTTCCTTCACTTGCAGCAGCAAAGGAGCCGGCATCTCACTGCTGTGCGATGAGAAGAAAAGTTCAGCAGTACAATAGGAGCTTTACTGAGCCAACTTTGTTCAGAATTAATTAAAAATGAAGTCTTTCTATTCTCTGTGCAGCCCAATGTCCTTGCTTGTCATGTGGTTTGGTGCATTCTTTCCAGCTCCTTTCATGGCACAAACAAGTTGTGATGTTGTTCCTGCACACCCCTCTTTTGGAGGGTTCGGTGGGGAAAGATGCTGAACAACTCTGGAGACTGGTCAGTGTGAGCAAACCCAGCTCCGCTGTGATGGCAACTGAGAGGGTGTGGGATCCAGCAGTGACCACCCGAGGTGCTACATCATGGACGTGAACTTCCCAGGGTGATTCTCCTGCTCTTCCCATTCTCGCTTGTGGGAGAGATGCAGAGAAAAAAAACCAGGATCGGATGAATGGAGCCTCTACCAGATGCATTCGGCTGCAGAACACGGGTCATTTTGGAGGGGATTTTCTTTTGTTGAATGATATTAGTCACAGCATGGTGTGTGGCATAGCAGCAAGGCAACATTGCGATCTGCTAACAATAAAAGCGAGGTGGCTAACTGCCACTCGGTGCTGAAAACTATACAATTGGTCGGGTTTTCCTCCAGACAGCTCTGTCCATGCATTGCCTGGAATGAGGACAAGGCCACACAGCTTCAATCCACTGAAAACAGCCAGTAAACAAGCCATGTTGCTGTGTAGTCTTCTCTGAGTGACAAGAGTCAGGGAGTGTTTGTTTCTATCGAGAGAAAAATGAAATTAAAAAACACACACACACACACACACCTCACTATCAGGGTGGGAAGGGAGTAAATTCCTCTCCTGCATCCCACAACCAGGTCCTCATCCAGCCCTCTGGCATCTCTGCACATCAGTCCCCGGCCCCTTCCCAGAAAGCAATCTGACTTTAGTTCAGTATCTTTGCAGACTAATAAAATATCTCAGAAAATTGATGGTTAAATACTGTCTTCAAGTCATGCCTTTTTTTTTTTTTTAATTTTTGTAATTTCATCCTCTTCTACTGCTCCAAAGAAACAAAAAAACATTTTTAAGGGAATGTTTCCATTGAAAAAAAAAAAAAAAAAAATAAAAAAAAATCTACTACTGGGCCTGATTTTTTCTCCACAACTGCAGCAAGGGATGGGGAGGGGGAGGAAAAGCATGTGCTGGGATTTCTCTCATTCCGGTTCCTCAGAAGGAACAGCCCCGTGCAGCAGCTCTGGCTTTGGAGGAAACATCTGTGACTGTGGCCACATTACTTGGGCAAACACACCCCTTGGTGAGGTAGCCTGTTGTGTACAAATGCTTTTATTTCCTCATTGCCATCTATTAAAGATTATCTCCCTCCAAGAAAAGGACACCATTTCCCATGTTTTCATGTGTAATGTCCGTGATGTCTGCTATAAACATCATGAAGCGTTTCCCCGCCCCTACACTGACATAGGTAGAAAAGCCACTGCTTTTCATCTTTGAAAGCGCTGCAGAAATGTTTAGGGTCGTGTATCCTGCCATTGTTCTGGGCTGAGCATCCCACTGAAGTCACGGGGAGAAATGAGTTCAGGATACGGACCTATCTAGTCAAATCTCTACAGTGGCCCCAGCAACATCCCCGTTTTACGGGTGGGAAAATGAGGAAGGCGGAGGTGGCTCCTGATAGACGAGATGCAACTGGTAATTCCTACCGCTTTGGAAAACAACTGGAGAGAACAGACTAGAAACTCATCTAAAGCTCTTTCTCTCAAACAAAAAAACACACAGTGTGATAGCCTTTGCACTCTTCTATGTGATGGGTACCTGATGTCCCAGATGGGCATCTTGTTGCCTCCCAAGGAAGAGCTGCAATGTCTCGGTCCCTGGTTCCATGTTCCTGCTGGAGCCACTGGCCAGCCCTGCTGTACGATCCTCCTGCTCCAGGTACCCAACACCAGCCTCTCTTCAGTCCAGGGACAAATCACAGCTCTCTTGCCCTGTGACAAATGAGACAGAAATCAAGATACTTTTCCCCAAAACGTCCCTCCTCCAGAGATCTAGCAAGTCACAGAAGTGTGTTACAGTCCATCCATCCCATGCAGGAGCACATAGAGCTAAACCAGGGTGATTTTTCTTTCTTTGAGGACTAAGGCAAACATGCAAGACTGTTAGATGGGAGGGGAGAGGGGGGGAAAGGGCAGGGAAAGAAGGGAAAATAAGGGAAACATTCATGAAATGCTGCAAAAGCTTCTACATTTCTAGTCATTAGTGTATCCATTGCTGCCACTCCTTAGTATTTTTGAGTGAATAATTGTTCAGACAAGCAATACTTGCAGTTTTTCCAGAGGGATATCATGTTTTCAGAGCCTTTCCAGGCACCTGCGCTGCTCAGACTCCGAAGCGTGGCGTTTCCATCCCTCTGAGGGAGGCGATCACTCTGCAGTGGCTTTTCTTCACCACCGCAGAGCAACACAATTGCTGTAGCAACTTCTGCTCCAAGTGAACTTTGGTACCGTAAGTTCCTGCAAAACTTTCCAGGTCCTGTCATCTTGCTTTCTCAGGTGTGTTTGCTTATTTTTTCAGTAATTAGCCTGAAGCTGAGCTGAGCCGCAGAATTGCACTTTCTGTACCATTCTGGGTCTTTCAACTTCTGCTGCTTTAAATAAACAACTATGTTTAGGCTTGTGTATTTATTAATACACCAGTGTAAGAACTGCTGAAGGAACGCGGCACTGCCAACATCCGCACATCTCTTCCCATGATTAAATAGAGATGGTTTGATCTCTAGGACTGTCACTTGCTGTCTGATGCTTGTACCAGGCTCCTTGGGATCACTTGGAGGACTTGTGAGAACTGTCCAAACAGACGAAGTTCATGATTACGACACAATGATCCACCTCAGTGAATTTTTCTGAAGGATCAGTGTCTCCCTTACAAACATTTAGCTCACTTTAAGAGTGGCTTTAAAACATTAATCAGAAGTTTGATGAATCAGAGCAACACGTGATAACTGGAACTGGTTTCAAAAAACCTGTGCAGATAGATGGGTCTCCAGCCCAGATGCTCAGTAACAGTAAGGTTCACTCCTGTTATCTTTCCGTAATAATATTCTGATTTTTAGCTCCTTACCAAGCAAGATGAACACTGGCAGTGAAAATTATTTAGAAAAAAATCAACTGAGCCACATGCCTTTCCTCACTTGTTGAGCCGATCTGACAACTTTCTATGAATAACAGTTCACGACTGCAGAGCCGCTGCTGGCACTTGGGGACATCTGCTCATCAGGAGGTCTCATCAGCCAAACACACACTCGCCTGCATCAGGTATTTTGTTCCTGAGGACAACTCCTAGTGGCAAAGATTTCTTGGCAGGGATGTGCAAATGTGAAGCCCACAGTTGCACCCGAGCACTGTCTTTTCCTGCAGAGCAGCAGCCATGCTCGTAAATATGCACAGCAAGGGAACAAATGTTCAGGTGTGCTCTTGCAA
The DNA here is from genome assembly GCF_963082525.1 of Nesoenas mayeri. NCBI lineage: Eukaryota > Metazoa > Chordata > Aves > Columbiformes > Columbidae > Nesoenas > Nesoenas mayeri. The sequence goes on along the minus strand of NC_137547.1, from coordinate 9,958,472 downwards.
AAAGCATTTCAGTGACACAGAAATCAAAGCCCCCTCTTCAAGAGTGACAAGAACTGTGGCTCAGACCCCCCAAGGTTCGAAACTTCTGGGTTTTAAGGAAGAAATCAGGAACACAATTGTTCTGATGGATCTGAGCCTTTACCTGCTGATAAGTTGGTACCAGACTCAGAACTTTGCCTTCCAAATACCTGTTTAAGATTCAAGAGTCTCACCAGTAAAGCCTCCAAGGTACCCAGTATTTTGCTAGTCTGGGTCATCAACCCCATCCGAGAACATCGTGTGCTGAGTTTCTGTATTCATGGGCTACTTCATGATATCCCATGCCAAGTATTGCTATCTGTCCCACCTGGGCACAGAACAGGCCTGGTCCAGAAGTGACCCAGAAACGAGTTTCACCTGGCAGGTTCAACCACTAACATCGTGATGCTAAATCTGAATAAAAAGGGACGTTTGCCTTCAGAGCTCTGGATGCCAGAAAGAAAAAAAGTAAAAAAGTAAAAAAATAAAAAATAAGCAAGCGTTTTACACTCACTCCGTGGAGAAGATGTCAGAAGCCGCCGAAACAGGCGGGGTTTAAGCCCAGTTTGGGGAAAACGGCGGCAGGGGCGAGGCGCGGGTGGTGCCGGTTCGCCGCCAGCAGGTGGCGCTGCCGCCACGGGAACGGCACCGCCCGCCGCTGTCACCCCTCGATGCCCCCCAGAACCTCCCGGCTTCCCGCCTCAACCGGCACCGCAACCCTCGGCAGGGATCCATCCAAACCCCCCTATTCACCGAAAGGCTCCTCATCGGCATCCCTGTCCCCTGCCGCCCCCTGCGAAGAACGACAGATCACCCCGAGGGTCCCCCACTAAATGTGGGTTTACCCCACTGGGGACCCAGCCTCATGTCTCCTTTTGCAGGGGCTCCACAGTGCATGTCCCCGCTTTGGGATCCCTGTGTGATCTCACCCTCACTCGAGCTGTGCCCCACATGGGACTGTGTGCCACCCATAAGCACTGCAGGGGACACAAGGGCCAAGTGACAGCAGTAAAAGTGGCTCCATGGTGGCCCTACAAGGATGGGGGGAGCACAAAGAAGCATCAAGGCTGTCAGCTTGCCTCACCATCCTAATCCCTGTTATGGCAGCACACAGGCCTGGGGGTGGCTCACCCAGGGACTCCCCAGGTCTCCTGAGCCAGGGATACGTCTTGTGCCAAACTCAGCTGGAGACACCAAGGCCTGTTTCTCATCATGCTCCAAAATTTCAGCCCTGTATAAAGCTCATGGGCCTGCACATGGTATCTGCAATGAGAAACTCTTTCCTATAGGAGAAATAAAACTTAAAAAAAAAAAGAAAAGAAAAGAAAACCGTGTTGTTTTATCCCATACAAGTTGGGAAGCGGGTGACGAGGAGCAGTGAGCAGATTGTTGATACCAAACCACGATCAGATCTGGGCCCTTACGTGAGCAAATACCACATTTCTGAGCAAGCCTATGTCTCATCTGCTCCTACAAGGCTCCAACAGAATTTCTGAGCAAACTTCTTTCTCCTCACCTCCTACCAGCTCCTAAACGACCCTGCAAACATACAAGCAGAGCTTGTACAAATGGAACACTTGTGATAGCGGCTAGATTTTTTTTTCTCTCCAATCCCCTGGGACAATAAGTGTGGGGAAAAAGCATGTTTGTCTTGTGCAGAAGAAGGGCTGTGGGGTTTCATCCTCTCCTCCCTGCTGTAGGTGTCTGAGATGGAGACCTGTCTGTTTAGACTGTGCTCAGTGGCTTGAGGAATATGTGGCGTCCACGGAATGCGGTGGTTCTGTTTTTCCAGGTTGGAAAACCGACGGGAGGGAGAAAAGTAAATCATGTAAACCTTTGTTGGGGACCAGATATCAAACCCCTTTCAAGCTGGACCTGAGGCTTGCAAGGTTCCAGCCCGCCAAGCTGTGAAGGCATCAGCACCGCAGGCAAAGAAGAAAGTCCAAAATTAATCTAAAGGACGAAAATTTACCTTAGAAGTGACAGTGAGATTTCAAAGAAGGAAGAATCACTTGGCAGAGACCAAACTCCTAACCCTGGGCCTTTATCTCAGCCACACCTAGCAGAGATATGTGCTTCGGGAGCAAAAAAACCCTCAGTTTTCAGCTTGTATATAAAAAAAGATGGAAACAATGCAACTCACCTCCAACAGGGATGGGCAGCGGTGCAGAGAAAGATCAGCCCAGAAAGGCATAACATGGGAAATGCCAATAGATGCTGCAGGTTGCTTGCTCTTAGCTTAAACAGATCTGCTCTCAAAAAGAAGAAAACAACTCCCCCTCTCCCCCCCCCAAAAAAAAACCCAAACGCCCACCAAAGTAACTCTTAGGAAAAAAAAACAAAACAAAACTAAACTGAACTAAACCCAAACAACAAAAAACCTACTTCCTAAGAAAGGCCTCCACCAACTCTAATAAAGCCTTTGCCACCTGCCTTAATTAAAAGAATAATTAAGTTTTTTCTTTTTTTTTTTTTTTTTTTTGTTAACAGCTAACTTTGCTTTTAATTAGGCTGATTACACACAGCTTGGCTAATTAGTATTCAGTAACCTAATTTCCCTGTATAAGGACAGAAACACACAGCCAATAATCAGATCAATTCGCATGCATCTTTTTATGTGTGTGTATATTCCTGCTATGAGCGTTGATATAGACATATTGCCCCACAGATTAAAGCAAATTTTTCTGGATATGCTAGTATTCTCAATTAGACCAAATAAAGCCAAACTTCGCAGAAAAAGACCTCTTAATGCAGATGAGCCGGGCTTGTGTTCCCTCGCTGCGCATTTAGCGCAGGACGGTGGTGGTGCGGGAGTTCATCTGCTTTATTTTTATTATTAATATTTTTTTCTCCCACTTTTTCACGCGAGAACTTTTAGCGTGTTTCTCGCCGTTCCCAGTGGAGGCTCCGGCTGCCCCAAAAATGCCCGTGTGTCGCTCCCGGGATGGAGGAGAAGAGAAAAGGAGCCGCGGGTGCATCCCTGAGTTGTCTCCGAGCAAGAGGCAACGAGCTGTCAAACGCCGCCTTCCACCTTCTCCTTGGGAGAAAAACAATAATAATAATAAGATAAAAATAAAAATGACCTCAGGATTTCCTCCCTCCTCGTTTCATTATCCGTATTTTAAATATTTCTGCGCAGCCAAAGACGGGGACCCGGGAGCCCTCGGAAGCCGCAGCCAAACCCCAAAAAGGCCCTTTCGAGATGGGGAATTTTTGCACGAAACGTATGAAGATTTGTAGCGGCTGGACCGGGCGCTCCGCAGCCTTTCCGCCCTTTGCGGAGCGCTCCGCGGAGCCCGGCGGAAGCCACAGACTCCTCAGATATAATTAGGCGTGTTACACCGCGTGCTCGTTTATTTGCTGCTCATACAATCGTGAAGCCCATGTACAAATAACATACATGTTTTATTTGGGTTCGATTTTTTTTTTTCTTTAGGGGACAAAACGTACACAAAAGGGCAAGGCGAAAAAAAAAAATAAAACAACAATGACAACACATAATTACAATTTTATACAGTGCAGAAAGAATTAAAATAGGTGTCACCGAACTGTACAAAGTCAGGGCGAAAAAAAAATATAGAGGGTGAGGGAGGGGAATAATCCTTCATTATATATATATTTCTATAAAAACATATGGAGGATTGTCTTTACACAGAGACCATGATCGGTTTAAAATTTACAAAGGTTAACTAAAAAAAAAATCTATATGGCAAATATTGCCAACAGAGATTCACCGATTTAATACTGATCAGCTGAGACTACTCGTGTCTCGATTATTAGCAACAACAACAAGTAGAATAAATAACAGAATGAGCATGGCTGTCTCTTTTCAAAGTGCCTTATTCTCTCTGCATAGGGTCTGATCCTGCAGGCAAAAAATAGCTAAAATTAAAAAAATCCCTCTGAGGGATTTTTTTGCCCGTTGGGTATTGGCAGAAACGGAAAAAAAAAAAAAAAAGTAAAAAAAAAAATATCTGAAAAAGGGTCTCGAAGTGAGACGGGACCGAAGGGGCTGGGGCGGGGGGACCCGGGCAGTGACTCCGCTGCTCCCCGCGGTGCAGCGCGGAGGGGCCGCGGGATGCGCTGGCTTTAAAGTCCGGTCCTTTCCAACCCCCTCAGCCCGATCCGACTCTGCGCCTGCCAGCCGGGATGGTGGTGGCATCGCTCAATGCCAATTACAAACTGAATTACTAATTTTCTTTATTTTTTTTTTTTAAGAAGCATCATAACCTCATTTGTCAAACCCTTAACCCGAACTCGCAGTCGGGTTTTTTTTAGGGGGGAGGGAGGAGGGCTGTTTTTCGCTTTCCTCTCAATCCAACCCCAAGCGCAGAAGCAGAAGAAGGCAGAGACCGTCGGTGATTAAAGACCCGCGTTGAAGGCCGGGTCGGGCCGATGCTCAGCTCCGGTGCTCCTGTTTATCCCTCCTGAACAAAGCCAGTCTGCAGAGATCCCCCCCTTCCACCGAGAGGGTCCTGGAGGTGGGGGGCTTGATGGCCTGGTCAGGCCTCGCCCTCCCCAGGAGGTGTTTTTTTTCCGCCCCGTATCACATAACGCACGGCTTGATGTCCTGGTATGTCACTTGTTGGTGGTAATAGGAGCCGCTGCCCGCTGAATGCATGGAGGAGGAGGCCATGGCGTTGAAAGAGAAGACGAATTCCTTTCTGTCGCACATGCTCGGAGACTGGGAGTGATACCGCGGGATGCCTGCGGGATGGAGGGGGAGAAAGATTGTCAACCATCGGAATTATATTTAGTAGAGGAGGTTGAGCACGAGGGGGAAAAGACACCGTCTGGGACTAACAAAATTTTAAAAAGACAAAAAATCCCACCAGACTTTCCGCAGCCCCCGGTGTCAGCTCGAAATTGAGGGTATTTTTGCACGCACACAAATACACGGGCAGTTCCGGGGCTCCGCGGGTGCGGACAGGTGCGGCGGAGGAAACCTCCGCAGGCCTGGGACGGTGCGGCCCAAGGACGCTTCGAGGAAATGGGATTTGCTTTGGGGTGGGTTTAGGTTTTTTCCCCCCATTTTGCCCCCTTGAAGGCGCCGGGTGATTTTCCCATCTCCTCCTCCTGTGCGGAATGTCCGCGGGGTGCGGAGCGGGGACAACATATTCGCCCAGCGGGGCCGGTGGCAGAGACCGGGCAGAGAGGCCGAAAGCGAAACGCCACCGAAAGCGGGGCTGTTCCTGCCCTTTCTGGCTCCACTTCGGGATAAAAAAACACCCTGTAAATTTGGGGTGCTCTGGGGAGAAGCGCCCGGCCGGGGTCCCCGCTCCCCGCCGCTGTTAATTTGGGTGTTAATTCGGAGCGTTTCCGTTAAGGCCGCGGGAAGGCCCGGTGGCTCCTCGGGACGGATTTTTGCTGTTTTCCAGCGGATCTGGGTGCGCTCACCCTGAGCAGGGAACGATCCGGGTGTCCACAGACGGGCGCTGCCCCTGGCCCGGTGCTGTGCCCGGTCTCGGCCACTGCGTACCAGCCCGGTTGATGTTTTTTCCCCGCTTTGTTTCTTGTTTATGACCCGCTAATGCTCTTTTTCACACCCATTTCTGCCAGGCACTTCCCTCTCCCCAGAAGGCCCGAGATGATGTGCAGGGACCCCTAAAACTTGCCCCTTCACTCGACCACGGCTCTCAAGACTCCCCCGTGCCCCAAAAGGCCAATCCCAACCCCGAGGTGAATTTGGCCCGCAGGATGAAGCCCAGCGCTGGTCCCGTCCCTCCCAAGGCCTCTTCCTGGCCAAAACACCGTCTTCCCCCCTTCCCCAGGAGCGAGGGCAGATCCAGCCCCGGCACCTCCACTCTGGGGCCGGGGCGAGCCCGGGCCGGGGCTGCGGGGAGCGGGGGGCCCGGGCCACCGACTTCCGCATGGGCGGAGGAGCGGAGGGAGGCGATGGGCCTGGAAAACACAACCACGAATGGAGCTGATAGCTGTGGACGGGAGGGGGGGAAGATGGTGGACACGTCGGTGAAGAAATCCCCCACTTTTCTCCCTCCACAGGCCTCTAGATCTCGATGGAGGCGAAAGACCCCTCGGGCTCATCCCCGACGTTGCATTCCCGCAGCTCCCCGCCTGCCTGCGCCCATCGGTTCTGGGCCTGGGGCAGCAGAGCAGCCGCCCGGGGGAGCGGAGCCTTGGCCCGGCGGTTCCCAGTCCCGTAGAGCGGGTCCCACATCGAGGCGAGCCCCGACGGCTGCCCGGTTACCCCTGGGAAGGGAAGACGAGGAGCGGGGGGGACGACAGCCTCCTCCCCAGCATTAACACTGTCCACGAAGCTCGGAATACACGCGGATCGCTCCCGCACCACCGGCATTCCCCGGGTCTCTCCCATGCGTGTCCGCGCCTTACCTTGCAACTCGGCGGTATTGTGGCTGTTCTGGTGCAGGTAGGACTGGTCGAGGGAGTGCGTGGAAAGGCTAGAGGAGAGCGGGTTTGCCGTGGGGTTGCAGGGCGAGAGGGGCTGCTGCTTGATGTAGGATGTGCCGGTGTTCAGCGCCGCCGAGGCGGACGGTGCCCACGCTGAGGCCGAGCTGGAATAAACCGAGTGGGGTTCCATCACTCCCCCGCCGGCGAGCAGCGGGGAGGCGGGCACGGAGCTCTCGTGGTGCGGGTAATCCCCCGCCGAGGAGCCGGTACAGCTGCCCATGTAGGAGTGCCCACCGTTAGCGGGCAGGTGGGGCACGGAGTGTCCGGCGAGGCCCATCCCCTCCACGTTGCTGGACAAATGCCCGTTCATCATCCCCAAGCCCCCTTCGAGGGAAAGGCTGTTGGGGGGGCAGGACAGCCCACCGGCCGAGCCCTGGAAGCCGTAGCTCTCGGGGAGGTGGTTGAAGCTGAGCCCGTTCATCATGCTGTACATGGGCTTCAGCGCCTGGCATTTCCTCCTAAAACCGCGGGGTCGGCGGCGAAACGAGCCCTCCTCGAACATGAACTCGCTGGCCGGGTCGATGGTCCAGTAGTGGCCCTTGCCCGGGCGTCCGAGCCCCTTGGGCAGCTTGATAAAGCACTCGTTGAGCGAGAGGTTGTGGCGCACCGAGTTTTTCCAGCCCTGGTAGGAGCCTCGGAAGAAAGGGAAGCGGCTCTGTAAGAACTGGTAGATCTCGCTGAGGGTCAGGCGTTTGGAGGGTGAGCTCTGGATGGCCATGACGATGAGGGCGATGTAGGAATAAGGCGGTTTCTCCGGCCGCCGGATCCCCGCGTTGGTTTTCTTCGCCTTGGGACCGCCGCTGCCCGGGTTGCCGCCGCTGCCCGGAGCGCTGCCGGTCGCCCCGCCGGGCGCCGCGGAGGCGGCGTCCATGGCCGAGCTCTGCGGCTGCTTCTCGGCCACGGAGGACATGGGGCCGTAGCTGCTCTGCACCGGAGGAGGAGGGGGCTGAGAGGACAGAGCTTGCTGCGCTTCTGCAGTCATCTACGGCCAGGTCCGCGGCGGCCAGCCCCGGCCCTCCTCCGCCACCCTCCCCTATGCGCCCCCCCAAAAAAAGGCCACGCTGCTGGGGGCTCCGCCGCCACTCACTCCCCCACCCCCGGCCTCCTCCCGGCCCGCCGGCGGGGTTTCTTTCCACCGGGAGACTTCACCCCTCCGTGGATAAACAAATGGAAGCGACGACACGACACCCCCCCCTCCTCCTCTCCCTCCTCCTCCCACTTTATCCCTAAATCCGAGCCCGGCTGCAGAAGGCGAGCGAGAGGCGGAGGGTCGGGGGGGCCGCAGGGAGGCGGGATGGGGGGGCGGGTGGAAGCGATCGGAGCTCGGCTGCTGCGAGAAAAGAAGCCGGTGGCCGCCGCCTCCGCCTGCCCCGCTGTCCCTCGGCAGGCCGGGCTCCCGGGGCCGCCGCCGTCCACCCCTCGCCCCGGCTCTAGCTGGGCCGGTGCTGCGTGGAGCTGCTTCCCATCGCGGTGGCTGTCAAGTCTGTCCCCGGCCCCGCCGCTCGCCTTTTACTTTATCTCTTGCAGCGGCGTCTGCTGCTTCTTGACAGACGTAAGAGCGGAGAGGAGATCCCCGCCCCGACCCGCTCCCCCACGCCCTCCCGGGCGGCCCCCTCCGCCGTCCTGTCCCGGCCCCCCTCCGCTCCCCGCTCCCAGCTGGTGGGCAGTTTTTAAAGAGCCATTTCCACGCCGCCCTACCCGACCCGGGGGTTCCGCGACGCATCCCTGCCCACCCCGTGTGTGCCGCATGTATGGGGGGGGGGGGGAGGTGGGGCGGGTTGTGCCACGCGTGTCCGCAGCGCTTGCGTGGGGCGGTGTCATCTTCCCCCTTTCCCCCCCACCCCCAATTCCGTTTTGCCCTCCTCCTCTCTGCTGGAAATCACGGGGGAGGGTGGGAAGCGCCCCACGCGGGCCGTGGAAGGGGCCGAGGCGCGGCAGATCGGGCCTGCCGGGCAGCGCGGAGCTTCCGCGGGCGGCGGAGGCGCTGCTGAACCGCGGCCTCCGCGCAGCGCGGAGCTTCACCCACTTTAAACCCCCTCTTCGTGCGCTCTTTTAAGCCCGGCGGGCCCGGGCAGGATGTTTATACTGCGCAATGTAAACACGGGATCGGGGGTGCTTTAATAAAAAGAAATCGGCGAAAACTTTTGCTGCCTCTCGAAATGCCCTTTTCTGCCTCCGCCGTCGGTCCGGGCTTCGGACCCCCCGGCTGCTCCGAGGCTGCTTTAGGGATAAGGGTGTGTTATACATATATATTTTCTTTTTTTTTTTTTTTATAGGGGGGGGTGTATAAATCTGTGCTGAACGTTTGCAGTGAAATGCCAGGAGCCTGATGCTCTGCTCCGGCGGAGGCCCCGGGCACACACAAGGGGTGGGGGGACGCAGAATAGGAAGGAAGGAGGTCAGAGACCCCCTTTTCTCTCCCAGTCCCCAAAGAAAAATACCTTTCGAGCATCGCTCCACCAGGAGACCTGTCACTCACTCATCAGGGTAAGTCGCTTGAAAACTTTTGTCACATTCTTGCGGACTCCTCGTGAAAACCTGCGCTGCCAGGGGGTGGGAGCGAGGGTTGCAGGAGCCTGGGCTTCCAGGGCTGCTGGCTGGGAGCGGAGCAGATGTGCTGGCTGCTGCAGCGTGCTCGCTTTCAAGATTGGGGAAAGGAAGAGAGAAAGGAAAGGGAAAAAAAAAAATTAAAAAGAAGAAAAAAACTTCCCCAACTTGCAGGCCGCACCGCAGTGCTGTGGGTCTGTCCCTCTGCAGAGAGAGAGAGGGACCCCCTCCCCCCCCAGGCCCCCATCTTTCATATTAGCTTTTAAAGTTTTTAATGATAATTTAATACCTTTTAAAATAGAGATACCGATCGGGTTCCCAAACTCTCCCCGCGTTATTCGCGAGCAGTTGTGAGCAGCCTCCGGGGCGCCTGTCACATCTGTGATACAACCAAGAGAGATTTCACATCAGGGGCTTTTCTTCTCTCTTTTTTTTTTTTTACTTTCCCTCCCGTCTCTCCTTCCCCTTCCATCGTCTGCCCCCTTTCCGAAAAATAAATCCTCTCGTAGAAAACACCGGCCCTCCTGTTCCCGGGGGGGAAACGGGAGCTTCGGGGACAGGCAGGGAGAGCTCTGGCAAACCCCAGGCTGGGGACAGGTACCCGGGGAGGGCATGGGAGCAGTGAACAGTTATTTTTGGAGCTTTTCCCTTCAGGAGGAGGAGAAGGGGCCCCTCCGGCTGCCCGGGGAGGCTCTTCCTCTTTCCTCCCGTCCGGGGCGACCTGGAGCGGTTGCTCCGGGAGGGGGAAAAACCATCCCCAAAATCCATTTTTCGGGAAGCGATCACCTTCTCCGGGTGCTTACAGCCCCGGGACGGTTGGTGCAGGATGAACCATCCTCGCTTCTCGCTGCATTTATTTTTATTTTTGCGGGGAAACCGCATCGCTGACTCTGAGCTTTGCTCCGCATCGAGTGTCCCCCCCTCGGGCCGGAAAAAGGTTGGTTTTCTTTACTTTACATCGCTCTGCGACTGAATCTCCCCCACCTGCCCAGAAAACACGCGGGAACTGAGCTCGAAAAGCAACACAAAGAGCTCGTGTAAAACTCACCCTCAAAACCGTCACACCAGCCGCGTTTCCACTAGGAAATAAATATATATCCCAGAAAAAAAAAACCAACAACAACAACAAAAAACCCCCACAAAACTTCCAAAAATCAAACCGTTCCCCTTAAAATAATATCAGTGTCTCTACGAACACCCTTTCTCCCTCTCGCAGTATCTTTTCTGGGTGTGAAGATTTGGTTTCCGATGTATTTATTTCAAACAGCAAATGTTAAGAATGGAAATAAATCGCCCCGAGTTTTATAGGCCTCTCCATGGGAACAGCAGAAACATTGGAAGGCTTTAAACCGAGAACTGGGGAAAGAAGAGTTTTGGGGAGGAAAAGCCGAGTCTGATGTACGAGGGGGATGATGGTGTCCGGGGCTGGAGGGACCGTGCTGGCCTTGGAGGGATGGAGGGGAGAAAAACACGGACAGGGGTTGGTGGTGACGCTTTATTGCTAATAAAAGCTCCGCACAGGTCTCAGAAGCACTTTCAGATTCAAGATGGGCCTCGGATGAATGTTTGGCGGGGAGAGGACGGGAAAATTTCTGGGTTGAAGAGGAGAATTTGCCCCCGCGGATGATCGGGGCTCTCTTTTGCTGTTGTTTGCTGATGGTTTGGGTGTTTTTAATCAGGTTTACCCACAGCCTCTGATGGGGGACAGATACAGGGAAGAGGAAAAAGTACATAAGAAAGAAAAAAAAAATCTAGAGCAATTAGCCCTGCTAATCCCGGCACCGTTCGGGGCCCGTTTTGCTGTCCCAGCCCCGCATATTCCCCGCGAACACCCCCGGCACCGCTGCACTTCCCAACCGGCTCCTTCCCAAACCCTCTCCCCTTCCCTCCCCCGCCCCGAAACTCGGCAGTGTTTTGTGTAAAAACAGACAAATCCGAGCATTCTTCCTTTTCCTGCGCCGAAGGTATTTTTACTAGCTAATTGCTTAAGTGAAGTCAACTTTGCAACCAGGCCGGGTGTAATCCGAGTATGGAAATGTACATAGGTGGTATTGTTATAGGCGGGCTGGGTGCTGCTCGGAGAGGGGCCGGGGTGTTCCTGCGAGCCCGGACCACCCAGGGCGAGGGGAGTGACCGCCTCATGTCCCACTCCCCGCTGCCCCTGCTTTGCATTAACACCACCCGCAGGACTCCCCTTCCTCCCCCTTTTCCCCAGCACCGGCCCTTTCCCCTCGGCTGTTTAATTTTTTTAATTTTTTTTTTTTTCAGTCGTGGCCATCCCCGTGGCCACTGGCCCCAAATCCGCGGCAAATTGATCCCTAAACGTTTATTTAAGACCGAGAGAGTGCGTTGTAAACGAAGGGCTCAAGGCTGGGGATAAGGAGAGAGGACCTGGGGTCGAGGGAAAGGTGGTATTTGGGGGGACACACGCACCCCCTCCAACCATTTTTGCGGGTCCATCACACGGCAAAGCTTTGCCTCACGCGTGTGCGTGTATCTGGTTGTGGACGGGGCCCTTTCTCGGTGGCATCCAGAGTCCGGCCCCTCGCATCCTCGGGACTCAATGCGGGCACAGCCCGGTCTTCAGGACCAAGCGGGACCTGGAGGAGGTTTTGGGAAGGAAAAAGCCGAAATTGCGAGTGGGTGCGAAGCGGAGCGCCTAAGGCGGCTGCGGGCTGCCTGGCAGCCGCTGCGTCTCAGGCAGAAGTTCAGGCTTTGGTCAGAAAACGAAAAAAAAAAAAGAAAATCTTACACTTCCCTCGTTTCGTCTTCCTTTTCACCCCTCTGCCAGTCACGACCCGCTCCCCCCCGCCAAGCCCACATTTTCCATGACGTCCTTCGATGAAATATTGCAACACAGGAATTTACAGCCCGCTTCAGCGCAGAATTTTTTAGTTTTCTGGCAGGACCCAGTCCCCGCAATACAAATCGGTTCCAGCGATAACAAGCTCGGAGCGCTACCACTTAGACACAATCGCTTCCCACAGAGATCTTCAAAATATCTCCGGGTATTTATATCCATGGTCAGGGACGGATAGCTAGAATACTTTCCCGGAGAGATTATGCTTTTTGGCTGGCTGGGATTCAGAACCGAAGACCTGGGTACCGAGAGAAACAGCGGGGCTGAGCTGGGACCTGGCGAGCGATGCTCCCGGCCACTCCTCAGCAAAAAAAGTTCGCCCTTAAAAGCAACCCGAAGTGTAAATCCAGGTGTAAATCCAGGCTGGCATTGCAGAGACATTCCTACTTTCTCTGACAAATCTTCTGCCCTGGGGGAGCTCTTCTAGCGACAAATCCCAGTGCTGGGAATGTCCCCAAACCAAACAGGACCCTCGGGAAGGGATGCCCCCCTCTACCAGCTCCTTGGCAGAGCAGACAAAATGGGGAACCAGTTCCAGGTTTCTTAGCCCAAAACCACGGCGGCTTAGTGGTAAAATGGGGACACCGGAGAAACGTTGCGATCCACTCCGCTATTGGGGTCGGAATCGCCTCCAGCTCCCGATATTATGAGAGAAAAGTCCGGCCGGGCCGGGAACTCCCCACCAAATGGGGAGGACAAGGGGCTTCCCCCGGGTTCAGCCTTGTTTCCAAGCTTATTGAATTATTTTCGTTGCTTTCACCCCAACTTTAAACCCAAACCAAGTCTAAATCGCACCGGTGAGCCGGTGTTGGCGGAGGGGGGGCATTTTTAGCGTCAGGCGGGTGAGCACCATCGGTCCCTCGTTTCGGGGTATCACACAAAATCCGTCTGCACGAAGAAGTGAGAGAAGTTACAACGGAATAGCACAAATCAAGGAGGAAAGAATTATTTTATTGCGCGGGTACTGAAAGCCGCGGGGACGGTTTATTGTAGGGCTAAGTTACAGTGAAGCTGGCGGCCCCGTCTATGCTGAAATATAGAGAAATGAAGAAAATAAACCCGACGGGTTTTGAGAGGTATCGACCTCCCTGTGCTGCCCCTCGGTGCGCACTCCCTGGGGACAGCAGCGCCTGGTCTCCTGCGCTGGGGCTGCGGGTTCCTAAGTGGAAAACCCGGGAGAAACTGGGGGGCCCAGATCGGTCCCCGGTGCTGCGGGTCCGGGTGCACTCCTGGGGGGAGAAAGGTCCTTGTGTATCATGATCCTTCCCGGGACCACCGAGGCAGGAAGCACCAAAATCCGGGCGCTCTCCAGGGTAAATATCCTTGGGGTCCCAGCATCAGGGTCCCCCAACAGCCACCACCCCTTGTCACCTGTTGAGCGAGGAGAGGGGGTTGTGGAAGCAGAACCCTGTCGCCCGTGGGGAGGGATGCGACAAAAATAACGGCTGCCAGCGGAGGATGCTGAGGGCAGAGCGGGGACAGCCTGGCACAATCTCCGGGTGGGGACAGCGACCTGCCGGGAGGTACCGACCTCCTCAGGTACCTGGAAAGCCCCCGGCGTGCGAGAGAGTCCCTGATGCAGCAGAGGGGCTTTATCCCACGGAGCTGGCACATTGTCTTGGAACCAACCAGGCCCCCCCCGCTCTTTTGCAAAAACGACTTTTGCTGGAGGGAGCCCCGGAGCATCCCTGTGGTGGGATAAACACCCGTGGGCCGTTTCTCCGGGTTCTTTGCTGCAGGGAGAGGGACTGGGCTGCAAAGCGGCCTGGCAGCCCCCAGGCAAAGGGACATCGCACGGCAGGAGGGGGACGGGGGGCTGCACCGGCCAAGGCCTAGGTCTGAGGGGCTGTAACTGCCTTTGGCTGCCCATCCCAGGGACACCCCTTGTCCGGACTCAGGTCACCCCGCACAGCCAGGGCAATCTCCTGATTTTTTAGACCTTATTTCTGTAATAAATCCCCCATTTAAACTCTCTTCCCCACCTTCCCCGACTCAAAGGTGGAGTTTTGGGACTCGTGTTCACAAACAACGTGAAAAATCCCCGCTGTAAATAACTGCGATTCTCCTCTCCCTGCTCCCCTCTTTGCAGAGAACCGGGGAGGGCTTTCCTTGGAAGCTCTCCCGGCAAAACCTATTTATTAGAATAATAATAAAAATTATTATTATTATTATTATTATTATTATTATTATTATTATCATCATTATCATTATCATTATTATATGACTAAATTCCCAGCTAATGATGTATCACTTAATTGGTGGGCTCTGACAGCCTTGCAGTGCACCAGCGGGCTCTGGAGCCACATTACGGGGTGCTGCAGATTCGAACCCCCATTTGCTTCGCAGTAACCAGCGCAGAGACTTAAAAGACACCAAAAAAAAAAAATCTATAATTCATCTTTCCTGTCTCCTTAGTAAAACAGAAAAGCGCATGGTAAAATGAGCCGTTTTGCACAGCCGGTCCCTAGCTAAATATTATAAGCGTTTTTTTGTTTGGTTGGTTGTTTTTTTTTTTTTGGCGGGGGGGGGCTTTAAAAATGTGTTGCAGGGAATAACATTCTCTGTTGGCATTCCCGGGAAAGATGCTCAGTGGATACTTGAAATGCTCAGCCCCAGGTGCGAAGGCTTTCCTGGCTATTATGCCCCGAAATTAACAGATTTCTGCAGCAAAGCTCTTTATGAGAATCAAGCAGATAACGGGAGCGGGTCCATCCATCTGCCCGCATCTGGGTTTCTTGGGGAATGGGATGCGTGTGTGTGAAAGTCGAGGAGGAAAGAGGAAGAAACCTGTAAAAAAAGCCACCAAAACTGGCGCAAAACTCACTACACATTCGAATAACGAGCCCAGAAATGGTTTTGCTTTTTCCTATTCTCAGAATCTCTCGCTGAATTAAAAAACCGCACCAGCACAGTTTGCAGAGCACCCTCAGCTCCGCGCTCTTAATCTCCCTTAAATCCCACTTTTACGAACATACAAAATAGTTTTGAATCTAACCCCTTTGCAATCGGTGGATGAGGGAATTTCTGCCTGGTCGCCAAGGCATTGGAAAAAAAAAATCCCTCTCTTGGGCAGAATTTGCGGACTACCTGCGGGCAAAGATGCTGCCCGAGGGCTTAGGTTGCAGCATAATTATTTTTCTTACGGGATTATTCGTTTCTCCTTTGCGAACGATCGAATTTGAATGCTGCACTGAAATCACTACGGGCTCAAGGAGTTTTCTCCCCCCGCAGCGGTTTTTCCCCCACCAAAGGGGACGGGACCCGGGGAGTAGAGAGAAACTGTCCTGGAGGGGAGAGAAGGAAACAGAGGGAGGAAAAAGAAAGACAGCAGACAGAACGACATACAGAACTATGTACATACCTGCGTAAAGAAAGAAAAAAAGGAAGGAGAAAGAGACAAAGAATGAGAACTAGAAAGACAGAGCATGAAAAAGAAACAAAGAGAAAGGAGAAAGCAAAAGAGAAATTGAGACTGGGAAATTAAGAAGAGAGTGAGAAAGGGTGAAAGAAACAGAGAAACAGGAAAATGGCGAAGAAAAAAAGCGGGAAACAAAAATTAAGGAAGACATAAAGATAAAAATAGAAAAAAGAAAAAAGAAAGAAAGAGGAAAAGCAGGGAAAAAAGGGAAAAAAGGGGGGAGTAAAATACACAGAAATAAGGAGACAGGAGAAGGAGACAGCAAAAGAGAAAGAAAGGTTAAGAGAAAGAAAGCGAGAAAGAGAGAGAGAAAGGGGAAAAGGGAGAAAGAGAAAAAAGAAAAAGAAAAAAGAAAAGGAAAGAAGGAAAGAAATAAAGGAAGAAGGAAAGAGAGAAAGAAAGAAGTAAAGAGAGAAATGGAAGGAAGAAAGAGAGAAAAAGAGAGAAAGGTAGAGAGAAAACAAGAAAAAGAAATAAGAGAAAAAGTTGAGAAGAGAAATATTAAACAAGTAAAATAAAAGAAAGAAAAGACAAAGGCAGAAAAGGGGAGAATGAGAGAGAGAAAACATGAAAGAAAACAAAAACAGAAAGACAAAACCAAATTAAAACAAACCAAACCAAACCAACCAACCAACCAAACAAAAAAAACCCCAACAAGCAAGAAAGCAAGTACGAAAAGGGAAAATAATTTCCTGCAAAACCCATAACAAGACATAGAAGATATAATTTTTTCCCTGGAACACGGGCTGCGGCCGCCCCGGTACCTGCCGCCCGCTCCCTGAACCTCGGCCCTGGACCCGCCAAACGGGGGGAAGAAAAACAAACTCCCCGGGTTTAGGTTTGGGGGATTTGGGTAGAGGTTTTATTGTTTCCCTAATCGTTTCCCTGAGAGGGGAATTAGCGGTGGGTACCTTGCAACCCCCCGGGGCGGCGACACGAACGAGAACTCGGATTTAACATCGATTTTTCTCGTGGGTTTTCCACGCAGCTCCTCCCCCGCGGTTCCCCGGGATGCGCGGCCGTTCCGCGCCCGTTAAACCCGGCTTAACCCCCGCGCCGCGACGGGCTCCACATTTGCTTCACTGGCTTAGTAGGTGGCCGTGTGTATTTTTGTTGAAGTAGTGTTTATGTTAATGAAAAAGGCTGAGATTACAAACAGACCACTGAATGCCCGGGATATTGCTGCCGGATTGGTCTAAGCTGTGTACTTCAAACCTAATCAATTTTGGGGAGCGAAAAAAAGCTTTTTTTTTTTTTTTAATAATTATTTTTAGCAGAAAGGCACTTGGGATTTTTGGGGACCACCATGCTGCCCTGTCCCCCCGGTGTCGGGGTTGCATTTCCCGGTGTTATGGGCAGGGATGGAAGAGCGTTGCGGGGAAAAGCATCTTCAGTAATTACCCATAAAAATCAACGAAAACGAGCCCCGGGCTCCTGGAGGCGGGTAGGGGAAGGAAGGGTTCAGATCGACCTCCCCGAGACCCTCGGACCCCGCAGAGGGGTTTCCGTGTCCCGGTGGCAAACGGGTGCGTGTCCCCCAAAACCTCAGCTGCGTGGGGGAACCGCAGGCGCGGTGGGGATACGAAGTGCTCAGGGGGGTTTTGTCGGGTGGGATTAGACGGAACCTGAAATCTGCTCAAAAAAACCCAGTAATTTACCCATTTAAGATGGTACCAACCACAACAAAAAATTTCCAGTCCTTATAAATGCTAACTAAACAGGAATTAATCAATCGATTTACACAAAAATAAAAATAGCGAAGTTTTTTTTGGAAGGGAGCAGCAATCGTCACCCTGTTACTTTGATTTCAGTGTCTGACTTTGGGGTTGGTCTCATTCTGGTTTTCTTAACAAAAATCCATCTCTACAAAATTATTCCTGCCTGCCCCCCTCCCAACTCCCTCTATCCCGTCTTCATTTGCATGCTTGAACTATTGATAGTAATGGTTTAAAAAATTAGATTTTTACAGACTTTTCCCCCACTTAATAGTTTTCCAGCATGGAGGGATCCACTTTGGGTCCCAGCAAGTGGTTTTCTCCCCCCACCAGGAGCTCTGTGAGCAAACGTGCGCACAGCGTTTGGCATCTTGCTCCTTTTCAACACTTTCCTTTTGTGGGCAAAAGCTCTCAACAGAGCAGCCTCTCCGGCAGAACCAGGCAGACCTGGAGGATTTGTACGGTCACATTGTTTTACTACTGTTATGATTCCTCCTTGAGTAAAGCTCAAAGAAAATCGGAGTGTGAACAAGTCGCCATTTGAAGGGGGTGTGAACAAAATTTGGGGTGAGCGGAACTTCAACAGGGAAGGGATTCAAGAAAACAAGGGGAAAAAAGGGAAAATTAGGAAATCCTACCCAAAGTTTTCCCTACCCAAAGTTTTCCCTACCCAAAGTTTCCCACAGTGCCATGGCTGTGCTGCACTAGAGCTGCAGGGGGAATTTCCCCCAGGTTTGTGGAGGCAAAGGAGTGCTCTGAAAATAACTTTTTCTCTCTGAAAATATCATTAGGTGGTCAAACTATCTCCCTGTGGAGAGGGGAGATTTCCAGCATGGAGCTTAGCATGACCACAAAGGAGTTTCTTTGTTCTCTTCTCGCACCTGGAATTAGCCTTCATTCCATTATGTTATTATTATTATTATTTTATTTTTTTTTAATCTTCTTTCATTTTTTTTGGGTAGGGGAGGAGAGGGGAGAAACGTTGTCTTTTTTGCAGTGACATTAAGTGACTTAGTAGGTCAGGGCAAAAAAAAATCCCAAAGCCAGTAGAGCAGATGCCTTTGGAGTAAATGTCACCAAATTAAGCCCATGCTGTTGGAGCCAGGTAGGCCCTGCAGAGGTGCCGGGAGTAGGGGGCAGCCAGGTTGGGGGGGCCCAGTGGTCCCCCAAAATACACAACCCCTGGCTGGTACCTGCCCTGGAGCAGGGACAGCCCCTGCGCTGGTCACAGCGGGCAGCTCCTGCATGGGGACCAGGTAAAGGATGGGCACAAAGTGCTGTCCCCTACCCCAACACACATGCGTGCACACACATGTGCACGCACCCACAGACATCCCCCTACTCTTCGAATCCCCACATCCGACAGTGCTGCTCTCTAGAAGCACTAATGATGCCGCAGACCGGCTATGCGGTGTGAGGCAAAAGCAGATGAAAGTGATGTCACATTAATGTCAGCTCACAACTCGAGCCCACACAGCCTTGATTGCTCTTATTAATCTTGCCAATTTGTCTGTCAGCACTTGGCTAATCCCTAAATAGCCTCCCAACAGGTGCTTTATGCTTCCGCCACATCCCTGCTCTCTGGCACCCCCCGGGAGCCCCGCTCGCCCTCCTCGGTGACACCGGCTTTCTCCTGTCCATCTGGGACCGGCTCTTTTCCCCTGGGAGGGCTGGAGGGGAGAAAGGCGACTTTGCAGATGTTGTTTAGTCTGTCCAAAGAGGGGTTGGAGTTTTGGGCTTCCCAAAAAGAAGTGATGACCGAGCAGGGAGAGGAGAAGCTGGAGAAAGCGGGGTGGGTGGTAGAGGGGGATTACCTGGTGGTAATAGGGGGGTGAGCCCCATATCACAGTCAGAAAACATATTTACAGCACATATTTTCTACCACATGATATCAAGCCACCTTGTTTTTACTTGTAGTGGGTTTGGTGGGTTTATTGAGAGAGAGAGAGAAGATTAAAACAAAAGGTCTGAACTGAAGGTGCAGTGGACAAGCCACAGTGCACCCTGAGCAGTTGTATCCTGCAGTTAAGCTGAGGGTTGATTATTTGCATTACTACAGTATCAGAAAATCCGCAGGCCTATTATAGCATATATTTAGCCATAAAGTACCAGCCATGTGTTGAGTAGAAGACTAGAATTATTGTGTCACAAGGCTTAATCTTCCTAACATCATTATTTAGCACAGTAGTCTTAATCACAAAACATGGATTTTGTGTTTAAGACTATTAATTGCTAAACCCAATTAACTGCTAAACCCTATTACCGCTAGAGCAGAGTGTAGGCTGCTTTCCTCTCTCTGCATCAAGTGAAAAAAAACCCCATGTTTTATTTCTATTTGGAAACTGTGCTGCGTTAAATGGTTCACACACAGATTACAAGCTCTGTGCATTGCAATGATCTCCTCCTGTGATTCATCTGGGAGATGCTCTGGTTTGAAGGAAAAGCTGCCAAACCTGCCATTGATGGAGCAGGCTCCTATTTTATATCCAAAGTTGGCTCGGGCTATTTCCAACCCTGCGTTCAGCACAGCAGGAAGGAAGAACTTTCAGGACCCTCTTCAACCATTTCTCTGAGAGCCTGGTCCAAAGCGGTCCGAGTCACCAAGGGAAGTATCTCCACTAATTGAGCTCTGGGCTGTTCATCACTAACCCTTGGGTGCTTCAGAGCAGGTTCTAAAAGCTCTCTAAAAATACCATCCACAACTGCAAGCTGTTTCACTCCATCCTGACCTGGATTTATTATCAGGAGACAGATAGATTTTTTTTCTTTCTCCCCAAGCCATTTATTTCATCCAATAAGACTATCCATCACAACGTGCTGGAACCGACCTACGATCCGGGGATATTCTTAGATACGCGGCATGTCAGGAAACGGCTAGCAGCCCTGCGTGATGCAAATATTTGGACGACCGAGAGGTAGGAAGGATTGTCCAAATGTTTACTAAAGGCTGTTGATAGCCTAAGGATTTATAACTGGTGTATAATGTCTGCCCCCACACAGCTCCTCTAGCAGGTGCATCCAGTTTCAACATGACACATGGTATGTGTGTGCTCTGGGAAAGTGAACACAGGAGAAAGCCTATTTCACAGGTCTTGGGCTCCCTTTTCTCAGCTTTGTTAAACTGTTTACTGGTTTGGAGCCCACGGAGCAGCAAGACAGGAGCCCAGGATCCACTCCAATGATGCGCATCCTTGATAGCAATTCAAACCATTCCTAACACTTAGAAAGAAAACACAAACATCGAGCATGTTCAGTTGGAATTTCTTAAGTGAAACCAATGCTCTGAATTATTTAGACCCATCAAAATATTCCGTGTCACACTGCTTTGGTGCTGTGGTGGAGGAAATTCATGACATTGTTCTAGCTATTGTTCTTGGCATTTTGCTTCCTAATTTCCACCACCCGGATTTGATCTCTTCTGTCTCACAGTAAGCCTTAATTGTTACTACAGTCATGTCAGAAGTGTTAACAGATCAGTTTTAACCATTTCTGGTGTTCAAATAGCTGCAGCTGTACAGCGCTGGTGCAGACTCCACTGGAAATGCCCCACATCTATTGCCAAGTAGCATCTACCTCTGTCCTTCCATCCAAAAGATGGGTGTACATCCAATATAGGCCAAGCTGACTGACTAGAGCTGCATATATAGTCAAGGGAAGATTTAGTACCTTGCCCAAAGGCAGTTTGGATGCCTTAGTACCCCATGCTGTAACCTACTGTCCCAATGTCACAGCCTCAGCAGGCATCTGCATGATCCAGAGAGACCTCAGAGGGCTCCAGCCCAACCTTCTGCTCAAAGCAGGTCCATGGCTTTGTTTGGCTGAACCTTGAAAATCTCCAAGGACAGAGCCCAAGAACTGCAAATATTGATAATCTAGGCAGCAGAAGAGCTGCCAGTGCACTTGTGTCCATCTGACCAGGTTGTCAAGCTCTGCTACCAAAGCAGCAGCCATTTTGGCTGGAAGCATCCCTCCTACCATGTCCTTGAGAAACAGTATCCTACAGAACAGGAGAAATCACTATAGAGTTGACTCACCCAAGTCTGGTAATCACCTTCCCCTCTACTATTTTGCAAGTTTTGACTATGCTGGGAACACGAACACATGCATTTAACGTGCCGCAGACACCCAGAAAACGTGCTTTTCTTAGTAACTAGCAGCAATTGTATCTGCTGCAGAGAAGCCTTTAATTCGTTACAGCCCCAGACTAGTAGAGTTTACCGACTGCTCAGATGGGGAATACAATGGGCCTATTGTTTCGCCAAGGGAAGATTTCTCAGTTACATGCTGTTGCGTAAACTGTATGTTTTCTATTTGTTACCTGATTCATTTCCATGAGCTTCCTCAGATAGGGTTAAGAACATCTGCTGTCCCACGCTGAAGCAACGAAAGAAACTGTCGCAGGCTGTGGACCAGATTATTAGTATTACCTCTCTTAGTTTGTTTAAAAAAACATAAGAAGAGAACTGGGTGTTCTTCTAGGGAGAAGAAGTTGCGTAATAGACTATATGGGAAAAAAAGAAGTAAGTGCTTAAATTCCAAAGTCATCTGTTGTACCCGATGAAGTTTTTTTTATATATTAGAGGAATTCAGTCCTGGTTTTGATGTCACATTCTCAGTGTGACCTTAGATGGGGAGTCATAACTCAGACTAATCTGGACATCTCTCTGCTTGAACGTATTTCTCAACAATCACCCACCAGTGCTGGAAATGCCTTTCCTAGGCAAGGATCTTGAGCCATCATCTGGGTCGAACCCAGAAGGATGAAGGGAACAACCAGTCACATCTGGTAAAGTGGCTGGTTGGTAGCTCCAAGTTCTCACTGAGGATGGTAGCATCTGAACCAGGTGTCCCAGGGGCTGGCATTGCACTGCCAGAGTGACTGTTTCTGTAGACGCATGTGCATTGTTGAAGCCCTGACCCTTCCCAAGCCCTGAAGTTTAAACATCTCACACAAGCTCTTCTCACTCAAAAGCGCTGCTGCTCTTTGTCTCACCTTTGTTACTGAAGTCCAACCAGGAGAAGGTTTCAAAACCAGTAGAATTTGGCCCAGGGTTACCCAAGGCAGAAATAAATGAGCTCAATCCCTGGTACATTCCAGAGCGTTTGGGCTTGTAGGCTGTGAGTGATGGCTTGTGTTCCAGACCAGCATGGCGTTTTTAGCTGTATATAATTACATGTTTTTCTAAAGAAAACCATTATTGGCAGACTGAAAGGTTTTCATTCTACAGGATTTTTCCTGCCTCATCTGCCAGGGAACATGCAAGACTCCCTCAAACTTCGCTTCGCTGGAGTAAATCACGGTGTGGGGCTGCCTTATCTCAACCACAGCAAGAGGAATGTTGCACTGTCCAGCCCTTGGGCCACCCACCCCTGATCCCAGGCATCAGCATCTGCTCCAGGCTCAAGCTTTGACCCTGCAAAGACATATTTTTGCAAGGTCAGGAGGTTGGATGGTAAAAGGGGAGTGGGGAATAACAGTGAGACAGTTGGGGCTGCTTCTGCCGGGAGATTTCAGGGGGATGTTTACTCTGGCCATTAAGTGCAGACTTGAGCCTGTTCTCTCCTGATTTGCCACCCATCTGTGTTGTGAGCATGTAATCGTGCATCAGGCACAGACATGGCTTTAAAGTCTTCTGGATGAGCATGGTCCATGCATGTCCTTCACCTTTGGTCATGCAGTTTGGACCAAGAGGACCAAGGCAGGACTGGATAGAGCGGCTAGTCCTGCTAGGCATCATCTTACTCTTGGTTCCTTCACAGGACAACAAAGATGCTTACAGCATGAGTTGCAACTGAGATGCTGTGGTATAAGCAAAGGGAAGTATAAATCAGAAAAAAAGCCATCCAGCAGTGGGGCACATAGGAGAAGGGGAGAAACAGCTCTGTCAGATGCAAGTGGATGGGTGTCCACCTCAACTGGATGGGGATACAGCTCTGTGTGGTCCTTTCATCCATCACAGAACATATCTTTTTGTGTTATGTTGTGAGGATTCACCACCTGCTAGCTTGTCAGCAGAAGGGGTGACAGAAAATACCGTTGCACTGGATAGCTGGGGTCCATTTTGTACTCATTGATGAATCATTCCCCTTCATGCAGAAATGGTGTTCTTTAGAATCAGGTCAGAAAATTATTTCATGTGACATTTTCCTGTGAAATTTCTGTTTGCATTTGTCTGGAAGGGCCAACTAATTGTCTTCATCCAAGAAATAACAGTGAAAGAGGTCACTGAACATGTTCTGACTGCCCATCAGGAACAGGGAGAGACTGTTTCTATGTCCATCACATCACTTTCCCAGAAGATATTTCAATACAGACAGAAAGAGAGGGGGAAAAAAGAGAGTGCTCCAAGCCAAATTCTTATATTCTTAAACTGCTAAACTGAAAATGGGTTATTTATTTATTTATTTTTCCACAACCACTTCTGTATAAATCCTGAACAAAGGAGAAAAGCTAATTTCCTTTTCTCTAAGGTTTGATGTCAAGAGAGGAGATGAAGACAAATCCATTCCTTAGAGAAATAAGGATCCACTGTCCAGTATAGAGGGTTGCATGGTGAATTCTTTCTTAACTACTCATTAAAATAAGCTACCTCAACTTCTACAGAGACTTCTGAGAGGCTCATTTTCAGAAATGAAATACTAAGCTTAAAGTCTTGGGAGTCATCCCTGCCCATCAGCTCCCCATGATCCTGTCCCATTTCCCGCTGAACATCCTTGGGGTAGAGCCACCCACCACATCATCCCTGAACTCAATTCCTGTTCCAGCCCTCGCTTTCCTCCATGGCAGAGCATGGGACTCTCCATCCCTCTCTCCCTCCCTCCCTCCCTCGCCGTGCAGCTGCTCGGCTCTGTGAGCGAAAGGTTCCCAGATGTGCTCGGAAGGGAACGGGCAGAGTCCTGAATTCCACTCCGTGCCGGGTGGACACTTTGTATATTTTGTTTTAAGGAGGAAATACGTAGAGTGTCCTTGGAGAAAGGCTGGGGACCAGGCACGTCCCTGTGAGCACACAGGGCTAGGAGGTCCTGCAACTCATTTGCCCTTGGCTTGGCTTAGCCTGCAAGATAGATTGGCAGCTGATGGGCAGCTCTCAGCATCAGCAGCAGCTGAAGTCCATCTGCAGCACATAACAGGTCCCTAAACCCTTTCCTGGAGATGGCTCAAGGTGACCAGACCCTTTGAGAAAATAGAGCTTTACTCAAAAGCCAGTGAAGGTTGCAACATCTAAACACCCACGTTTGGTATTTTGGGTATTTTTGGCTCATAAATGATATGTGATCTGGTATGATATCTGATATGTGCCATATCAGATCAATAAATACTCACACATTCATGTTTTACAGAGCTGGTTTTGTTGCATTTTAGTTGTGGTACTTGGTAGCTACTTGATTATTGCGTGAGACAATACATTTATGAAGTGTTGGCCTTCCTTTAGTTAATCGCTTCACTGATGTTTAATACAAAAATGGTATGAAACTAATTGTTTCCACAGAAACAGAAACCCAGCGAATGATTTCATATCACAGCTTGGCAAAAGAAAAAGAAGAAACTTCTGTAATTGTTCCCATTAACCAAGCGCAAAGGATTCATGCTCAATCTCTACTACACTCTGCTTCACTTCTGCTGTGAATTAGGGGACAAAAAGTCAGCACAGAACCACATAAAAAAGCACTGAAACAAGCTGTGCTTTATTGAGTATTTGTAGTTCAGCCACCAAATCCATTTTCCTTCTGCTTTACAGGTTTCTGGCCAGCAACACCAGTGACTGTCATGGCCAACCCATTAATTCAGAGATGTCGTGCACGGGGGCTTTAACCGTGCATGAGCCATGTGCGTGCAGGAGGAGGGAGGACAACCCTGACCACGCTGCAGGACGGAGCTGTGGGTTGGAAACAGGACAACCCTCAGCTCAAGGGTGAGTGCTCACCAAGAGTAGGCAAAGCTGACTTTTGGAGCAAGCAATTGGAGTAGCTGTCCACCAGCCCCAGGCTGGGCTATGATGCAAATTAGACTGTATGTTCACAAAACAACCCAAGCCTCATCTTTACTGAGGTTTTCCCCTCTTCTTCTGTAGGGCGTACTCGTGGTTGGGTCACCTCAAGGGCTTTGTTGCTTTAGAAAACCCCCAGTATCACTGTACTAGAGGGACTCGTATTCTCCAGTTCTCCAAATTTCCCACCAGCCTGAGATTTCCCTACCTCAGGCAGATCAGTGAGGAGCAGCAGGTCCTTGCAAGGTGCTTTATGGTCATGGATCACCCCATGCAAGATCAGCCTGGCCAGTTTTAGTGAGACCAATGGCTCTAAATGCTGTGCGGTGGCCTGCCTGTGCACCTGTGTGGAGGTGTGAGCCTTCCAATCACCCTCCCACCCCAGGGTGGAGGCAACTCCACCATCTCCCCATTTTTCCTGGGGGTTCTGCCCCTAATCCCAGCCCCATCACACTCAACAACATGACGGAACTGGCAACACAAAACTCATCCTGTGGCTACCAGGCCAATAGCCACCCAAGCTCACCAGCTTCTCTGGAGGGACCAGGAGACACCGACCTGTAGGTTTCTCACTAGGCTAATTACCGCTAATTGTGCCACTTTGCTATCTCGCCAGCCTTGCCCCAAGTGGGGTTGATAGGGTATCAGTCAGATAAGGAGCACTCAACACAGGTAACTGGGAAATGTTGTCAGACCTGCGGTGGGATGAGCTGCCTTCTGGAGGGGTTATCTGTCCTGCTGAGAGTCCCAGCCACCAATGTCCTGAGGGACATTGTGGTCCTAAGGATACATGGAGGGCAGCTGTGACCAGCATGCTCCTCAAAGCTTTTTAGGAGGTGTTATAAAGGATTTTGGTGACTCAGTATTTGCAAACACGAGAAAAGCAAGCTGGCATTCATTTTATAGTAATTCTTTTTAAATTTACTTAACATGCAGTTTATTCTTTTTGAGTGGTTTTTGCTGTTGTTAATTTAACACTGTGGAAATGAAGGTTTCATCTTTTCTCACTTTTTTTTTCCCCTCACAGAGAAATAAATTCTGTTATTTTAACAAACGCTGTATCACTCAGGTCTTTTGTTATTTTTCACCACCTCTGCTGACCTATATAGACTAATTGAACTCCTACACTGGCCTGAGCACTAGGTAAGAATTACTAACACCTGCTTACCAAAGTGGAAATTTGGACAAGGTGTCGTTGTTCAGCAACATTTTTTGAAAATTACTTGCAATAGAATACTTGAAAATTTTGCAGCCAACTCTGAGAAAAGTCTTGTGTGTAAATGTAGTTTCTGGCTGTGTGTATAACCACACATCACACCTGGCAGGTAAAACACTGGAATGCAATTCCTGGCTGCATCAGTTCCTACATGTTGTCTGGTACTTGGGTATCTTGATGTTTGTTGTATAACTAAGAGAGCATCACTACTTCATTTGATGGATGAGTTAACAGAGCTTGCTCATGGCTGTCAAAGTCAACGGTGGGGCAACTCATGTACCTGAGAAACCTGCTGGGTCCTCCCAAGATTTGTCATGTCAAGTATCTCCACACATAAGAGCAATGTAGGAGAGAAGGACAGACAGACAGACCAACCACCCATTTTCTTCTGTGAGATACCTCAATCATCTGCCTTCCCTTTTACCTCGCAAGCCCGGTTTGTTTTCAGTTCGGTTTAATTTACCAAAGTTTCTCAGCTTGTTACAGTAAAACTCTCAACAAAGTCTGTGGCCAGCTCTTTCTCTGATAATTCCTTTCCCCCTATTTGTTTATCTGAAGTACTGAGCTTTGTTCCAGGCCCAAAACCAAAAGCCTTTCTACCCTGTTCTCTTCTTGACTTGTTGCAGATGTAACGAAATAAATCTTTAGAAAGAACAAACCTTCACTTCCTCTCTCCCATCTGATTCAGTCACAAACCCCAGGAAAGAAAAATAAATCACAATGTGAGTTCGCCTAGTCTCGAAGGAGACCACGTCTAGTCCTGCAGGCCGTCATTCAAATTGGACGTGTCCATCCCTCAGAGAAGTCAGTGAACACGGCGACTGAATCAGCAGCATCAGCCCAGGTTATTGCATCAAACTAGCTGTGCAAAACAGAGCCCTGTGCATTGCTATGAGCACATCTTACCCACTCTGCCCAATTCTCCATGTTATTTTTTCCCCTCCGTGGTGTGACAATGGGGAAAAGATCTGATAACCATTAAATCCTGATGTTGAGCATGGCCAAAGCCAAGGATGGACAAAATCCTTGGACAAGAAGTATATTGTGATTGGTCTGAATTGAGGCTTATGTGATGGTCAGTTGTAGTCAAGAGATCGACTGAGCTCTTGGTGCCTTCCCAGAACCTGTCTCTCTGCCACTGAAGGGCAACGTGCATTTTCGGCTTCTCTCATAGCCCCACCAGCAGCTCTGCCCCTGTCATGTCTCCCCTGCCACTCACTTAATGCGTTTTAAACTGTAATCAGAAAAATCAGCAGCAGGATATGTTTGTTTTTCTAAACTGACCATAACAAAGAGGTAGAAATGTATCTCCAAATAGTTGTTTTCCCCCTCCTGAGAGCTGTCTCCACATGAAAGCTGTGTTGCTCTTCTATCGACCACTAAAAACAATCTCAAATGCAGCCCAGTTATGGTGGCTCACCAAAATGCTGTTTTCAGGCAATGTGTCAGAGATCCCACACATGTCCTCCTACCCTGCCCCAGCTCCAGGACAAAATGCACCAGCCTGAAGGCCCTTCCAATGCCCACTTCACTTTACAATACTCACTTCACATTACCCTGGACTAGGAACAGGCAACCAGTCACGACGTCCCCACCACAGTGATTGCACCTGAAGTGGGGAACAACTTCTTAAAATGGGGTTGCCTACATTTGCCTAATCATGTCTTCAGTTAATGTAGGTCTAAGTTGAAGACAGACCTGGCTTTAAGCTGGGGAATACTGGAGTTGTATAAAAGGGATGATATGCATTTACAACAGGTATTATCTGGCTTGTTGGTTTTTATTCTTTCAAGGGTACTCGGGGGGAAGATGTACAGAACCATGAAGAATGCTGAAATAAGAAGACATTTGGGTTATGTCTTTAGTCCCAGACCTTCACTCTAGAGGGATGAACTGAGGGTTTTATTTTTTTAACTTAAACAAGAGGTCTTTGCACATTTGAAGCAATCCATACAGTTAGCATTGAAGAAAGTGTAATTAGACACTTTGAGAACTGGAAGAAATTAACTCCAACCACAGACCGTCACTCAGACTATTACTTAATAATACTTCCCAAATGTGCAAAGTACTTAGTTTTAGAATAACAGGAAAGAAGTATAACTCCTCACCAAAAGAGAAGGCTTTGGCCCAGGAAGTGTGCGTGGACAAGTTGAAAGCCACGAAGCTCCAAAGCCAGAAGATGTTTGCTACCTCCTGCCACCTGAGGGGTACCAGGACACCGGACAAACCTTCTTGGCCATGGTGCTGAGCTGTGAAGGATGCGATTCGTGGTCCCCAGCCCCACAGAGCCTGAATGGCTGGACTAGAGTCAACGGGAGCGACCAGCCTGAGGTGCAACGAGCTGTACGCAAGAAGATCGCCTTCAGTTTCTAACATGCCAAGGAAACCGCGAGAAATTGCTCTTTTCCTTCTTCTCCAGCACCGGGCAGAGCCTGTTGACTCACCCTGTGCTCCAGAAGCCTGGCTAGAAAGAGATTATTGTGATTTCTGCCCGTTTCTTTCCTCACTACAAAAGGGCCCATTCATCTAGGCTAATTTTGAAGGGCAAGCAAGGGGTATCAGTAGCATGAACTGTATCTGAGCGTCTCGACCACATTTCAGCAAGCCATGCTCGTTGGCCAGTCCAACCCAGTGAAATAGATATCTTGCATTTGAAGCTTTTTTAGTGGATCGTTTCTCTGATTTTAAACAGAGGTATCTTTTCTGGCCGTGGCAAATTTGAAAAGTACTGACGAAGCAGGGACGGCCATTTTCACAGCAAAAACAAGAGGCCATTCAAGAAGTGGAGGAAAAAAAGTTGTTCTTACGGCAGATACGTGCTTCTGTTGCTGCAATCAATGTACCTACGTTTGCCTACCTAAATGTACCTCACATATATACAATAAGGCTGTATCCAGAACAGTGAATCTCTTGTCTTTTTTCAAAGTGACGAAAAAAAATAGATTAAAAAAAACACATACACGATGCCTTATAAGTTTAACCACTAGTCTTTGTGGAGCACAACTGGGACTGCCCGTGTGTGTGGGAAGAGCTACAACATAATTGCTTTCAGCAGAATATCACTGTAGTCTGTAATTAAAATATATGAGGTTGCCAGTTTCAAAATTTTTAAGTGATTTCATCTGTATTCGGTGATTATGTCTCTCTGAGCGGCTCATTTAAAATGATACTTGTATTTTCAGCACGCAAAATGGTTGCTGGGCAAAAGAGAAAGACAATTTTTGCCCTTTCCTTCTTGCAGTCTCCAAGAAAGCATCTAGGGAAGCCTGGAGAGATAGAGCTCAGAATTCAGCAACATACCTCATCACTTGGGAAATCCTTGGTGAAAGCTGCTTGTGCATTGCCATTCCAGAGAGGGAGTGAAAGGTGTCAAGAAAGCAAAGAAAAAACAAAAATCAGTAACAGAAAAATCTACCACCTCTTAAATCACAGTGACAATTTCAGCATGGTGTTTATACAGCGTAGTAAAAATAAATTGCCTGAGGCTGGTTATACCCACATGCCACTTGTCAGGCAACAGGGAAGTCCTGTGGTATTGGAACCCCAACACGAGGGGACACGTGCCAGCATGACAGCATTGAGGCCAGGACCGCCTTCTCCTCAACCTCAATAAATGGAAACATCAATAGGAAGAGGGATGTGACATTCCTGTCACTCAGACATGATCATGTGAAGGGTGTTTTGTGAGGTCACCACTGATGAGGAGTCCTGTAAGGACCGTGGGCAAATGAGCAAAGGGGTTTTAGGGTATCCTCAAGCTCTGATAAATTAAGCTTGTGTATTCATGAAGCTCCTCTCCTGTGACTTTTGGGATCAGCTGGGGAGTCAGCTAGAAGTGTGCCTGGTTCCATTTGATGGATGCCAAGACCAGCTGTGCCTCAGTGCTGCTGGGGAGCATCCTCAGATATGCGTTCACAAGCTGCTAAAGGTATGTGTGGCACGCAGCGGTTTTGATCAAAAATAAGTAATATAAGAAGGCAAAGATGATAGCGTCGCTGTTATAACTGTAATGAGTCACAAATGCTATTTTGATGGTTTTCTTTGAAAGAAATACATAAAACCCAAGCGATTTAATTGAAGATCTCCGAGGCTTTGTAATCAGCATGGCCACATATTAAGGCAAATCTACTTTCATGTGGCAGAATATGAGTGGTTTTCCCATTAAAATTAAAAAAAAAAAAAAAAAAAAAGAGAAAAAGATATTTTAAGGAGTTTTGTTTATAATGACACTATGACATGACACGACATGACATGAAGGACCTATATCCTCCATGTGAAAGACTGTTATTAGCTTAGATAAAGCACAAAGGGTTTGGGTTTTTTTTAATGGTTTATGAATACATGCATTACCTTATACGTCTGTTTAACACTAAGCACATCTCCAAGGAGTCCTTTGGCAAATGCATATGAGAATAAGAAAAGGAACAAACTCCCAGGGAGTCAAAGATGTCGACAGGTAGCTGGAAACATTCACTCAGCTCAATTTCTGAAGCTCGCTCTGAGCTTTTTCAGAACAAAAGGCCAAAGCCCAGAACACAGAAGTAGCCTTTGAAGCTGCTGAGATCTCTAAACCAATGAAATAGGATGGGTCACTCAGCAAACTTTTTTTTTTTTGGCAAGCAAACATGGAGAAAGTGAGTGTTTTTGACCTAAGTGTGCATTGGGCTCTGA
Source organism: Nesoenas mayeri (assembly GCF_963082525.1). Classification (NCBI taxonomy): domain Eukaryota; kingdom Metazoa; phylum Chordata; class Aves; order Columbiformes; family Columbidae; genus Nesoenas; species Nesoenas mayeri. The sequence goes on along the minus strand of NC_137547.1, from coordinate 9,927,610 downwards.
TCACCTGGGACTGATCTGCTTGAAGGAGCAGGAAACACCGTGGGGTTTGACCTGATAGAAATAGCTCCCATTTCCTTTGCATTGCCTCCCCACTGTGTCTGCGAGGTGCACGGCATTCTGCACGCATCCAAGATTTGCTACAAAACATCAGGGAAATGGTGAGAGGGAAGATTAATCCCATTTATGCTGAAGAAGCCCATGATTAATGCAACTTGGATGGTGCTGTAGGAAAGGGGATGGCTTACAGAGATGGAAGGAAGTCTGTGGCTGTCCTTAGTTGATACTATATATGGTATTTGGTCAGTTCTGCTTTAGAAATTGCAGCCAGAATCACATTTTTGTTGTATTTCTTTTTAAAGCAGAAAAAAAGTCAAATAACTTCACAGTCCTCAAAGAGCCCTTGGTGATAGATAGTGCTGTCCCCCCCTATTCTCTGCCAGACCAGTGAGACCTTAGACTGGGTGGTCTGTCTGCTTCTGCTCCCTCAGGAAGGGGTGATGGTTTTAAACTAAAGGAGGGAGATTCAGGCTAGACCTAAGGAAGAAATTCTTTACACTGATGGTGGTGAAACACTGGCCCAGGTTGCCCAGAGAGGTGGTGGATGACCCATCCCTGGAGACATCCCAGGCCAGGCTGGACGGGGCTCTGAGCAACCTGAGCTGGTGAAGATGTCCCTGCTCATGGCAGGGGTGGCACTGGGGCAGCTTCAAATATCCCTTCAACTCAAAGTATTCTATGATTCTATGGCTCCTCCAGCCCAAATTTTGACCCATGTGGACTGGGTCATTGGGGGAACTGTGTTGGGCTTGACCAGAGCTGCAGTGTCTGTGGAGGGGACAGCCATGGGCTGGCAGGAGCCAGGGCTCTGAGGAAGAAAAGGGTCTTTCTTCTGCTTTTACTAATTCCCATCACAAGTGATGACAGGACAGTGCGAGGAACTGTATGGGCAGCAATTATAGATGTTTCAGCCAAAGAGGTTACTCATAGGTGATGAGATAACTGATGGCCACAGACCTACAGAGGAACATCATATGGGACAAGAGGTCAATCTGCAGAAGCAAGTCTCTGTCTACCTCAGAGATGTCCCGGAGGATCACAGCTTCTTTCCTGTCCCATCCCACTGCCAAGAAAGCCAACAGCTTACCTTTATTCTCAGCCCCCCAAAATATCAGTGTTCCTTTCAACCTGATAGCTCAGGTTCATTTAATGGGACAGGGATTTGCTAACAGGACAGGTCCACCATTTATTCCCACTATGCAATGACCACCCCAGAAGGCTGATTTCTCAGGGCTGAGGGTCATCTGGTCAACCCACCTTCTCTCCAACAGCCCTCGGTTTGGGTCCAAAGCCTGACAGCCCTTTCCCTCTCTGATCCAACGGCCACCGACAGCCAGAGCTGCTGAAAGTGTAGGAACATCCCCCTTCCCTTCACTCCCCTTTTACATCTGCTCTACATTTGCATCTCAGAAATTAGAGAACTTAGTTATACGGAATTACATAGCTCAGGCTGGAGTATGGAACTGATTGAGTATTCAAGCTAAATAAGACGAGTTTAAAGATCTTTCCAGGAAATTGAGTGGAACACCCAAACTGACATTTGGTATTAAATATTATATTTGTGAAGTTGCGCTTTATAGCTCGTTGGCATTGAACATCTGGGAGCACAATTTATAACATACAGAAACTGAATACCTGCTCAAAATTATGCTCATCAGAGCTCAGAAATTAAAATATTACTGTGTACACTCCAAGACAGTCCATTCCTAAAAGGTAGGGCTATTAAAATATGATTAGTTGAGCCATATCTGGTCTCAGAAATGTCATACACCATTACAACTGAAAAGGCCTTGATGCAATACTATTGGCATAGTCCCTTGCTTGATCAGCAGCAAGATGCCAAATAATGAACCTTGTAAATACTTGCTCCAGCACCAGGAGGGAAAATAAAAAGGGAAGAGGGGGTCTCAGAGCTCCTGGTTGTACAGATTGGGGTGTCTTTGGTGGAAGAGATCCACTGCCTCAAGCACACATTGCCTCTTCATCTTCACCCAGGACAGAGGTGGGGATCACCCCCTGCCACAGCCCCGTCCCATTCCTCAGCAATCACAGCTCTTCGTCCTGGTCCCCAGCAATCACAGCTCCCTGTTCCCGTCACGTTTGTGTTTCCAAGAGCTCCGCGCACTCCATGGGTGGTCGAGATTGCATTTCCCCCCCTTGCCGGGGAATAAAATCCAAACAACAACCGCAGAAAACCTGCAGGGACTAGGCTCAGGTTGGGGTAATTATGATCTTCTTCCACTTCTTGCAACACAGTAAGACATATATATATATATATATATATAAATATATATATATATATATATATCTATCTAAAACCCCCATTGCAATATATGATTAGTCCAAGGCACCGATCATCGGTGTAATTACAACAGCAACAAAATCCTCCAGAGCCAGCCCTCGTTCCCTGCAGTTGAAGATATTTCCCATCGGTGGGTGGCTTTTTTTTTTTTCAAGCAAGGTTGTACTAAACCAGACATCTGAGTAAGATGTAGTTTTGCAAAAACAAGGCAGAAATGTGGTTATTTTTTTTCTTAAGGCCTTAGGGCTGAGGCCAGACCAGGTCTCAGCCCCAGTGCCCCCACTTTGCTGCTCTCTGCCCCCCATAACCTGCAGAAATCCCCACAAAGTGCAGGCAAGTCCTACTTGCCCCAGCCCGGTGGGAGCTGCTGCTCCCTGGCTTTGTCAGGGCTTATTACTCCATGTTTTCACACTTATCCCCAAGGTGTTGAACTCGCCCTGAAGGTTAATTAGTAATTTATTGCGCTGTCATCAGTTCCAGGCTACTAATGGCTTCAATTTAGCCCCAGGGCTTTTAGTTTTCTATTTTTTCTTGCCCTTTTTTTTTTTTCCCCCCCCTTCCTTTCCTCCTGCCTGCTTTGGAGGAGCTGGGAGTTGCAGTATCTACTCACAAAAGCACCTGGAAATAACGTCCAAAGGGACAGCTGAAGATGCCCCCTCCCGAGCTCCAGGACTGGACTCTCCAATGGTCCTGTGTCGCTGACCTGGTTTGCAAAGAAACAATTTAAAGCAATTTACGCAGAATTGCAAAGCTGAGGGTATTCCAGGGGTGCTCCTAAATGCCCAGTTTGAAGCCATGTCCAAAGGACAGCTTTTTCCAAGGTGAGGTGACCATGGAGCGTGGACCTTGGGCCAAATGGTTCTGTATGAGCTGTGTCTATATTTAGCAGCATTTAGTTCTGCCCTTGCAAAACACAAAATCACCTCAGCTGGAAAAACCTAAACCAGCTTCACTCATCTGTGAGAAGCCAAAGGGCAGCCTGCGAGTGGGACACACTGAGCCCATCGCCCTGGCGTCTGGGCGCCTGGTTTTTGCCTGCACAGCTGCAGGCTTTGGCTGGCTTAGCGAAGAGCTGTGGTTTGCTCTAGCAAAGTCTGGGACTGGAGGACACAAGGGAACAGAGAGATTCTGTCCTTCCCGTAATGCCCTTCCAGTGTGCCTCAGTTTCCCCATTTATTTAAACAGTGGATGTGCAGCTCTCCTTGCACACCACAGCCCACTGAATAGCAAACTATCCCTGCCCCCCAAACCCCACCCTCCTGGTCCCAAACTCTCCACCCACCCAGGTGGGACTGAGATGCTCTCCCATTAGCAACCCCTCTTCTTCCCACCCCCAGGTGCTTCTCAGGGGCTTTTGTGCTCCCCCTTCCATCACAGGGATGCTAAGCAGAGCCCTGAGAACATCACATGAGCTGTGTCCCCTCCATGTCCCCATCAGTCCTGTCTTGCCTGATGAAACACCTCTTGCAAAACAGCTGCATACAGATTATTTTTTTTTTAAATAACCATGTTTCCTGTGTTTACACAGATTGTTAGGTAAACCAGGGGACATGGGGGACACCAAGCTGGGGAAATGGGCGATTCTGGGTGCCAGGCTCCCAGCGCATCCTCATCAAGGGTTCATGGAGGAGAGTGATTGCAAGAAGGGAAGTGGGGGATTTTAGGGAAAAAGGCAGAAAATAGATCTTATCAAGAATATGAGGGGGGTTCCTTAACTGCAATAAATCCCTCGCAATGTGCTTAGGGACTGATATGGCTGCAGAGGCCAGACCTGGGGAGGAAGGTGGAAAAGGTGCATTTCTCAAAACCTTGTGACCAAACTATCAGCTGGAAAGGAAGAAGGTACAGATATTTCTTTGGATTCTGATTTAAAAAGCAAAAAACCCCACCCTTCTATTTAGCTTTCACCTTCACACATAACACGTGGATTTCTAGAGTAACATCTGCTATTCCCCTCCCCTGTTTAATTTATGGCCGTTAACTTTAGGGCTAAGGACAGTTTATGGAAAAAAACACCTGCTTTCCCCTACGCCCAGGGCAAGGGTGGAATTTTCTCTGACTCTGCATCCTAAATAAAGCTCCGTTCCAGGCCCCGATGATTCATCACAGTGCTCACGCACACATGCCTTATGTTAGGAGGCCCTGTCAAGATGCTCATGCCCCTTTTTGAGTGCGAGGACTCCAGCACAGGCTTTTCAAAAAGCTCATTTATACATATCACTGGGGTTTTCTGCAGATCTTGGAGAAAACCTGCACTGTGGGGCTGGTTGTCCTGGTTTTGGCCGTGCTATGTGCCAATCTCTTGCAGAAAGGCACAGGGAGCTGTGTTTACATTAGGGACACTGAGACCCCAGTAAAGCCACCCTGTTCTAGCCTGATTTTGCCACATCCCACACCTATCCCAGTGGTTTCCATCTTTCATATCTCTTCTCCAAATGCACCTTACACTTGCACCAAGCTCGGGCCACCCCTCGGTCTGTTTTCTCATATCAGGGCAGCATCTCAGCCCTTGGACACAGATCCCTGGCTCTGCTTCTGTCATTATAAAAGATTGTCTTTCCGTGATGGGGCTTTCACTCATGGATGCTTGTCAAGAGAAAAAAAAAATAAAGGAAAAAAAATAAAAATGAGAATTGTTGGCAGCGAATGGAAGATAAAACCTGGACACTCATCCAAGTTTGTACTTGAAAACGGATAGGCGGCACGCAAAGACCCCCCATGCAGCAACCCCCACCCCGGTCCCTGGCTCTGTGCAGGGCTGGAGCCCCAGGGAGGCTTTACCCCGCCCCAGCATCCTCACCGTGCACCCCGACATCAGGGCAAGGGGTTTTTTTTGCTGGTTCCTCTGCATTTTTCAAAAGGGGAGCAAAGCAAGGTGGTGCTGGATGGGGAGGAGAAGCCTCTGACTAATCTTGTAACCTTTCCTTTTAGTGTTTAAGAGAACCTAAGTCTGTTTACAATAAAACCGAGTGATATTTTTCATCCTTCCAAATGGAACAAGGGTTATATAAACAGAGTAACCTCAGACACAGCAAACACCTGTTGAAGGGAACCGGCTTGAAAAGACATGCAAAAAAAAAAAAAAATCTGTCTGTCTATCAAGGCCTCCTGTTGACTTGTGGTCAAGTTCAAGTTAAAGTGCATGGCAGAGATCTGCTGATGGGGGAAGGCTGAGATAAGGAAAAGCATTAGAAAACACCCATGGCTTTTTGCTCAGGAGCTTAGCAAGGGGGCAAGGAAACAGCTTTCCACCTCTTGAAAGCAAGGAGTTCAGCTCTGCATGTTCCTAGATAATTTCTCAACTGAATTTGAGCAGTTGTTTCTGTTCTCTGGTGTCTCACTTCCAAGAAGAAACCTTAAATTGGGAAGTTATGGAATAACCTGTCACAAATCTCCCTTGTCTTCCTTCTACCCTTTGTCTCAGGTTCTAGTCCTGCACCAAAACCTGTAGGCTTTCATTTCATCCAAACTGCTGTGGTTCTGATTTTTTCCCAAACAAACAAAATTGAACGCAGCCATGTTCACGTAATCCTACAGGCTGGGTTTGAAATAATTAAGTCCTTTGGCTTCAGCAATGTCTTCTGGTGGCAAGTTCCACGGATTAATTATGCATTTCTTAGCACACTATAAGGCTATCTTCTATCTTTACTAACTACCAACCTAAGGTCACATTCTTTTATTTTGCATATTTTTTTTCCACAAAGGTTTGTCAAAACCATCCAGCTCCTTGAGCAGAACCATGCCAGGAAAGTCCTACATCTTTGAGCCAGCCATGGTTTTAGGACAAGCTCTGAAGCAATGCAGAGATGAAAAATACACAAATCCTGGTTCAGTCTCTTGTTCTGGCAGCTCCTCTAAACATCCCTTGTCTTGGCAGCCTGCTGGGAGGATGCACCAGGACATGCACTGGGAGATGCACCAGGTTTCAGCCTCTCCAGTGGTCCCAGGGGACCACAGCAAGATCAGCATTGGAGCTGTAGAAGAACACCCGCCTGCAGTCCTGCCCTCAGATCAAGTCCACAGTCTGGGGTGATCAGCAGTTGGATGTTTTATTAGGGTGTGAAATGCAGAAGACATCAGCAGTAGGTACGCTTGATGACTTGTTTTATTGTGTCATTGGACTGGAACTGAAGAAACGAAGGCAGACTTTTCCAAAATGGAACTGGAGGAAGGTATGTCATCCTCTCTCCCCTGAGAAGCTATATTCCCCATGAGCTATGAGAATAGGAATTTCCAAAGCTATTGTTCAAAACCATGAAAATTTCATCCTTGTTATAACCTTTTTTCCTTTTCCCATCCCTCCAAGAACAAGGCAAAGCAATATTATCTATGCATCACATTGTGAAGCAGATTTCTCAGTTGACATCAGTCAGCATGACTCCACCAATGCCATGGACTTAGGCCAACTCACACCTCTTCAGCAATCTGCTCTCCTACTTCGTATCTTGGATTTCAGCAGGCTTCCCTGGCCGAGGATGAGGAAGGTTCTACCAAAGTACAAACTACCTGTTTATCCGACATCCCATCCCAGCAAACAAATCCATATCACAGGACCACGCGCATCGGAAACACAGCTGAAACAGCTCAACAAAAAACGTTGTCTTCCGCTGTGCACACGTAGTTGTAATTCTTCCGAAAGCTTTGCTTAAAAAACATTTTTCCACCTGTAACGAAAGAGACTGTCTTGCTTTGCCTGGGCTCTGGAAGCGTGTGTTGACAGGCTGTGTGTAATGTCATCTGTCTGATTCAAATCTCATTCCAAGCTCGGAAATCTAGTGGGCTGGATGGACGGCTGCTCCGGTGGAAGGTAGAGGAAGGTTATTTTATTTCTTCAAGTTTTTTAAGGTGGTTGGTTTTGGTCCTAACCTAACAAACAGGTTAACACAGATGATTAATAATCAACATGCTTTAAACTCAAGTTGTCTGGCAGACCAATAAATAAATATCTGTGGTCACTTGGTGACCAGTTCACCATCTACCCACAGCAACGTCCGCACTAATTTCACATAAACAACATCCAAGCTTGTGCTTCATACATATCTGTATTTTATATATATATATGTAATTAAATTAATTAACACTCAGAGCCTATTTGGTTCCAAAAATAAGGGGAATGAAAAGCTAGGAAATATGTGTGGTATGTTTTCTCTCTGAAGCATCCTCTCCGTGCTAAGGAAATGTGCTCCCAGAGGATGCTCACTGACTGCTGAGCCCCACACAGGGGCTGCCGTGTTGTACCAGTTCCTCCAAGCACATTTTGCCAACTGTGTTGCTGTCGCCAAGTCCTGTTTTCCAGCAAACACAAGTCTGAATCAATGGGAATAAGGAGACATAGTGTTCTCACTGTTCTGAGATGGTCCTTTAGTAACTTCAACTATAAATCTATAAGCCTTTAGGGTCTCAGCTCTTTCCAATTACACCACCTACACCAGAATGGTCTTCTGCAGTCCTTTGCACGATCTTTCTGCTTGGTTTCACACATTCTCCATCCATCTGTATGATACAGTAAACCTCTTCACCTTCCCTGTTTCTGTACCTTTTTCTAGACCACAACAAAGAGGTAGGCTTCTTCTTCCAAAATCCACCTTTTCAGCCTTTCCAGGCCCTGCTCCACCTCACAGGCTTTGCATGAGGTTGCACCAATGGTTCATCTTGCCCATCACCACTACCAATCAACTCTGTGCAGTGTGCACAGGACTGAAACACAGTATTTCACCATCACCATGTGCTACCTAGCCTTGGCCACAAATGTCCCTTCTTAATTTGTACTTATCACTCTTTTTTACCAAGACAACAGTATCTAATCAGCAAATAATGGTAACTTGGTTTACTGTCACTGCAAGTGGGACAGACTTTCTGCCCTTTTCCTTGAGGCTTCTTTTTCTGGTTTATCAGTCCTTTCCTGTGAAACTGTTCATGTTGGAAAGGTGACAGCCACAGAGCTATTAACATTTTCTCTATGGAGAAACAGGGCATTTAATCTTCAAATAATTATTCAACTTGTTCCTCAAATATAGTCTTAATATAGCTGCTTTACAGTGTTCCAGGCACTATCTCATAATAGCGATTCATCTTCTTATCCAGGACTATACATATTCCTTACAAAAACACACAACTGAGCACTCTTAAATATTTATCCTACCCCAAAAAGAGAGATAAGACTGATATCAGTAGATCTGAGCCAAGACTCATATCCAGGTTTAGAGCCCAAGTTCTCAGTTCACCCTGTGTTTTCTGGAAGGGTCAAATCTGAGCATTGAAAGCTGGGCTCTTGGCTTGGCTTGGAGGTCTTCATGCTGTTTCCTGCATGGCAGTGGAGAAGCAAATCCATCCTGTCTTGGGGATTTCACTTGGATGAATTGAACAGAGCAATGAAACAAGGGGAATCCAGCACACCCTTTGTAGGTCCAATCCTGTGAGAGATTCTCACAGGATGAGAGGATGACTGTGTGCCCCATGGTCCAACATCTCAGAACCAGTGAGAGGGAACACGACCATAAGTTCAGCTTTGAGTTTCTAACACAATGTAGTAGAATTGACTTGCTATAGATCAGGCTGGACCAAATTCTGATCCCACTTCCACTGATTTTGCAACATTGCAAAAAGTGCTGATGCTAGCCAAGTCGTTCCCATATAAACAAGCACAAAATCAAGTGGATGAAACTTGGATCTGGACAAGTGTGTTCAGCTCCAACTTGCTGGCTTGAGCTTTCCTGTAAGTAACGTCCAGCTTGGGCAACGAAAGCAGCAGAGCAGAACTTGCATGATTTTCTCTCCTTTCCCAGCCTGTCCAAGGAGTCATCATTGTCCCAGGCAACGACCATAGTTTCTAACACTCAGTGCTTTCTGTATTTACACATACACACTCACTCAAGGTCACCTTTTGGCTGATTCTTCTCCAGCTCCTGGAGTCCAGCATTATCTTTGCTGATTGTTTCCAACTATAACACATTCTAGATTTTTTTGATTTTTCAGATAACATTGAAACTTCTTCCAAGCTACTTTGTCTTCCTGCCAGTACCTTTGCGAGCTGATGGGAGATGCATGTATCTTGTATCTCACAAGACTGGCTTCTCACTCAAGGCATGTGGGCACAATACCATAGTGCCATAGAGTTATGTATAACACAAAATTGGATTAATACAAAGGCAGCTTTAAATTAAGTGCCATTCAAAATATATCAATACATTCCATTTGATTACTAGTCTGTTAGAAATCCAAACTGAAGGTACAAATCAAAGAAACAATAACAATCACAGTCCAGCACAAGATAACATCTCCCGAAACTGCTTCATACAAGTTCCTGCTGGGTAGGTTGGCTACCTCGGGATAGAACTCCATAGTTCGGTGTCAGTCACTGGTTCCCATGGACTAAGCAAGAAACCAGCCACTGTAACCCAAGTTCAAGCATTAAGGGCAAGATGATCTGCCCTTATCCAGGTGGTTTTACCAAAAGCTCTGCAGAATCACAAATCTGGACCAGCTCTAGTTGAGCAGCTACAACTGTTTTTTTCATGCCAACCCAACTATAACCCTGCCCATTACCTCATGGCTTCACCTTTCTCCTGCAATTTCTCCTCCCATCACAACAGCAGCAAGAGCCCAGCTTGGCTCTGGTTCATGAGCCCTTGGACCACAACATGCAGCTTTGACTAAGCTGATGAGAAATCTTGAACTGCTTTTCAGTAATCCCAACTCCACCAAGGCCAGTGTGTCAGGTCCTTGGTGACTGCACATCCCACTGAAGCCAACAGAGCTGTGCTGGAACAACCTGACTCACTTGGCTTGAAACCTTTGATTATTGACTTCAAGGAGAAGAAACTCCAGGCCTCCACGACTTTTTGCTGACCCTAGAAGAGTTTAAGCAATAAGCTGTTCTCTTGTCATGTGCAGTTCCCACAGGATCCGTCCATCGCGCAGAAAACAAACGTTTGCAAGGTGAGCAGCCCAGTGTTTGGAGAGTACAATGACGACAACACGGCCGAGAATGTTAATTGTTCTCCATCTCCCTCAGTGACTTTCACATTTCATAATTCCTCCCCTGGCTGACAGCTGGATTCTTCCCTAATTAGAAGCCAGTTGTAGTTGAAAAATCAGACATTTCCTGGAATTTAAATAACCCATTTTCCACCAGTCAGCATCCAACAACACAATCTTACAGTTTTGTCCTAAGCACATTGGAAAAAATCATAGGAGCAGGCTGGATAAGCAGGGAAAAAAGGGATTTTGATGACTTCATATATTCAAATAGACCATTTCAGGATCTTTGTATTTCAGCTAATTTGTAACTTTTGGTTTTAAGAGAGACCTAATACCATTCATTGACAAACCACAATTCAATGTTTTTAACAGTCATCATGTTCTTAAATACTGTGAATAAATATTTTAAAAACAAAGCTAGCATCTGACTACACAATTATTCATTTCTGCCTTAGGAAACATCAGTTTTCCTCAACTGATTGCCACAGGATTTGTTCTTTTTCTCTCTGCAGCACATTGTTATGATGGTGAGGAATAGCTCCAAACTCCCAAATCTCAAGCGATTGAAAAGACAAAAGGAAAAACCCTTGGACAGCTGCTGGCCTCCAGGAGATTCCATGAATGGAGACTTATGGTGCTGCATCCTAATTACATCCTGGGGGAACAGCAGAGAAGACAGAGCCCCAAACACACTGGTGGAAACAATGACAGCAACACCATTTGACAGCACACCTCAGCTACTATTTTTTGTTCCAGAACCCACAATTTCAGGCTTTTTTGTTTGTTTGTTTGTTTTTTCTCTATTCCAAATCAGTTTCTATCTCTTGTGGTCATGGGAAAGAAATAACCCTTCAGCTGTAACTGATTAAAGAGGTTGGTGCTTGAGTTTGCAAGTAGCCTGAAACAAGACCTGATAGATTTGAAGACCCTGCTTGTCCCAGTGAACTGTCTGCCATGACTTCCTGAATAGACATCACTTAATGGAGTCTTTGCCTTAACTAACAGAAGACAACTGCAAATAGAGAAAAAAAACATTGCATACTCAGAATGACCTTTGAAGCTGTGACTACATAAAATATCTGCCCTGGATTGGAAACCCTGAGGCAAGAGCTCACAAGTCATTGCATCTGGGGCATCTACATACCAAGTACTTTCCAGAGGAAGCTCTTTTATTTTTTTCATTTGGGAAAGAAATGACTTTTGCAATGGAACTCAAAGAATGTATATATTTTACATTGTGGGTTGGTTTGGCGTTTTGGGGTTTTTTTTATGCCATTGGGAGTAGCTGGGTTTTCCCTCAGAGTATCCCTTTCTCATAGTCTTGTCTATTATAGTTCAGCATCACCGCTGTTTTACTTGCTTTGTCTTGGCAGTGAGGGCTCCATAGACAGTCCAGGCTCTTCCATCCTCAACCTGCCTCTACCTGTAGCACGGTGCTGAGCTCCAGACACACACTCAGGAAAGGCAATGGAGAAGCCAACCTGTATTTGCACATGTGGACACATCAAGTCAAACCAGAGGCAGCTTAGGACCACTACTAAGCTCAGAGCTGAGCCTAGGAGGGGAAGATGCAATTGGGACTGTACAGCATGGCCCCTTCCCCAGCTCATTTAAAGAACAGGTGAGGAGCTGTGGAAAATGCTCTGTAAACAACACAACTCATCATATGATATAATTTGCCCCTAGATAGCGTGTTAGCCAGTGTACAGTTTGGCAAAGGCATTTAAAGAGCTTCTTTGGCCTTCAGCAAGAACAACCAAAGAAGAACACCTGCTTTAAAGAATAGGAACAATTCTGGAGAGCACACGCAGAGGCTTCCAGAGGGGTTTTAAACTGGACTCGTCAAGCAACTTAAATGGAAACACTATTCCTAAAGTTACATTCTAAGATTTGTGTGTATTTAACCCATAAACTCACAGCAAACAAATACTAAAAGCCCCAAAGGTACGTAGAAATAACAAATCCTGTGTAGACGACTATCATCATGCTGCGGGGAACCTTTTTGGAAAAAGGCTCTTTGACTCATTTTCAGCCTTTCTGACAGCGCTTGGGTGCATATAGCACATGGGAGAATATATTCAGTCTAGTTAAATTCTGCTTAGCGAGGGTACTGAAGCCCATGGAGCAAAATCAATGAAGCCAGGCTGAATCTCACCCCATTTATTAGTGCTTGAAAGGTATACAAAGATTTTTAATAATAAGGAAGGCTAAACAGAGATGTCTGTTTTTCATAATTGCACAGTGCTCCCAAGACAGCTGTTCAGCCATCTTGAAAATCAATGTTTTGATGCCCTTTGAACCTTCTTTTCCTGTTGAGTGTCTCTCCTACAGGTTGCTCCCCAGGATGAAAACAATAAAAGCAAATATATAACAGTAAAGGCCTGAGGTTAATGTCTTTAACAAGATAATGTTACTTAAGGGAACTGTAAACCAAATCATTCCGAAATTCCATTTGTTCTTTGCAATCTAGGATATATTATAAAACCATATGTGTGCATATGGATGTGTACACAGTGTGCAAGATTTTTTTATGGTAATATGACTGCATTTTCACACTGCATATCACAATATTCCCATATTACATAGTTTGCTGAGAATTACCATTATTCTAACCATTAATCCTTTTAATAATAACTTGCTATTGCAGCTGTGCAATAAAGAATCACATCATAATATAGCCAGCTGCGAGTCTGACGTGCAAGATCTAAAAAATTTTGCACCAGGTCATTTTACCAAGCAGAATTTCTTTCTTTGGATTTAGTATCAAAAGGTAATTCATTCCAACAAACTGGCACACGCCTTTAATATTTTTTAATTTTCACTAGAGAACAACTTGCTAAAATTACTTCAAGCTGCATTTCTTGTGTATATATGAAGTTAAGGGAAAAAAGAAAAGAAAACATGAAAGGATAAATAGTCTTCTGATGCACACATACTGTTTTTTTATACTCACTGAAAATTTATCTCAAGACATATTCAGGTTAGTCTCTCCAGAAGTTACTTTCACAGCATTCTTAGATATTCCCTACAATTCAATTAACTTTGGGCAAATCTGATATGGAATAAGACTCTGACCATATGTGTGTGTTTTTTCTTGATTTTCATGGAAACAGTAGATGTAAAAATAAGTGCAAACCAAAGGACTGAGACTAGTTTATTTAACTTTCTATTATCTACAATACTATAAAACCTGGAAATAAAACAGAAACATAATCCTACCAAAATATTTCGGAGGTTTTCCAGAAAAAAAAATTAAAAAAATCTAAGGACACTTGTTTCTACTGATACCTACATCACTGGACTCATTTCTATTAACACAAGTGAATGGAAATCCCTGCCAGTGGGAATCGCAGGAGATCATAATCACTCTATAATGACCAAGTCTCAGCTGCTTGTGCCTTCAAACTGCAAACCCCTGTAGATGTTGAGGCAAAAGATACGAGAACTGAGGCTACGGTTGCCATGAAAAATCCCCAAAAGTTTGGAAAATGTTGTCCTGAATCCAATACTTTATCTCTTCTTTCTCCTCCTGAGTCTAAGTCTTGGTCCTGTCCAAAAGTAACTCTTGGGTGTCAGAGGAAAACCAATATTTGGCATGAGGTTTGCCATACATAGGGTATTTTACTGTGAATCAAGAATCTTTACAAGTGATCAATATGGAAAAGAAAAAGCTCTCCAACACTATTTATAGAAGGAATAGGCTTGAACATCCCTTACTAATTATCAACACCATCTATCTATGTTCCTGGGAACCATCACAGCTCTCTGAAGAGCATCATGGTGTCTTGTGGTACGGTATTATTTGTACAGCCACACAAACTGGAGGCTTTAGAGGAGTCCATAGATGAGAATGACAGGACTGCAGGGTTCTGCCCAAGAGAATTTCCTTCTGGGATCGAGAATAGCAACACATGGAGACCAGAGTGAATTGCCCAAGGCCACCCAGCAGCTCAGTGGTGAAGCCAAAGACACATATAAATTAAAGAACAGCAGACAAAATTCACTGTCATCTTAAATTTTCACACTTGGAGAAAAACCTGAATTACAGCTTGGGAAAAGAGAAAGCTGAAAGAAGAGAAAGATTTAGCAGACAATTATGTGTTGCAGACAAAGGGTGTAAGGAACACCTGCTTGCTATTTCTCAGAAGCTGGAAACCTCAAATCAGATTATCATGCAGTAACACTGAAACAATTATTATTATTATTATTATTATTATTATTATTATTATTATTATTATTATTATTTTATATACCTCACCATCTTATGCTGCAAAAAAACATTGCCCTAAGGATGTTTAGGGTACCAGATATATAAATGAGTCCCAATAATCCACTGTCCTCTCTGCTACTACTAGAAAAAGTTACAAATTTGAGTACAGACAGGTAGCGTGAATAAAATCAGCATGTATATATTTAAAAGCCTTTTAGAACTTGTAGATCTCAGCTTTGTTTCCACTAATTTAAAGTTCCTCATATTGTGCAATTGATTTTTAAAAGAGAACAAACGCATCAGCTTTGCATTGCACATTTACCAGCGTAACATTTTCGTTCTGGAAAAAGGAACCTCATTAGCATGAAATTCAGGATCCCTGGAGGTGGAGACACATGTATTTCTAATATTTATGCCAGAAAGACAAACTGACACTCTCTATATTAATAAACATATTCTGAAACAACTGCAAAAAACCACATTTACCTCGACCTCCCACCAACAGGTTATTTTTAGATATTTTTTTTTTTAATTAAAAAAAAAAGACACAAAAAGCCCCCAAAATCTTTTAATCTAATCTTGGCTATATTTTTCCCCTTCAATGCCTAAGGGATACAAGATTATTTATAACAGGAAACCTTTGATTTCTGAGCTTTTATGTTTTTTCACAGTGTTCCAACTTAGTAAAAAAAAAGAAAGTGCATGGATTCTTAAGCAAAAAGCAAATTGCAGCATGAGCCCAGGGCTAATTCTCCCAGTTGCTGGAGTTACCCCCTGCTACCATGAGCAGAATTAGGTCCGTATAAAGGGTTTTGATAGTCCCACCCTTAACGCAACCTCAAAAGGATGCGAACGCATCGGAGAGCAACAACTTTTTCCGTGCCTTACGGGAACAGACGGGGGACAGCGGTGACAGACGTGTAAAGGACCCCCTTGGGCATTTGCCTTCCCGTTAGCACGGCCAATGTGAGGTTTGCACATGGGTCAAGGCGGGGACTGAACATCTCCCTGACGACAGCATGGCTGGCAGGGCCTCCCCCGGTCTTCCCGAGGTGGGTGGAAAGTTTCCCACTGACTTCAGAGGTTGGAATTAGGGCCATGAGAAGCATGTGGAAGGCACTAACCCATTTTTTCCATGTTGCACAACATGTATGTATGTGACTGGAAGTGTAAAATCCAGCTCTACTTCTTGGAGAGGAGCCTCATCTCATCGTTGTCCCATCTTCTCCAGCCCCATCCAACATGAGTAAGTCTGGAATAATGGGAATAAGCACTGGAATAATTCTCTTTTAGCCCTACCAGCCTTCTTTTTAAGATGATCTTGCTCCACTTCTCTGCCCACCAAGCTGTCCTCACTTCTTATACCTTTAGCTAAACATGCCCAGTCCCAAGAGAAGCCACTGCCTTTGAGTGACAGATGTCAGACAGCGTGGCCACAGGGCTTTGATCCTGTTTGGTGATTTATGCAAACACAGGTACACTCATACAAATTGTTATTATATTATTTTCAGTAAAACTATCCCTACAGGACACAATCGAATGGAAAAACTGCTGCTGACAAAATTTCAGCTGGATGGGACCCATCCAGTGGAAACAATTTCCGGATTAGGTGTATTATCGTCTCCCTGTGATTTTCTTTTAAAGTTAAAAAAAAAAAAAAAAAAAAAAAAAGCCTTTTTAATGCCTTTACTCTTAAGAAGGTTCGGGATGTTTATTATGAGAGATTAATTATCTTTTCTTGGAAATTTCTGCTTTGGTTCATGCAACAAAAGCAAAACCAGGGCAAGAAGCTTCTCTGTGGATAAGATTTTATTAGATTTTATTACTAGGTCCTGTCACTTCCATCCACAGTTTCTTTCTAGTGATATAATATACATTGAACAACATGAATAAAATGGAATGGGAATATGTGTGTAAAGAGAGGGTTTGACATCACAGTCTAAGTGATTACAGACCTGGAGAAGTTAAAAAAAAAAATAATTCTTGTGGTGATACATTTCCTGCAAGCTTCTATGCCCAGAAAAACAGAGAAGTTCCTTTGCATGTTTTAAAGAAATATATATATGCATATAAACTCAGGTCTTTGGAGACTGTAAAATGCCAATGTCAGCTTATGAGGGGTAAATTTGCACACAGAAGCTTTCCTTTTCCTGCATGTGCAGGTTAAGTGAGATTTTAATAAAGGCATTTGATCAGACCCCGTGTAACTTCAAGAGCTTCACATGGTTCCTTTTAATCTCACCTTAATTATGGCTACGAAGAATGTGATAATGGTTTTTCTTTTGCTGGCAAGCTGAGGAAACCCATTTTGCTGCTGGCTTTGCCAGGTCCTTTTCCAGGCAGATGGGCTGAGCCTGGTGCCACGTGTGACCTGAAGTTGGTCCATCTCCTGTCTTCCTCACCAAGGTGATGAGGATGGACAGAAGAGGCTGCAGAGGTGACAATGCAGCGTATCCCTGGCTACACCAACCAAAATCCCATCTCTGACACTATCACTCTTTTTCTCATTGTTTCTTCACTCCTATTCACACATAAAAAATAAATAATAATAATAATAAAAAAATAATAATAATAATAATAATAATTAATAATAATAATAATAATAATAATAATAATAATAATAATAATAATAATAATAATAATAATAATAATAATAATAATAATAATAATCCAGCGGCTTCTTTCCACCACAACAGAAAACAGAACCATCACGCATGTCCAGAAGAGAGCTCACTGATGCGGGAGAAAAACTTGTTTGATCCAGTTGAATTAAATATATATATATATATATATATATATATAAAATTAGGACAAGAATTTACTCCTCAAGCCTGGATAAAGAGCTTTTCAGGTGACGAAGAAAAGATGTGACAGAGGCTTTACAGATGGGGATGTCATTTCCCCCACTCTGTCAAACTTACAACCAGGGCAACTGCACGGACTGGTCTGCACATGGGTAGAGGTTTGATCCAGTCTGGTTTTCTCGTGTTTCAGAGGTGGTCAGCTATCAGTTAGGAATCCAAAACCACAGACTAGAATAAATCTTAGAAGATCACTTTTAACTCGCAACAGTTAGAATAATAATAAAATTAAAAAGGCTGCACTGAGCTCTGGCAAAACCATTCCTTTTGAAAGTTTAATTCTTTTCTTTCCCCATGAAAAATGATGGTTCCTCCTGCGTTTTCTCTGACTTTAATCCCAGCAATGCTGCATTTATTCTAGTTGACCATGTACTTTCCTTCTCCTCACCCTCCCTCTTGCACCAGAGCATTAATGAATGAGAACATTTTTCTTACTTTCAGAGGCGTTGCAAAAGGTTTCAAAGTAAATTCTCTGGAAGCCCAACAAGAGCCCACACTTCCCGCTGTAGCCTGTTCATGGCAAGGAACCCAGCGAGGGGAAATCACCGTGACCCTATCCCTCCCCAGGAAAAATAAATAAATTTTCTCCGATCTGAGCTGCAATTCTGCGTGGAACAATTTAAGCCTTTCCTGCCACCTCCAGGCACAGAGGTTGGTAATTGAAATCCTGAGGAACAGAATTGGCCAAAAAAAAGCAAGGAACTGTCATCCTTTTGCATCTGCTTTGCTTTTGGATGATTTAGCTGGCCAATTGATCTTTGCTTTTCATTAATATTTAATCTTTTCCCCCTTCCTCCTGAGCTGGACAAGGTGCTCTGAATGTTACTCTTTGGAACCAGGAATGGAAGCTTCAATCCACCATGTCTCTCTGCTGAGCTGATTCCAAACCCAGCCTGGAGAGCTTGCTTTGGGGGGATTAATGAAACCATCTGGCTTTCTGGGATGCTGAAAGTGCTCAGCCTTTCAACCAGAAATCTCTGATTACAGCCAGCTCTAACAGAAGGCTTTCCAGTGCAATGCCTGCCTACAAAAATATTAGATGGACCTGGGTAACCTCATGCAACTCCAAAGCTGGTCCTGCTTTGACAGCTCAGAGGACCTTCAGAAGTGCCTTCCAACCTAAATTATTCTGTGCTTTACCATAGGAGTCTCAGTGTTCATAAGATGATAAAGCCCAGAGGCAGGCTCAGATTTGCAATGGTCCAGGCCAAAACGGAGTCAATATGTTGCAAAAAACTATTTACAAGTGTACCTTGAATCAGAAAAGTGGGGAGATGGAGCCTGTGGGGAACCATCTCTCTGGACTCTAGAAACCTGGAGGCATCGGGCTCCAAACCTCCAGCACCCACATGTTTTCTAGAGTTCTTCCAAACACCACTCATGCCTGAAAGGAATCAAAAATCCCTTCAAAGGACACCCACGTCTAAACACAAGAGGCTGGCAGGTGCCAGCAGGGCTCCAGTAAATTCTTACAGACCTCCTGGTTTATTTACGAGGCATCTTAGGCACTATAAACAGCTTTATTTTGTGTGTGTGAGTTGTAGCAGGAAAGGAGCAGGGGAGCAGGACAAAAGCAAGGAAACTTGGCTTGAGAAAACACCCAAACACGTCAAAATGAAGAAACTACAATGCCTGGAGCTCCCCCTTGGAGAGAACTAGGCTCCCCAGCACCTCAGGGCTGGAAACAAAAAGTGTCATTAACATCCATTGTTATTTACCTTGGACTCCTGCTGATGCTACAAAAGGCTCCCCCTCCCCCGACTCGAGGTGACCCTGACATAAACCTCTAAGGAACATAAGCCAGTGATATCCCAATTAAAACTAGCTGGAAAGTATTCATCACACATTTTTCCCCCTTTCCAAAAGAACAAGGTTTTGACAAACCAAAGATATTTGGGAGAAGTCATTTGCTTCCCTGGGCATGGATTTTTATTGAGGGTTTTTTTTTTCCCTTCTTTTTACTGATGGAGAAAAATGGGATGTCCAGATAATTCCTACAGCACAGTTTCTCTTTCCTTTGGCTTTATCCATCCTTCATTTTCATTTTTAACCAGTTTGGGGCTGATTTTTTTTTTTTTTTTTTTTTTTGCAAGAGTGAAAACATCTCTCAAAAATACGGGCAACAAAATAGGAATAAAAGAAAAAGCCTGTGGTTATGAGCAAACTAGAAAACTCAGCTGGCATCAAAAGATGCTTTGAGGTCCAGCCTATGGTTTCATCTGCAGTTGGCACACAGAAAAAGATGCTCTAAACCAAAGTATTCGCATGTTCTCCAACCTGTGTGTTCTGTTTTACCTTTAGAGCAAAAAAACAACCCTTGTTGACAGCTGTGCCTATCTACAGACATCCCAGCCCTTGAACTGTTCTTAATTAAGGTGTAGTCAACTTTTTAATGAATAATGTCAGTGATGGAAGATCTCTAGTTTGTCATAGCACATCACAGGAAACTTGGGAGGAAAAAAACTAAATTAAAAAAAATAATAATCAAGATATACTGGATAGAGAGAGCTTATTTTGGTCTTCCCAACTTTCTTTTCTAGTTCTGAAGTTCCCTGTTTTACTGCCTTAGGCTCTAACAGTTTTGATGCCATTTTAGGGGGAAAAAAAAAACCAAAACTATATACACACATTTTTAAAAATATGAGAAGACTATCATCTTGCTGCACTGTATATTCTACCCCGATGAGCACTTCAACAAATGTAAATAAAAACAGCTTTTCCTCTTCTGACTTGTCCCATGAAGCTTTAGTTGGGCCTCCAGATAATCCATGGGATTTCTGAAGCTTTTACTTTTAACTAAGTAATTTGTACGGCTGCCCGAAATGCTTCCAAATGCACGGTAACTTAATTTTGGTGTGCTCCCAACCACCTAATTAAAGCCATGGAATAAAATAATTTGGCTTAGGTGATTTTCAATTTTTCTTTCCTCCTCCTTTTATTTTTTTAATCAAAAGAAACCTTTTGGGTCACATATCTAAGGGGATTATTCTGAACAGCCCTTTGGAAAGGGCACACGCTGGAAATCCTATATAGCAATGGAGAGTTGTCACATGTGTAGAGCTCGTTTGGACCAAATGCCAAAGGTTGAAGTACACACACAGGGGAAAAAAATTTAAAAAAATCAAATTACTTGTGATTCTTCTCTTGCTGCAGCATCCCTTTTGGAATGATGTAATGAGGAAAAGAAGATTTCGCCCCCGAGAAACATGAGCGACAATATGCAAAAAGCTTTCCCCACAACAGACACAATCTGTTCAGGAACAGCAGCCTGAGAACAAGAAATGGCTTTTCTCCTTTTCACATCGATGTGGCCAACAATCGAGATCTGTGTGTTGTAATTGTTCGGCGCAATAACACACAGATTGAAGTTTGGGTTTCGCGGTATCTGGCTTGGCATGTCAACCTGATGTGGATCAAAGGCTACATGGTAGAATTAAGCAAATATAATCAGTGTAATGTGATTCATTCTTGTCCTGCTGAGCAGATGTTTGAACAGATGTCAGGTAAAAAAAAATGTGCTGGGGAGTTAGTGCATTATTTTAAATTAGTGCATTTAAGAGAAGGGAGTATCTTTATTAATCCCATTTAAGGTGAAAGCAAGTATTTATGGCTTTGGTTACTAGGAAATTATCCTCCCTTTGCCTTTTAGCAGCCAGCAATCACTGGTTCCCCTATCAGAAACATGACAGGGCTGGTGTGTACTAAGATTCTTGCCGATCAAAATACGCATCACCTTGGGAAACATCTTTTAACACACTAAGTAAAAAGAGGAATAAAATTTGAGTCATTACTAGTCTGTTTTCTGGGGAAAATATTCAGTTTGGATTGTATTACACATTTGCTATAGTTATATTGATAGGAGCTTCTGTACTGTGTTTTTTTTTGTTTGTTTTTGGTTTTTCTTCCCCTCGCCCCCCCCCTTAGCATTTTTAAACTCTAAAATTGAGACAGTCCTACTATGCACCTGATTAGCCACATAATTATAGTAACTGGATGCAAATCTGGTAATTATTGAGGCAATGGGAAGCTAAACACTCATTTAATTGTATATCTGCAAACTTAGTAGCCACCCAGATATCCCACCACCCAATTTAAAGTCCATGGGCATGACTGGAGCAGAACTTGAGCCTCCATACTTTGCTCAGCCAAGGCAATTTCTGCAGTTTAAAAGTTGTACCTCCTCTGTTAATCAAAACTCCACAAACCCTAAAAAAGAACTTGTAGCAAACACAGAGCTTCTTGGAACTGTGCCTGGAGATGACTAACCCATCTCAAATTCTAGATATTTTGAAGAAAATTGCCTGGCCAGCCAGAGCAGTAGTACAGGGCAGGTTGGTAGAGCTGGGAAGTGAGTTTCTTACATGTTAAATGAGATTCTTGTTTGATTATATTCTACATTTCAATCAGCTGACAGGAAACCTTCAGGTTATGGGTGGCTTTTCCTTACCAGTTCTATTGTCCAGAGTGCTGATGTACTCCAGTAACTCCTTTAAAAAGGAGAACAAACCAAAACAAATAAATTGGAAAGTTTTGGGTGACTTTGCTCCTCCACTCAGCATTTTTGTATCACAAAGGAACATCAAGCTCTTCATCCTTGAGGGTCATTAATTTCTTGAGGGTTCCTGGATGGTTTCCCTATGAGTCTCTATGGAGATGATTCTTTTTATAACTATCTCATGTCACTGGGGAAAGTTTCTCCAGCCAGCACATTCACCCAGCCACCAATGACTCCTGACGTTTACCCTGTGATGTGGCTTTGTTAACTTTGTCTGGCTACACAGAGGCATCCACATAAGGTCATTCTTTGCAGGAACAAACAATTCCACAGCCATATAATATTAAGGCATCAACACTTGGAAATCCATGCTTCAACAAAGTTGATTTACTACTCATTACCCTTCACGTTAATTTGGATGTTTTTCTCCCATTTTATTCTCTCTGCCTGTTTTCTTTGCCATTAGAATATATTAAAGCTCTGTCCACTGCACACAGAAGTTCACATTTTGGAAACCTTTCAACTGGTGAACACAGATGTGCACCTGAAACACAAACCTGGGGTGTTTTTACAAGGGTGTGAATCCTGCTTTAGCTACAGGGCTTGTGAGTTCAACCAGAAGAGTCTGTAACAGGAGGCAGCAGCAGTTTGATGGCTGAAACATTTCCTAATTCACATTTCCTCTGCTACCGACGCACTTGGTGACCCTCATCCTGTCACTTTAATTTCCACATGCACCCAATCCCTTTCCATTCATTTATTTCACCTATTCCAGAGTCTGGTCCTATAGTCAAACTGGCTGGATATTGGATCCAGATCCAAAAGCTCCTACCTGGGCTCATTTCCAGCAGTATATTTGTAAAAGGGCTTTGCTGAAGAAACCTTTCAAAGAGAGGCTGGAGGAACAAATGCCCCCACCCTGCTGTATTTTGGAGCAATCTGAAATGATCCCTCCTGTTATCTGGTCTGACTTCTATCCTGCAAGTCCCATGACTTGCATCATAACACTGCTGGTTGATGTGGACCACAGTGATTATTTTAATTTTTCAAAACCAAAAGAGACGGAAAAGAAACGCTCCAGGCAAAATTCTTACCCACAAAGTGCTCTAGCCCTAAAGGTGTGATGAAAGCATAATCCTGCACATAACCCTTAGTTCTGCTGCCTAAAATAATACTCCAGGATGCTGGCAGGGGAATACTATGCTTCCTGTGAGTGTTTCAGTTCACATTCTCCCAAAAATAACACAGCGACTGTTAACACCTGCACTTTTCAACGTTTCCTTGCTAACAACAAGGAGATTAATGGGTTCCATTCAAAAAGACCTTTTTGACCTCATTTATGATGTTGAGAAACTCAGGAAATTGCTTGCTAATCCAAACCTTGATAATCCCAGTTTTCTTAAAAAAAAAAAAAGCTACTTGAAGCATATGGCAGGAGAGCTGTTTTATCAAGGTGGGACAGGATCCACAGATCCACAGAGTGTCAACAGTGGTGGATCTCTGCATGAAATAAAGCTGAAGAACAGGCTGGGGATGCAGGAATAGAGGTTTCCCAACCTTCCCAGGGCTGCTGACCATGTGCACAGCTTCATTTGATCAAGATTCAGCTCCCATTTTGGAAAGCCTGAGAAAAAAAGGGAATCCAGGGGGAATTCCAGCAGGTCTTCAGGGTTTCCAGTGCTCTCTGGCATGATCAAACCAGGCTGATTATACAGATGGATCCCCGAGGGACCAGAGATGCCTGATCCAGCAGCTCCTGATGGCTCAGTGCCACAGCAGCTGGGGAACTGGCAGGAGAAGCAGGAGCTGCAGGTTGGCCACTGCTGGACTAGTTCAATCAGGCAGATGGCATCACTTCATGCGGGACCTCAGCCTGTGATTTCCAGAGGAAGTTTTCTTCCAGTTTTTCATGTACAGTTCCAGCCTTCTGCTTTCAATTTTTCAAAGAACTGGAGGAATTTTTTTTTCTTTTTTTTTATTGTAAACAGAAAATAGACCCAAACTACAAGAGGCTGTCAAAGAGGTCCAGTCCTGAGCAAACAGCCTTCTCCAACCTTCGCAAAGTAGAAATACAGCACCACCTTTACCTTTCTCTGCTTAAAGCAGCATTCATCCAGTTGCTCAAAAGACACCTTAATTTATAAGCTTTGCTAAACACACACACAAGCCAGGAGAAGTGTAGAGGTCACGATCTGTGCAACTCCTCCACAAAAAGGAGGGAAAAGAAAAACAAAACCCACTCCCCGGGTTCAGCACAGGATGGTCAGGAACACCAGGGTGGCAGCTGTTCACTTGTTACTTTCCAAAGGACACGCTGAGGATGCTCGTAGAGAAGGACCAGCTTCAAATAAGGGAGGTTTGTACAGAACAGAGTCACTTCTATCCTGTTTGATATTTTCTTGCAATCCTGTGGCTCACCAGTGAATCAAGATCAGCCACCAATTAACCTAGAGGTGTACAGTCAATTAGACACATGCCTTTCTAGGGAGGGAGATGGGTATTTCCCATTAGCTGGAGGTGGATATCAGAGTACTGAGCTGTAATATCCTCCTTTTCCCCAGCAAAAAGCAAGTTGTTTCTATAAGACAGAGAAAACTGGTTTCTTCTGAAAATCCTTAGTGGGGAAGGTTGTTGAAAAGGGACAAGGCAAAGAGCAGCAGGCAGATGCAATGGCTCAGACTTACTTGAGTAAAGCTGTTAGGGAATTACTATATCATTGCACCATCAGGGAAGAACAACACATCCAGAGGATGAACCCCAGCCCAAAGGGATCCTGAAACTTCAAGTTTCCAAACGTAGGCAACACGGTTCTTTTCTGCTTGCTCTGATGCCTTTACTTTCATTCCCATCACCTTAAAGGACCATTTCACATCCCTATCTCACCTCCAAACTCCATTCAGCCCAACTAGCAGTCTTAATAAAGCTTAAAAATTATTTTTTCCCACTCAGCATGAGGCTCAAAATCATCAGGTGTGCAAGCAGGAAATAACAATGTACCACCATTGTAGAAACTTTTACAAATTGTACTGATTGAGTTGTTTTGTAGATACCAAGCAGGTGGAGAGAGGGAAACCGATGTGGCCATTTTAATCCATTTGCTCAATAGGAAGTTTTCAGGCAGTTTCGAACAATTGGGGCTGAGAAAGTACAGCTGATGTTGTGCATGTACAGAGCCATTCGCAACTGAAATGTAGAGAGGTCAGACCACTGAGGGCCAAGAGCTGGAGCCCATTGTTTGGGAGGCTGAGTTCCCCATGGACCTGCAGGAAGCACAGGGCAAAGCTGAGGTTCCCCTTGCCAAAATTTCTGCAAATATTTTCCCAAGGCACACTCTATATGCTGCTTGCAAAGTAGAAAAAAGAATATTGCAAACATGCCAATAGGTACAGGGAAAAAATATTTTCCAACAATGAAATGTGTGTATGTTTTCCAAATGATGGTATTGTGCATAATATAGAGGTCTTGGTAGGGTCATCTTATGCTAGGTCTGATCCTGTCATTAGAGATGTTAATGTCTGTGCAAAGGTGGTCTCTACAGGCATAAGCATCCTCAAATCTATCTAATGGAAGATTTCAGCTAGGAAACTCTGCAATTCACACAGCTTCGGAAGAGTGAGAGGGATTTTATTTCACTTGGTTGTTCCATCCCCCCATATACCACTTTCTGGGTTGGACAGAAGAATGAAATGCAGAGAAATTTGGCCAAAAGTGTGTGTGGACTTTGCTGTGTTCATCTGATAGCTGTTTTCTCTCAAAAAAAAGTTGAAGAATAAGCCCTCTAAAGCTCATCCCCAAGTCACTGTCTTATGATGCCTTTTTTCCATGTTGTTCAGTCATTCCATGTTTCCAGGGTTAGCTTTATATGGGGTAAGTGAGCAGACTACAGAAACGCTTATTTATCAACAGGTATTTGAAAAGCTTTTATTGGGCTTTGGACTTAAGCTGCTGTAAGTAATTGTTTGACCTGCTGATTTGTCAGTGTTCTTATTTGACCATCCTCCAACCAAAAGGAAAAAAAAGCCTCAGTTCTCTTAAAACATGAGCTACATGACTCTGTCACAGCAAATAATACTGAATGTGGTTAGAAAGCTTGAAATAGTCTTTCAGGATAAGTCATCTTTATGTTCTTCAGGTTCCCACTGTAAGACCATCAGAAAATTCATGTGTACAACTCCCTCAGTTGTGATATCACCAAGTTCCTTCAATCCCAGTGGTTAACAGTTGCAATAGCATAAATTTCTCAGCTAAATGCTGAACTGGTGAATATGAAAAATATGGAAAAGAAAAAAGTCTAGAAAATAGTGCAGGAATTCTCAGCAGAAAAAGCAAAGTTATGACTTTTGTCCTAGAAGGATATCAGATAAAGAAATCTTATGTGCAGGCTCCCTGTTTATGAGAGGGAACAGGCTCCTATGAGGGAGCGGAAGGATAGGAAAGTGCTGTAAGAAAAATTAAAGGATAACATCATCAAACCTACACATGAGGTTTTCTTCAGTGTGATTGCCTGCTATACACACTTACTGCCTTCTATCTCGATACAGCGTTTTCCCAAAGCTGAGCACGTGTTTTCGTTCAGGCTCCAGAGCCAGCTGCAAAGTCACCAGCAAAGCATATCATGATCTCAGACCCTGCACAAGCCTGTGTTTCAGCATAACATAGAAGAATTTGTGCTTCACTGAACTGCAGTAAAGATCTTTCAAAATTGAAAAAAGATGGGGAGAAACCACCACATTTCAAAAGCTGGAAATACTTTGCCCTTCAAGAGCAATGAACAAAATATGAAAAGAGATGTAGAGGCCGGACCAATACATTACTTCAACTTTATGTAAGTTTTTGAAGTGTGGAACAATCCAACGTTGATTTGAGAGTCTCAGGTTTCCCTTTGTAAGAATAAGATGATTACATTTGAGGAAGTCTTCATATTTTGACGGTCCTAATCTTGCATTTACTCCAACTGATATTAATTGTGTAGCCTGAAGACTATTGCATGTACGGGAGTAATTTCTAAAGAGTACGAGGACAGTAAACCATCTTAAATTTGGTATCTAAAGCCTTTCTCCAATGGTGAGAAAAGTAGCATTTGAAAATCTCCCTCAGAAGTTGTATCCTGATAAATCACTGGGAAACACACTGAATTGAATGATGGATTCCTGACTTAACCCAGGATAGAAGGAGGATTAGGCTCAGGTAGCTCAAAATCCAAAAAGTCTTTCTGAGAGGGGTGGAAAAAAAGGCAAAACACTGATGGGTTTCAAATGCAAAATAGCCAGACTGCAGCAGTGGCTCCACCCTACCATGAGTAATTAAATACCTTTCAGTTATTCTAAGAAATGAGATAGTTGATTCAGAGATCACATTCCGCTCGCAATCCACACAGGATAGAGAAATTTTTCCTCTGCTCATCCAACCTCCTCTGTGGGGTTCTTGCTTCCTGCATTGCCTGGATGCCAAGCCAAACAGATATTCCAAGGAACAGGAGGGATTTAAAAAAACCTGCCCTGGTTTCAAGCAGAATAACCATAAAGCTGTTCCTAGACATGCACAGATCATTTTGTGCTAATCAGAGAGTAAACTCCTCTGCAAAATATTATTCATGGGACTGAACATCTGCCAAATGTAAAAACATTTTCTTAGCTTGTGGATAAACAGTTGCACAGTATCTGCTTAAGACAGAAAGGCCTCCACCACCTCCCAGCATTAATGTAATTTCACACTTTACCAAATAAAATGCCCAGAGGTTCCTAAGCTGCACGCAGTGAAATTGCAGCAAATTAAAACATGCCGCAATTCAGTTTTGGCTAAACTGCTCTGGTCTTTGTTTCAATTTCTTTGCCCGATTTGAACTGAATTTCTGAATTACGAACAGTGAATCTGGGATTTTTATTTTTTTTTGAGATATAGTTATAGAGGAGAGTGTTATTTAGAGAGCACAGAGCAGGGAAAGAGGCTGAGCAAGGTCAAAAGAAAAAAAATTGCCAAGTAGGAATAAAATAGGGAGACAGAGTAAACCCAAGAGACATCGGATTAATCCTGTCTGCACCCACATGCTGTCTCATGTTTGGATCTAAGACACAAGAGCCAGGGACTTCAGATCAGAAACGGAGCCTTTGAAGAAATGTGAATGTCCACCCTCAGTATCAGGAGTAATTCCATTTCTACCACCATGTAGATGAGTTTTTGATCCAGGGCTAGATGAATAAGGCCACATCGCCTTTTCAAAAAGCTAATCGATACCTTACCAGCCACAAAGAAAGGAGGTAAAAACTCTGCCTTGGACACAAAGGACTTCATTCAGCCAGAACCCCAACACAAGTCATTGGTTGATTCTCCAGTTTCAGCTCAACACTCGCCTCCCCATGAAGCTGAGCATGATTCCTCTTGCTGTACTGACCCCAGAAGAGGAGCTCAAAATCCTTCCCTAACTTTACTAAGACCCTGTGCAAGCCTAAAGCTGTGAGCCAGGTCTGAGCACCACCACATTTTAGGGCTGCTGGAATGAGACCTTTTAATCCTAGTCCATCCAAAAGAGAAGGAACATCTCCTTGAAGGTCTGCTGGACATGTTTCAGCCCATTTTTCATGCTGCTTTTGACATGTAGATCAGTTAGACACCTCAAGCCTTAGAACATTTAATTATAGCTCACGCCATAATTTACCTTGTCCACTAAGCCTTTGATTACATTAGGCAAGAATCAAGGTTTCATCTGTTATCCACTTATTCCTAGCATGGTCCTGAGGCTGAAAATAAAACTAAAATTGGCTAGGAAAAGATTATATTTTTCTTCAAGACAGCTGAAGGAAGCATGAAAACTGCTGTCCAGGATATCCGGAACTTGGCTGGTTCTTTTCTCTTCCCCAATTTTGCTCACCAAATGATTTTTGTTTATTTTAATAAAAGTCTGTTCCTCTTTGACAGGTGTCTTATAGGCAGAAAATGTGTCTTGGCTAGAGACACAGGAGGGAATTAGTTCTGGGTTTCTTCTAGGGAGTAGTGGGAGTTTTCAGCTAAGGGTCTGTGCACGGGCAGCAATATTCCTTTCTACGTTTAACATAATGTGGTGCATTCAGGAACAGAACTGCAGGAGTGATAAATATCAAGAATTGAAAGACTACAATAAAAATGGAAGTGAACTTGCTATGGCAGATTAAATAGGATATTTGGAACTGTGAATTAACCTGAAAACTAAAGTGAGGTTTGCAAAGGTTTGGCAACTTCAGAAAGCAGCTTTGCAAAATCAAAAGTCTCAACTAAAAACCCAAGAGAGACCAGGAGCAGTATAAGGCTATTGCCTCTACTTGTCCTTAAACCCAGCTTACATGCGCATGTAAGTCTACAATGAAACCCAAGCCCTAAAAAAACCCCACAGAGACAAGCCCAAGGGCCAGCAGAAGGGAAGGGTTGTGAGTAACATGCCATAGGAGCAGAAAAACAGGACCACAGCAGCAGGGGAAGAAATTATTGTAGTATTCAACTGTACCTACAGTATTTTGACACCAGGTTGCCATCATTGAAATAATTTCTGATTCTGCTGCCTGTTACTGCAATGTCATCCAAGCCACTTTATCATTATACAGAAACTCAACGCTTAATCCTCCTTTTAAAGGAAAAAAACTTAACAGGAGTTAATGTTTCCTAAATGGTAAAAGCCAATGAGCCAGAATTGTTTCTTTTTTCCATAGAGAAAACTCAGGGAAGAAACAGCAGGGGAATGAATCAGCAAGGGCTGGGAAAGGATATCAGATTAATAATACGAGTAAGGGGAGGACAGAGAGTAGCTGTACACATCCTCCGCATAAGCGTAGCCCACAAAACTCAATATAACAGAGCACCGAGAGTCATGCTTAACTTTAAACATGTGGCCCACTCAGTCAGTTGCTTAATCACGCTAATGAATACAAACTGTCTATTAAATACAAGTACCCCAGAAGCAACACTGCCAGCTGAACAGACCCCTTTGTGCTCGGAAGTAGGGGTCAATCAGCATTTCCAAGAAGTTTTGTAACAGACAATTCAAACCTTGAGTAGAGATACCAGGACTCTCTATGAAAATGTTTGTACCTTTTTTGTCATCTTCACTGTCAAGCTGCCTGCTTGGAAGCCTTGTTTTGAAAGCAAATGTGGAAGAAGAACTCTGTTAAGCAGATTTTGCAAATAATAACAGGTTTTATTGATTTGAGGAACAAAACAAATTTGAATTTCAACTGGCAACACTTTTCGTAGGTGCCTGGTGCTGCAGAACTAAGACTTTTCATGAGCCTTTCTAATTGGGGTGGTGACTAATAGGCGATGTGCTCTATTTTTCCTAGCAAAGTTTCCTTTACCACTACAAACCGCACAGAACATAAAACTCAGAGGAGCTGTGACCAATTTATGTGAAGATCTACTCCCTGGGACCCACCAGGCTACATCACGGTCACCTTTGGAGCCTGAGATATCAGAAGGAAATTCTTTAATATGGAAGGGAATTTTTAGGGATAGATGAAATGAGTGAACCAGAGCTCAGCCAGCCATTTAAAGTGTCTTTAGCATATTTTAGCAAGAGCTTTCATGCTATCCAATGTGCATCAAGTCATCTTCTTGGCCTGGCAAGCATCCAGGCAGCGGTTCCCCCCCTTCCCTCCACGAGTCGAGAAAAGAGAAGGAGTTAGAGAGTGACATGGCAAATCTCCAGTCCTCTCTAAATATATTTTACTAATATGGCAATTAATATCATGAACCAGTGCCTACTTCATAAAAGCAAATTCAATATGTCGGTAAGAATGTAGAGTGCAAGTGATTTAGAAACTACTATTTCTTGGACAAGGGCATACTTAAAAAGCATGATCTCGTAAATCTGTGGTTTCTCCGCATTTTTAGGCTGTGTATATGAGCACTCCCACACCAGATAGCAGGACGTGTAACATTCTTAACTCCATGAACCCCAGTCACATGACAGTAATTACTGAAGACCTTGAAACAAAAAGACTAATAAATTCAACATTAAGAGCACAGCTCCTGTTCAGTTACTCATAGTACAGGGCTGAATTTGGCCAGAGCCCCTGTCTGGAATGGTCTTATCCTTTAAAACATCTTGATTTTTCAAGATGATGATCATTTGTATACTTCAGTCTACATGTTGAGCAAAAGACAGTCCACCCAAGTGTCTTTAAAGAGTCCAAAGCATCTAACCCATCTGGTGCTGGCTCTTAATTCCCTTGGCATCCTCAGAAACTCAGCAGCAACAGCTTTGGGAGGGAGGAATTACAATGAAGTCCAGCTCAGTGATGTTTTGCAAGGTAAATATAGAGGTTCTTTAAAGCACAGAGTATCTTGGACAGACTTAAGAAATATGGGATCATTTATGTCCTAGGGAAGATGAACCACACGTATTCTGGTGATGGGAAAACTACTTGAAATAAGGAAGCAGGCAAATTGGTGATAAAGAGGTAACAAACACACAAAAGGAGAGAGAACAGTAGAAACAGGAGTATTCACCACCAGGAGCAGCAGATGAGAAGCACCCACAGTTCAGCATCATCCCAAATCAAACTCCTACAGATGAATGAAAACTCTTGTACAAAAACTTTCACAGCCTCTTCTTTCCAGAGCCATCAACAGAAATTACTACAAAGTAAGGCAAAATATATTCTTCCCTTTGCTGTGGGTCTCTCCTCTAATCCCTGGTGTGGTCTGTTCATGCCTGGTGCTGTGACTCATTAGCAGAATAGAGCACAGCTTGCCCTGATGTTCCACTCTTCTGCCAGCTCTTTGAAGGAGATAATAGGTCCCACCGCTTAGCCAGGGCAAATTGGCACCTCTCCATTCTCTGAGAGATTTACATATGTGTTTTTAAAAATGAAACAGTCATTAAAATGCTGCTTCACTCTGATAATTGCAATTATCCCATTCTTTCAGTGGCCCATTGTAAACAGAGAGTTCAGTGTCTTGTCTTTCACTCTAGCAATGGAGTCATCTCTGTCCCAGGACTTCCTCTTTGGCAACAGGCGATTCCATCTGAATCACCACCCAGCTCTTGCTTCATCCCATGGACTCTGATGGTCTGATAACATTTATTCAGGACTACAAGCAATTAAAACCAAGATGACACATTAAAACAATCTCAATTGAGAATCCATCTTTAAATGATTATTTAGAGCTGATTGGGAAATGGAATTTCTGCTCCTCAGGAAATTCAAATGTTTCAAAATTCCCTTTCATCACAGACTGGAATGCAACCTGAATTTGGCTTAAATCCCACCTTAGCTGGGCTTTCGGCACCTGGGACTTGGAAACTGCTTAATGTCAGCCATCACTTCATCCTAGAGCAAAGTACAGATGTTTCCACATGAGGCAACAGCATAGCCTCCATTAAAATCCACTCAGCACTGTCCCATCAATTAGATTCAGGATAGGCAGAATCCTAACTTTCTACTCAAAGCCTCCCCATGGGCACAGCTGTGCCCAAATCACACCTGACATACGAGGACAGCACAGGGCAAACCCAAAGAGACAGGGCAGAAAACAAGAGCTTTTGCTCAGTCAGCACTTGTCCATAAAAGAGGGAATTGTGAGTCTGAGACCTTTCTGAACTGGGCTGAGATGAAATCTGTGTCTCCTCTTTTTCACAGGAAGAGTTCACCCACCAGTTTAGAGGTAACATCACAAAGGGCTTTTCCCCCCCATCCTCTCTTATTGTGTATGAAGGGAAAGAGAAGAGTCAGTGCCTGCAAGGAGGAGTCGTTTCACACATCAGGTAGACAGAGATTCCCCAGCAGAGGAGCACTGTGGTCTCAGTTCTCACTCCTTCCACATTGCACACAAGATGAATCAGCAGACCTCAAATGCCCTTCTGTAGTGATGAATTCTTCTGATAAAACAGAATACAAAGTTATGGAGAAAACCAGTGTGATGACATCAGGATGAAGTACGATCCTGTTGCCATGAAGTTCCATTTCCCATCAGATCGGAAAAGACTTTTCTTGGTAGTTGTGCTCTTCTAAAGATTTTAAACTGACATTTATGGCCAAAATTGTGCTCCATCATGGTCTTTGACCTAGTCCATTGTCACTTTTGATCACTATCCACCCCTTTCTGTGTCTCCAGCAAAGCAGAGGCATCATTACAGCTGATGTAATTTTTGACCAAAAATCCCTGGTATTTAACAACATTAAATACATATGTGTATGTAACTGCTGCTCTCCAAGCAAGGTTCTGCAATACAGCTTTGGAATATTTCTGAAGAATGAGATTCTGAGGAAGACAACAGTAGTGCTGGGTCAAGATTGTTCAGCAAGGCCAAGCTGGTGGTCTCAAGGATGAAGGAGCATGGTTGATTGAGGACCAGCTGCTTCTCCATCTGAGAGGGAGGTAAATGTCTCCCACCCTGTGTGCCCAAAAATAAGACCTACTCCAAAAATAGACTCTAGCATGATTTTCAGGATGAGGATGCTCAAAATAAGCCCTACTCCAAACATAAGCCCTAGTTACAGTTCATTTTAAAAAGTCAATTTAAACAGTGTCCAGACAGATATACATGTGAAAAAGTACTAAGTTTTGGAGCAAAAATTAATAAGACCTCATCATATTTTCAGGGAAAGTTGGTAGTTCCCAAGTCCATATGAGTAGGTATCTTGCTGGTCTCCAGCCATGGACCAGAACAAGAGTTGGCCACTCAATTTCTCCACTCTTCCTCCTGGAATTGGTAGGGATGCAGCACAGGCAGAGGGGCTGGAAGGAGCCTGTAGCAAATAATAGTCCTGTCCCCAGCATGGCTGATGGAAGGTCTGAAATCCCTCACCATGCTGCACAACTCATCTGCAACAGCTTTTGGGCATGCCTTAATTTTTTTGTCCAAGCCACGACTGAAATAAGGGCTATTAAAATTACCATTCTATATGGTGCTGTAAAGGGGTCTTCCTTCACAACTGCTTGAGTGATAGGTCATTACTCAATTGCCTGTACAGAAAAATCTATTTTCAGGAAGTTCCTTGCAAATCAAATGCCTTTCTGGTTTATTGAAATTGCATTGGCTTGAGTACCCTTGTCATCACCAAGTATTTGGCTCCTACAGCAAAACAGGCCCAAGGACGTTTGCCATAGCTGAGCAGGTGGGGAAAGAGGTAGAAATGGCCTTTTATAGGATGAAAACACATTTCTGAATATGAAGCGCTTGTGAGGAAGAAAAATCAGAATATGGGCTCTGATTCAGCAAAGCAATTAAGTATGTGCTTTAAGTCAAAGCCTTGCTTAATTCCTTTGACTCCAATGGGATTTAAGAAAAGACTTCAGACTTAGCTGAATTCAGGTCTAAAAATTCCTCTGACATTTTTTCCTTCTGGATTTAAGTGAAAGAAAGTGGTTATAGCACATGCCTTGGGAAGCAGAGGGGTGATGAACCATGATGCACATTCAGTCTAATGTAAAGCTTAAAAAAAATAATCACTTGGCAGTGACTAAGTAATAAATTAAATTGCTCAACTAGTTGTGCTTTGCAACCAAAGCCATTGTCTTCAGAGGGCTCGAGCATTATAACTTCCTGACTGGTCTCAACTTCACTGCGTCCGATCAGAAGAAACTTTACACTTGATAAGTCCTCTAATATGCCAAGGAGAATTCCTCCCTCCCCTCCCGGTTTCATCCTACCTCTTTAATGAGCATCACCATTAGCTTTAAAGTATAAAGGGAGTTCAACTTGGTAAGCCTTTGTGTTCTTTGCATGTTAGGATAGCTAAGGAGCAGTTCAAAAAGCAATCTGCCCAGAAACCACAGTTTATGAGTCCCAGAAGTTTCATTTTGCTCAGGTCAGACTGAAAGCTTGGCTGAAGATACAGTAGAAATTTTTCTCTGTCAGGCAACAGAAAGCAGTACAAAGAACCCAGCTGTTAGGTCTCATAGCCCAGGCCTCTAATTAAAACAGTGGAAAATTAGATAACTTCACAAATTCATCACTGCCACCACTGGCTGTCAAAAAAAAAAAAAGCTCAGGGGTTACCACCCACCTTTTGTTTATGTTGCTAACCAGTGTCTCCATCTCATGTGTGTGTGCGTGCACAAAAGAGAATTTTTCTCCCTTCCTCCCCCCTCTTTCAGCTGCTTTTTGCACCTCATTCAAGAAAACTTCTGATGAGGCTGGAAAGCAGGCTGTAAACCAGGTTTGCAGACATGCCTCTCTGGACAGATTTTCAAAAGGGTTTTGTTCCTACAAGGGAAAAAGAAAGACTCAATTTTATCGAGAAGGGAGAGGCATTATTTTTCCCAGTGATATGAGATATGGCTGGTGTGGTGCTTCTGAATGTCTGGCCCAAGGTCAACAAAAATCACTCATAGCTTGTGAACAACTTCATATTAAAAAATAATAACACCTAAGCAAACAATGTCTTTGTCTCCTAAAATAAAGGAGGAAAGACCTTGCAGCACAAAAACTTCAATGACAGCCAAAAGGGAAAGATTCCATTATTTGAAAAGTTAAATTCATTTTTTAATTACAGCAGATGAGTTCAATTGCTCTCAGGATTGAGAGTGATAAAGTGTCACTTCTATTAAGCCTTGCTTTCGGAGAAAATCCACTTTCAAAGAACAAAGGACACTCAGAACTTAACAGCCACATGAAGTATGAACCAGCTTCTTCTGCAGAAGCTCTGGCACAGGGGACCACAAGGGCACCACACAGGGCAAGAACCTGACTGGAAATACAAACATTTTGTAAATACTTGAGTGGAAAACAAGTTTAGGACTGGGTCTGGGAATTGATCTCAGCTTAGGGACTGCAGGGCAGAAAAGGAGCAGGGCAGATGCTCCCATCCACAGTGGGAAACCTAAGTGAGACAGCTGGCTCCACAATATAGGTGGGTTTTTTTTGTTACAATACTGCCACAACACCTGAATATCTGAATTTGTGACCAGAGCCCAAGCAGCCAAGGCTGGTGAGGGTAGCAGGTTGTGATTTCTCCTGTCCCACATGTCCATGCAGAGGGGACCTGGGATGGGTACCAGCAGCCAGTGTCTCTTCTCTCATACAGTCCACAAACTTGGTAGGGTGGAAAATGAGTGTTGCTTTGCCAGGACTGTCAGAACATGGGTAAGAATACAGCTGATGAGAACAACCTCCAGGATGAAGAGAAAGACGAGGCATACAGCTACTTTAAAACAGAGGATATCACTGTTACATTAATCCATGAATTAATTTCCATTCACACACCAAGATTAACTACAAACCCTTAATTTGCCTCACTAGTGAAATAAAACACATTTGCTTAAAATCATTGTGAAGGCTTCATGTAAATCACACATGGTTGCTTCAAGTCAACATATTTTATCTGATAACCAAGACAAGCTGAGAGCTTTGAGTTGGCTCCTGGCAGCTCAGAAGTGGCTACATCAAAGGGTTGTGTGACCGTACACAACAGTTGCTCCTTGGGTGGCCCAAGCACATACCCACCTCCCCAAAAGATGGAGCTAAGGGTGAAGCACATGCCTACACAAAACTTCCTGAAGTCACTGCTTCTGCATTCAAGGCTATATGGCTTATGTCAAGCCAAATTGCCCACAGCCTGTGGGGTTTTGCAGTGATTTGTGTCTTTGGCTTTCTATAATTGGCAAGATTTTCCTAAAAAACAAGAAAAAAAAAAAGGCACCACCAACAACGCCTTCCCCATTCTCACCAACAAAAGGTAAAGGCATTGAGAAGGACGGCATTCTCTTGTCACATGTTACCTTCTAAATCTTGAGTCTTCCTTTGTACTCTGACAGTAATTTCACATATAGACATGGCTGCCAAGCGAGGTTTGTTTGATGTTCTTTCCTGCCTTTGTAATGGAGTTTCCTTTTATGCAGGAGGAGGCGGAGGGAGAGGGGATGACAGGAGCTTATAAATATGGAAAAGACACTTTTTGGCATAAAATTCACATCACATTTAAAATATCCCTATGACTTTTCTTCCCCCTGCCCCCACTAAACCAGCCACCTTTGGGATTGTCCACTTGGAAAATATCTTAAAAAAAGAAGCACAGAAGGGAAAATCATCATTGCCGGAAAATATTAAAAAAAACATTTGGAAGCCAAGGCTGTTTCACCCAAAAAAAAATAGCCCTTAACCAAATTCACTACAAATTCTGGACTTACGGCAGTATTACTTCCTCTCCTCTGAAAGGCCAGACTGCCACTGGTGCACCTATAGCAGATGAAGTCAAGGAAGAAATAAATGAGTTTTTCTCTCTCTGAAGTGACCTGATCTTGGCTAACTTATGCAGTCCATAGGAGAAAGGCCAGAATGCTTATGCTGGGCTGTAATAATAAGGTTTGGGCAACTCCTGCATTATCCATTGATAACACAGCCTGCTAGGACAGCAGGCAGTGAATTACCCATTAGAGCTGCGTTCTTGCACCTTATAATAAGTGATTGCAAAGATCTAAGTGGAATCCCCAAGGTTACACAAGAAAGTCATGAGACAAGGAAGCAGTCATCATCCAAAACCCATCCACCTGGTCCTCTAAGTCTCCATGCTGATGTTCCCATACACAGTGCCAGAGGACCAGAGTTGAGATGCCTTCATAAGCGTAATCAATCTGAAACAACACATGACCAAAAAGGACACATCATACTTGCTCTAAGGTAATGCAGGACCTAATTGTGTTATTCCAGGAGAAAATTTGAATGGAATACGAGATGGACTAGCATACACCAGCCAGGCCCATAGAGCTGCTGTCCACCAGTGGCTGGTGGACTCAACATTTAGTTTGACTCAGCTGCCTGTCTTCATTTCCTGAAGCCTGCTCAGGGCTAGAGCTTCTCAAGAAGGATCTACGTGTCTCCCTGCTTTTTAGAAAATAACATATGTGCATTTAATTTATCTCCATGACTGTTTTCTTTAGATTGCTCTTGACACTACACACTTTGCCTGACACATGAAACCCCCTCCTTTGATAAATTTATATGCCTTATAAACAAAAGCTAAAAAATGTAGCCAATGGCCCCATAGCCCTGCCGATTTGAGCATACGGGAGAACAAGAAGATGTCAATGGATTTCTTTTTTTTGTAGGAGCAATAGAATTTGAAGCAGAAAGATCCATTAATCCAGCTAATGAGGGATTGTTCCCTATAGTAAATTCCCCTCAGCACTAAATGACTCAAATGATAGCCCTTCCAATACTTCCCTGGGGAAACTGATCCACAACCTAATAGATCACACTGTCAGGAGTATTCAGCTGTATTTCAAAGACTACAAAATACGGTTGAGTGTTTGATTTCCAAACCCTTTAAACAGGTTTTTGACTCTTGTATTTGCAATACCACAAGCATGATTTCAGCTGCTGGATCACACCATGCAAGTGTTGCACACCTCTGTCCTGCACACACATGTGGGATTGGGCTCACACAACTTGCTGTGCAGGGAAAGCTGCCACAGAAAGGATATCTGCTGAGTGTTGGATGCCAGATGGACAACTGAAGCTTGAAGTGTCCTGCAGGCTTGGAAGACTTGGGCTGATGTTAATCCATGGAGAATTATTCAGGGGAAAAGAATTAAAAAAAAAAATCAGGGCATTTGATACCACCAGGTTGCCAAGAGGTGTCCATAGCACTACTAGAGAAATTTTGTTTGCATTCTGTATTGAACTATGGCCTAGGACATGGCAGATAAGCTCCTGGTTTCCTGCAGGTGACCTTGTCTTATCCTGAGTTCAGGCAATATGAAAATCCCATATAACTGTGCAGCAGGTGGGATCATAGCTGATGCTTCTCCAGTCCCCATCACCATTTTGGTCTGATGGCATCATTGTAAAAGCAAGACAGCTGAAGGCACTGGACCCATTTCTCCTGACAGCAGGAGAGATATTTTGCATACAGCTAGGGCTGAAGGTGTCCCACTGGAAGGGCCAGCAGAACTAGTCCTGAAATAGGATCTTGAAGGTATTGATGTAGTAGGTTGGATCAACGGTAACACACACTTGAAAAACTGGTGTTGAATTTGAAAAACAAAGATAGACAAGAGCCTTCCTGCAACTAGAAAGCACATACAGTTCTTCTGACAGCACAGGTTTAATGCTTCATCCACAGATACACTCAGGGATGATACATTGCTGGGAACAATTCACAGTATCTCATAGGATTATTTAAAGGAAGCAGAATGAAACCCTTACTGAAGTGCCTTCCTAAAACAGGTTCATTATCCAGACAGCAACAACACATCAGTATGTACATACGCACACCACACACAGCTCAGAAACTCATGGCTTCCTTCCTTCTTTTTAAGTTGACCTCAATTTACCTCCTTCAGCCATAGCTTTCTCCAGAAGTTTCACATATGATGTCTCAGTTTTCTTTGAAACAGATTTTGGCAAAGCTTTGAGATACTTGGAAATGGGCAGAAGGTAAATCATGTCTCACCCACAACAAGCCCCTTTTGTCATCATCTGCATTAACGTCATACTTGTAGTTATCTGCCAGAATCCTGTTGTGTGAGATGCTGTAGAAAAATATAGAAATGGACCTGCTTTACTCTTAAGTTTATAACCAACTTGGGCTAGGATTTAAATGTACTGATTTTATACCTAAAAATAAAACAGAATAGAATGTACTCTTGTCCTATTACCATCCCTACCACCAAGAGGAGAAATAAGTTCAACCACTTTTAAAGGATGAAAAGTGATAACAGGTCCAGTGAGTGAAATAAAAGCCATATAAACTGATCTGAGACTTCGAATGCGTGCAAAATGCACTCACTTTCTTGGCAGAACTGATTTTTATGCAACTTAGGCAGGGAAGTTACACAAAGCATCCCCTCCCCACGCATTTTACTGGCAAGTAACAATGTCACTGAAATCTCTGTGCAATTGAATTAGAAGTGGACAGTTGAGAAATGTTTATGGGAGAAACTGGTCTGAAATAAAATCTCAAAAGGTGCTTGTTTCCCTTCCCTCTCCTGAAAAACTTTGTGGTGGTTCGAAATTCCTGTGACTGGTTTGGCTGAAGTTTTTACAGACCATCCAGGTTTTTATAAGGGATCACACTTTCATTGTCAAAGTCAATGGAAACACAATGAGGATTTAGGCGCTACAAATGTTTGACACATTTCAAATCTATGTAAAGCGAAAAATTTAAGTATT
The DNA here is from genome assembly GCF_963082525.1 of Nesoenas mayeri. Classification (NCBI taxonomy): domain Eukaryota; kingdom Metazoa; phylum Chordata; class Aves; order Columbiformes; family Columbidae; genus Nesoenas; species Nesoenas mayeri. The sequence continues at coordinate 9,887,623 of NC_137547.1, read as the reverse complement.
GTGGCTTAAGCTGTTTCTCTGGCTACATACAAGCACTGACTGTCCAAGAAAAATACTGGGCATGACTTCTGGGAATTAAGTCTGTTCTTTGATATTGCACACACAAGGTTTTTTTCCTTCTTGTTTAGGTTACATTATACTATGTAGATATGAAAATGAGAAGCTTTGATCGATTCCACTTTGGGCAAAATGCATTGAAGAGGCTCTGGGAAGGAAAGACAACAGAAGGGATTACTGTAGATGTTGGCTTCAGATAGTGTTACATTCCTTCCATCACATTAAGCTGCTTTATACCATGCCACAACTTGACAAGATATGATAACATAATACAATAGTACATGATACCATATAGCAGTGGCCAAAGAAGAGGAAGAAAAAGAGGGAGGAAAGGCAGGTTTTGTTTGGGGAAGGATTATCTGTTTCCGATGAGGGCATTCCCTCCAGCAGTTGGGTTGGTATTTGGTTCGGGAAGGGTCTGCTAAAGGAAAAACCAGCTTTTGAGTATCCTCTAGACTTCTAAACACTGCAGATTGAAAAGTATTACAAATGACTTGTTACCGTCTGCTAACGAAAACCTTGTAATCAAGAGAATTAAACTCAAGTGCAGGCTGAAATTTTAATCTTTCCATACATCCAATCCAAACACTGTTCTGTTTTCTTAAGGGATTAGTAATTATTATGACAAATAACATTGCTTCATCCTGAGTTACTTTGCAATTTCTTATGAGCTGCTTCCTCAGACCCCACACTGCACAAAATTGGTGGAGTAACCACCACCGATAACAAGAGTTTGGAGAATCACAGGTTGGTCAGGCTGATGCCTACATGAGAAGGAAAAAAAATTACTTATAGATTGACTGAAACAGGACTGGCTTAATCTCATTTTGTCTCTAAATTGCTGTTCTGCTCTGATTTAACCCATTAAATGTTATATCCTTTTCCAGATAAAAGTTATCCAAATCGGAAGTTTCGCAATTTGGCAAATATTCTTTAAATTTTCTTCAATAGCTTTGTTATTATAGTCAAACTACCTGCCAAATTTACCAAATTTAGGTCCATATAGCAAGTATTTAGTCTCCTATTAAAACAAAACAACTTTCAGTAAACATTCCCAAATACATTTGTTTTATAATGCCTTTCTGCAGCTTACCCTGTTGCAAAAGGCAGGGTTATCAGACTGATGGCTACACACTGCAGATTGAGAAAGAGTTCCTTTTGAAAGGTATATTCTAAAAAAGAAATAATAATCTTTTGGAAAGGTCAGGAAGGCAATGCATTGGAACAGAAACCACCCATAGCAAGTGTGCTCACTAATATGCGAGAGCTCATTTAAGTGCTTTGCTGTATCAAGGCCTAAATCCCTGGTTTTATTCACCTTCATAACACTGACAGAAGGAAGACAGGAGGATTATAATATTAAAAATATATTTTAAAATATTTTCCAGCATCAGTCCAATTGATTCTTAATAGATTTTAATCCCAACTTAAGTGGTTGTCACCAAGCCATGTATGGAGATGGGGATTACAGCACTGCAACACTGAGCTCTGGGTGGGATTTCAGGTTTTCATTGTGGTTGCAGGTGTTAATACACGTTCTGAGACAGAGGTCCAGCAGGGTTGAAGTTACAGCTATTACTGTTCATGGGAAAAAAATACCTACACTCCTGCTCTGTCATTTTTAGAGTAAATCTTGAAGTGCAGCCTAACCTGAAGCAGGAATACTGGTAGCTCAGATCTTGGTTTTAAGCCCCATTGGGTGCATACACCCACTACTGAATGTGAACGGTGGGATCCCTAATATCCTTTACTTTTTCTTAGATGTCAGTGTTCTAAATTCAAACTCGAGCCCAGTGCTTACTATTCTAAGAAGTTTTTCCCATTGAGAGGCTATAATTTATATAAATTAGCATCTCATATACACTATAGGCACAGCAAACACCAGCATCTGCCTCATAAGGGTGGGGATGAGTGGAAGAAAAAAAAAAAAGGCGATCAGTTGAATTCTTGGTATCAAGCCTGAGTGCTCTCACAGAAAGAGATTTGTTCATCTCAAAAATTGAATTCACACCATTTCCCCAATCCGAGAAGACAGATGACATCAGAGCCTTGGCAGGAGGTGCTTTAGAGAAGACTCTAATCCATGTACTGACAGGAATATTCACTGGAGCTGTTGCTCACGCTCTGTGTCCAAGGTTTGATCACGGCTTGAATATGGACCTCGTCCTGCCTGACAGCAAAAATGCTTTGTGGCAACTGACAAATGAGGTGGTACCCTATAGATTTAAGTGTGATTGTGATATACAACATCAGCCTAAGAGCCTAAAGAAAAGAGGGGATAAGGGTCAACACTAAAAGTCTAGTTGGGCTCAAAACAGCAGCATGTGCTACATGCTTTCAAGATTGCTGTATCTTCATCTCTGCCTATGGGGAAAAATAAATGGACATGTTGGATCAAATCTGTGTTGCCTGTTGTATTTTATCACTGCTACAGGCCTACAATTCACAACTGAATAGATAAGGGTGATATAAAGTACTTATCTAGAAGAAAAGCCACTGGATTCTTTAACACATTGAGCACAAAGGTTTCACGTCCAACAGCTCAAGGTTAGATCTAATGGGCTTTATCCTCCTTTATTCAGAGCCCTTTGCAGCTGCCAGTGTTTAGCAAGCAGGAATATTCTCCAGCTCAGAAGCAGCTGAGAAACCAAAAGTAGCTATTGCTCACTTGGAACATGCTAGATAAGTCTGTTGGTCAGGATTCATGGGAGCTTTGAAAAAAAAAAAAAAAAACAAAAACCCACAAACTTAGAACTTGTCTCAGATCTCAGGTGTGAAGCTTGTGTTCCATTCAGTAGTAATAGAATGAGATGCATTTAGTTTGTGAAAGGTCTAGTTTGGTCAATCAGCTCACTGCCTGAGCCCCCATGCCCCGCAGCTGCTCTGGATATCCCACACTTGTGAGCTGGAGATTTTCTGATGCAGCCAGAGTGATGAACACAAGGTAAAGTGCTGCTGTGCTACCGATACTTCATCCACCTTGCGCTCTTCCTCAAAAACACTGTCCCTCTTTCTGCACACCTTGTGTATTTGGCATCCAATGAGGAGAACAAAAAGGAAGTAACCAAAGAATCCCCACAAATAAAAATTTCACTCAAGCAGAGGGGTAGGCAAGTGATTGGTCTGATTTCTTAGAGTCCAATACAGAGACACAGTCCTGGAATGTGCCAGCACTTAAACCTTTCCTCAGTGCTCCCTGAAGCTGAGTCTTGGACTTGGATTGCTCTGGAAGTGCACTACATGTGCACATGCTTCAAAAAAAAATGCTGAGATTAGGAAAACATTATTTCACTACAGGAATAACACATTTCAGCTGCCTTTGCTGCTGCTCAATGGGAAAAACTCTTTTCCAGCAGAGAAAGGACTTCACATGGAAATAAAGTGACACACATTAGAAAAAACTCCAGGATTTGGGTGGTTTGAGACCTGGAGATGCATGATAACATTTTTCAAACCAAGTGTTAACCAGAGTGTACTGTTCCTTCTGGGGTTCAGTTACTGCAAGAGGGGCAACCTGAAACCACAGCTCCTTCTAAGGAGACATATAACCATCTCATGCCTGATGAGAAACGGTTGAAAGCTCCATCTGGCATTGCCATGAGACAAGGGTGTGTTGTGCTCCCTATCAGGTATGGCTGGTGCCATCCCCATGGCCTGACATACCCAAAGTCCTTCCCCAGAAGCATGCTGGTCCTAGGGACAAGAGTGATGACCAGAAGTCTGCATGAACAGCTCTACTGGTAGCAGCCTGCAGGTTGCTACCAGCCTCTCCAGACTGTCTTCAGACCAAAGCCAAGATGAACTCAGAATATATGTGGTCAATAATTTACACAGCTGTGCTGGTTTTGGCTGAGATAGAATTAATTTTTTTCATAGTAGTTAGTATGGGGCTGTGTTTTGGATTAGGGCTGGAAACCGTTCATAATACAGAGATATTTTTGTTATTGCTGGGCAATGTTTGCACAGAGTTGAGGTCTTTTGTGCTCCTCACACCACCAGCAAACAGGCTGAAGATGCACAAGGAGTTGTAAGGGGACATAACTGGGACAGCTGATCCCAACTGACCAAAGGGATATTCCACACCATACGTCATCATGCGCAGTATATAAGCTGAGGGAACCAGGAAGAAGCAGGGGGCATTCAGAGTTGTGGCATTTTGTTTTCCCAAGTCACAATTACATGTGACAGAGCCTGGCTTTCCTGAAGATGGCTGAACACCTGCCTGCTGATAGAAAGTGGTAAATGAATTCCTTGTTCTGCTTGCTTTGAGTGCACAGCTTTTGCTTTACTTAAACTGTATTTATCTCAATTCAGGAGTTTTCTCACTTTTACCCTTCCGATTCTCTCCCCCATCCCACTGGGAGGACTCAGTGAGTGGCTGTGTGGTGCTTAGTTGCTGGCTGGGGTTAAACCATGACAGCAGCACATATGCTTCTCTAACAAGACAAGAACTGTGCAAGACTCATTTGTCTCTGCCAGAAACCGCTGCCCATCCTTTGTACAGGCTGGCCAGGTTAAGTCACCCAACAGAAGCAGGTTTGTAGGTCATTGGCAGAGCCACAAGAGCCCTGGAGGCTCTGCTTACATTAACAGCCATCCAACTGGACAAGACCAGAAACAGATTCAAGTTAAGGAGTGTTTCTGAAGGCAGTATTTTTGATAGTTTGTTTTTCTGGTTTGTTGGCCTCTTCTCAAAAAGGATAGTGTTTCTCGAAGGGAAGTTTCTTTTTGCAAAGTGACTGACCCGCTGGCATCAGTACAAAGTTTTGGGAGATGAACTCATACTTCTGAGTATGATTCCTTTGCACTGCTGAGAGCTGCTAATGAAGAGGAGCAGGGAGCAGCTAGAAAGGAAGCTGGAGCCAGCAGCTTGGGAAATAGAAAGCAGGGGGTAACACAGGCCACGGGGTCCTGATCTGCTACAAGCATCTTTAAACCAGAGGGGCCAGTTCCTCCCTCCTCCCCAGAGAGAGGGCTTAAGAGTCCTCAGCAGCGTTTGAGCCTCAAAAATCCCTCCTCCCTCTTGCTCAACTGCAGCCTGAATCTAAAAGAGCCTAATCTTCCCCAAGTTGCTTTGAAGTTACCCAGGGATTTAGATTTCTGCCTCTTTTAAGGCAAGGCAGAGTGCTGTGGGTGAGCTGGGCAGCAACAGAACTGTTCCTCCATTCCCTTAACACAGAGCAGGCACCGCAGCATGACAGCGTTAGCAGGGGGTCAGCTCTTCCCCTCCTCCTCTCTCCATAAAACATCTCCTCCTCCTGGCTGGTTTTGTACAAGGAAAGGGATGTAACCCCCAGTGCCCAACCCTCCTGACCAGCTGCCATAGCATCACTGCCTTCTGCTGGCTCCTTCCTCCAACCTCATGACTCTCCATGTGCTACAAAGACAAGGAGACGTGTCTACAAACTCACCTGCAAACAAGAGTCCCCCAAAGTTCGCCTGTAGTTGTTTCCCATCTGCCCAAGATGACTTTATTCATTAGGATGTCCAAGGGGAAGCACACCAAGCCTTGCAGTGTGCTGATGCATGGCAAAGGGAGTCACAGATCCAGGTGACTGATCATCAAGAGATTATTAGAAACCTCATACCATTGCAGTGATTTACACCTTTTGAGTCTGCTTGGCTTTGCAAACAGGACCTTCCACCCCAAGAATCTGCACACTTTGCAAGAGGGAATCTGATATGTTATGCTACAAGATATTTTAAGATAGATTGCTACTCTTATTTCCTTTCTTTTCAAGGAAGGAGAACAGAGCCAACGTCATGCTGTGAGTCACTGGAAGAATAAAATTGAATCCTTGGGCCAAAGTTTGAAAACAGGACAGCAAGGGCTTGCTTTCTCCTATTTTTCATGTATTCTTGAAGTTTCTCACCCTTAACCAATGGTCCATGGCGTTACAGAAAAAGTGTCTTTGAAACACCATAAAGGCACTGGTGTTTTCATTTTTCAAAACACTGAAAATTTACTCCCTCATCCCAAATTTCTTATCACTGCTGAAAAAATCTTGCTGCGCCTGAGGACTCTTGGTCCCTGTTCCCCTCTGACCTTCGGTCTGTGGTCAACACAATGAAGGTTGTCAGCAAAGGGCACCTGGCCAAGAACAGATGCCGGGAAGGTTCCTCAACCTTTGTTCACCTGTCACTGGCAGGGGTGCACCCAAGGGAGGCAAAAACCACAAGAATCCCATCTCCAAGTTGATCTGCAAGTCTCCATCCAGGTGGCTGGGATCATTTGTGCCTCAGTGGAAATCATAGGGCTTTACACTTAATGTATGGGAATGTCCAGGCAAAGACCTGATTTAAGGGAACAGGAGATGTGCAGCACCCCTGATTTTTATTTCTTACAACAGTTTATCTTCTCTTGCATCATGAAACATCTGGGAAGCAGCCAAGGGCATGCAGCAGTGGAAACAGCAAGTGGGGAGGGAAAGGAAAAAAGTCAAGGGGAATACAAGCATATTTATAAAAATCAGAACAATAGTTTTCCAGAGTTGCGATAAGAACTATTTTCTATTCAAAAAGCACAATGCTGATTTTTTTTTTTCACACATATCTCCTCCCTTTTCATTAAAAAAAAAAAAAAAAACAAAAGCAAAACCCTGCAACTTTCCTCAAAGCCAAAGCTGTCATGAAAGCAGCAGTCAAGGTGGAAGGAGTTAAACCTTTCACCTCTCAGCACAGAAAACATCTGCCTGCAGACTTCAGAAAGGACCATGAAGCTGGTGGTCCTGCCCCAGTCCCTGGTGGGCATTTGTTCAGATCATAAAGCTCAGTCCCTCCGCTCTGAACCCATTGGCAACAGTATCTCAAAGGGTGGCCCGGATTTGTAAACATGCAGAACTTTGCATCCCCAGCCAGCAGTGCTGAGCTCCCTTGGCAAATTTGCCTTATGCAGTATCCCTCTGGCTCTCTGCCTGGCTCTTGCAAGTGTTATCAATCGCCTGCTTTCACGAACATTAAAGAAATCAAACTTTCCTTCTTTCTCTTGAGCTCTCCCCCCACACTCCCCCCTTTAAATAGCAGCTTAAAAGCAAACAAAATTAGATCAAGGTCAGAGGCATCAAAAGTCTGTTTCTCATGCTCTGAGGAAATCCTAGCAGTTGGATGGTGGATGCAGTTATCTCCCAGCCCTATCTGGACATGAATTCAGAGAAAGGCTGGGAGGGATTTCCCAGGATCTTACAATCCTGCCCCCATCCCTCCTTCTCTGCTGCAAAGCAGGATCCCCCCTGCTCACCATTCCTGACTGATCTCAGAGCAGATCCCACATATGGCTACACACAACAGCTCTGCCTAGAAGGCAGCCAGGGGCATCATTTATCCTTGCTGTCCAATAGCAGCAGCTCCAGTCTGCAAACCCCTGAGATGAGCCCCCAGAAGCAATTCCTGGCGTGGCTCCTGTGTCTCATCACCAGCAGGCAGAAGCACTGAGCTTTGAGGAGATTCATCCATGCAGCTGATGTAAGAGCAGCTTTGAACAAATTAGTTACCTGAATGACCATCATAGGGGAATCCACATGAATACTTAAAAGACATATGGAGGCACTCCACCGAGTTTAAGACAGTTGCTTACCTGAGCAAAAAAAGAAAACCCAGACCAAGAGATGCAGCTACATCCATGGAACCCACTGGAATCAAAGCATTACTTCAACAAAACTGAAGATGAAAATAGCACTTTCAATATGCGTTTAACCATGTAGAAGTAGAGATACGTAAGCCTCACTAATTAAGCACATCCTTGCGTGAAGCTGAGGGAAGATCAGGCTCAGCAGGATCCTTCCTCCCCATATAATCACCTCAAGCTTCAGCAGAACATTTCAGTAGCAAGTTGAACTACAGCTTTAGCACTTTTTAGCTAGAAGAAATACCTCTGTCACACCCTTGCAGCTTCTCATGGGCAGAGCTGAGTTTGACTAAATCTGACAGAAAAAGCAAGACACCTGGAGTAAATGAAAAGTGACCCACTCAGGAAAAAAAACCAACCAAAACAAAAAAAACCCAAGCAACAACCACCAAACAAAAAAAACCCCAAAAAATAAAACAAACCAAAAAACAAACCACAAAACCCACAGACACACACCAAAGAAACCCACTCACAACTAAGCAAACAACCAAAGATGTGGGAGAAGAAACCACCTTACACCAGAGTTCTGGTTTCTGGCCTAAGTAAAAGGCATGTTCTCCTCCATCTCCTTTAAATCACAATGCAACATCTCCCCTTTTCATCCACACACTTAGCCCAAATAAGTCCAAAAAGGGAGAAAATAAAGAAGGATTTTAGGTTCATGTTTAAAATAGATTATGTGTTTTGGAACTCCTTCCAGCTTCATCTCAGCAACATTGCTCTTCAAGCCAAGGTTTTATATATTGTGTCATCAGAGGATCACATTTACAAATAAGATCAAGAAATGAAATAAAAGTCACTTGAGATGGAGATAACTCACTTGCTGGCAGAGAGCAAGGGGCTGAATTGATCTCCTGGCCCATGTGCATGCTTCTCCATCTGCCAATAACACCCAGTAATTAGTCAGTGCTGCAGCACGCAGTGTTTATAGCTGAGGGTTGTAATGAAATCAGCATCTCATACAGGAAACTTAACCCTTCTGTAGATAATCAGAATGATAGAAGTGGCCTCTATGGAGAAGGAAATAGCCAGACCAATGCTGGCTTTGACAAACAAAAGTCTCTGAAAGCATTCAGAACCCTTAGAGAGCTGTGGACAACCTAAGGGAAGTCCCTCTGCCATGTAAGAGCCTGGAGATCTGGGTATGACTCCCAGGGTTTCTTTCCAGGTACATTTGCAAGGCACAACTTCCCCTTTCCCCTCCTCCAGGCTAGACAGACTCAGGTGAGCATCAGCTTAGACGTTACATCTCCAGTTCAACAGCTCTTCAAAGAAGAGCCATGCAGTTGGTTTGTTTGCCCAACACCAGGGAACCACCTGCAAGCACAGACCTGGAAAACAATCTAAGAGGCGGTTTAGGACTGCTGAGAGCCACAGCTTCTTTGTTTAGGATATAAAGCCCCTGTCCAGTGCTCCTACACAACCCCAGGGTGCTGAGATGATGCAGTGCCCATAGCAAACACAGACCACACAAAAAAGCCTCCACACTCAGACAGCACCCTGCATCTGGACACTTCAGACTCATTGCAAAGCCTTCTAGGACTTCCAGTCATCAGGCCTTCCAGTGCAACCCACCTTCCAGATGCTGGAGCTACTGACCAGTTGTGCTTACAGGAGATGGAACACTGCCAGCCCTGTGCACCCCACTAGGGCAGCATCAACTCCAGACCTATCCCCCAGCACCCTCAAATATTGGTGCGACATAAGTCATACAGCACAAGCTCACCACACTGTAGCCTTCAGTTTGGTTTTCCTTCCCTCTAACAAACTGCTTTATGCATTTTTTTTTCCAGCCCAGGCTTTCCTAATGAGCACTGTGAGGCTTATATAAACAAAGAAATGAAGCACAGCAGTTCAAGACTAAGGAGAAAATATCACAACTGTACCAACAACATCAACAATTTAGAGAAAACACTTGAAGCTGTCAATACCCTGATATGAGTGGTGAAAGGTTTGGGACATATTCCAGTTTGAAGTAATAGACAGCTTGGTGGTTTGCTTACAAATCTTGGGGGAAGACTGCACTTCTCAGCTGCAATTCAGAAGTGGTACCAACTACATGGAAATAAGAACATGGGAGAGCCCAAACAAGGAAAAACACTAGCAGCCATGAAAAAAGTGAAATTAAAGAGCTCTCTGCCGAGAGAAAAGCTCAATAGTTTGGCTTCCCAAAGCTCAGGTCTTAAAGTACATCTCAGTGCTTCATAGCCATACGTTCCTAACCTCAGGCTGCTGTCTGCACATATGGCCAGGGCATGCAAAAGAGTCAAACTGATTCGGGTAGAGGCGTCTCAAGCAATACTTTCTTCCCTCCAAGACAAATACACAGCAGTGCAATGATCCCAAAAAAACTCCTGAATGAAGCCCAACAAGTCATACTTATATCTTAACTGTGTGCTGAGGCTAGCCATGAACCCACACTCAAGTCCAAACACACTTCTTGGGTGCAGATTTAAATGCCCCTGCATGTCTGGCACAGCTTTCCAGCCATACTGGGAACAGAGCCCAGGAGAGGATCTTGACCAAGACAAGAACAACCAAGCTCAGCAAACAGAGTCATGTTTAAATCCAGGTGTCAACACTGAAGATAACAAAAGTAAAGAACCACAGAAATCTAAAGTGCTACTCACCCATGACTTGGACTGGAAGAACATTCAGGGTGCCAACAAAGACAAGGAACCAGCAACACTTGTGCAGGAAAACACCGTCCAAAGGTCCAACCCCAGAAGAACCAGTTGCAGCCAGATCAGACTCAAGAAGGGCACTTAAACCTGAGCTGGTAGAAATAGATTCCAGGCATGCAAACCCAACCTCTAGTGATGATGGGATTGGCTCACCTCTCTGATGGATAGAGGGATCCACCAGACAGGTTCAGGCCAAGCCCAGCTAACGAGTGCCATTTGATGCTCAGGAAAGTGATTGGGGTCAGGTGCTGGGCAAGGACCTCAGGTGCCTCTGCAGGGCTTGGGGTGTGGGGAACTGCTGGATTAATGGGATTTTCAGCATGGCTGATGGTCCTTCTGCAGATCCCACCCCAGCACATTCCCTTGGTGTCCTGTAGATGCTCCAGGCTTGGGCCATCTGGGGCCAGGCAAGGCTCAGGGTCTCAGAACAGCTGCTCTGCAGCTGCACGTTCCTCCTACACCAGCAGCAGGAGGTTAGACTGTGCAGATGGGCCCAGAGACACTTGGAGCTTCCTTGAGCTTCTGAGCTCAGGCTCAGCTCCCATAAAGCTGAGTTTTTATGCGTCTCCCTATGTGTGCAGATGTGTGTGTGCAACCACCAGCATTTACAACACGTTTAAGCATCACCCAGGGCCAACATTTTCAAATGCTGCATCCAGAAGCCTGGATCCACTGGGTCTTTGGTTTGTTTTAAAGCTGGTTTATTTTGGATTTGAAAACACAACCCTTCTCTCCAGCACAAACTGACTTCCTGAGCTCATTTTCTTTCCCCAGACTCTTCTCCTGGCAACTCCTGTGGCTCTGGGATTTCTTCATGACGCCCCAACATCTCCTGGGGATCTACCTCCCCCTTCTATTCTTTTCCCCTTTTCATCACCATACGTGTAAGTTTGTTAATTCAATCAGCAACAAAACACTTGCCATCTCAAGCAAAACTAGGAGAATAGACCATGTAGATTTGTGTCTAATCTGGAAAGTTTTGATAAGACTAAATTTTCAATGTTTGCTTTTTCTCCTTCTCGTTTATGCCATTTTTTTGAAGGTTACACTCCTACACTGTCCATCTTTCTGGACCTTCAGTTTCTCAGTTTATATTTTTCTGTTTGATATTTCTTAGTTTTCCATAGCGAAGGAGAATCCAGACTCTCAACTTAAAAACCATCATTGGCACGAGTTTACATTAAGACATAGGGTTTCTCGTGAGGTTTGTCCCACACAACTGCTGGAAAGGAAGGAGATGAGGAAGGCCATGGGGAAACTGCATCTCAATCAGGCTCAGCAAGACTTGGTGCGTAACTGTCAGCAGCAGAAGTGGGTGGCCCGGGGGGATGGTTTGGTAATGAGACCAAGGTGGCCAAGCTGCTGACAGCTGCAGAACAAGCCAGAGGAGAGGTGGGTTTGGGAGTGGAGAGGAATATTTCATCTTTTCTGACTTGATGAGTTTGCATTGGCGCAGGACAATGAGGAGCAGATGTCAGATGGAGATGCCAAACTACCCTGTACATTTTTACAGCAAAAATAATGACACTCTTTCAGACCACTAATGTTTTCAGTTTCAACAGCACTGGCTCATTTTCTTAGAAAAAGCCTCCACAAAGTTCTCAAGGAACAGTTTTTCACCAGTGCTCATGGCAGCACTTCAGCAGCAAAACTTTCACACTGTGCTCCCCAACTGCAAATTAGCAATCAGAATAAACCCCACCTCTCAAAGGTAATTGGATGCCAAGCAGACTCTGAGCCATCTGTATCCATCAAAACAAACTTACCTGGGGACTGATAAACATTAATTTCTTCCATAGCACTTTAGGCTGGAAAAGATCCTCAAGGTCATCAGGTCCTGTGTAATAATTCCTGTGTAACAACAAATTTGGAAAACTAAATTTAGGAAGCTTCAGACTTAGAAAATATGTCCAATGAGCATCTAAAATAATAGAGGTTTGGTAGCTAGTTGTGTCTGGTAGCTGGTTGACTTAACAAAGATGGTTTATTGTGGAAAACCTCCTAGTTTTCCTTCTGTTTTATAAAAGGGTAGCAGGAGGGCAAACCTCCTTGAAAGCTCAAGCTTTTAAGGGTGTTTTCTCACATGTACCTGCAGAACAATAATTTTCTGGTTTAGGGTTTTTCTTTTTTTTCTTCGTTTTGCTTTGCCAATGATCAGGTAAAGCAAAGCTAAGGCAGTTCAACAAAGGAGGAAAAAACATGGCCTTTGGTGGGGGAAAGAGGCAGAAATGGGGGAAGAAGCAAGGGAGAGAGAAGGGAAAAGGAGGAGAGGTGAATCCTGCAGCTCTCCTGACACATACTCCTTGTTGGTTGGGGTTGGGACCTGGAGAGTGACACTTTGAATGTGGGATGCAATTGCTGCCCGTTGCTGGTGAGGTCTTGATGCTTCAGGTCTTCAGGGGAAGAAGGAGGAATAGAATTGTGGAATCATCATACAGTTTGGGTTGAAGTGGCCTTCAAGCTCATCCAGTGCCACCCTTGCCATGAGCAGGACATCTTCAACAGCTCAGGTTGCTCAGAGCCCTGTCCAGCCTGGCCTGGGATGTCTCCAGGGATGGGGCATCCACCACCTCTCTGGGTAGGGTCTCACCAGCCTCATTGTAAAAAATTCCTTCCTCATGTCCAGCCTGAATCTCCTCTCCTCTAGTTTAAAACCATTACCCCTTGTAAGGAAGGAGGAACCCAACCTGCCATAGGAGCCAGTGGGACGTTTCATGTCCAATTGGCATTAACTGACACCTGGGCATCCCATGGGATTTGTGAACAAGGAGCATCCTGGAAGAACAGGACATGTGAAAAAGGGACTGATGCCTGAGCTGGGACAGTTTTTGGAAAACACAAAGGAAAGAGGGAATTACACCGTGGTGTAAGCAGCTGAACCAGGGTTCAGAAAGCCATTTAATTCGAGGATTTAAGAAATCTGTGTTTTTCCTGGAAAGATCATACAAATCAAGTGTCTGAACTTTAGTTACCTCTTTACAACCTGCCAGATTTTTCTCCATTAATGAAACACAGCTAAAATATTCCAGTTCACCTTCTACAAATCTGTTGTGGCATATCCTGGATTCCAGCTCATGTCTATAAGTGCGTATATTATTATCTTTACTTCCTCCTGCTTATTGGCAATGGCTAGTAATCTTTCAGTTGTGGTATGCAAAGCCAAACATGAACCAGTATTTTCCATTATGGTTGTAATTTTGGCCTGTAATTTTATCACTCAAATCTAAATCTACTTCAGAAACACCATAAACTAATTGTCACAGAATAAACTTAAACTTCTGAGTGGTTTATAAAAGTGATTTAATAAAAGGAAAATAAAAAACAAATGTAAGCCATAATATTTTTGGCAAAAAGGTCAAATATTTCTTTCTCTTTACCTCTTTTGAATGCAAGAACCTGCTTCTTTTAAATGCACTCACAGCAGGTTTGTTTGTCTTGGATGACGCAGTAGCAGATACAACATTCGTCCAGTGAGAGTTGTTTAAAAAGACCAAAAAAAGCAAGGTAAATAGATCAAATTTGTATGCAGCAAAGATATCCCTGTCCTACTTAAAAAAAAAAAAAAAAAAAAATCAAATTCTAAGTGCTAACAATATGACCATGTTCTTATTACATAGTTTAAGCTGTTTTCACAGTTAGCAAAACCAAACACTTTACAACCCGCTGTAAGTTTATGTTAGGCCAGAATCTGAATGTCTGCTGCTTAGCCTGCTTCACTTCATTCATATTAAGAAACAATATACAGAGGATATAAAGTGATCAACTCTGTTTACACTGATGGAAAAAAAAAAAGTCTTTGCATAAGTAGTAAACAGGGAATCTGGGTATGAACATTAAAACTGCTCCTAATCATTTCTGAAGGGAACAGGCGAGACTGGGAAAGGCAAATGATAACAAGTATCTGAGTGGGATTTCCAGGAATAACCCCAAAATAACCCCTGTGCCCCACGCATGACTCCAAAAGTCAAATATAATGCTGTGCTTCCAAGGTTTGCAGTTTTTTTGGGTTTTTTTGACATTGACATGGGAAGGTTTGCAAGCAAGGGCTTTGCAGAGGAGAGAGAAAAAAAGCCCTGCGTTTATTCATAAAAAATATCTGCTTCGAAACTGCAGTGGGAGCCTGTTTATAATAAACGAACAAATGATATAGAGGCTGCTGTTTGGCACAGGAATGGCCTGGGAGAGGCTTGTTTTACATTTCTCTCTCTCAGCATTCATGGTATAAGGCAGAGCGGGCTGAAATTTATGTTCTCCTGGTACTGTTGTCCTGGCTCTGCCGCTCTGGAGACAGCTCTAGCACCGTCCCGTGCTTGTGCTGTTCGTTGCCTCTCCCTGGATTTATGACCAGAGGTTGGGGTGAGGGCAGAGGGGCAGTTCTGATTTCTTTATGGTGATGGAGGCACTTGAAGAGGCCAGGAGAGACACAGATAAGTAGCCTCAGAGCCAGCTACTGACCACCACTTGTGCTTTGTCGCTTGGTCTTTAACATAAGACCATCACCACTGTGTTTGGGTTATGTGCAGGTTTGGAAAAAAACGGGAAAATGAGAATTACTTTCTATTTGTTGGGTTTTTTTGTTGCTTAGGTTTTGGTGTCTCCTTCTAGCTTAGCAAGCAGAGTTGTGTGAGTTCCACCCATCCATCCATCCATCCATCCATCCATCCATCCATCCATCCATCCAACCCTCCATCCAATCTTCATCTCTTGGTCAGCAAGAGATTGCTTTCTCTGTAATAGGCAGCCCAGGAGGGTTGTGTTAAACATGCAAAAAGCCACCATAGGAAACCCAGACCTCACCAGGATATTCTCTCCCAGTGGCTGAGAGGGTGGAAAGACCCTCATGGGTCATGCTCTGCTGGGTCATGTTGCTTCCTTTGGATGCAGCAATTTCTCCATCACTGAGAGAGAATAAATGCAAAGAAGATCTGTTGTGTCCTTCAAGTCTGATGGTAGAAAAGTCAGGCCACTAAAAAACGAAAAGAAAAGTTAACTTCAGCCTCTCTGTCTCTGAATCATTTTATGAAGGGGTATCTCTCACCCTTTCAGGGATGTTTCTGATCACAGCAGAAAAGCTGATCCCTTGGTGAAGCTGAGCATCCAGCTCCATGAGGTGTTTTGACACCAAAGATGAGGATATGAGCCCAGAAACCCATGAGAGGCCAGTGCAGCAGCTTCTGTGCTGGAGGTGATGTGGTTCTCCATGTCCCTTCGCAAAGCAAGGGCAGCTCTTTGGGCCAGTTTCTGTAGATTTTCTGGCCATGGCATCACAATATTGAGTTTGGCATCTACAAAGGCTGAGTATTCATGGCTCAGGGTTGCCAAATCAGTGTCCATCAGAACTAGGAGAAACTCCTGGCCGATGCTGCTGAAAAGTTTTCTGCAGTAGAGTAACTGCTCTTATGACTTTTCCCTTTTGCAAAATATTTTGAGAAACTCTGATTAAAGAGCTTCTCAAGAACTTGATATTACTATTTATTGTTGTTATTGTACAGAATTCACTCTCCACTGTCAGTGAAACGGTAGCAGCATAAGATACAGTGCTGCAGTTACAGTGTGTGTCTTGACCCCTACAAATTACTCCTCAATGCAACAGCCAGAAAAAGCCAGAAATCAGGCAGGAAAAAAACCAAGACAGAGCAAGGTTTTTCAGTACAAACCGCACTGTCTGCTGCATACAATTCAGTCTGGAACATAATGCTATTTCACCAGGGTACTACTCCCCAAATGCTCACAAATTCTACTAGGTGGTTAAAAATACATAAATATACATATATACACACATATATGTGTGCATACAGGCAGAACAAAAAAAAATTATTTTAGATGACAGGCCATGAGAACCCCAGGGTTCAGTTCCCACCCAGATGGACAATTTATTTACATTTCTTCTCAGTATTATGAGTTGATCTTTCCATCAGCACAACTCAGAGATGCTTAGGTCATGTCTTTGCTGCTTCTCTTTCCCCATTTTATTTATGAGATAATAGTCTATTAGGATCCAAAACTAACCAGAACTCTTCTACTTATTAGGGTTTGATTCACTGCTGTTATTTGATAAATTCTTCCCCTGATTTACTAAGAAACTTAGAGTTTGAAGGACACTGAGTGTTTTTGACCACTTTTCATGTTTTATTCTGCATGTTTACAATTTGTACATCACTTGGGAGACAGACACAGCTTGGGCTGTTGAACTTTGGGCAATACCTCCCTGTTAGTTCCTTTTTCTCTTGGATTCCCATGACATCGAGGTGTCCCTGTGTTTGGGCTGCAAAAGAAAAGGCTGTTGCGGGGTGGAGAGGGAGGGCCACTTGTTTAAAAATAGTTTCCATTAAGTATTTTTTTAGGCTATTGTTGTTTTTAAATTACCACATTATCACTGGTCTCAAATTGGATTTGGAATTTGCAGAAGGGAGACTATGGAAGAGGAAGAAGTGGGAATTTAGGATTAAATACCTCTGGTGGAAATGTGAGGAGAGGGACAGTGGAAAAAAAAAAAAAAAGGCAAGAAATGGAACTGGAGAACAACAGAATATCAGTGAGGAAAGAGAGAGGATTAAAACACAGGTGCCCTCTAGACAGTGCCAGGGTTTCTCATCTCCAGCATCTCTTCTGATGGATTGAGTGTCCACATCTTTAGAGATAGGCAGGGACTTTAAGAGGAAGAAATTGTTGCCCCTGAGGGTGGTGAGAGCCTGGCCCAGGTTGGCCAGAGAGGTGGTGGATGAACCATCCCTGGAGACATCCCAGGCCAGGCTGGATGGGGCTCTGAGCAACCTGAGCTGGTGAAGATGTCCCTGCTCGTGGCAGGGGTGGCACTGGGGGAGCTTTGAACATTCCTTCCAACCCAAACCATTCTGTAACTCTGTATTTCTCTGATTCTAAGCCTGGCAGCCAGCACAATCCCTGGAGAAGCAATTCCGTGCTGCAGAGCCACGGTGACCCGGGACAGCCCCAGACATCAGGACAACCTGGCACATCGGGACAACCCACACGGGGCCCCTTGTCCTTGCTCCACCCAGCCTGTGGGCTGGGTTCCCCCTCTCATGCCACGTTTGGACCAATAGCTCTGCGACTGCAGTGCTACCAAACATGCCCTGGGATCTGATTTTCCTTTCATGGCCAGGTGCTTTTAATAACCCGCTGCCAACTGCAAGTGGTATTGCCGCAAATGATGCCTGGAATGAAAAGAGGAAAGAAAGAAAGACATGAAAAAAAAAAAGTCAATGAAACAGAACAGATAATTTTGCAATTTAATTTTCCATCTTCTCTAATAATGGTACCAGTGTCATGCTTGATGGATGAAACTGCTACATATGGCCTCTCAAGATTAATTCTCCTCCTATAACTTCAGCCGTGATTTTCCAGAGCAGCCTTTTGGCTCCCTTATTCAATCTTCTCCCGGTCTCTTCCCCTCTCTCTTCCCCAGCCTTCTCCTGCTTGGAAGAATGTTTTGGATCAAAGCCGACAAGGAGAATTAGAGCAGGTATAAAGGCTGGCTTTCATGTTTGCTGAAGACACTCGAATCCTTTTTCCTGAAGGAGAGTGCAGCTTGTGTGTGGAAAACATCAGCAAAGCAGAAATCAGACCCGAATATCCTCTGTTCCTTATCTGAAACTGCTGACTACTGCACAAATACACCTCTCTGCTCCTTCCAGGATCTTGAAGGATCCACATTTTTTACCATCCCACTTGGGCAGAAATCTCTGAAGCTCATTAAAAGTTATACCGTAATCTGATCTCCATATTTTCTCAAGCCAGGAGATGTGGCATTTAAAGACAAGGTTTGATCTTATCTATTTTTTATCTGATGATGCTGGCTCCACCAAATAAGAGTTATCTGTAAAGAAAATAATGCGATTAATGTCCCAGCTGCCGAAGTCTTTATGGAGACCTCTCAGTTTTTGCTACTCAGAGAACTCCAATTAAATGTAACTCTGTAAACCTGAGCAAACCAAATCCTTATCTGAGAACATGCAACGCTCCCAAATTAAATTTGTGGACTGGGTAAACCGTATGGAAAGGGTTCAGGCTTTCTTTGCTCTTTTTGTGTGTGTGTGAAGGGGACACAGAGACACTGTTCTGAATCAAACCTGAGTTCCTCTCCCCTCGCCTGGCAGGGAGCGCGCATACCACTAACAAGTGCTATTACTGCATTTACGTCATTGAAGAATTTTCTCTTTCTGGCATGCTCTCTGGCATCCCACAGCTGAAGAGGTTCCAGGAAAAAAGCACACTTTTGCTGTCCTGACAGAGTGACAAGGGAGATACATGAAACGCTGGTCCCCCAAGCTGTGCAAGGGATGCAGTATGAGCATCTGCCAAGGGTCACGGTGTCTACGACTCACCCCAAGTACCACCTGGATCTTCCTCAGTCCAAAAGGATCATCCTAGTAGGATATCCAGAGGCTGGGACATCTCCAGTAGATGTCTGGAAAAAAATTAGAGAGATCTTCCTCAAGCTGGGAGATTTCTTAATTCTCCAGCATTTTGGAGACCCCATGGAGTGCCCCATGGCACTTTAAAGAAAGACTGACACCTTGATCCTGTTATACAAAGGGGGAAAAAGGCACAGAAAATATTAAATATCAAGGCACATCAGACCAGCAGCTTCCAACCAGGCAGTGCCCAGCCCTCTCCGGGTTCTCTTCTCCAGTTTCTCCTTTGAGGTCCAGAAGCTGGAGAGAACCACAGCAGCAGGAACAAGGCGGGGCTGGAAAAGGGACAATCATTCCTCTTTAAGCTGAGACATTAGTGATGCCACCCTGGGCATCACCCCAGGGTTTCCCAGGAAAAGCAAACCAGCTGCAGCACATGGTGCAAAGGGTCAGCAGGACCTGGGTAGAAGAGGTGGTTTCACCATGAGCAGGTTCACCATGAATGGGTTCATTCACTGCAATTCTAATGTTTTGGCTTTGCTTTTCTGTGCAAAAGCAAAACATAATTTCTGGCTGATCTCACCTGAATTATTTCCAAACTGCTTTTCTCGGGGTTTGGAATCAGTCTGAAAAAATTATTTGTGCACCCAGTCCTAGGCTTTTATTCTATCAGCTGGGTTGAGAGCTCCCTGAGCTGCACTTTGGCTGCAGTAACCTCCAAGATGGAAAAATAGGTTCCTGTCCTGAAATCTCTCTCAGCCTCTTCTTGGTTCAAGGCACTAATAGGAAGAACTCATCCCATGAAATTAAAAAAAAAAAAAAAAATAAAAGCTTTAAAATTTCTACAGTCAGGAAAAACAGCAATCAAAAGAAAGTACACAGACCTGTTGGTCACTGTTTTCAATTACGGTATAAATATTTTCTTTTTTTAAATTTCAGAAACCTTTGGAAAAATCTTCCTCCTTTCTGGATCATCTTTATCTAAACCTACTTTCTCCACTTAAAGCTTCATTTCACAGGATGAATGTTACTGGCCTTTGCATTGACTCTTTATGGTTGGTCCCCTCACCCCCCATTTTCTTTGTTCATGGAAGATCATCAACAAAATTCCCTTGTTGTTAGTGAAAGTCTTTTTTTTGATAAACATTGCTTGCTATATACATCTTTTTGTTTAAAAATGGCAATGCTACTTAATAACAAACTCTGAGGCCTTAACATCTGAGCGTTGCAATCCTGGCTGTAAATAATTCAAGACAACTTCACCAGATGTATAGGGCAGGGGCAAATCACAAATCCACTTTGTTCACAACCACTTGGAATAACTAACGTGAAATCACCAGCAATGGCCACATCTCACCCTAGGCAGAGCATCTCTCTTGGCAATGGTAGATCCCAGATCTTCAGCTGATCTTCACATCACCTACAGCTGATCACTGTTGATGTTCAGATTAGCTGAAGGTTTTGTGGTAGTTTAGACATGCTGAATTTGAGGGGACTGGCCATTCCCGACATGGAGAATGATGACTTGGGGGTTCTCAGCGTGTATCAAGAAGGCAGTGAGCAATGAAGATGCCACCCTTGGCAACAACCAAGCCCACCTAGACCTGTATCTGACCTTCCTTTCCTCTGATATGGACCTATTAATCTTCCCCTGATTCTGGCAAAAGCTCTCACGTAGATGAGCAGGGCAGGAGCCCAAACCTTGCAAGCGCTTGCCCCATCCCACCTTGCAATACACCTCTGGGATGTGATGGGCCTCATTGCTTTGCTAATCAAAGAGCTTGCCCACGGCGAGCCGAGGAAATCAGTTACGTGCAGTAAAACTGAAACTTCCATTCCTTATGTAAACACCATGTATCTCTCCAACGGTGTCCATAAAAATGCGGGAAAGTGCAAACTCAGCAGCTGGAATAGGCTGGGTACCTCCGTGCAGCGAGCGTATACCAGGTGGTCTCTGTCACGGGAGGTGATTTATGCGAACTCGTTCCCTCTTGGGCTGCTTTTATTTAGTTAGTGGGAGTTTGACAGCCCAGAGGTCATAGACACTCCAGTCACTAGTGGTTTCTCTACTGAAATGGAGAAATGCCTTTACGGAGGGGAGGGGGAGAACAGGATGGGATGGGGAAAGAAGAACTGAGCTGAATGCATGCTAGTGTCAACCGCTGGAAAAACAGCAGGTCCATAAATAGTAAAGGATTTGGAAGACGAGGGGCGATGAATAGTGCCTTAATCAAAAATGAAATGTCAAGGGAGGAGGGGGAAAGGGCCTCTCTATTTATCCTCTCTTGCATGAGATTTAAAACCAGGGAGGCAGCATCCTTGGGGACCTCACAATGAATTTTTTTTCGTGTGCATCCAAGGAAGGAGTTTGCCCAGGCTTCTCATAGCATTTCTTTTTTTTTCTTTGCTTTTTAATTATTTTTTTTAACCACATTCAGCTAGATTTTTGGAAAATGAGTTCATGACCCTGCTTCTTACTTAATGCTGTCTTTCTCTTCAGACTTGTGCAAGACACTTATAATAAATCCTTGCCTCAGTTTAATCAGGCTGTGGGAGAGCATAGGGAGAGCAGCCCTCTTGGAGACATCCTTGGAGAGCTCCAGGGGAAAGATTCAGAGAGAAGAAGCAGCACATCCCCAAGGGCTCAGACACAGCTGAGGTTCTGTACATCTCTGAGATGTGGCACCTCAGTTGTGCTGTGGTAAATAATCATAAAATTACAGAATGCTCTGGGTTGAAGGGACCTTCAAAGCTCATCCAGTCCAACCCCTGCCAAGAGCAGGGATACCTTCACCAGCTCAGGTTTCTCAGAGCCCTGTCCAGCCTGGCCTGGGATGTCTCCAGGGATGGGGAACCTGTTCTAGTATTTTACCACCCTCATTTCTTCCTCATGTCTAGCTTTAATCTCCCCTCTTTTAGCCTAAACCATCACCCTTTGTCCCATTGCAACAGGCCCTGCTAAAAAGTCTGTCCCCAGCCTTCTTACAGGCTCCTTTTAGGTACTGAAAGGCCACAATAAGGTCTCTCCGGAGCATCAATACTCCTGATTTACTCAGCAAATCAGTGGAAGAGCATATCTGAAAGCCATGGTACTTAGGCCAGTTCCATTTCCTCTGAGATTCAAAGCTTGCGACCTGAGACATCGCTATGCCCTCGCTTTCCATGTGCGGCACATGTGCCTTTAACTTTGTCTTCATTAGAAAGACGTAATTTGTGATCTCAGCGGTACCTCCGCACAGAGCCGGGATTAGTGCTATTGGCTTTCGTGGAGCTACTCTGGATTTACATCAAGGTGAATGAGATCAGTCCATTAGCCTCCCTGGCAAGCTCCCTGGAACATGGTTACAATTTAATCTGGTCCCTGAAACACTCTAGTTTTGGCCAATGGCTTCCCCTCCCTATTAGAATGTATACATCAAGGTCACCAAATCCCAGATGTCCCCCAAGGTCCTGATTTCACGCCGGACACTTTACTGCTAGAAGAAAAATAGTCTCAGTCTTATTTTCTAACATTTACAGCCCAGGAAATGCAGGAAGCTGTTCAGTTCAGGTTTTTCTTTTGTGACAGATCGGCTTTT
Source organism: Nesoenas mayeri (assembly GCF_963082525.1). Classification (NCBI taxonomy): domain Eukaryota; kingdom Metazoa; phylum Chordata; class Aves; order Columbiformes; family Columbidae; genus Nesoenas; species Nesoenas mayeri. The sequence goes on along the minus strand of NC_137547.1, from coordinate 9,865,305 downwards.
TCATACATCTGCTGATACAATGTTCAAGGATAATTTGACTTTCCTTGGGGAAAAATCAACAGCTGGAAAACTTACAGAAAAAAAGAGCTTTTCCCAGGAAAATCTCCCCGCAAGTTCATAGGAAACTGCAGTGACCTAAAAAGCACAGAATAAGAGTTGATTGGACTGGAAGGGTTTGAAACAGCCGTTATAGCTAATTCTTCCCCAAGGAAGAAATGGCTTTGCCTGTTTTGCAAAAGAAACCTACTCTATAGGAAGGGATTTGGATTTTATCCTGCGGGCAGTCCCTGTTCAGCCAATGGAAAGACTTCTGAAGGAACAGTTGCAGAGCAACAGACGAACGTTATCTGGCTGAATTGGGCACTTGTCTCCCAGCAGTGTCACGAAGGGCCAATGAAAGGTCATAAACACTCAAAGATCTCATGATAAAGCGGACTTCATCCACGTAATCCCATTACAGAGGACCTGCTGGATGGTTTGTATCAAGTGAAGAGAGGGAACAGATGAAGGGAGAGCTCCTAAAAGAACATCAGCATTTTTGTGGTCACTGCTGTCTATGTAGGCTAAGGAGAACTGCAATGCAAAAGCAACGTGTTGCCATTAGGCTGCAGGAATGACTCAACCCACGTGAACAAGGGCTACTCCTCATTCTTGGCTTGTGGACATCCTTCCTGCTGATGCCAACACAGGAGCCATGGGACTCCAACCAGATCCTAGGGAGAATAAACCAGTGTCAAACATCTTTCCAGTTTGGGATGCTTTACCCACACCCTGAATATTCATCCAGAATGTCATGATTTGTCTGATTTTGGACAGAAAAACAGTGGAAAAATATGGATCATATTGTTGTAAAACATGTAAGTTTCATGACTCACTCAGAGTCTAACTGCTTGTGTGACCAGTATTTCTGAACACTGAGCAAATTATTAAGGTACTCGGCATGCACTTTAAGCTCATTATAAGCAGCCGGTTAAAAAAATCTTGTCCATACGTGTTTTTTGCTCAATGAGGTGTTAAATAGGAGATGCCCTTTAAACAAACTAATCTGTCCATGAGAAAATATACAAAAGAAAGGCTCTGGAATGACATTTACTGCTCCCCAAGCATGTCAGAAACGCCGCCTGTCTTCTCACTCGCCATCGCCAAGGGAGAAAAGGATGAAGTGGGAAGGTCTCCTCTGTCTTAGCAAAACAGCTGCCGCAAACTTAAAAGGCAAGTGGTGAGGTAGAGAGGTCTGACCGAGATCACAGGCACTTCTGGGCAGATAGGATCTCCGGGAAGCGAAGACAAGGTGTGAGAAGTCTGTTCTTTCTTGTATCATCGCAAGGGTTCTTTTTTGAAGATAAGCCCATTTCAAGGGGGGAGGAGGAGGTGTCTTTGCACTTCAAGGGCGGGTGCGTTTCCACCTCCTCTCTGTTTGTTTTCTAATTTTCTTTTCACTCTCACGTCGGCTCTTCGTGACCCTCTCTCTCATCGGCATCACCGCCACCTCCTCACGGGGCCCGGCAGACAGGGGTTAAGAGGCCTTGCAAGGGAAGGGAGTTTTACAGCAGGATCTGGAGGAGACAGGCAAGGGCTCAGGTGGAAAGGATGGGGGGGCGGGGGACGAGGCAGGGACAGAGATGCCATGGCACCCAAGTGTGCTTTGGAGGAGCAACCACCACAGTGATGCACCACAGGAGGGGTCCTGCCTCACCTTCAGGATTCCTAAGCACCATCCCCACACAGCACAGGTCCAGAAGCACATCGTTGCTGGGGAACCTCAAAAAAACACCCAGAAATGAAGCACTTTAGCAGGCAACTAGCCCAGAGCTCCTGGTGAGGAGCACTCCCAGTTGGTTTCATTCAAAACCAAAGTGAGGGCCCTCTTCTGCCACCTCTCTGTATAAAATGGAGTTCTTGATTTTCAGTCTCTGCTACTTGACGGTCCTACAGAGTTCCCCAACTTTATGAAGCAGTAGAGGGAAATCTTGCATATGCTCCATGAAAATACTCTTGCAAATACAAAAGGATGGTGGGTTTTCTGTGAAACCCAAGTATGGACAGTCAGCAGGAGTGAGTATGACTGTACTGTTCTCCTAAAAATAGTCACTTCTGCTAAAAATAGCCACTTCTGCTAAATGTCTTGGTTCAGAGGTCTTCTGGAGGCTTGGGATGTACAGAAAGCAATGAGAGATGATCAAACTCCATGCTGTGGCATCCAAAACAGGGGGGAGAAATCTGAGTGTGGCTTGTCTGTGCTTTGTTGAATGCATCACGGGGTTGTTCATACAAAGCACAACCAAGCTCAGAAAACAAATAAGCAAAGAGAACAGAAGGGAGCACTGCCAAGGAGGAAGAGGGAAACTAAATGGGAAAGGTCGGTAATTTCCCACTTACCCCGTGTCTCCAAACCCCTCTCCGCCGATCCCCTTTCTGATTACCCAACCTACAAACCCGGTAATACAATCACCTATCTTTTCATCAGCTCTTCCTTCCTCTGGGTCTAATCTCTTATGACACAAAAGAGTGAGTTCAGGGTTTTATTAGTCGAAATGGGGGATTTCAGGCTCAGAACATGACCAGGAGCCCCTGCTGCTGAGCGGGGACCTGCCGGCGGGCTGTTGCCCGTGTCAGGTTGTTGTACAAACATTACCTCCTGCAAATCCCCGGCTTGGTCACCAAGTCAAGCGGTGGAGACAGTTTGCCCAGTAGTTTGACCTTTCACCTCCCCTTTACTAAATAGACCTAATTACTGCGTTTGTCTGTCATTTAAGCAACAAATGACTCCATTGAGGTCATCTGAGGGAAGCTGGAGTTCTTAGCTGTCATCTCGAGAGAGCTCAGCTAATTTTATCCTGCTGGGGAAGAAAGCCCTGTGAAATTCTGCTGGAAGGCTCGGTTACAATTGCTGTTTCCTGGGAAGGGTTTGGTGACATGCTCACTGCTGGAGAGAGCAAGGGATGCCCCTACCGGCTCCTCTGAATTCATAGTCCTATGTGGTTTACAGTGATTGTAGGAGAAACCTTATAGGAGAAACTTCCTGTGACCATTTGAAGCAAAGATAATAATAATAACAATAGTAATAATAATAATATTAAGAATGTTAATAATTACGATAATAATAATGATGAGGATTATAATAATAATAATATCTGTAATTTTATTTTCTAAATTCAGATTTTGTCATTGGAAATGACAAATGTCCCAGGGCATGGACCAACCTTTGTTCAGATAAAACGAGAGCCAGACATTACAGACACTGCAGGTTTTGATGGTAGTTCCTCTGCAGTTTCCGGGACTTGCAGTTCTGATGAATTCCAATGGTGTGCTTTATGGGGAACATGCAAAATATTGATGAAAGTGGTTACTCCTGGAGAAAACTCAAAGAAACCTAAATGTGTGCAGGGAAGGACAAAGCAAACTTAGCAAACAGTAATGTTTGCCTTCTGCCTATATAAATAGTAATCTCAAAATTAATTGTGGGAGATAAATATACCTATCTACACTCAGAATCACAGAAAATACTCTATGTGCCTATTTGCACATAAGCAGATTTGTATAGAAGTAGGTCTGGAAGAGGCACAAAATAGGTCACCTTGTCTACCTATGGGTTTTGTCAGCTCCCTCAGATCCATTCCTGAGAGACATGAGCTTGACTTATCTTCAGCCCCTTTCCTCTCCCAGCAGTGGAGAATATCAGACTCTCCAGGCCATCCCTCGCACATCCCTCCTTGACAAAACCAATATATCTAAGCTCAAGTGCAACACACAGGGTCCCTGCTAAGACATGTTTAGACAAGACATGCCAAGGCTAGTCCTTCATCTCATTTATATCACCACTCTCTTCCCTAGCCTGGGCACTTCCCTGCATTTCCAGCTCTTTCACCTCTAGAATACCACTGGTAAGGATGTTTTTTCCAGCTTGCCCCTTTGGCTGCATCTCCCTTCTCTGTGCATCTCATGTTCTGGCTCTTTGTTGCATCAGATATCAGGTGCCCACCCTCACCTTGCAGCCCATCCCCACCTGTGCTTTCCTCTGTCCTCCAGATTTAAGACCTGGTCTCTAAATCTGCCAGGACCCCACCTCCATCCCTGCCTTGATTAATTTCCACAGGCACCTCCCTGTTTTCTGCTGGGCCCCTCCTCCATAGGCAAGGGGTCCCCCCTTAAACATCTGCAAAACATCTCCAGTCTCCTCAGCCCCCTCTGTTAAGATCTTCACCACCGTGGTGCCTTGAAGACAAAACAAAACATGACAGCAGCCTCAATTGTTGTTGTTCCCATCGTGCTAATATCAACTAAGCGCTTCCTCCCACTGTCCCCGTCTGTCTCCATCCATCTACAGTCTCTTCTTGCAGGCTTTGCTCCACCACCCTGGCAGGCTCAGCCCAGGCTGAGCTCAGCCTTTGCCACCTACAAAAATCACCCCTTGGTCCACCCCATGGGGAAAACACCTTGCTTGGAGCTGGTTTGAGGTGTCAGAGTCCTCCTGCTTCAAATGGGAGCAAGGACTGGCTTTTATCCTGAATTTCTGCAGCCCCAAGCAGGTCAGGAGAGCCCGTCCCAAAATCAAAGAGACGAACACCCACAGCTGAGGTTTGAAAGGTGAGAAGATGGTGACTGATGCAGGCATGCTCAGCGCTCTGATTCAGTCCCATCTTTCAGCAGGGCTTAGATTAAATCTGTCAAAACCAGGTCTTTTTCTCTCTCTTTGTACTCCCCCTTTCCCTGCCAACACAAGGACGCATCGCTCAAGGTGTGTATTATCAGCAAAATGTAAAGTTCTTTATGGTGCGAAGCAACCCTGCCACGAGGCAAAGAAATGGGTTAATCAAGGGACTAAAGGTCTGATTGTATTTTTGCTTTACTGGTGGGTGAGTCCCAGGGAACCTCCCAGGGATTTATTTTCTTTCTATAAGCAAAGATTTGCTCCATCAGAACCACTACAGAAGCAGCTGAAATAATCTTGCAATGTTATCCTAATTTGGAGGTGGGAGCTATATTATATGATCTGTAAAGGATTAAAAGGGAAGAAAAGAAAATACAACAAAAAACCCTTTATCTTGCTCTATTTAGCAGCATCTCATAAGCAGCACGTGTTGGAGAATTGTTGCAGTGTTGCTATCACATCCCATCCCCAGGTGCATGTGGCTTTGCAGTGGGGGTTGTGTCCCTCATCACCTGAAGGACAAAAGGGTTTTGGGGTGGAGAGTGGACCCTAAATAAAATGCACCCATTAACCACAATTTGCCAGCTGTAGAGTTTTTCATGTGCAAATAACAGAAGCAGGAAAATAGAGAAGGAACTTTATCATTCCCCTGTTGCAAAATTTAAATAAACATAATTTCTTATGCTCAAAGGACATTTTGATGAAAAGGTTAATGTTATTACAGGTGCTTAAAGGGCTCTAAAATCCTTATATCACTACACTGGATGGAAATGTATAGAAAGAGACAGCGAACATTAGAATAACATCCTCCTTAGCTCCTTCACTGACAGATGCCCTGGTTTGTTGGAGCACAGGCAGTATTCTAATAAGGTTGAAACACAACCTTCAAGTTTCTAGTGTTTCATGTAAAAGCAAATTTTTCAACCCTTTTTTTTTTTTCTTGCCCCCCAAATCTTGTATCCTTCCCTTTCTTCTCCATCACACACCAACTGTATGCCAAGGCAACACGGCAACACCTCCAAGAGCCAAGTTCTCCTTCTCCTTCTTAACAAGATGATGGATTTTGTTTAGATTTTGGCACCTCTATGCTGGCAAAAGGGTTGGTCCTAACTCTTGTGTTTAGGTACCGGGTTTGGAGAGACATTAGAGGAAGTAACACCACCTCCTGGGATTGGAATGGGGAAAAGAAGCAGCATAAAAAATATTGCTATGTACTTAAAAAAATAATAGTAAAAATGAGAGAGATAGTTGCAACATCTTACCTAGCTCTGAGCATATTTTAGTTCAAGGAAAGTGTGCATGAAAAATCAAGGAAAGCTCCTGAGGCTTCGACTGAAGGATTGAAGTTGGTGTTTGTTGTGGAAAGGAATGGGGAGGTGGTTTGTGGAGATGGGTCAGTGCGGGACCATCGAGTACAAATCTCAGCTGTGAGCCAAAAAGCCCAACCCAACCATGGACCTTTGTGTTTTATCAATTTGTATTGAGGATCAGCGAAATCAACTCAAGACGTACTTTTCAGGAAAAATAAATATATATGGGAAAGAATTATCCAAAAAAAAAAAAAAAAAAAAAAAGAAACAAAATAAAATAAAGAGTGTGATGGAGCCTTTGAGCCAAGCAGTGGGAGCACTGACCTCCTGCTGTCTGTGTACCCTTCCTGAATAAATATTTCTGTCATGCACAGATAAAAGATTATTTTTATAACAAAATTAGCTTCTCTCCAATGCTCCACTAGTTTTGCTCTCTAGGCAAAATACTGAATTTCAGTGACTCTACATTGAATGGGTAAGTGGAAACATCCTGATGCACAAAAATTACATGAACAGCCTGAGAAGAAAGTGGAAAAGAGATTTTCTATGTATTTTTTTTTTTCTCCCTTCCATAAATCTGATTGCTGTGATTGCCTGGGCTTGTGATTGCCTCTTGTCTTGGCATCGGTCTAAGACTATCAATGGATGCACAGGTCATAGAATCAGAGAATCATTTGGGTTGGAAATAACCTTTACAATCTCCGAGTCCAACCATTAACCCAACACTGCCAAGTCCACCACTAAACCTGAAACATTTTGCATTTTTGTCACTCTGCTTCCTTTCCATCAACAGTAAAACATTGGAAATATGGGCCCTTTATTTTTATTTTTTAATTTTTATTTTTCTCCTTTTTGAAGAAAAATGCATTAAAAGCTGAAGCAAAGGACACTGGCTATCCAACAGCCAAGCCGAAAAGTGCAGCCCATCTCCAGAACTGCTAACATTGCTGGCTCTGATTTATAGATTGTTCCAGCTGAAGACTATTTACCCCATTTCCTCATGGTTGTCTCCTCCTAGCCATGTATTAATTAGATCCAGCCACCAGCAATGCTCCTCTAGCTTCCTCGAGCTTGTGCTTGGGATGCTTTGGAGTTCATTTTTAATAGACTCGTGTCCTTTTAAACTCCCTTCACCCTTTAAAAAAAAATCTTTTGCAAGCCAGAGAGGCAACAAATCCCACCGCTGTTCTCACACGCATGGACCCACATGCACAGTGGTCGCCCATGGTGGCTTCTGCGGGTTTGCCTTAGTTAAATAAATGTCCTCCCCTCCACATTTGAAGTGTTCCCAGTGGAAGAGTGAGGTAACCCGATTTTGTTATCTAAAACAACCGCCGGGTTTTTTTAAAGGATGACCTCCATGTGTCTGTGTATATACAGACACACACGCACATGCGAGCAGAAACGCACATAAAAGACCCCGTTATGAGTTTCCAACTTGGGTAAACCTCCTCTAGACCTCATTAAGATTTGGGCTGGACTTGGCTCCAAGGCTCAAACTCCATCTGCTCCCCTCAAAAGATCTTTGTTAACCGTGTTTTCGTGTCATGGGGCTGAGGAAAGCTGATACATAGAGTGTTTTTTTGGCCCTGGACTGCTCCTATTCTCCTTTTAAAATTTGGGGTAAATCGAGAGTAAAGCGGGGCTGGGTTTATCTGGCTGCATTTAAAGTTGTTGGCTGACGTAAGGCTGTAGCAACTCGCCCTTGCAAAGCATTTTCTCTGTTCCCTGGCTCCAGTGCAATGCAGTAAGGATTTCGGATGGATTTTGCTCTCCTTGAAGCCCTTTACCCCATCAGATTCTGCACAGAGGAGAAAAAAAAAAAAAAGACAGTAAAACCCAGAAAAGCTGCAGGATTGCAAAACCACAACCGATTTGGACCTGTTGTTGGCCTCTTCTACCTCTCATCCTCCTTCCTTATCTCTCCCTCTGCCCTTTCCCTCCCCTTTAAACCGCAGAGAGCAGCACCACGGTCATTTATCAGTTCCTTCAGGTGTTTGTGTCTCCCCAGTCCTCCTGTGCCGAATTTCCACCCCAAAGCACCCTCAGTCCTCTCTTCCCCCAATTCCAGCATCCCCCTGGGTGAGGAAACCCCCATTGCCGTGCCTGGTACCCCGGCTGTGCAGCGGGACACACCACTGCTCTCTTCTGGAGAATTATATATTATATTCTGCCTATTTCCAGGAGCAGGGAGGTTTTTTTTTTCTCTAGGTTAAAAGCTGGAGATAAACCGATAAGAGCAGGGAGCTCTGCAGTAACTGAAACTGCTTAATGCACCCCCCAAAATAATTCATATTCTGCTTTAGGCTGGTGCATCACATTTTGTAATAAACGGATTTCTCCTCTCTCACCCTTCAGTAGGGTGAAGAGCCTCTGTGGTATCTTGGTTACGGCACTTAAGTAGGTTGGTTTCACTGGTTTTGAAAAATAGAACTTGGTTTCATAACGAAGAGTGAAACCACCGACAAGATGGTGTTGTAATTGGAATTAGAGAGATAAGGGAGAAAGCAATCCCAGATGCACTGGGGGAGAGAATGCAGGACTTAAACCAGGTTTAAACAGATGTTCCAATGTCTGGATTTTGCCAAACATTTCGTATTCAAAATGTGCAAGGTTTTTATTTGAACCTTGTCTCCCCAGATGGGAAAAACCTGTTGAGATCAAATAAAAGCATCAACCTGCCTCTTTACCAGCACATGACTCAAACAAGTTGTCCTTTTTTTTTTCTTTTTAAAGTTTGAAGGACTTCAATTATCTCCTTTTATTTTGTCATGTGGTCACAGTTGTATTTCAGAAAGGTGGACTAAAATTTTGGGGCATTGCTGCTCTCAGCTGATGGCAGCAGAAGTAGCAGAAAATGGAGACAAAAACCCAAGAGGCTCTTCTTGCTGGGCTATAAACCCACGAGCGATAAGAGTTTGTTATCATGCAATTCCAGGGAGGTTTAGATAAGCTTGCGGGTGATTTAATAAGATCTAAGCTGAACTTGCAGACTCTCAGAGAAGTCTGTATCACTTTAATTGCTCTGGGCAGAGGAAAAATTAACAGTTTCATTTATTTTATTTAAAGTATTGCAAAGCTTAATATATGTATCATTATTTATATAACCCCAGGATTAAATCACTGATAACTAGTGGCTATAACTTATAAAGGAATATTGCTGCAAGAACAACCAGATGGACACGTTCAGCTGCAGCATGTAAAACACCGGCAAAAACCAGACCTGCAGCAGAGGCAGATAACGGGGTGAAATCCTGACCCTGCTGAAGCGAGCAGCAAACCCCTGCGATCTGGAGAGGACCAAAATATTCACCCAGATTTGTCCCTTATCACCATGCACAGCTGTGGAGCCAGGGACGGATTTGGGGTGAAAACCTGCGGCTTGAGGGATGCTGCTGGTGTTGGGGGTCTGGAGCACAGGGCTTGTCCTGCATCCTGTCCTTGCTTTGAAAAGAAATAAATTTATCACTTGGGCAAAGGCTGTCAGGGAAGATGGAGGACGGAGGAAAGGTTTTAACCTTCAAAATAAGATTTATGAGAGGGAGATGGCAGATTCCTCCCCAAAACAGTGAAAGGAAAACCATATAAAGTGAAATACAGGAGACCTAGATCCTCTTTGCATGCTCTAAACTCCTATTGATAGTACTAATCTAATTTGTAATATCTAATCACTACTATCTGCTGTGCATGGTGTATAGCAAAAAAATCCATACATAAATGCAAACTTACATATGTATGCACATAAATGCAGGCAGAGGTCAATTTGTTAATTTATATTAGAGCGTTGTGGTGAAGCAAATCAGGATTCATAAATACAAACTCAGGCTAATAATGAAAATTTGACTGCACACTGGCACTATTGTTCAAGCAAGATCCAGGTCTTGTTCCTTGCCTTTGACTGAGTATCTGGGAATTATCTTCTCTGTGTCCTTAATGTTGTTGCCTGTAAAACAGTAAAAGCTACTTTTGCCTACCCAATCCTCAGTTTACACAGTTACATGCTACAGCTCACTCTTTTTCCACTCAAAAAGCAGCGTTTCTACTTCAGATCATGTCTCCTTGCAAATCAAAAATGAAATAACCCAGCAGCCCTAAATGTATTTCTAATTTCCTTCAAATAAACCATTTTGCTATGTCTGGAAAGTATATTCTAAGAAGGAGGAAGAGCTATCAAGATCTCTCTTGATCTCTTGATTTTATATTCTCCATAAGAATATCTCTTTTCTTTTTTAAAATAATTTCTTCTTTTCCTTTCCTATATTCCTTCTATTCATACAATTTTCCTTAACCCACACCTAAATTTAATTTTAAAAAATTTAAAATTCATGGTTTTTTTCCAGGGAATATCTGTAGCATCAGCACATTACAAAGATACACACAAAACTCTACACAGCCGATATCCAGAGAAGCCGTGTACACTTAAAGCATGTTTTTTCATAGGTATAAAACTCCATAAATATAGGTCAAAACTGTACTCTGTAAATGGTAGGGATACAACCTGGGTGTGAATAGTCCCTCTTAAATTCTTTGTAATCCCGGCAGGAAACTAATGTCATGTCAGAGGGGGATCTAAAAGACAAATTGCTCCTACGTTTGCAATCAAGGCTGTGTTAGACTGATGAATCCAAAAGCAGAGTGTAAATTAATAAAAACATGACCAAGACTTTCGAGCAGATGCATGACACTGACATTTCATTTAGCTGTTCCAATTAATTAAAAAGAAAGCTTAATCAGGACCCTGTTCCAAACACATGGAAATCGATGATTCTCTTTCATTTCCAGAGAATTTGGTCAAGGTCCAGTTATTTAAAGAACAAATATTCACATTCCTGGGGCAGAGGGATCTGCTGCCCTGACATCATTTCTCAAACTGCAGAAAAGGTGCAGTTTGCTTTGTGCTGCAACGATTTTTAAAAGGCATTTGGAGAAGCTCATTATTTCTCTCTTGAATTTTAGTACTCCGCTTGCAATTATTATTGGGACTATTCAGCTTATATATGTGTATATGTATATATATATGTATATATATATGTATATATATATATATATATATATTTTTTTTTTTTTTTTAAGAGAGAGGGGAGCAAATCCCCATGCTGCAAGCAAACTCGCAGGCAGTGTGGCCAAATCTATTATTGTGATGACGGGAGAAAATGAATTTGCAAAAGCACGGAAGGCAAAGCTTACCTGGGCAAAGAAAGTGCGTTATGTGCACATTAAAACACGGACCCACTGGGGGATTTGGGGCCAGGAGGTTGGCTGGGCTCAGCCTTGCTGTAATTATAGACACTGAGGGTGTGGAGGGGAAGGAAACAAAGCTAAATCCAAGTTGCACGTTAATAAATACGCAGGAGGTTATTCTCCTATTTGATTGCATAAATCTTCCGTGAGCGGTCTGTGTGTGCCTGAAATGTGAGGAGCGGGCTGAGCCAAGGCAAGTCCTGTCCAAATTTCACTACTTTCCAAACGATGCCTCATTTATTAGTGGAGGCAGCTCAGAGTCTCCGGGGATTAACGTCTTGGCCGCCCAGAGTGATCAGATTCGAGATCAGGAGGAGCCCCGGAGTCTGAAGCGAGATGAGCTTCACTCGGCTGTGGCAGGGACTTGGGATGCAGAATAACTTTATTTTTATTAAACAGCAGCACAGGACACCTCTAAAATGCTCCCAGCGTGGAAGAGCCAAAATAAAAGTTCTGAGGCGACCAAACCATCATGGGTACTTACATATGGATTATTGAAGTTAGTGTTATAATGTATTATTATCACTTTTCAATGGTAATTGCATAATAATTAAAAGTGCAATAATTGCCTAATAATTAGAAGTGTGATAAATGCACCTTTTGCCACAGCTGCTTGACATATTTTGCAAAGAAAGGTTTAATTTTACAAATATTTAAGGAAAAGGAGGAGGATCAGCTGCAGGTTTGCTCCCTGTTTCACCAAAAACAAGTGTCTTCCAGCAACACATCATCCTCCCCATAAATGTCATGTTTGGTATTGGTGGATCTTCTGAAACTGAAGCTTCTTTCTCACATACTTTTTTTTTTTTTTTTCCCTGCTTAGTTAATACAAAATTAACTCTGTAAACCACCAGACCATGCATGGTGCCTCCCTAATGAGAAACTTCTTGATGTGTAGCAAAGCAGTGAAAGAGTTAATAGCTCCATTGGCAACCAAAAGAAGAGAATCTCCACTTAAACCTTCCTGAAAATAACTCTGGGCCCCAGTGCCATTAACTAAATATATAATATGTGCATATATTTGAGGTACCTCGGTTTGGAGGTATACAATACACTGTATTCTGCCCACATCTCTTGATTTTCAGCAGATAGCACAACAGGAAATTAATAAAAGGAAGGTTATCCATTTCTAAATCAACTGCAAGCTAAATCTCATCCTCTAATTGCAAGAAAACCTATCTGACTCCTTGTTTAGTGTTCAGATTTAGCTGGAAGTCACTAAGCATAATTCTATGTTATAGATACACCAACGTATTAGCAAAGACTTGGGGCTAAAATATTTTCTTCTTGTTTTTGTTTGCATAGAAAGGATGAGAAGAGGAGGGGACGGGAATGATGAGATGGCTTCTCGCTCCTCTGGCATCTGACATCAATTGTGCCAGGTTTTTGTGAGACCCTCCTTGAAAATGGCAGAGAAATTACCATAAAATCTTGATGAAGACTTCCATAAAACCTCACTATAATTTGAGAGCATCCTGCTATGCAATGGGGAAATTTTGGAAGTCCAGCGGGAGCCAGATGCCTCATACAAATGCTCAGGAGCAAATCTCTCTTCAATTATTATTCTCTGTCCATGGGCAAAAGCAATAAAAATAAATATATTCCTGCTCGTTGGCAATCCTAGTCCTCAGTGGGGGGTGAAACCTGCCCTCCCTAGAGAAGCCGATATCCAGAGAGAGCCTGTATTTTTGGCAGAGGGGAAGGATGCTCAGCAGGTACCATCTCAGTATCAATCAGCCATGGGCAGCATCTCCCAGTAGCCTGGGTATATCACAGAATCAGAGACTCATTTTGGTTGGAAAAGACCCTCAAGATCATCAAGTCCAACCATTGACTTGGGGTGCCAGGAAGAGAAGCCCCTTCCAAATCCCACATGGTCTCATTGCATTCCTTCCTGGAGGGGCTGGATGTTCAGCAGGGTCTTGGGAAGCCACAAGGATTTGGCTCAGGGAAAGAGGGATGGACATGGAGTCTTTCGTCTCATTTTTTGGGGGTGAGCATCCAGCAAGCGTCAGGGGAATAGGTGCATACGTGTGTGGCTGCACATGGTCAGGCAGCTCCGTGCCCCAGAATAGGACTCAAGAGCTAAAAAGAATGACCAAAAAATATATATATTTTTAACATTTTTCCTGCTAATTCCAGGAAACCATCCCAAATTCCCCTTGCAAGGTAGCCCGCTCCAGTTCACCGGGGAAAGGAAGTTTAAAGCAGACTGTTTGTCCCCAGTCTCAGGCACACAGACACACATCAGGGGAAAGCTTTGGACACTGTAAAACAAGGCAATTGGGAAAGGGAAAAGAAGTAGCAACATTGTGGGCCATTAATAGCTCTTTTCGCCCTGAAACGTAGATCTGTAATTGTTAACAAACAACAGAAACAATTGGTGCCTCCAGCAATGACAGAAAAGCAGCATCAGAAGGGCCAGATCTAAATTTACATCTCCCATTTACTAGAAAGTGTTTTTTGCAATGGGAACCCTTTCAGCATTGTTTCAGGGTGAGCTCTATTTAGTGTCTTGCAGGAAAAGCAGGTCCTAGGATTTCCTCATGAATTACAAATGGATCCCACCAGGCCAAACTCCCGGTTAATATACTGCCCCAGCCCTCGGTGGAGTTGCAGGAGGAGTCATTTGGCACTGGACTTTGGCCCGTGTGTTATTAAGGATGACATTCTTCACACACGCCTTTCAGGCAGATTTTATTTTCTTTTTTTTTTTTTGTTACTCTGGAGAATTAGAACATTTTCGGATGCAACAAAGAGGAGGGAGAAGGAAAGGGGACCTGGCTGTTAAGCAACAAGCAATTGAACTGTAGCTATTTTCAAGCCTGTAAGAGCTTAGAATGCTTAGAAATAGAGAGCAGGTGGGAGATTTTTAGTGCCAGGCTCCAGGATGGACTGGACTGCTGCACCGAGGACTCTCCTACAGCAAGATGACTTGGTGTGTGCTTGCAGTCCATCTCGCTCAGAGCCCATAAGATGCTCCATAGTGCATTCAGTGCAATTCAACGGGAGTCAAGAGGCTGCAAAATCCACAGTGGCTTCAACCCGGAGCAGGGAGGACTCCTGTCATCACACTGACTTTAGTCCTCCAAGCAAAAAATCTCAGCTTTGTGACTTTTGGCAGTTTATCTCTAAAAGCAAAATGGGGCATTGATTTATTCACATTGCCTAAAAACCAGCACTTTGCCCTGCACCTTGCGGAGAGATCCGATGCTGGGCAGAGGATGTACAGCCATGTGCGATTCTCATCTGCTCAGCTCCTCAGGGAAAGGATCAGCGTGATTTATTCGAGCCAGAATTTGCAAGGTATCCTTCCTATTGTTTGCAAGCTGCCGTGAAGTTTGGACGGCAGGCGGAGGGGTCAGAGCCAAGGCAGAGAACAGAGATTTGCCGAGATCACGCAATGCTCCAAGCCTGTGGCTGCAGTAAACAGAATCTCCTGAAAGGTCACATCTTCAGGCTCCCGCTGCAATTGCCAAAGGAAACTGCAATCATTTTTCAGTCCTTTAAATGCCAGACTCATATGTACTCAGCCACAATTTTCCTACATGTTCCTGGTTTGTGAGGAGACCACTTAGGAGTCATTTCCTTGCCAAGAAAAGCTTCTTTTTCCTCTTGAACCCGGAATAGACCCGGGCAGCCCTCTGCAAAGTTTGGGGTCAGGGCACAAGGGATGAGACTTTGCAACTGGACACCCCAAAGTCGGTGCCTTTTGCAGCATCAGCAAAGCAATCTGGAAAACCAAAATACTTTATTTGCCATTCAAAAAAAATCCCCCGTCATGCCTATTGGCTTTGTAAGAAGGATCAGCTCAGAGCTGAGAAATTGCAATACTTTTCTGGGCAGAAAATCACTAATTGCATCTCTTTTTCCTCTTCTAAATCATCCGTGAAAAATCTCAACGTTTCTCACGACTGACTTTTTTTTTTTTTTTTCTTTCTCCCTAGTAATGACTACATTTCTAAAACCACTTTTCACCCCTTATTTACAGGAGGGAATTGGCTCTACCCTTGTCACTCATCCTCCCCAAACACCCAGCAAAACACTCAGCCCTCCTGGCACGGGCTACAACCCACCCGACCGATGCACATCACCAGCTCCCGAGCTTAAGTGCGACCCTGGCGTGAATTAAGTGCTGTCAAACCTGGCACGAAAAGTCCACCCTGAGGACTGACCCTCCATGAATAGCCACTGTGTTTACGTGAACCGCCCGACAGATTGCTTCTCTCTTTAGCCAGAGCCTCAACGTATGTCAATAAAAATCTCTGGGTTTCATTAGGCAGCCCCTGCCTGGATACATAAATAATAAGGCTGTTGTCAGATCTCCCCATGGTGTGTAAGGGCAGATCTGGAAACCTGAAGGCCACGACCTTCATGTTTCTCAGCAGGGACCGAAACGCCCTCGGAGCCAAAGTAGTGGGAAAATGAGAGTCTGTGTTATGCTTTAACATGATACTGACAGGCAAATGTAATTTCTCAGGGTTCACTCCGTTGAACAACTGATCTGGTTTATAATCACGGCTGCAGCTCTGAGGCTGCTGCGGGAGGGGATGGGAGCTGGATCATGGGGGGACCTGGAGGAGATTCACAAGGAGAGGGAGGAAAAACATGGTTGTGTTTGGGATGAGGAAGGTTAGAAAGAGGATGAGCTCGGTGCTCTGGGAGGGTTTTTGTGGCACGGGAAGGTTTTTGTGGCACAGGAGGGAAGCTTGGGGTCCTAACCCTACCCGAGGTAAAATCTTGGCAGGCTTGTGATGAGGTGATGTGCATGGCCAGCCAAATGGTTGCTGAGCTAGAAATAGTGAAGGGGGAATGATGGGAGGCTCTTCCTCTGACCTCCAGCCCCTTTCCCCTCCCAGCCATTTCCAGGAAATCCCTGATTTCTCCTACATCAAGGGCCCTGCTTGGCTGGCCAGAGCAGGTGATGCTGGTGCAGGTGATGCTGGTGCAGGTGATGTTGGAGCAGCAGCCTGGCCCCATGGCATGGCCAGGATGGACCCTGGATATGTAGGTCAGCGTGGGTATGAAGAACCATGAGGGCTTTCCGGTGCTGACACCTCCACCGCTCCAGCTCAACCTGTCCTGGTAGGACCAGCACCAAAGCCCATTCACCACCTGTCTCCAAGCCATGAATCCCAGCCTCACCACGGTGGGGGAAGAACACAGGTGACATTTGTCACCTGAAAACAGGCCAGGATGCAGGGAGGATGTTTTGGGGATGCTTGCAAACACTGCAAGGAGAAGCATGTGAGCAAATGGCTCAGCGAGGTTCCAGGATGCTTCTTCCATCATCCTGGCATCTGCTTGAGGGAGAGGCCACGGTGTGTGGGATGTTGTGCAGTGCCCGAGCGCACGAGTTACCTAGAGATTGTCAGAGAAATTAACTATACACACAGATTGGCTCAGGGAAGGGCTTCCCCAGCCAAAGCGAAGCTTCAGAAATGGCCAAGAGGCTTTTCAGCCTCAGCACAGTGTTGCTCTCATAAGGGGATTTTTGGTCAAAAGGATCAAAGAGGAGGCAGTTGCTGACATGGACTCGGTCCCTCCTTTGCAAGCGAAGGAGACAAAGGTACGAGACCGAATTCGAAGGGAGAAAAGGAGAAGGTCAGCAGATGACTTTATGAGCTGTGGAAGCAGCAGTGGCATTTTTCCAGGAGTACACTGTGTCTTCTGCCCAGGAATGTGTACCCTGCTCCCCGGGGGCTGGGTGACAGAGTTAATTACCCGACGAACAGGATAAACGGGGATGTCCAGAGCAGGAAACGCTTCCCGGAGCGGTCGGGGGGTCCCGGAAAAACCCCGTCCCGGCGCAGTGGGAGGAGAACTGTCCCTCTGCATGCGTTGCGTGCAAAGCCAACGCAGCCTGGTCCCTGTGTGGTCTAGAGGGGTTTTGCGTGTGTGGTCCTGCAAAGCCCTGCTCATCTGTCCAAAGGCTGCTAACTGCCTGCTGAATGACCACGTCTGTTTACTTTAGCTCTGTCTGCACCAACTGAACTCTGATCGCTGCCTTCCTCCAGCTGGGCCGGCTCAGGACCCCAACGTGAAGGAGAGCGGGAGAGAGATCTGTGTGTGTGTGAGGCTCAGGGAAAAAAAAAAAAAGAATAGGCTGCAAATGGACTACAGTGTAAATCATGGCGAACAATTTATGGGCCATTTTCTCTCCCATCATTTCTTCTCTGATCCCCAACCCCCCCCCGCCCTCACTCAAACAGACCAGGCTCATAAATTGCCCGTGCTGAGTGCTGGCAGAAAGGTTTTTCATGTTCCTGACAGCTGCAATAAAAATATGCCTGTGTGTCTGGTAACTGTGTGTGCAAGAGGGGGAGGGAGCAAGGTGGGTGCCGGTGCAGGGTGCTCGTGTGTGGGTATGGGTGCACAGGAGATAGTACTGAATTGGGGGGTCTGTGTGCCTGGGACCGTATGGGGGGCAGCAAGGTGGTGCAGGCATGTGTGCTACAATTGCACATGTGTGCTGTGAATCTGTGCATGTCCTATGATTGCAAATGTGTGCTGTGTATGCATGTTCTGTGATTGCACATGCACTGAAATTGCATGTGTGTGCTGTGATTGCATGTGTGTGTGCTGTGATTGCATGTGTGCATGTTGTGATTGCATGTGTGCATGCTGTGATTGCATGTGTGCTGCAATTGCATGTGTGCTCTGTGTGTGTGTCCTGTGATCGCATGTGTGCATACTGTGATTGCATACGTATGCTCTGATTGCATGTGTGCTGCAGTTGCACATGTGTACTGTGAGTGTGTGCATGTCCTATGATTGCACATGTGTGCTATTTGTGCATGTTCTGTGATTGCACACACACTGAAATTGCATGTGTGTACTGTGATTGCACATGTGCTTTGAGTGTGTGCATGTCCTGTGATTGCATGTGTGTTGTGTGATTGCTTGTGTGCATACTGTGCTTGCATGCATATGCTCTGATTGCACATGCACTGCAATTTCATGTGTGTGCATGTGCTGTGATTGCATATCTGTGCTGCAATTGCATGTGTGAGCTGTGGTTGCATGCGTGCATACTGTGCTTGCATGCATATGCTCTAGTTGCACATGCACTGCAATTGCATGTGTGTGCATGTGCTGTGATTGCACGTGTGCTGCAATTGCACGCGTGCGCATTTGCTGTGCTTGCACGTGTAGCTGTGATTGCATATGTGATGCAATTGCATGTGTGTGAGTGCTATGTGTGCACGTTCATGCTGAGACTGTACATTCATGCTGTGATTGCATGCTTGTGCTGCAATTGTACACGTGCGGTGACTGCATCTACCTGGGCTGTGATTGCATGTGTGTGCTAATCACAACTTCCTGCTGCAATTACACATGTGTTGTGATTGCAGGCATACACATGTGCATTGATCTACACACACTGGGACTGCGTGTGTCCATACGTGCATTTCCCAGGCAATTACATGTGTTTGCACATTGTGCCAAAGTGATCCTGTGTGCAGAATAGGCTGCGGCAATTGTATGTGCACACAAGCACAAGAGCATGTACAAATGGGACACACATCTCGTGTGTGGGTGGGAAATGTTTTTTCCAGCACAGGGGAATGTTTGAGATGTTGATTTTGTTTTATTTTTATTTAAAAAAAAAAAAATTAGTCAGAATTAAAAATGCAAATCGTTACCTTCTTTTGTAAACACACTTACTAAACAAAAATACATTGATTTTTGGACTGGATCAATCGCAGTATTTATTCTGATCATTCCCAAATGCTCCATGCTCCAAATTTCTTACTAAAACCCAAAACCTAGGCTGTTGCTATGTTAAATTTTGAGACTCAAAATCAACGGAGTTGATAATCCCAGGCTATGGGATTTTTCAATGCAATGAAATTTTGAATCAAGCAGCAAGTTTTTGCAGCTGTAATGGAAATAATCTCATTCCTGCCAAGCAGTTTGGGAGGAAATTATGCTCAGCCACAGGATTCCTAGAAAACAGCTTTTTCCTTTTCATCACTTCTCCATATTCACTTTTTTAAATGATGTTATTCTCACAAGAAGCTTGATAGGAAGCAATAGTCCAGCAAATCCCAGGGTGTACAAAGTGTTACCCACAAAAACCTGGGCGCTTTTGTCTGGGGTAGGATGTTTTTCTCCTCTGTGCCTGCATTTTGCCCTGACTCCGGTTTCTCTTGTGTCTTTATCAGAAAAACTCTTGCAAGCGTTTGCACCCGTGTTTGCATCACTACCAGTTTGAAAAGATTTTCATTAGTGAAAAGATTAGAAAGGCGCAAAGTGACACATAAGGAAAGAAATAGGAATTTAGTTAAAGAAAATCAGAGCACCCAAAAATCTGCCTCCTGTTAATTTATAGTTATATATTTGTTAGGGAAGGGAAAAAAGAACATGTGCCTTCCCAACCATGCAACTGGTAATAAGAGCTAATTCAGACATATCCATCCCCTGAAAAGGGTATCAATAAAAATAACAAAAAAAAAAGGCAGAGAGACCATAAGATGTTCAGAAATTTTTCTCAACTATGAGCAAAATTAAGCTGGAAGGATCCCCAGACAAAACCCAAGTAACGACATAGGTGTGGATGTGTGTAGCAAAGAGAGGGAAGCTCCTGCAAAAGGAAGGTCTGGATTTGTCAGGGCTGTTGGCACATGCTGGGAATGTGCTGGTGGAAAACAGCGCTGGGGGGTTTTCCGAGTCCGAGGATCAATAACCTCATGTGTGCCTGGGCTTTGTAGCTCTAAGTGCCTCTGTAGGGAACAAAGAAAGTGAGTAAAAATTGAATTATCCACTTAAGGTTGTGTCAGCTTTCCATCATAAATCTTTTTTTTTTCTTTTTCTTTTTTTTTTCAGGGGTTTATTACTCATCTGTAAAAATTCCTCCCAGCCTTAGACTTTGCGCATACAACGCGGTTTCAACACTGGAAAAAAAAAAGCTTTGTAGAGATGTAATTTAATAAGGTACAAAGTTATCATTTTGTGCAGACAGAAATATTATTTCTCACAACTTCACCAGAGGAATGAGATCAGGGGCTGGTGGGAGCGATGGCTGGAGGGAGCTCAGCAAACCCTGTGTGTGAAGGGGCAGCTCCCACCCGGGCTGGGCTGCAGAAGGGTGACCCCAGGCACCCATCGCATACCCGTAACCCCCGGGGCTCGGACAGGCGGACGGTGGGTGCACGTTTCCCCTTCCAGCCCCAGGAGCTGAGGGGAGACCCCACGGGTACTGGGAATGCTCTGCTCATCCCATGGGTTGGAAACGAACCCCCACCATACAAAGAGCATCCTTAGACATCGATACCTGTGTTGTAATCAATCTTTATTTAAAATGTAATTCACTCTCTCTTTTACTTTTTTCCCTCTTCAGTTTTCCTTTTCTATTTTCCTACCCTTTCCCTTTCTATTTTCGTTTTCTGTTTTCCTTTTCCCCCATTTTCCTTTTCTCTTTTCCTTCCCTTTCCTTTTTCCCCTATTTTCCTTTTCTCTTTTCTTTCCCTTTCTTTTTTCCCCCTTCCATTTTCCTTTTCTATTTTCCTTCCTTTTCTTTTTTTTTCCATTCCATGTTCCCTTTCTATTTTCCATTCTTATTCTTATTCTTATTCTTATTCTTATTCTTATTCTTATTCACTCTCGTTCTCCTTCCCACCACACTATTCCTTCTCCTTCCCACCGGAGGGGAGCGACCCCGGCGGCTCCACGTCGGCCGCGAGTGCACCCGGCGGGGACCCGACGGGCACCCGTGGCTGAGCCGTAGCGCGGAGCCGCCGCTGCTCGGAGCGGGGCAGGGGAGCGGGATCCGAGGGGGGAGGTCGGGCCCGGGGAGCAGGATCCAGGGCGGGGAGGTCGGGCCCAGGGAGGGTCCCGCCGGGCGCCAGGCGCTGCCCCCGACCCTCCGCATTAACCCCGCTGACACGGGCGGGCGCCGCCGAGCCCGCCCGCTCCCTCCCCCGCTGCCTCCGTCCCGCCTCCCCCGGGGGCTGCCCCGCCGCCCCCCGTACCCCGGAGGGGTGAACCCCCCGCAGCACTTACAGTTCTTAGGGGCTCCCAGCCCACCAAGGCAAAAAAGTGAATTTTTAATTTTTTTTCCTCCCTTCGTTCCTCCTTTTGCTGCTGCGCTCCTCTCTGCTGCGGCTACGATTTCTGGGAGATAAGCGGTTTATTTAAATGGGGGGAGAAGAGGTAGCTTGGGGACAGAAAACTGCTACGGGTCTGTTCCAGCTGAAACGATTCTATGATTCTACAGTCTGGGGGAAAAAAAATAACATCACACCTGTTTTTTGTTAGCCCAGGATGTTTCTCGCTGCATCTTCATGTGCAGAAGTCGTGCATGGGGTGACACAGGGGATCCCTGAGATCCTGCTCCCCAGGCAGGTGGGGAAGGTGCTCCCCACCAGGGAAATCCCTGAGAGGTGGAAATCCAAAATAAAGAAAATTTTACAAAAAAAGAGCCCATAAGGATGTCTCCTTGCTGGGTGGTTACAGCTTCTTTTTATTTCCCTGCTCCATTCACCAGGGTGCTTTGCAGCCCCCAAAGCCCTGGTGAGAAGAGTAGTGGGGGTTCTGTTAGATCTTGCATATCCTTTATTATTCTTATTTTATTTATTTGATTTTTATTTTTGGACTGGCGTCTGCATTTGACCTGTGCCTCTACCAGGGCTGCTGTGGGACTGGAAAATGGGGCTACATCGCAGCCTGTGGGGGTGTCCTATGCAAGGAGGGTTCCCCAGCCCCCCCCAGAAGGATGCAGGGCAAGGAAGACCACGCTGGGGATACCCAACATTATCCCGCCGCATCAGAGACGAGACACACGCGGGGAGGGAGGCCAGGAGGAAAGCTGATCCTGAAGTTTCCATCATGTGAAATTGAAGCGCATGTGCCTATAATGAAATATTTCCTCCCATTTCATGGCAGCTCAGTAATTCCTGATGGCAGGGAGCCTGGGAAAACAGATCCCCCCCGCTCCCACCCACGGCGCCTGACCGCACGGGCAGGGACAAACAAGGGCTTCGTTTTGCCCGGCCGCCGCGGTTCCTCACCGCCCGCCTGGACACCTTATAGCATCCTCCAAACGTGGCCCCTCGGGGAGTCCTTTGCCCCCTTCTCCCTCCTGCAGAAAAGCGAAATCCGCATTTCCAAGGGTATTTTGGAACAGGGCTGCAGCAGCTTGCCCCGCCCCCCATCCCCAGGTCCCCCATGTCCCCTGTGTCCCCAGGGCCAGGCAGGCTGCCTGCCGTGCTTTCACCGGGGATGACACCCCCGCTAATAGCTGCTGCTTTAATTTATTTTTTGAATTATGTGGTTTTTCCAGCTCCTCTAAGTTTAATTAAACTTTGACCAAAATTCTAAGCAGGGAGAGAGAATAGAAAAAGGGGGTTTGTGCCAGAACAAGCACAGTAGTAATATTAATAATAACAAAAAGCAACAACAAGCCCTTAAACACTTGCAGGCAGGGTTGTGGGAGTTCAGGCTACTGGGCTGAGTCAGGCAGAGCCCTGAGAGTCCGTGGGTCCCTTTGAAATGCTCCTGATGCAGGATGGATGCAGCCAAAAACTCCAAAAAGCTACTGGGGGCTGGGTAGAACCAGATTTCCCTTTGAAATTACATTTTCCTGACAAATGTAAGTGAAGCACCAGTGAACTGGTGGCAAAGGAACAGGTAGATTTGAGGGGGCAGATCGAAATGCAGCTTGTGCCTGGGAGGAGGAGGCTCTGATGGGAGCGAGTTTCTGAGCTGCTGTCCTGGCAGAGGGATTTATATTTTATATTTATCTTACATTTATATTTACCTTCTATTTTAAAGTAACACCAGCCTTCTCTGTCCCTGGCAGAGGTGCCTTGCTCAGCTGGAACTGATGATTGGTTTAAACTGATGAGTTTAAACCTCCTACCAATCCACTCTGCACCCTTCAATGTGAAACAAGTGGGTTTTTTAAAAGCACAGATGCTTGAACCCTTGAAAAAAGATATTAAATTTCTCCCTCCAGCTCTCATTCTGTTCCCTACCGCTTTGATAAAGAGTTGGTCAAAGTGTTTATTCAGGCTCAGCTCCTAAGATGCTGTTATAACAGGATGGAGTTAGGATCATATAAATTCCTCAGCCAGATAAATGTCCTGTGTAATCCCGTATCTGTCCCTGACAGTAGCCAGTACCAGATGCTTCCCAGGATGTGACAAGAAAGATTCACCACGTCTGCAGATGGAATTAACCTGTCCACAAAGAAACTATTCTCCTGGTGCCTATCGCTTAGTGGCTGGTTTGATGGACTTAAAAAAGTGTAGAAAGTGAGTGCTTTATTAATTTCATTAATTATTTTATTTTTTCTACCTTTCTGGTGTCAATAGGAATACAGCCTCAAGGCTGTAGGTCACCTGTGGCTACAGATGAGGAGGTGCATGAATGTCCCAAATCCAGAGGCTCTGTGGTCCTTGTGTATCTGGGCTTTGCTTTATGTGCCGCATGCTTAATGCATCCCAGGAGTGGGAGGCAGGACCTTGGAAGTGTCCTGCTGACATAAGTTTGCAATGAATTTCTTGGTACAAAACTTAATCGGGGGATTTCAGGATCTGATGCAGAAAGACCAATGGGAAATTACTGTGTCCAGAATTTTCCATGGCTACTTAGAATCACGGAGGCTCACACTTATGAATGCTCTGGCACTGGTTAGATCTAAGTTGGGTTAAATAAGGTTGGGAAAACAAGGCATCCTAGATTGGAAGCAGAAGCGAACAAGCGCTCTGCAGAGGAGCATAAAACACAAACTATGAGCAAAAGCAGTCCAACACTACATGAGGGACAACTCGCTGAGTTGTTCAAGAATTCAAAGAACTGTACTAAAGTGCATTTAGTGCAAGTGCACCAGGGCAAGCTCCTTTAAATAACTTCGGATGGAGAAAATCCTGGTGAATTCCCTGCAGCAAAATCTCTTCTTTCACCGCAGGATTCCTGAGTAAAGCTCCCTGACAATATCCCCAGCCAACTCCAGTTGTGGAGCCCCTTCTTCTGAGGAAAATAAGCTTATTTAATAGCTACTTGCACACATGGAGACACACAAATTTACTCCTGTATTCAGCTGGATCCACATTGAGCTTTGTTCATGTCAAACCCATCAGCACCACCATCAGCCCTCCGGTCGTTTTCCTCGGCACCATATAACTCTCCTGCATCTGCTTTTTGGCAGTTCAAAGCTCCCTGTCATCTCCAGCTCTCTTCCTTCTGTCAGCAAAGAGCACACACCACCATGCAGCAAGACCAAAGAAGACGATGATATTTTCTGGGGGCTGGGGAAAGCCCCCGCTGGAAATATTATTTGCAGCCACGGTCCCTCTTGTGCTTGTCAAGATGATGCTGGGTGATGTTTGCTTCCCATATCAGAAATTCAGTCCGTTCATCCTCCTTTTTCTAGCCACAAACTCTTCTTTTCTTTTTGAAATGAAGCAGCACCTAAAAGCTGATTTGGGAAGCAGCAGGAAAATATCTACCCCGTCATCTCTTCATGGGAATTCTTGGCAGGGCAGCAAAGTTCCCCAGTGGCATCCTGCAGGCTGGTTGTTGGTGGCCACGGAGGGCTGGGGAAGGGCTGGAATTCAGCACCCACCTTGAACACTACTGGGGGATCCTCCTAGATATTCTCCCAGGTCCCATCCCATTGCCAGGTCCATCCCACACAGTAAAATGTTGCTTTTCCTGGAGCATCTTCTCTTTTCCCACACTGTAGGACGGGTGGGACAACTGTCAATTTTGACCCCTGGCTCTGAACACCTTGGAGAGGCAAAGCCACCTGTGGCACCAGAGACAGATGCAGGGGTCGGCAGGCATCACCGTAACTCAAGTAACAAAAAAAAAATAACTGGGCTGACCCTCATTATGTCAAAACTTGAGCTGGTTGCAAAGCTGCTCCCTTCTTTCCTTCCATCCATGGGGACCTGAAGGCGAGACACCAGAGAGTAAGTAGAGAGCTCATGTAAATGCCAGGCAAACCAAAACCCTGAAAGATGCCACTGACTATTATACTTTATAAAACTCATGGTCTCTCTTTGTAATTTAAATAAGAATTACCTGAATGATTGGATAATTATACTAATTTTCTTCCTGTGTGAGCTGAGGTGTTTATGGTGAGTAGTTTACTCATACCTTTTTTTTTCCTTCTTTTAAAAAACATTGATTCAAATATATTTTGCCTTTACAGCAGCCACCTCTGTTCCCCTTTTTTTTTTTTTTTTCCTACAGTATTTGCTCATCTTCTTTTATGAATACATTTATAAACTCAAAAGGAGGCAAAGAGCAGCTTTCTGAAAGCACAATTTTGCCTCCACGGAGCATCATCTCCTTTTCCTCTCCAGCTTCGGGGGATGATGCTGTGTTTGCGATGAGTACATGTTGACTCACTCCTTTCTCTCATTTGGTAAATACTCTGAAGAGAAAACATCATATTCTTTATCTCTTATCTTTTTTTTTTTCTTTTTTTCTTTTTTCTTTTTTTTTTTCCACAATCCAAAGCTTTTCTGAGCCCAGTTGCTTTCCCAACCATTCGATTTTCAGACTTTTGGTTTGAAGAATCTCTATTTGACGGTTTACTGGAAAATCTGTTCACATCTCTAAGCAACGCTTACTCTTCCTGATTTTATCTTTCTCCATTTTATTGTTTCCGGTTGTTATTCATTTTGGCCGATACTTCAACAGGGACTTTCCAAATAAGAGAATCCGAAGCAATATAAAAATGCATCTGAATAACATCCAGGAATCAAAGTGGGGACTAATTATAAATACGAAGCATGACTACCTTTTACTGGAAGAAGTGAAACACACAGGAGGAAATTCAGGCTGGATGTAATCAGACGGGAGAGCTCATTCGGAGAATGCTCAGCTCCTGTGCTTGGGTGTTTTGACATCAGAATGAGATGCAGGGAGAAAAGCATGAATCCAAATAATGCTTAAAAGTTCTCTATAAAGAAAAAAAGTGTACCCGTTTCCCCTCTCCGGCTGTATTGGTTGGCCTAATGAGAGATATTCCTTCATCCCACAAATGCTGCTTCGTTCAACCCTTCATATGTCTCTTTCTTTTCTTCCGTGCTCCATTATTATAATCATTTTTACAGCACAATTTGACCACACACTGAGAGCCCAATCAACCTCATTGCTGTCCGGTATGGGGGAAAGGAAATGCGTTCAATCAGTTTGGAGATTTGTAAGCATCCTCCTAATTACAAATCCCTTGGCCAAACTCTATAGATTCTGTTACAACTTCCCCAGTAGTTTCTGCTTCTCACCCTCCTCTTTTCGATTCCACATTTAAGGAAAAATAATCTGATTTCCATAGTCTGCAACCACCAATTTCTCTGTATTTTTAAAACCCTTTCAAGCAAAAGAACTCATATCATTTATTCATCAGATGTGATGACGCAGCCTAATTTCCAGCAGGAACTATCCCCGTGCTGACGAGAAGTGGTGTAATTTGATGGATGAGCAACTGGGATAGACTGGAAGCCTCTGAAAGATGCAGAGCAGGTGGGATGAACCCCCAGATCCATCAGACGCAATGAACAAAACATCTGGAGAGGCAGTACCCACCACCCAGTGGCATCTGAGCAAACCTCCCTGCAGATCCCTTCTTTTCTGATAGAGCTGATTTGCAGACTTGTTTTCGTTTTTCTTTTTTATTTCTCCACAGGAAAACAGCTCACATCCACCAGGAGTGAAGTGCAATAAATCTGCCCAAAGCAAGAGCAATCAAGCCCAGTAAATAATTGTGTGTCTATAGACTCACAGGGGAGGAAAGAAGTATCCAGTATCCAGAAGTATCCAGTGCCGTTAAGTTCAGCTCTCAGCACAGCAGTGGATCAGCCCCTCACATCTGAACTGTGTTTTGGCATTTCTGCTCCTCATTTGGCCAATTTGGGCTCTGATGCTTCATCCCCAGCACCACTGACTATGTGCACCTGGCCAAAGGCTTAAAAGTCATGGCTTGAAAATCTCATTGGGTTTCATTGTGTTTAAAAATTGCTCATATTTATAGGAGAAGCTTGTGGGCAAACAGGACGGTTTAGCTGTCTGTGTAAATTTTTACACACCTGATACATCAGCCTTTACGGAGACACGGTTAAACTCTGGGATTATCAATTATCACATTATACATAACAGTACAAGTTACAAAGGTGAGGCGGGGGGAAATAGTTTGAGAAGGGGGGTATTGCATTATGCAAGGTGACCCAAAAACCTGTCTGGACATCAGTGACAATAAAATTGATCTCAGTTTACAGCTTGTCAGTGGTTTATTAGGTTCTTGCTTGAAGGTACCTTCATCCAGGCGGTCCTCGTGCCTGAGCAACATATAAAAAGTAAAATGCAGATAATTCAATGAGCTGGTGGCACATAGGGAAAGTGGGACATTTCCCATGGTTACAATCCTTGGGAAGAGCTTGTGCTTGAGCACCAGGGTCTGCACCACATCTGATGGATGCAAAACCGCCGTGTCCACCTGGGCAAGGCAGCTCTTCTGCAACTCATTACATGGCTGAGATCATGCATGGTGCAGAGCTGTTTTCCAAGCCTTCAGGTAAATAAAGCCTTCAAAGCACCGAAACCCAGCCGTTCTTCCTCCCTCACGTCCCAGGGCTTTCTTTAATAAATCCCATACCACGGAAGTGGAAAGCGGTGGGTTTTTTCTGCTTTCTGAGCCTTTCAGCTACAATCGTTTCACTATTTTTTCCTTAAGACCGTGAGGGCCAGGAGCCAGGTCTTCTCCTGCCTCTTCCACAGAAGGGAATGGATCCCTTGCAGGAGGGACAATAAAGATGTCACCCACCCCGAAAGGGATGTCCATGTCAGGAGGACAGGACTGAGACAGGAAAGGGCAGGAAGGCCCTTTGACCTGCAGGAAGCCACCAGCTGCTTTTGCAGGTCACATTTTGGAGGGGAATTTCTGCAGAGTCCTCTGACCCTGAATGTCACCCCTTTTGATGGCAGAAACACCAATTTGAGTCAAATTCTCTCCTTGGTCTTGGCTCTCCCTCTGTACATGCCAGGTCTGTGGCAGAAAGACCCGTTTGCTCAGGGGAAGGCAGTAGGATTTCTATAAACAGGGATTAAATACACTTCTTGGTGACAAATGGATTTTACTGCCCAAGTCAGGCATCGGCTGCCAAGTGCCAAACTGGCAACTTCTCTCCGGCAAAGCACATGTACAAGGCATCCGTGCTCATGGAATTGCTGTACTTTTATGGTCATGGACACGGGAGGCTTTAAACACTCCGGATTT
This sequence comes from Nesoenas mayeri, assembly GCF_963082525.1. NCBI lineage: Eukaryota > Metazoa > Chordata > Aves > Columbiformes > Columbidae > Nesoenas > Nesoenas mayeri. The sequence continues at coordinate 9,836,873 of NC_137547.1, read as the reverse complement.
CTGTGCATTAAAGACGTGTTGGCTCAGACGTCCTGCGGCAGTTCGTAGGTGCCCTGGGGAGGGACACGGCGGGGCTGGCACAAAAGCAGAATTTCTGCAGCGTGCCTGCCCTGGGCTGCATCGTCCATCATCCAGGAGCTCTGCTAATGGCTCTTCTCAAATGGCTGTGCTCATTTATCCAAAAAAAAATAAAATACTGCCTCTACTTTCAGGGTTGTATCCTTAGGTGGTCACGGCAATGATGGTGATGCCATGGGCTTGTGTGGAAAATGGTAGGAAATGGGCTCTTACAGGACAAAGGAAGAAATTCCCAGGAGGAAACTGCAAAACCATGGAAAAACTCACACGGCTTTGAGCATCAGCACCTTCCGCTGCTGCGATAAAACCAGGCATTGGATCAGAAAAGCAAAAATCAAACTACCGCCAAAGAAGTGGCTGAGGACTACTGGAAAATAGGACCGCATTCCTTTTATATTTTCCAGGAACATGTATTTTATTTTAATGCAAGGAAAATCTCTAATTTTTTTTTTGAACAAAATTTCAGCAAGCAGAGGGTCATTTTGCACTGAGAAAGTTTAGGATGGGATTGTGACAACTCTTAAAATACACAGACTACCAGAAAACTACCTTTGCAGGTCTCACACTCTCTTCCCTAAGGAATACTGTGGCTCCGGAGGCATCCATGCTCACTTTCTTTGAAGGGAATGGCAAAACTTTCATTGACATAACTAAAAGCAAAACTGAGCCCGCTAACTGTAAATGCTCACAGGAAAACTCATATGCACTTCTCTGTGCTTTCCCAGCCAAAATTCTTTCAGTGCGCACCTGCTTTCTGTTTGTTTTGGTGAAAACATGGAAAAGTTCTAACTTTACTGAAAAACAGTTCAGGTTTCTCTAAAGAAAAAAAAAAATCAAGTAAAGCATCAGTTGCTGATTTATTTCTCTCCTTTGGGTTTTAGTGAGGTCCCTATAAAATCCTCTGGTTGAGCCAGCTCCATTTATTGCCAGTATTGTGCTCGACTCAATGAAGGTCCTGCGTGTTTTGTTTATTATTCTGAGTCATATCACAAACATTTTAGCAAAAGTTCCAAAGACTTACAGGGAACGTAGAGAAGCCAAAATCGCCAGATGGAGAAAAGCACATCTTAAGGGGATGACATTTGGCATGAGAAGCAGAAGAGAATTAGAGTTTGGTTTGATCTGCCCCGTATTATATCACCGCTTATACTTTGCAGGAAATTGTTGAGGTTGAACCAAAATAAAGATTGAGTTTTAGAGCATTTTCTCTTTACATGTCCTTTTGGGATCCCACATCTTTCAGTATGCAACCTATTAATTATAAATACATACACTCACATCCAATTTTATTATTTGGGCTTCATCTGACCCTTCAGAGGGAACCAGATGAAAGTAATAATCAGTTAATTCAGCTACAAAGGAAAAAAAAAAATCAAAGCTACAGAAACATATCGTGTTCTTGTGGAAAACAACAACAAAAAGCGCTGAACTGGCAGGAGAATTAACAGAACTCTTCCGCACCTCTGTCAAAACGAAGTGTCATCATCCACCGGTGACAGACGATGTCAAGTGGGGACCACGTTGTCCCCGTTGTCCCTTGGGGCATCCCAGCTTAGTCTTGGCAAGGAAACAAAGTGGGGATGCCCAGGGCAGTTTGGTTTGGGTTTTTTTTGCCTAATGGGAGTTGGCAGCCCTCAAAATCAGGTTGTTGATGCTGAAACATGAGGCTCCCGTGTCTTTTCCCCAAGGCAAAGGAGCAGGAGCAGACAGAAGAGCAGAGACCCATTTGCTGACAGTGGCTGTTGGTTTCCAAGATGCCTCTTTGGACATGAAGATATCAGATCTTGAGCATCATGGGGGTCACTTCTCACCCCTGCGCTCCCAAAATGGGAGGAGAAACGAGCAAAGGGAAGAGGATGGGACTTGCTGGAAGGCTCCTGATTTAGTATTTTGGGGTTTTTTTTTCCTATTCCCACAGCAAGCAGAGATGGAGATGATTTCCTAAAGACAATTCACAGCACTTACACCAAACCAAGGAGAGTTTCTGGCTATTTTAGATGGCAAAATCTAGTGATTCCATTGGTTGGTGTAAAAATCTTCCCTTAGCTCTAAACATTTCAGCCTTTTGCTTGCTACAGATCACACTTGTGGTGATTTTATCGTATCAGATGTGATTATTAAAACAAGGGATGTTATACCAGGACAAATTTAGTGCTTGTGGGAGAGACCATATTTCCCCCTTGATTGTGGGGCTACAAAGGTATCATATACTCTGAAAAAATAAATGGTTGCACTGGATTTGACTGTTTATCATCTAAAAAAAATGTAGTAACTACAAGGGGACCACCTGAGAGCTGGGCAAATCCAGAGTTTTGCTAAGGATGAGGAATTAGAGCAGCTGCAGACCTGGGCCAACAGGCTTTGGAATTACGTGCACAAATGATTGCAGAGGGTTGTTGTTTAAGCTGAAAACTGTTCTCACCATAAACTCCAGTGAATGCAGGAGAGCCTGCAAGGGAAAAGCTGAGGACAGCACGTATCCCGTTACATTTTTAACCGCCCAGATTCAGTTTTGAACTCAATGTGAAACCCACAAAGAGAAGCCAGGAAAAATTAGCCTTTCTGAACCAAGAGAAATGTGCAAATGAAAAAAAAAAAAAACAAGAAAGTATCCACCTCCAGTAAAATCCCAAGTTAAGCAAGAGCATAATGCTCTGTGAAGTTATTTCCCCTTCAGACATGTACACTTGGCTTTGGTCTCCGATCAGACTCACCATGTGCTAATATCCAAAGTTTTCAGTTGGTTAAAGTGCATTCGAATTGCACACAAAAGGGCATGGAAGCCAGGCTGAATTGCAGCTCATGTCATAAACTCCTGCTTTCAGTGGCTTTATTATTCTGCAGCAACAACTTTTTGGAGCACGAGCCTTGACGTTGTGCAGAAGCACATCTGCGAATGGAAGTGGATGATGCTTTCCGTTACACGGGAGTCTGGTAGTAAAATTGAGATGTTGTGGGCTGACACCAGGCCCTATGGGTCCTCAATCGGGGCTGTATCACTTGGGGAAGGGTGGTGTTGTTATGCATTGCAGAAATCCCAGCACAAATCAGGACTCGAGCATGCGATGTATTGTATCAACGTCTGGCAAGAATCTTCCCTGCCACAGTTTATGGTGTGAAGCCCCAGCTGAAGAAATGTATTTATGTACTAAATCAATGAGGCTGTGCATGATTTGAGGTACAAATACATGTTCGGGGGGGATATGGCGCCTCTTGCTTGGGTAGAAGCATCTTCCTGGCTGAGATATCTTCAGCCAAGAACCTTAAATTTAAAAAAATTTGATGACTTTACACTTCAACCACTGTAGGCAAGTCCAGCTTGTGAGGAACCCACGTTTGCTTTGAAAAGCCCATTTCTGCAGAAATCCCACACAGGGTAACCAACAGTGTTTGCAAACCTGGCCCTTGGCTTACAGAGAGGGATCATAACCATTTCCATGGACCAGAACAGCCTGGGCATGGCATGCTGCAATGGGTCACAAAGGATTTTGGGAGAGAAGCAGAAAGCAATTTTTTAGGTCAAGAAACCAGCAAGCCAATAATTTCTGCCCCTCTTTGAGACTGGCTGAAGATGAGATACACAAACAACACCAAAAAAAAATGTTTTCAATCTGGACCGTCAAGTATGGAAGGATATTTGTGGTAATGGAGAAATTTGCCACCCACTGCTGTTGCTTTGGTGTACGATTTCTGTGGTTACTCTTTATTCAGAATAGGTCACTGAATTAAACTAACACAAAACCAAATTCCAAACTATAAAGAGGGATTTCCAGATAATGCATTATTTCTTAAGGGGGGGGGGGGGGAAACACACAACTTTTTGGATCACTCTTTTTCCCTGCTTTGTTGGCCTTTTCATATTTTCCAGCATTTTTGCAGGATCCTCTGTCATTTGCAGCTATTACTGAGGAGGCTCTGATCCTCTTAGCTGTCCTCATATACATCCACATAGCAGGATCAGGTCATCATTTAGTGGTGCTGCAGGCCTAAAGCAAAACAAAAACAAAAGCAAAGATTGTTGCTAATGACACAGAAACCTCAATGGCTTGTCTCAAAGCTTGGTTCAGCAATCAAAAATTTGGACTCTGGCTCACACAAACTAGCCAAAAGCCTCCTGAATTTGTGAAATTCAGCTGGAGTTTCTGGAGCCCTTTGAAAGAAGCAGACACGGGGAGGTTTGGGGATTTTTTCCAGAGTTTTCCACAGTCCCAGGAGCAGACAGGGCCTCATGACTTTGGGGAAGTGGTGGAGAAGTTGCGGGGACACAGTTTTGGGAGAAGATGCAAGACCAGGCATGGAGGTGGCAGGAGCTACAGGAGACTTAATGCTCTCTTTGCTCTGAGCTGTTCCTCCTAACTTTAGTCCTTCATTTGCTCCGAACAGAGGAACATGTGCCAAGGTTTCCTACAGAATTTGGAGCTCAGGTGTTATTTGATTGGTGCTTCTGGTATGGGAATCCTGAATATTTCAAAGTCATGGTGCTGCTCTCCAGAGCTGGCACTTTGTCGTGTGCCTACAAACCCCATCCAAAAGCTCACACTGGACTTCCCTCTTGGTCCTGTCTCAGACTAAAATACCAAAAAAAAATTCCTACAAGGAGATCACAAACCCTGATTTCACCTGCGTGCCTCCAAGCTGTGAATTACAAGGTCCACTTCTTTCCATCCACACCACCGCACATTCCTCCTGCCCTGCTGTGTGTGAACATTTTGAAGACCCTTTTATTGCCCCTTTTCTCCCCCGCAAAAATGAGGATACTAAACCCGTAGCCTCATCCTCAGAGCGCTCAAAAAGGGCAGCACGCTGGCTCAGAGGTCAAATTATTTCCCGGTGAGAATTAGGAGGTTTGTAAGGGAGTATTCACATATGCTGTGAGCAAAATTTCCTTCCAGAGGGTTGCATGAGGTTTCTGACCACTGTATCTGTGTGTTCTTGAAGATGACGTATCGTGTTACTAATTCCCCTAATTGCATGTCTGGGCTAAAAACAGACTGAATTTTCCTAAGAAGTTACATTCTTAATAACATTACTTAAAACACTGTGGTAAAATCAAGTAAATTTTTAACTGATTCACGTACATCATAAATCAGGGTATACATGCAGATAATGTTTACCTTAAGCTTGTTTATCTGAATTGGCTGCTGATTTGTTCTGTGTTTTGCCAAAATGCAGCAATACAAGATAGAGCAACTGGAAGAGATTCAAGCCTTCCTTTTTCAGGCTCCTACTGCGTGGAGCATTTCCTGCAGTGCAGTGCCCCACAAATAGCCACATACAATACTATTTCCCCCCAAAACCTCTAGTAACAAAATGGACAACTAGATGCAGCTTCTCCTTCTCTTCAAGAGCCCAAATATTGTGCCGTGGGAGTGGGGAAGATTTGCTGCTGACTATGTGCACATTTGAAGAAGGTCCAGGAGCAAAGAGCCTCAGGGTAATTCTGGATGCAGGAGGGCTTTAATTGATCATAGGATCAGAGAATAATTTTGGTTGGAAAAGACCCTCAAGATCATCGAGTTCAACCATTAACCGAACCCTGGCACTAACACATGTCCCTGAGAACCTCATCTCCATGTCTGTTCAACCCTCCAGGGACGGTGACTCCACCACTGCCCTGGGCAGCCTGTTCCAATGCCTGACAACCCTTTGGGGAAGAAATTGTTCCCAAGATCCAACCTCAGCCTCCCCTGGCACAACTTGAGAACTTTTCCTATCATCCTATGCACCTATCTGCATGGTTTGTCAGGGATATATGGCCCTGCCTAGGTGTATTTTCATAATTTATGGGTTTTTTTAGGTTAAAACTTTGTTGTCGCACTAGAAACAATTCTCTGGAGATCCCTAGTGAGATGCTGAGTGCAGGAGATGGACAGCAGCCCCAGGTTGGGGGGTGGCCGCCATGGCCCTGGGGGCTGTAAGACATCCCTGAGCCACCACTGTGCTGGTCCCTGTCCCCTCCCACAGGGACCAGTGGGACAATGTGAGGCTGAGTCATTTGAGGAGGACACAGACTTGGCAGCAGTGACCAAGATGTGCGGGGGCACTTGACATAGAAATGAAGCAATCTGGAAGGTGGAGTCTTTGTGGGGGGTGGGTGTTGATTTTCTAAATATATTTTTTTTTTCAGACATGAATATCCATCCTGTGATTTCCACAGAGATCAGGAAATGACACACATGTGCATTGTTGTCACCTCCAGAAGGAGTGGAGAGGCTGCTTTTGGCCGTGCCCCAGCAGCAGTGAACACGCGCTTTTGGGAAGAACATTATCTCACTGCCGAAAAGCTGCTCACAGAGAGAAGCAACTTGCTTTTCTCCTTTAATGCCAGCATCTTCTCTAGAGCACCAGAAAAACAGTGGTAAACACTCCTTATGGAGAAACTCTCATTTGGAAACATAGAAAGGCAAAAGAAAATCCTGCTCAGGAAGCAACCAGCCCAGAGTTGGTATTTTGTGGGAGATGTCCCCTGCATTTCAGAGATTTGCCCCATTTTCTCTTTCCCCATCATCAGCACTTTGGGATGTCCTATGGCATGGGTAGCAACATCCAAGGTGAATTCTCTGATGGATGCCATCCTCTTCTGACGACAGGTGAATCAAAGAGTCACCAGTCACTGGTAAACATGACAAACCACCAAATGCTTGTACATCTTCCCAAGCACAAGGATTAAATCTGGTGCCGGTGCCAAATATTCACTATTTATAGGGGACCAGTTGCAGTCTCTGCTGGCAGAGTTTATTTTGCTGGTCTGAATCTCTAGCAGAAGTGCCCAGCTCTGTGCAACATCTAACACCATCTAACACCAACCCTCTCACTGGGTTCTCAATTCTCCATCCACCCTCTGCTGGACTCCGCCAGTGCTGCCAGCTGTCACTTCAAGCACTAGCAAAATATATATTTGAAGTGTGATGCCCCTGGAGTGGCCCTCGCCATGCCAGGGTAATGAGCTTATTGCAACACATGGGCAGAAAGATGTTCACATCATTCCCCAGCAGCACATGGGTTTTCCTCTCCTGCGTGTTGAACACTTCAAACCTGAAAATGGTGGATTTTTACAGTTTTTTAAGAGGTGAAGCTGACACATCTTGCATTTCCAGAGGCCAGCCCTAATACTAATAGTGACACTTTCTACCATTTTCCTTCTCCATTTACCTCACCCTATTAAGATTAGCTAGAACCACATCAGGTAAAATGCTTTCAAGAGTGCGGTTTTGCCAGCAAGATCATCATAGGGCAAAGAATTAATTACAAACATGTCTCAGACCAAAGGCAGTGATGCTCAGCAGGAGGAGCCTTTTTCCACTCTACAACGTGCAGCTGGAACAGCCGTAGAGACACGTTTGCACCTCGCTCTTACTTTGCCATGAATAATGGATTTCCTGTTTGTTGGGACTTACGAGCTGGAGCAAATAATGGCAATTAAAAAATAATATATTGGATGGCTGGCCAGAAATCAAGTGTAACATGCTTTTTAAGGATAGCAAGCTTGCGTGGTAAATAAAATTGGAGCTCAGACTGTTTTGTTGTTTTGGCTTTTTTGTCAGAGCCAAGTGAGTTCAGCTCTGGACAGTGTCCAGGGAACCTTTGTTGCTGGAAAGAGAAACAAGAAAGGGAATTAGATGAGACTCCCCCTCCGGCAGGTAAGAAGGCAACACCTTACTGCTCCCATCCTCAGCACTTCACCTGGTGGCCTGATCCAGAAAATCCCCTAGAAACCTTTAGGAGGATTTTAAACATTTTTTTCCCATATACAAGAAAAAAGAAGGAAGACAAGCTCTTGAGTTACTCTATGAAGAAATCCAAGCCCTGTTCTTCATGGACCAAGCCTGAACCTCTCTGACCATGCACATTAAAATTGAAGACCTCAGCATCTCCACTTGGCACTCTCTGATTTACATGTTCCTCCCCAAAACCACCCCACCATCCGGGCTGCTCTGGATGCTGGTGGAAAGATGCCATCCCCTGCAGGCACCACTTTTCAGACCCAGCTTTCTTGCCACACCAAAAAACATTGTTGAAGGTGTTTGCCTGATTTTCCTCGATTGCTCAGTTCGAGGGAGTTCTTTTGTGGGCTAAATTAATGCATATTTGAAAGCTGACAGCTCATTTACCAGCTTCAGATGGTCAAACCCAAAGAATTTCTCCTGCCCTTGGTTTGTATTTTGTGGGTAGTGTTGCCACTGGGGAGAATTTCCCTCCACCGCAAGCCCGGTCCTGCTTCACCAAGCTCCAGCATGCAACCTCGTAAAGTTGTGAAATGCTTTTATCCTGTGTGCCCTTAATTAACCACATACATCTTTAATGAATTATGCACCTTTTTTTTTTTCCCCAGCTTTTCCTCTTCTTGCCCGCTTCAGGCTGCATCGATCCCTTGGCTCATTTTACAGCAACGACCTGGGGTGAAGTGGCAGCTTTGGCATGCTGGTCCCAAGTAAGGGGGTGACAGAGAAGGTGCTAAAATTTACCTGTACATCCCCCTGCCCTCCCCCACCGCCACTGGAAACAGCTGGGCTGCGACATCTCCCAAAACACAGAGGGAATATTAATACCAGATAGGTAACCATGGGAGGTATTTTGAGGGCTGGAGATGGTTCCTTGAGATTCATGGTGTCTTCCCCATTTCCCTGCATCTATTTCTAAAAAAGGAAATGCTAAACCCTAACAGAAAGCCTCCTGGTCATACTTTTTGGGTTATTTCCCTTGCTATTTTCTTGGCTCTTTCTCTGCTCCATTTTACCGTAAATTCACCCTATTCTTCAAGCTCCTACACATGGTGGGAATTAACCTCCCCCAAACCTCCCAAAAGGTGTCTTTCCCTTCTTTAGCAGGTATTTTTCATCCTGCTTAACCACCATTTGTGATACCTGGGATCTTCCTGAAAAGCCCACCGCATTAACTTGCAAGTCCTACTCATCTTGACACCCTCAGTCATCCTAGAAATACAGCAGAGAGCTCATTTCTAACACTAGTTTCAATCAGTGTTGCACAATATTTTATAAAGGGGCACTTTTTCCTGTACGTGGTCGCACTGGGGTAGCAACAGCATCCTCCAAGAGACAAGTTGCAGTCAGATATTTTATCAAACTGAATCTGGTAGATGCTGAACAAAATTCAAATGGCTTTAAGGTTCAGGGTCCCTTCAAACTCCTTTATTTTTTCTCTAGTCAAGGCAAAGAAAAGGAGCCATTTGTTAGAAAAACAGTGTCAGGGAAGTTATATATGACATTTGCCAACGTTACATCATCAAAGCTAAATCTCTGACAGATCTGTAAACAATAACTTTTCATATAAATGTCTACAGAGACCAGAGTATGTGCCTTTCAGCACGGTGTTTCCACATTTGCAATGGGGAGAAAATGCATGTAACTAGATTAGGTCTCCTCACATTTTTGCTGGTTTTAAACCTACACGACTTTTCATAGAAAACCCTAAATGGAGGGGCTGAGATTGTTCTTTGCAGGTTTTGAACTTGCATTGTGAAACTGAGGCTTTCCTTTAAAATCGGAATAAAATATTCCAGGCTAGGGCACATTTCCATAGGATGTTGAGAACATTCATGCTCCTCAGTTCCAGATCTTGGGCAGTAAGGCAGGATTTGGCTGTGAAAGGCAATTTCTCTTCCGAAATAGGGTGGGGAGGTGTCCTGTGAACGACACTTTTGGGATGTCAGGGAGCACCCATGAGTTGTGGGGAGAAACAGTCTTAATTTTGGCCAACACTCTGATGGGTCTCAGGGGCAGAGGCTGCAGCACAGGGCTGCAAAGCAGGGCTGGGGGGTGCAAAAGTGGGTTAAATCACCCATCACCTCCCCCAGGACCCTCCCAACCCTTCACTGAAATGGGACCCAAACCAGGTCCCTTCTCTGCACATGCCAGTCCTGCTGCCAAGGGCAGGGACTTGGCTTGTTCTACCTAACCAAGGATCAGGTACATTTTAATTTGAATAAACAAGAGCTTAAGATATTACAAAAGTCTTCCAGCAAGCTGGCTGCAAGCAGCTTAACTTTATTTTCCATTTTTGCTTTCCTAACAGTCTACTTTTCCTATTTATCTTCTGTGTTCTCAGCTTATTTAAATACCGGCTGAGAAAAATACTCCCAGTCAAAGCTCTTACACCAGAGCAAATACCCAAATGCATTGCATGTGAACCTGCACTGTAATTAAATGGATGCTGCAGAAAACACAGCCCTGTGTCATCTTTCTGATTTTTTTGCTGCTATTTTTTCCTTCTCTGCAGGATGCGCAGTCTCAGTCTGCTTTGAAGAAGAGGTGAGATTTTATTGTCATTTTTTTTGTCCAAGGCAAAGTAACTTTATGCTCCCGCTGCTTTGCAGAAGCGTCAAAAACTTGGGCCCAGTATCCCCAGAATGATTTTCCATGGGCTGGAGAGACCATATGAGAAATCCTGCTAAACTGCTGTTGAAGTGACAAGCCCTCCACAACAGCAGATTTTCACTTCATCTATATTTATAGCAAAATGGAAACAAAATGTGCTTTAAAGTAAACAATAGTATTTCCAGAGTCGGGCTGATTTTCTTGCTTTGGTGAGCTCCCAACCAAAGCTTTTCACGCTGCAGGCAATGATGAAAACCTAAAGCAGGGAGAGTGAAATCCCAGCCTGACTGAAGTCAGTGGGAAGGTTGCCACTGATTTTAACAGGGCCAAGTTTTACCCAAAAAACCTCTATAAATTGAAGCAGGGATCATTTGGGAACTGCAAAAGCAAGGAAAGCTGGTTGCTAAGATCTCTGCTCTTCTCTTTTCCGTCTCAGCTGGTGGCATAATCACCGAGGAGCCTGGGGATAAAAACCACATCAGCTCTATTAAACATTGCAAAAACTTAAAACCCTAAAAACACTGGATTATAGAAGGAAACTTGATGACAAGAGGAACCACATACTTGCACGGTTTGTAGTCTGGTGTTTGCATCCTTCTGCTATTTGCACAGACTTAAGAAGGGACAATTTGCCCTGGCGAGCACTAAGCCGTAGAACATATTTACCGAGAATCAATTAAAACAACAACGTCTGACGTCATTGTAGGGGGTTGTTGGGTTTTTTCCCTGTGTCGTATGAGGAAGGTGACAAAGCGCCTGTGACCACAAACTGTGTCACGAGGATTATTTGGTTAGCACGCGTTTTGGTTGCAGCAATACGGCGAGCATGCTGAGGGCAAGAGAGAGGTCAATGCCTGCACCGTGGGACCGGCTCGTAGAAGAAGAGTCTGGTGAAGAGATGAACTGAGAAGAAGGGACAAAGCAGAGATGCTGGCCTCTTGACATATGGAATAGCCCCCCTGGCCACCAGCAGAAACGCAGGAGGCTGAACACGATGGATGGTTACAATGGACGCTCTTTCCCCAGCTAACAGAAAACAGGGTCTGCATTTGCTGGGTTTGATTAATAGTATTGCTAATACCTTCAGCTCCCATTGCAGCTTCCACCAAAGGCTCTTTACAGGCTTCACAAACATTTATCTGCTGGTGCTACTCAACCACAAGGACAGACAGATGTCCATCCCACGTCTTAGAGAGGCAGGAACCTCTGTAAGCAGTTCAGTGCTACAAACAATGATCTAAGCAAGGTTTAGTTCCTGCAGACCTGCATTTAAATCCTAGAAACCATCAGGATTTACCAGAATTGCTTCAAAATTCAGTTGTCACCCTAGAATGAGCATGGAGTTGGTGTGACTGTGCCAGTAAGTCAGGTCATGGAGCATCCCTGTGGCCAACAGGACTCACCAGCCCATGCTGAGCATGTGGTGCTGTGTGACCTGGACACCTCAACATATCATTTTGGAAGAGATTTTGGTGGCTTCTTGATATCAGAAAATTTTGAAGAAACAGATTCTTGCTAGAAAATCCTCAGTAGCAGGAAGAACCGAGAACACCTCTTTGGTTTCAAATCTCGTTTGGACCAAGAGAGTCTTCTTCCTTGTCCTGGTTAGGAGGCAGAAATTTCTGTGGGAAAAACCCTGTCTGTATAGACACCAAGGAAATCAAGAAGAAAAAAAAAAAATAGTGATAATAAAGGAAATGAGCAAATAAGCAAAGCCACCCGCAGCACCTGGAGAAGAAGGATGCCACCCCAAACTAGGGATGGACTCTGCAGTCACCCATCTGCTTCATGGTGTCCCCTCCTTATTCATCTCTCTGATGCTTCAATGTGTCCTGTCCCTGGGCTTTCCAACGTGGCTTCAGATGGCCTGTAGTTTGGGGTACGGGGCGCAGCATCACTGACATGACCCCAAACACCATCTCCCCTGAGAGGATTTTGGGGAGACATGACCAAGGCCATGGTGGACAACATGAGAAAGCATCAGAGCCGCTGGCTGGTGCCTGGTTTCGCATGCAGGGGAAGAGCAGCCTCAAGAAATTTGGGTTTTCCGGCCCAAAAGAGACGTGTTCATCCCCCCACATCCCAAACTCCTCAGCCCTCCCTCCCCAGCAGCAACCTTGCTCAATGAACCATCAGCCTGGCCTCACTTTTTGCCTTCCACTTCAGCCAGCCAGGCTTCAGGGCATGCTAAATTCAGATATGCATTTATTATCTTAAAAAATGTGGGAAATAGGAAGGGTTGTAATTTCCCAAATTACTTTTCTTCTCGCTAACAGAAGCTGGCAGCAAATATATTTAAAATGTAAATATTTAAATGCTTACTTGCAAGCACAATTACCTTCTTTTTTTTTTTCGCGACTTGATTCATTCAGAAGCTATAAATACCTACTCAGGAAGCAAAAGTCTATGCTGGGTTTTGGGGAGCAATTTAAAAACCCTCATCCACCGACTGGCTTTATAATTATAACAAGTAGGTGTATTGAGTGTGCATATGTGCAGGTTTTCCCCTGCATATTTTCAACCTGACAATACACATGGATATGAAATAAAGTGCATTGTTTTGTGACACACAAAAGTATTGCTGTGTCCAAAAAGGACAATACTTGTTTATAACACACAGATTAGCACAGCAAGGTTCCTTTAGCCTTTAGCTTTCCCTTTGGCTTATTCCGAGTGTGAAATAATTCCCCTGAATGCCTGAGAAACGAACAGATTGCAGCATTTTTATTTATTTTGATGAGCAAAAAGCAAGGAAAAAAAGTTCCTGCCTGCTATCGAGGCAGAGAAATCGCTGTTGCTTCTTTTCCCCACGCTGGCCGTAAAATGTACAGAAATGTAAAGCAATAAAAATTTTATTAGGGGTTGTTTTTATAATGTTTACCAACCTCATGCCTCTATGACGCTTTCCAGAAGATAGCATTTTAATAGGGCTTCTTTCAGTCGACTGAGATAACCATAAGGGAAAAAAAAACCCCAATTTTAATTTCTTCAGTGCAGCAAAACAAGGAGCCCGGTCCTACCGTCTTTTCCCTTTGCAATGCCTCTTTTTTTCAGTAATCTGTTCTCAAAATTTCTTCCTCAGTCCCTTTTGCTTCACTGCAAGGCTTTGGACATGTGCATGTAAAATATAATGGAGATGTAAAGTATAATGGAGATGTAAAATCTAACCTTGGCATCTTAGAGATAATTAAAAAGCTTAAGGGCAAAAATGAATGCCTGAAAAATAATTATAAGAAAATAGCTAAATTATTGATAACATTATTAGTTTAGCTCCTAATTTAAACAAAGCACAAAACAAGACGAGCTTGATTTTGAGAGTTCTTCTTAGCAGCAAATTATTTTTTTTTTTTAAATCTCTTTATTGGAAACGACCTCCTGTGTTTTTCTAAATGTAACAAATTCATCTTTTCCTTGTTCGCCGTTAGGCTACAGGGGCAGAGAATATCTCCTTTTCATAAAAGAACTGTTTATTAGTCTAAGGTTCATCCCCTGATTTATCGATTGGGCTTTGCAGAGCTGGGTGCACAGCAACCCAGTGTGCCTGTCGTATGTTCCCAGCTGACGTGTTTACAATATTTTTGATTTACACCTTCCAGGTGTTCTTTTGGAAAATATCACTGCCTTTGGTTTACACATTTTTACAATATATTTGTGGTCATCAGCAACCTTCCACATTTATTAGCGGGGATGTGCCAAGAAAGGGGTTTTTTTCTTTAACTTGCTAGCGTGATATGGATTTTTGGCTTTTAGTAAAAAACAAAACACAATAGGTAATTGATTGACTGAATTACCAAAATTCACAAAATACGTATTTGAGATTAAATGAGGTTATTCTCTTGGAGAACCGGGTGTCAGGCTCATGTGCCTCCTTCAATTTTGATGCAAAGCAGCCAGTTTTTACCCTAAAACAGGAGCTAAACATCTGTAGTTCTGCATCTTCACCTTTTTTTGAAGAACACAAATAACCATCACACAGAAAATTTATGCTTCAAGTAATTTATTTATGCGACTGTATTTTGCAATACAAGGCTTTTCATGTAACCAAGTTAAAATTAACCAGATAGGGTGTATTCCATGGTTGCTGAAATGGTGCAAATAAAAATATTTTATTTGAATTTAGTTTTTTAATACCATGTATGTTTAGTATAGATTTTTAACAGTGGCTTGACACTGCCTTTTAATTTCAGGTCAGAAGCCAGGCTTTGTTTCTAGAAGGCTTAGAAAGAAAAACTATCATTAATTAGATGGTACAAAGTAACTCTGAAAGTTATTTTTTTATTCAGAAGGAAAAATATTTTCTGGGGCTCAGTTTGCACTCACTAGCGTAGCACAATCTTACCCTTTAGCACACAGATCACTTCTCTTTCAGCATAGTCAGTAAATTTTACATATTTTCTTCCTGTTTGTCTTTTACCTACATCGTAGTAAAATATTATTAACATGCCACACACGCTATTCAGCAGTATTCTCAAAAATAACAGGTTTCAAAAGAAATTTACTGTGATCTTTCAGTGTTTTTTCAGATAAATCTGCATGAGAGTCCACAGGATTTACCTGCAGCAGATGACTCAGAGATTTTATCTGTTACTTTCATCGTTTTTGTTAAGGAAGCACTTCACTAATTAAATTTTATTCACATGCACATAAAACATCGCAAACTTGGTTTGGGCTCCATGTGATGTACAAAAATCCAGTGCATATTAGAGGTGAGAAATGGGAAGAATGCGCATATCAGAAACGTGAATAACGTGGGATGAGCTGTGGGGAAAAACCATGTCGTGGGTGCTGCCGTGACAAACCCATCCCAGAAATGGGGGGCAATGCAGAACCCACATTGCTCAGAATCTCTGGCATCTTCTGTGGTGCCCGTTGGGATATTCCTGTTCTCAAGAATATTACTGGGATTTTATCAGTCTTTTCTGCATGGGCTAAAATGAAGGAAATAAAAATAGCAGTTATTCGAACCTCTTTCTAAGCGTGCAGTGCTGACAGGAGGAGGAAAACCTAGAAATACAGATTAATTTATCTTTATTTATCAGCAGTCAATCGCAAGTTAGACGTTGTGGCTTTTCGAGTGCATGTTGCATCTTGCAGACACAAACGCCATCTGCAAATGCCAACGAAGCTGCAGTTCAAAGTTTTATTGAAAATACCAGGCTGGGAGGGTTCATCTCAGTAAGGGGTTTGCTGTATGGTAGACGCCGAGCTACTCTTTCCAAGGCAGCTTTGCTTGGTGTTAGCCCAGAAAATGAGCTAGTGCATAATAGCGGTTATTTTGCTGATTAAAAAATATATATATATATCTAGATAGATAGATAGATATTAAGTAAATACCTAACTCAGCTCAAAATCCAGTAATGTACAGAGAAAAGCTTTGACAGTTGTCAATGCCTGTTAAATGGGTAGGCAGATTAGCAGCCTTACTTTTTAACATATAAACATCTGAAAACCGTTTCCTGTTTAAAAAAAAAGAAGTCTAGGTGGATGACCTCAGGCAGAATTTTTTTTTTTTTTATTAACAAACGCGAATTGTACATCATCGTGAAAAAAAAGAGGCCACTCTTGGTGGTCTTGATACATTTTGTATATGGGAGAGTGAGCGAGAGAAAGGAGAGGAAAAAAATAGAAAAAATAAACTTTACCTTCTCACTTTCAGGGTGGGCAATGCCATTCCAACGGAGGGGTCCTCAGCTCTGGGAAGTGTTAACGCTGTCACTGCGGCCCTGGTCCCACCGTCCAAGGAAAAACATTCCCCAAATTCCTCCCCTGTGCTCCGATCTCCGCGGCCGATCTCGCGCTGCAGGTTCACGTCGCTACTGTCAAACTGCACGGGACGCGGTTAATCTAAACCAGTGCCGACCCAGAGTCCGGCTCGGCAGCAAGGAAAAACATTGACAAATTTGCTGTTTCAAACCCTTTCTACTCTTTCCAGCGTGTGTTGGCTGTTGTGTTTTGTTTCTTCTATTTTTTTTTCTTAAGCTATAAATACACAGCACCAGCTGCAACATGTTGCCGAAACACGCTTTTATAGATTGAGCCATATTCTGACATAACACGTTTTCCTGGCTTTGGGTTCAAATTTGATATTGGAAGTGAGCATTCTGATTTGTATGGCTTTAAAGGTGACGATGGAAGCTGGCTGCCGTGAGCTGCATGTTGCTCTCCTCCGGTGAGGATGCTCTAAAAGATCATAAAAAGCATCATATAAAGGTAACACAGGCTCAAACATCCATTTCATTATTATATCATGAAAAAAAAAAACAAACCAGCTATCTTTATAAAGCAGTGCGTATTTCACTGAATTAATGCAATTAATGCAAGGTCCCTGGCAAACCACATAATCATTAAATTTGCCCTTTTTTTACTATCTCTGGAAGCGGGGGTTATAAGTTTTCATTGAGCTGGGACATGTTCAGAACGCTCAGTTTCCTACTGTAATTTTGTCGTAAGGTCTGAGGGCTTTGCATTGAAGAAAAAGACAGACCTTGACCTCAAAAAGAGAGAATACAGGGTAGATATGATCTAGTCAGAGCTGGCAAAATCCAACATTTTTTCCAGCTAAGCCTGTACCCACCAGTACTTCTGCGAAATTGCAAGTCTGAAAAGTGCACCAGTGTAGGTTCATAATTTAATATGTTATTAAAAAGTGTAGATAAAAGGTCCACTTGGACTTGATGATCCTTGTGGGTCCCTTCCAACTCAGAACATTCTATGACTCACCCACTGGTGTCACTGGGCTGTGGATCAAACACAGAATTTATAATAACACACTGATAATTTTATGTTGTTATAAATAATTTTCCCTTTATAATAATAAACTGCACTTCTTCACCCAAAAAACTCTTTCTAGGACACCACTTGGAGAGGGCATTCTGGTGCACCCTGACACCCATTCCCCACAAATACCAGCAGTGATTTTTCTAATGAGTGATTACTCTCACATTAAGTAAATCAATCTTCTGTGCGCTCTTGCAAATGAATCCTCATATTATCTGTATACGCCGTCAGCCAGGATAGTTTAGAAAATACCAGCTCCTATCTTATCTTGTCAGCTCATACACTGATGTGGAGGGAAAAATAATGGCTGAAAGAGCCCCGGGTTGGGATAATTAGTAAAATCAAGTGACTTGCTGTTTGTTTGCTTTGCAAAATGAACTTTTACCCCTCCACTGCCACTCCTCCCCCCAATTTTCACCGTCTTATCGTACAGCATTTGACATGACAGGTTAATGAGAAAACCCCCAAATTGGGCTTCTGCGGCTAATTGTAGCAGTGGTGGCTCTTTGCTGGGATAGCTCAATGATCCGGTGTCTTCCCCTGGGAAATCTGAGCTCTTGTGGGGATGCAAAGGTTGCGATTGCAAACATATAGAAATGCTCACGTATAGACAGTAAGTTTCTCTTATCCCTCTCATTTCAACTTCTAGGGGAGCGAAGTCTGCAGATTTTGCAAGATCATGTCTTGCACAGTATGAGTCAGTTTTAACTTCTTTTTTTTTCATGCATTTGATAATTATTTTTTAATGTAACCTGCTATTACGGTGACCTTAACCCCCTCAATCTCCCCCACTGTGTACTCCTTCAAAAATAGCCATTTTCAGACCGCCACGAACTGAAAACTTTGGACAACGGCAGACAAACAATTGCCATTTGGTATGAGTGGAAAAAGAACCACATGGTGTGTTTTTGTAATTAATAATCCAATGTCAGCATCAAGATCTGTCTGTGCCATCACATGCTGCGACCTCCCAGCTTCTCCTGTCACTCGGGCTCTTTGCTATCGATTGATTTTTCCAGGGAGGGTGTTTTGGGGAAGTTTATCTTTTTTAAGGTTGAGTAGGGATAGTGCAAAATTTGGGGCTTTTTTGAGCAGAAAATCCCATTTGCTGGTCGTGTTTAAAAGTGAAACAGTAGTTATGGGTGAGCTGCGGGCATGCTGGACCCACCAAGCATCCTGCCCTGACCCCCTCCTCTCTGCAGGTCATCCCCCACTTGCAACTCCACAGCAGCTGTTTTTTCCCCAAATGATTTATTTCTTCTCTTTATCTACTTTCCTCCCCAGCACCTCTGTATGCTGAAATTGCCACAAAATGGACATTTTTCCATCTCATGCCAGGAGGAAAATCAGCTTCATGTCCCACGGGTAAATGCTTGAAGCCCTCAGTGACTTCAGGACATGGAGGTGAGTGGAGATAAATCCCCTCCTGCAGCTGCCTTTTCTCCTTTAAAACCTTGATACTGTTAAATGGCCACTCTTTGGTGATAGCCCATTTAAAAAGCTACTGCCTAGCCTTTTTTTCCACAAATAATTTCTGTTATACCATATGAGGCTCCTTAACGGTGTCCACTGCAATCCCATGACCAATGCACATGGTCAAACTCTCAAGAACAAACCACTCAGTCTCCCTTATGCATCAAATTTCATTTCCAGTTGCTGGATTTATTGACATTATAATGGCCAGCCCACACAAACTGCAGCCATACAGCCAATTAACGAGACAGACAACAACGGACATTTGAGAAGTTGCTAAACTTGGTCTCAAAAATAAGCTTGCTTTCTCCCTGTAAAAGGATCTCGGTCTGTCGTGTATTAAACTGGAAAGCTTCACATTGGAGAGCAGCACAAAATCACAGCCTGATAAGGCCTCACATAATATTTCTACAGATCACATCTTCTACAGCTTAATTTCATAACTGCAATGTGAACACGAGGGTGATTTGCTGAGACAAAAGTTTCTGCTATCTAGTTCTCGTGCATCGTATTTAAGAGAGTTTTCTGCCAATAACCCTGAGTCTCCTATCCAGGGTTGCAGGAGAAGACCCATATCAAAGACGGTCTGAAATGGGACCTTTGAGCTTGTTTCAACCACCAGCTTGGAGATGATGTGCGTTTAAAAGCAATATTATGGTCACCTTCCCAAATGAGATACCAGTGTACACGTGTATCTGGAGATAAATCAGTCTATCATTAGCATGAAGACCACCCTGGCAAACCCATGACCTGTGTTTTCATAAACATAACAGCAAAACCACTTCAACCATGTCTTTTTTTTTTTTTTTTTTTGCCCCGAATTGAAATGCAGAGATTCAAATTGACCTAAACATTTCAAAAAAAAAGTGTTGATTTCACTGAATTGTTCTCACCATCAAAAGACTTTTGAAGGTCACCATCTTTCTTTTTGACATTAGATGAAACATTGCAAATAATGCAATGTATTTCTTTATTTTAAAAAGTTCAAAGGTCCATTAAGGCCTTCCATGCTGTACAAAAGGCTTAATTCACCGGAAACCATTTTTCTCTCCCGATTGTTTGGAGCGGCAAGTGAACCAAACAATCTGTTATTCACACAGATCTACCCAGAAACATGTTTCCCGTGCCCAAGACCTCTATGCTTTGACTTAACCGAAATAACTTTTAGCGGGGCTGCTTTGAAACATTAAAATTTGTCTATAAAGAAGAGTTTTGTGGGACTATCTGGGTAACATTTACAGGTACTTGCATATGTGAGAACTCAATCAAGACGATGGGATGCAGAAGGAAGTAATGTTGAATTTCCATATTTTGTACCTTAAGCTCATATCTCCAAGGTGACACTATCAAAAGACAGAGCAAAATAACAGAATCAGTGTGAGCTGACCATTTTCTGGTGCAGTTGTCCATTTTTAAGCAAAATCTCAACTTTCCCACCATTGCTTTGGAAAATAACAGCTTTTGGCGCTTTTGAAGAGACCTACTTGCTATTCCTACATCCAGGCTGTCCAAGTTGCCCTGTGTAATACCAATGTTATTTCCTTTATATTATAAATAGGATTTGGGTTGAATATGAATAAACTCATACCCATTGGTATGCTTTGTAACTCTAATCAGCGCTTTCCTGAAAAAAAGAGAAAAAAAAAAGAGGAATGTTTATCTGAAAAATAAAGAGGTGCTAATTTTATCTTGTGAAAGTGGATATCTCCTTACGTCCCTCCAACTTGTAGGAAGATAACCAGAATGTATTATATCATCTAAATCCAGCATCCTATGAGATCAAACAGAATAATGTACACATACGCCAAAGCTGATTGAAGTATTGCTGGTGCTCACTTCCGCTTCACTAAGTATGTGTTTCATTGATATACGTAATTTGCCACCGCCATGAAAGAAATTCAAAGTCCTCTGTTTGTGCCAGTTGATTTCTATGATATCTGGAGGCTTTTAAAATAGGGATCCAAAATAGATGTGCCCTTGTCACCCCTGTGTTTAAGCTCTCTCCAACAGGAAATGGCACGGGTTCAAATTTTTTTATACTGGAAGCCACATGTAGCCAGATAAGAATCATGTCTTGTCTATGACTAAGCATTGACATTTAAATGTTTAAAATACAGTCAAAATGATCCATGGTGAACCCACCTGAGACTATTTTTCTTTGTCTAAAGTCCCACTTTCTAGCCTCTTGAAAGGGAAGGTGGAGCTCTCGGGGTTGTGACATGACGATGTTATGGTAAGGAAATGGAAGTTTGCTTTATTGTTGGTCTTCAAAGACCAGAGGAGGTTTTGCTACCGGGCAATGCGTCGTCTCCACCAGGAGAGAGCTTTATCCGTATCTTCTCCATCCTCACCAACAGGTTTAAAAGGCAGGATGGAGGAAAAAAATTCCACTTTTGCCAAATCACAGATGTCAGATTCAACACGTTTGAAAAAAAAAAAAAATTATAAAAAAATGAGTGGTATTTCCTTCAAACGGCCGTTTCTCCTCGAGGAAGGGGGCAGCTGGAGGGGTGAGGAGGGCTGGGATGTTTATGAAGTGTGCGGGGACTTTTGAAGGAAGCTCACTGAAGGAGGACAGATGGTTTGGGGGGAACTGGCAATGTGATACTGAGCCTTTCACTTCTAGGTCGCCCGGTTCAAACGCAGCCGAGGTCAAGGATGGCACCGAGCCATCTCCAGCAAACAGCTATTTTGGTGCTGCATGAGAAAAATGACTGGTGGAGCTCAGCTCCTCAACGGCAAGAGGACAAAACAGGCTTTTTTCTTCCTTGTCCATTAGTGTAGACGTATGGGAAAACATGGAGTGATGTGCAGAGACTTGTTCGGTGGCCTGGGTTTGGTGACATTGTCCAGGCGTGTGGCATCAGTTTTCCAAGCTAAAGGATCACTATAGGATGCAGGTGTTGCTGTGACCAAGAAGCAGCATCCACCAAAGAGGAGGGATGTGCATCCCCCCACCAGCGCCAACCCCAGATCAGGGAAAATCTCCTTTTATGCAGGTTAAATTTCTGATAATGTACCCATTTACAAATGAATGGACCAGCATCTTATTTCTGTTTCTAGCAAACAAGAAGAAAAATCATATTTGGTCACTCAGACATTATCTCATCGGACCTGTGGCCTTTACAGAAATATTCCTTACGTGTTGGGAAATTACTCTGCGTTTTAGCCTCACTTTACTCTTACTGTTCACTTTCAGTCTAAAATATCCAGGGCTTTGAGTAGTTTATTTGTTTGGGCTTTTTAAAATTGCAAAATAACTTTCCTTATTTCCCTTTGGTTCTGGATTTTATTGAGTCAATGTGAGAAACTATTTTGTTAGCAATATTGTTGCAGGGAAGGGCCATAAATGAAAGGAAAGTAGATTTCCTTGAACAAAGAGAAAGAAACCTAACAGCTTATCCGAGTTTGTAAGGTGGTTCATCCCAAATTAAATTTCTATAGGACAGCCAAAGGTAATTTTACACAGGGCTTGGTGATTTGTAATGGAAGGGATGCTGCTGGGCTTCCCCAGCTAAGGGACTGTGTTTTGGCTATTGAATGTAGAAAATACCAAGCTAATCACAAGTTTATAGCACAGCTGACAGCTGGATGATGTCTGATATGAACTGATCTTCTCTCAGACATGGCTGGTGCCTAAAGCATTCAGGAATGTCTACACTCCTGAGCATAACTAGGCAGATATATCTACAAAATTAGGCTGCCAGGGATCTATGTTTTTCCAAGTCTTGCCTAGGCTGAAACCATTCACAAAAGTATCTGGTAGGACAAGGAGTGATCGTCCAACGAAGTGCAAGCAGAAAGATAGAGTTGATTCTGAAATAATGGGCAAGAAATTCAAAACGTGACTTCTCACAGTTCTGGACTCCATCATTTCTACTTGCAGTGTCAGGCTCGACACCAAAACCACTGAAATCTAGAAAAGATTCAGTCAGCTTCAAAGTGAGCCACAGAACTCTAACACATCTGTGATAACAAGCTATGGGTGACAGACACATGCCAATCTTAACACTAAGCATATATATTTTTATTAGGGTCATCTCTTTGTTGGGAAGAAGCCCATATAGAAAGAAGAAAAAATAAGAGAGAGATGTGTGACCTTGCAAGGGAATTTTTCTGTGCAAAGGGATCATCCCGCCAGCAGAAGGAGCTCCAGTTAAAATCCTGGCACTGCTCATTTGATACTGATGAAACATATATCCTCATGAAAATACGAAGGAAAAAGGTGAAACAGCCAAGGTGAGGAGGAGAGAAAGGTGGAACAAAGCTCCAGGCAGAAGCAGGACAGATGATCACAGTATCACATAGTATCACCAGTTGTCATCTCCTTGTCCACAGGAGCCACGACCTTTTGGAATGAGTTTTCCTTTTCCAAAGCAGAGGCTAAACTTGTTGGTAGGAGTTGAGCAGGATGGTGTCATTCAAGATGGGTCCTGCCAGAGCTGACTGGTGGGATCCTGCACTCCAGCAAGGATGAAGACCCAAGGTCTTGGTTTCCATGCACTTTGGAGATGGATTCCAAAGTGGCACGAGGGCAGCATCACTCTCTTTTTGGTGGAAGGGATTATCTGAAACATCTCTGCTGGCTTTAACATTTGATATTAAACAATAGAGGAAAGATTAAAATTAAAAAAGAAAAGTATAAAGCTCAGGGGAAATGTTCATCGGTATAAGCTCTCAATTGTCATTACAGAGAAGTTCTCAGGTTTAAGGAGAGAAAACAAAGCCACAGGATTCCAAGACAAAAACACAAAAATGCCTCCAGCAGGTCTTAACAATTAGCCAACCTTTATGCTTGAACAAAACTGAGTAATAGGATATGGGAAATACAAAATGTTGTTAAACAAAGAAACAAGAATGCCTGCAGTGCTGAATTCCATAAATAAAATACACCCCTGAGTTTAAAGCAGATAAAGATGATCTCCTGCCACAAGCTGTTTTACAGGCTGCATTTTCCTGCAGAAAGTTAACCACACAAGGAATTAGCTTTCTTATCCTTTGTTTATATGTATTGATGATAGTGTAAAAGCACTAAAGAGCTTTGATAAGAGATTGTTACTTCTGGGTCACAGAGACACTGCAAAAATCTCCCCCTAGAAGATGAGAAAACTCCATGTATTGCACGGTATTTTTTCTGCAAGTTCACACAGATTTGCTATTGCAATATTCTTGCCTTCTTCAGCTACAAAATGCTCTGAAGCATCTTTAAAGAGATTTTTTTTTGTTAGAACTATTTAAAGAATATAATAAATTTATGTTCAAAATAAATAAATTGCAAAGGCAGGAGGAATATTCTTAATTATGTTACTGATTTATGATACCAGAATCCTTCTCTCCCTTATGGTAATGATGAAGAAGAAAAATTAAAAATAAGGTACACATGAAAAGAAGGAATAATTTTTTACTGTTTTGCTGATTTAAATACTTCTCATTTAAAAAATACATAATATACATATATATTATATATATGCACATATCAGGAAAAGGGAAAATATCTGCTGGCTCTTGTGTAGGAAAAAGAAGCAATTGGAAGAAGCAAGTCTTGCTGCTATTACCCTCTCTGCAACACTTCTAAGGTTAAAGGAATAAAAATCCATCAATTTGTACAGTCTGACCTTGCAGTGCTGGTTTTTAGCTGGATTCAGATGTGCAGGATTAACCCAGCAAAGTTTACATGACACTGATTTAAAAGCTGTGTTACAGGACCTTCCAGCAAGTTACATTAATCGGAATCTTTAATCGGGCCTTGGGATGAAGAAAAAAATTGCTTATCAGACGTGCAACATATGATAAACAGATGTCTCCGTGCATCAGATAAATACAAATGCATTAGCATGCATTGCTAATCACTGCAAACCACAGTGTGAGCAGCACCGAGGATGGGGCAGTGAGCAATTCTTTAGCCACGGTTTTGCTAAAATGAAGACAGGATGGGCATGTCTACATTGGAAATGTGATTTTTTCACCTCCTGGTACATCCTCAGGAGTCGCCCAACGACACCAGTTTGAGCGATAGACTTCAGGTACCAACCCGGTTGCCATTCAGCAGCAGATTTGAAGAAATGTTCATGTGCATGGTTGGAGCTCTCAAAATAAGACAGTGGCTGAGATAGACCAGCAGAGACCCTGGAAGGTTTTAGATGCGAGAAGCAAACACCAAACAGGGATTATGGTCCTGTGGCTGGTGGTTATGGCACTAAAGCAGAAGTGGAGGTGGCTTTGACCCCAGTGTGGGGTTCATTGATGCATTTTTCATTGAACGGTTCTCCAGGAAAACACATTGGACTGAAACTTCATTCCAATTCTGGATTTTTAGTTTTATTTTTGACATTGGCTGCTCTCACCCACATCTCATATCCTCTTTAGTCTGCAATCAAATTTAAAAGCCCTTTGTTGTTGTTTGTTTGTTTTGTCTATCCACTTTTAGCCTGTATCTTGTTCCGATGCAGTTCCTCCTTTTTCTTACACCTTTTACATACCAGCCAGGCCATCTCCTTTACTAGGGTGCCTGGGGCCATACAAGACACTGTCCTTGATTTTGGGTCTCGCACCCGTGTCCTTGGTCTCTTGGAAACTTCCATCCAAACTCCCATGACCCCGGCTGGAGCACACCCAGCACAAACCAGTATCTCCGGGGAAATTAGCCATCAAATCCTAGCAGATCTCCTATGCAAAACACAATTTTTCAACTGCTTATCATCTTGTTCTGCTGGGGCAGCTCTCGGCACGGACAGGAAAAGGGCAAACAGCCGCTAGGAAAGCCAACGGCTGCCAAATTCTTGATCATTTCCACAGCGTGGCGGTGCCAGGATTTCACACAGAAAAGCCAGCCATGGTTTTCAGAGGTGAATTTGAAGACTCATTTCCTGAGTTGTTAGGATTGAAATTCCCCAAAGGAGAATAAGAATATTAAATCAGGCTGAGGTAAGAGACATGTCTATGGAAGGATGTCACCCAAGGAGGTAAAGTTTCAACCAACTTCTGAATAACCTGATAAAAGGTCTTACAACAGGAGTTGTTATCAACTTAATCCACCTGGGTTATATGCAACCCCACTAGTTTTATGGGTTTCTCTCTGAAAATCTCCATTTTCTGTCCACAGATCTCTCTTGGATTCACCCCGAGCAGTGGTCCAGGATCCATATCGCAAGGGTTTACACATGGGAGCCAAATTGCAGCTCTGAATTTGGCCTATTTCTTTGGAGGATATGGCGGGAGTAGCCTGTGATGTTGTTTGGTCTCTGGAGGCAGCCCAAATGAGAGCCGAACAAAGCTTTGATGCAAATGAAAACCTACCAGTGAGTGCAGCTAAATAAAGAAAAAATGATTATTTGTTATGGAAACCAGTGGAGGAAATCTTGAATTAGTCAGTGCATGTTGACCTCCCTCTGCCCCCCTGAAAAATGTGTGTCTTCTTAAAGCATTTGGACTTTCAACTGCCAAAAAGCAGAAATTGTGTGAGATTTCCAGCTGCCTGGTACAAACTTCAAACATTATTTAGCAGGAAAAAAACATCCCTATTGTACAATATGTATTTTTAAAAATTAGTAGAAAGCATGACTTCTGCAAAGCTAGATAATTTTCAGTGGCTAAGTCAAATCACAGCACAGACAGGAAAAGCTCGAGTTGATATTGTGAATGAACCATGTGGTAATTGTTTCCGTACATCCTTGTTAAGATGAAAAGCTATACAAATAAACAACAACAAAAGCTGCTATGCGCCAATCAGTATGTTATTCTAAAAAAAAAAAAAAGGAAAAAAAAACCAAACCTAAAGTGAAAAATCTGGCTCCAAATATTCCTTTCCATGTTTCCTACCAGGAGTATCAGACTAAACCGGGGCTACCCGAGGTGACATTGCACATTTTGCCTTGCTCCCTGGGTCACATTTAGGTAGCGACTGTCTGGCATGAGTCTTGGTTGCATATGAGTAAGCGGAAGGTGAGGAAGGACATGGAGAGAACCAGAAGTTATGGGGAAACACGACAATTAACACCGGAGAAACTGCCCCTGAGGGACTCAACAGAGTCATAACATAGAGGAACCTTCTGTGTAGAGGTGAGTAATCATAGAATCATTTTGATTTGAAGAGACCCTTAAGATCATTGAGTCCAAGCATAACCTAAATCTAGCACTAAACCATGTCCCTAAAAGTCTCATCTATACATCTCTTAAACCCCTCCAGGGATGGTGATTCCACCACTGCCCTGGGCAGCCTGTTCCACCACTTCATGACCCTTTCCATGTAGAAATGTTTCCTAATATCCAATCTGGACCTTCCCTGACACAAGTTGTGGCCATTTTCTCTTGTCCTATCACTTGCTACTTGGGAGAAGAGACCAACACCCATAAAGATGTTGCCACCCACTGTGTTTTACCGGCATGATGATGATGGGTCTCATCAGAAAGGTCTTTTTGAACTTTTGCAAGGGACAAGGCAAGAGTGACCTCCGTCTGAGAGCAGGATGAGCACCAGGATCCCTTAATGAAGAATCACAAGAGCTCTGTGGCACATTCCTCAATGTGACCTTGCCCCTGGCTTGGAGACAGCTCTAATTTGGAGCTGGAGACCATCCACAGCTGACACCCAGCGTACCCAGCCTGCTCTACTGGCCAAGGGCTACGCAGAAGAGTCGTGTATTCCCCATAATTGTCCTGCTTATCAGTGTTGCAGTAGTCTAAATCACACAACTGTGACACTGCACATGGCTGAGCAGGAAGAGCCCACTTGGCCTGCGCTAGATTAGTCTAATCCCACCTCCCTTCTTCTGTCATAATACCCCTCCGTCCCTTCACTCCCTATAAAAATATCCAGCTGTTGATTAAAATTAGTGAGCTGTTAGCTTTAGCAATAGGGTTGACAGATTGCACTGTGTATTTCCTAGATATCTCTGGATGAATTCCCTACTCAGTGGCCCGATCCTGTGAACAGACCAGGCAGGATCAACCCTTCGCTCTTGTATAAATCAGGGGTGAAATGTTTCTTCCTGTTTGTCCCCATCAACCTGCTCTCAGCATTCACATCTCCCCTCCATGGGTGTCAAGCTGCCTTTATAAAGAGAAAAACAAACTCTTTCCCGTCAGCTGGTTGCTCTCAATAGTCCAGTTCCTTTGAAAAGGTGACTCAAACAAACTGCTGTGAAAGCCTGTAGGATGCTGGAGCAAGCACAGGACTCTGCAGCAACTCAGGTCCTTGGAGCTGTAAAGCTCTCCTGTGCTTGTAAGTCTTGATCAGCAATCCCAAGCAGGTTGTAGAAGAGCAGGATTTTGAGCAAGCTGCTGGGAAATGCTAAATGTTTCTGTATCTCAGACCAGATTTATATTGCAGAGCCTTTGCTGCAGCAGCGACACTTGTAAAAAATTTTAAAAAAAAAAAATAAATAAAAAAAAAAAAAAATAAAAGGGAGGAATAACCCGTGCAGAAAGAAAACAGATAAAATCATGGGTATAGTTGGAGGAATGTTTTGAAGATGAGCATTCATTTTTTCATGGTTTTTCTTTCTGCAGATTCTTTCTGGAGGGCCTGGAGAAATTTGAGGAATCCTCATCTGGTGTGTGCTGTTGTGTGGCTTTAGTGCTGCTGGATTTATTTTCTACCAGCAAAGGATCTGCCTCCACCTCTGCACCCCAGGAGCCCTGGGACAGACGGCACGAGCATCTGACTGTTCCTGCAGGATGGTGGGACTGGGTACACCATCACCAGCCGTAGAGCTGAACCCAAAAGTAGAACAAATTACGTATTTACCAGCCATTTGTGCCTCAACTCTAGTGTGCAGTGGGCATATAATCAATCTCATCCAGTCCTGAATGTGAGCACTTGAGTTGCACAAAGGCAAAGCAAACAGGCACTGGTTCCTCAAAAGCAATGCACCTCAATAAAAAACCACTGGTAGGACCATCTTCCCTGCATGCTTCACCCAACCTGAACAAAGACTAATTGTTCCAGGAAATTGTTGTTGTATTTAAATATAACTTTCGCATTTACACCACTTTCCATTAAAAAGGACCTTCTAGCTCTGGTTTATCAGTAGCAGCATTTGAAGCAAACGTTTGCTCACTGGATGTAGCTGGATCCTCACCTACAGAGCTGGAGCTACAACTGGAGTGCAAGGTGGACCAAGAAGCATTTCACAGGTCTGACCAGTGGTCAGTTTTCCTGTCATTGAGCCATGAAATCTTTATTAAAATTTTAAGAAGGGCACAAAAATTCTGCCATGGTCTTTGCAGAAATAAAATTGATCTTTGAGAGAAGTATTCTATTATTTCTTTGGATATATTTATTAGTTTAACCTGTTAAAAGCACAGAGCAGGAGTAATTTACAAAAAAAAAAATATTATTGGAGATGTTCTTCCCCAGCTTTCCACTTCATTCAGTTTTAAGTGCCTGAGCCACGCAGAACAGGTAGGAACGATGAGTCACAGTGGAGCTGGATTCAACCCACCTGGAGATATTTGTGTGGTTTGGTGCACTCCTTAGGTTCTCTAAGAAGCTTCTCTTTCCTCATTCCTCTATTTCTGACCTCATGGGGTTATTGCCAGGACAAATCCATGGCAGAACAGCAATTGCTCAGTCTGGTAGAGAGGTGTAGGATACCAGAGATATACTCATTTGCCAACAGAAAATTGGCATCATACTTTGTTTGTGAAGGAGAGCAGGTGTGAGGAAGATGGGAATGGGTTTGAAAAGGAAGTTGTGCAAATTACACCACAAAGGAGAAACACCAAAAAAAGAGACAGGAGACAATCAAACAATCTTCTGAGTGAACGTGTGGATGCAAGATCTCCCAGGACAGTGAAGACATGAGCTAAGGGGAGTCAAGAGAAAAGATCCAGCCGTGCAGATGGACAAGGGAAGGACACCTATTGGAGAAATCACTCGAGGAGAACTGGAGACTTTCAGACATGACTGGGTGAAGAAGCCTAAAAAAGAGATTTTGATGGGATGCTGCTAGCCATGTCCCTGCTGTGCATGACCGCGGCAGCTCCCTCCTTCCCGAAAGGAGCACACAACGTCAAAGCATTCCGTCCTTTGTCAGGATTCCAGTATTCTGCTCGTTGGCCGCTTATTCTTTTAGTCCTCAAGCAATCTGGTTTTGGTATGTCATTAACTTATCAGCTAAGCCTCTATTTATCTGCATTCACCAAGATCTGAAGTTGTGATGTTTATTCCCACCACTCCGTGGGCGGAGGGAGATCCGCTGTGAAGATTTTCCAGTAATTTCCTTTTTTGTTCCTTTTTAACAAAAGCATTTGATGCAGCTGCACGACTGTCATCTGGTCTCTGGGTAGGAGAGGAGGGACAGCCGATAGCCCGAGTCCCAGCGTGAATCACATTCAAGCATTAAAACAATCTGATGGGCACTGAAATAGTCATCGTTTCCAAAGGTCTCATGGAATTTGGTGCCGACGTACTTTAGCCTCAAGCATGAGACATGCATGGAAAATTGAACAGGCTTCTACCTCACACCCTTTCAAACCTGGTGAGAGCCCTTGAAAGTGGACATTGTCTCAAATAATTGCTGTGATATTATGCAGTATTTAAAAAGAAAGTCTCCTAGAAACAGAAGAGCACAATGAAAGTGTGGTTTCCACGATTTAGAGTGGGCATTTCAAAAGATGGAGGTGGTCATTTTGCAAAGAAAGGGTGTCCAATAGTTGTGCTAATCAAGTAATAAAGGTGTGAATGGAATGAGAAGCGATGCCTTGGGGTAGTGATGATTGACAGGAGATGTGGATGCAAAGAAAACTCTACAGCCCATGGCGGAGATATTTTTCCTTTATTTCCCATTCAACCCAGCATGCACAGTCCTCTCAGCCTTTCTGAATTTGGTGAAATCAGCGGAAATTTCTGCTTGCATCCAGTGAGTGCAGCATAACCCACAATATTCCTGGCAAATGACAGCGAGCTGTGCTGGATAAGAGGAATGCAGCAAGGATTTGCAGAGTAAATGCATCCTGCTGCCTCCAGATCCTATGGGTGGTTCAAGTCCAACACAAAACCCACAAAAATAAAAGCAGAATATGCAAAAAAGATAATTATTTAAACTCAGGCCCATTTTAACATAGACACTCATCTCTTTGTTCATCTCCTAACTTGCAGCAGGCTGAAGAAAGGGAGACTACGGGTGGCATGTTCAAAGAGAAGGATAAAAACTTTGCAGAGCGAAGGATAAGAGCTTTGCAATGCAATTCTGAGCTCAGGGTGGATTTGAAATGCCGTCATTGTTGCTCCCCTTATGATCTGTACAAGCAGAAATGCATGAAGGAGCTGCAAAATTTCACTGAACAGACGCAAGGGTGTGCAATGCCCATTGCTTTCCATCGCTTCTGGAGTTTCCTTGTTCCTCCATTTTGTATGCAAAATGCCAAATGTAGCAACCGTGTTACCATAAATGCCATGTTTGTCCCAAAACTTTCCTTTGGTGATCACCACTGGGGAGAATACGGACTGTTTTGAGACTTTTTTTTGGCCAAGAAAATGTGGATATTCAGCCTGGCTTGGACAACAGTATGCAAGAGCAAGTCTAGAGTCAATTTAGACAGAGGGGGACAATCTAAACAGCTTGTATTTTATTACTCTGAGATGTTTAACTTTTTTCCACCCTTTTTTAAAGACTGGAACTATAAGATTTGCCCTTTGCAGCTGTATGAACTATATGTTAAGAGTAACGGAGCAGTCTCAAATCCCTTTGTATTCTGGGGACATTTTTCCAAGGCATTTTGTCTTTGTAACAATACCCAGAGCTCCCTAAATTTTGGGAAGGTCATTTGTTTCCTAGCAGATAGATTCCCTTATCCAGAGCTTACTAGAGCCCAAACAACAATTTATAAACTCTAAGCTCCTTTCTCCTTCAAGATGAAGTGCTTTAGTGTTGAAGCCAAACTAAATCTTTAAATGGTATAAGAGGCATTTGGATTTTTTTTTTTTCTACCCAGCTGACAGTAGGTTTACAGTTTATAATCTGGCCTTTGTAAAGGCATTTGTCAGCCTGTATATTTCATTTTAAAACGCGACCACCCATGAGGACGGACAGACAGGAAGCGTTTGTTCACTTGCACCAACATTTGAAGGTTGGCTGCAAAATGACAGAATTTAGTCAGAACGGCAAACTTTTTTAAAACTTTTTTTGTTTGTTTTTTACTTTTTTTTTGGCATTATATTGCTAGCATCTCATTTTAAAAAGCCTTTGTTTACGGGAAGCTAGTCCTCCGCTCTAAATTTGGAAATTCTACGTATTCTCCTAATCCTCGCGGCCCAATGGGGATGCTGGCGATGCATCTTTGGCCTCACAAAAGACAGATCTGCTTTTATCTTCTCTCACAGGGTCCCCAGTTTAGCTGCCCCACCAAAGGAAGAAGCGTCTTAGCACTCAAGGGGCAGAGGGGAAATGTTCAACATAAGTTAACGATTTAGCAGGACGAGCCCAATTGGAAAACGCTGCATAGTCTTGCTTGCCGTGGTTTTTTTCGTGTGGGTTGCCATGTTTAGTGGCTATTTGGAACCAGTGGTTGAAATGTTGGTTGCTTTTGCAATTTGAGAGAAACATGTCCAATCTGAAAAAAAGAAAGCCAAAAAATAGGATTGCACGTTAAAAATGAGTGGCCTCCACCTCTGAAGTAGATGCGTGTGTGTGTCTCCATGCTTGGAGAAGGGAGAAAGCAAGGCCGGAGGATGGGGGCTCTTCCAGGCAGGAACAGATAGAATATTGCATTCTTTCTCCCAGTATCACAAGTAACACTCACTTTTTATCTCTATTGCTCAAAGGTTTAAATGGAGGAAATAGCACAGTTCCAGCAAATGATAAAGCTTTCAGGTTTTTTTTTTCTTCAGTTGCAAAATATAACAATAAATAATGATTACCTAAAACACTCATGGCCTGGGATTTAGCACTGCCACACTATGGCTTGGGTAGACCCCCTTGCTACATCAGAAGCAGAGATTTTATGAGTATTCTCAGCCTTGAGCCCCCCCCCCAAATTATGTACAATCCTCTTTTCTCCCTACTCTGCCCTTCTTACAGGGTCCCATCATTTGTTCATCACCCCAGAAAGTCTTTGCAACCCCCTTTTTTATTCCTTGGCTGCTACCACTGACTTGGGTGCTCTAGAAATCTGCATACATGGTAAAACCATAATGCAAACGGGCAAGGCAGCCAGTTTTCACCAAATTCCCTTAATTTCTCAAGCTAAGTCATAATAAATTGGTCACTCACCTCCATGGGGCACCAGCCCATTCTGGTAGGCTGAGTTGCATGGGAATTTGTAGGAGAACAACATTACACACAAGAAAAGCTGTATAAGCCACTGAAAGTGCAAGGAACCACCTATATGCTACAAACACAGCGCAGGGAAACCCTTGGGATTGGTAAAGGAGACAGAAAACATGAGATTCAAGCACTGGGATATGCTTGATCATGTTAACTGCATAAGGTATAAGAGCCTTGAGGAGTCTCAAAAAAGGGCTATGAAGATAATTAAATTAATGCTCTGGGTCTAACTTTACTTTTTCGGACTATTTTGATCAGTGGAAGACAGGGCTTCCTCTCCTAGACTCAAGTCCCCAGGCTTTTGTATGCACAGAGCACCATCAGCCATGTGTTATACGGTTCAGAAGAAAACTGCAAAAATTGGCAATACCATTAGCAAATATTTGTACAAAGAGGTTTTTAAGTGAACTTTAAGGTTTGTAGGGAGACACTCAAAGAGAAGATTGAGAAAAATAATGGAACAACATTAAAAAAGCACAAGGAGAACACGTGCACCATGGGAAGGGAAAAAATGCATCAGCCGGGATATTTTAAGTCCTTCACAAGAGCAAATGTCACCATTGTTTTGCCCCAGGACTGCAGGTTTGTAGCATTGTGCTGCTACCAACCCCCCTCGCATGCCAAGGCTAAACCTGCTCTGTGTCCATCTGTCCTCCAGCTGAAAGCCTGGCTTTATTCTGCATGGATCTGGCAGTCCAGATCATATTTTTTGATGCATCCAGGCCTCAGTTTCTTGGCTGGCAGTGGCAGGATTCAGAGGGCAGGACTGCACGGCATGCCTGTGGTGCTAATGCTGTTTCTGGCCATACCTGATCCCCGTTCTCCTCCAAACTTGGGCTGCAAGCGTCCGCGGTCACCAGGTTGACTCTCTCACTGAGCATAAGTCTTTCCAGGCATCCTAGAGAACAAACATGCTTTCCAAAACAGGCATCAGGTTTCTGGTGGTGGCTAATAGCTTAAGCTATGCTTTTAGCAGTGGGGCTGCATAATGTAACATCAGCAGGAGGAAAATTGCCATATTCCTTTCTCATTTGGACATGTTGTGCTGATTTGCATTGTGCAGTGAGGGCAAAATCACCCCTTGGTATTTTCAAAGTAAGTATCAAGGTCTACAGATGGTTTACCTGGGCTTTTGCAAGGGAGGCAGGATCCGACGCTGCTACTGGAGATGCTCTCTTGGCCTGCAGTGCCCAGCCCAAATACTGAAGCCAAAGGAAAAATTTCCCCTAGATATCACACATATGCCTGTAAGTGAAATAAACCCTTGCTGAAACACTGAACCCAGCTCCAAATCTAGGAAAGGACTCAACTTGAGAAATATAGATAGGGTTTCTTGGATGGTGGTCATATCCACACCTGCAAATATATTCCCACAAAAAAACAGAGTATAACCTACGTATTAACTTCTCTTCACAGATTTCCAGGCTCTTTGCATCCTTGCTTTTGATTTTGTTTCAAGCTGTCTTGCATACCCCACAATGCCATGAATTTACGCAGCACCAGGACAGTGATGAATGTGGAGCTTAGAAAGATGAGAAGGTTAAAGTTAGCCTGGCCCAGTAACCAGAGAGCTAAGCCATTCCCTGACCTCCCTGAGATCACAAAAGAAGTCCACAGCTGCATTTCTTCCTGGTACATAGATTCCATAATCAATAACCTACGCAAACTTTGGAGATAGCTCAATATTTAAGTATTTCTTCCTTTTTCTGAAGACTCATACAAAGACAGTACATTTTGCTTTCTGTATCCCTCACTGAATTTGAACGTGAAACATTATTTTGCATTATCATGGAAGTACAACAACACCATAAGGCAGGATAATTGTATTTTTCTGCACCTGAAGATGATGCAAACAGTTATTTTAGAGGCCATGCTATTAATTGGGAGCATGTATCTAGGCTTGCCAGTGAGGATTTAAGGCCATGACCTGCTAAGCCTGGGAACATGCTGGGAAACCTGAGGAATATCTCTTGCTGCACGAGATGCACCCGCTGTCCCTCTCAGCCCCTCGTTTAACAGCTCCAGAGGCACTGCCTGGCTTACTCTGAACTGGGACATTTTAGGGCAGGTCTGGACACATGAATTCAAACCTGGCAGACCAGAGCCAGTTCATCAGCTCGCATTTTCACCATTCGCTGTGTTTTGCAGGAATCTGAGTTTCCCTTAGCCTTGCTGGAGACGTGATGAGCTGTCTGGACCTCGCTGTGACTAACTCTTAGGACTGCGTTTAAGTTTTCTAGGAAACCTAGAACAGCCCCACTGACCCACATCTTCAGCATAAACGATAGAAATGATTTTATAACAACATCTAAACTGCTCTACAGTGTTTTAGTAAACAGTAAATTTATTTTGGGATTTCATCCCAGTCATAAGACTGCTTAATTTTCCTCAATAAAGACTATTACGTTATTAGTTTTAGCCTTATGAATCCTATTCCTGACACTCAACCTTTATTTATTATTTGTAAGGGACATATATCATCCTGCCTTACAACTGTAAATATTCTACTTACACAGAGCACAGCCCATCCTCTTTGTTTAAAATCTAAGCTGTGATGTTTTATATAAATTTGTTTCCTTTCCAAGTTGAAAGGTCCAAAAGATAAACCCACGAGTATCCTAATGCCATGAGCCTCAGCCTGAGCCCAGCCTGCACCCCAGCCCACCAGAGGGATCCCCTGCCAGCTCAGCCCATTGCAGTGATAACACCCAGAGACAAATAATAATTAGGGGAAAAAAAATATTGCCTTGAAAGCAGGCGGTTACTGAGCCTAACTGCAGCCAGGGAGTGAGGAAAGAAGGGACTTCTGGAATACATTCTTGGGAAAAATCATTTCATTGACTTTCATGAAGGATCAGAAGGCTACAAAGTGTTTTATTATAGGGCTGTAATGTAGGGTTCAATATAACATGGGTAAAATGGTAGGAGTGCATCACCCACAGGCATATAAAATGGTTAATTCAAATAATTTGAAGGTGCATGCTGGTAAAACAAAGGCAATGGAGTAGTTTTAAATGGTACCTGCACCATTTCTGTGTGAACAAATAAGCAAAATTACTCATCGGGCAGTTTTTATACAAGCATAGCTTTGCGGCATGAGAATCACCTGCTTCCTCAGTCTGCAAAACCCCATCTACAGGCACCACAACACATGGATTCCATGCCAGTATTTCAGCTTTTGAAGCTTAATTTGTTTTTATTTGCTTCGTTTCCAGTAGAATGAAAAATGGGATCCTGCTGGCAAGCCTGGAGGAGGCTGATTTATTTTTCATTAGTTAAAAATTAGCCCAGCGATGAGACATCTTTTCAAAAGGAGAAGTTTGAAAGCGGTTCCTTTCAAAAGGAAGTTGGAATGAAGCACTTTGTGGTTTGTTTGGTTTCTTAATGGTTTCTGTCCCCTCACTGCCATCCCTCTGGAAGCTCAACACAAATTGGTGATTCATTTTAATCCAGCCAAAGGTGCATCTGAACTATTAATTTATGTAAAGTAGGAGACCACAAAGGTCTCCTCGACACTGGCATTTGCTGCGGTGATGGTAAAATGGTATTTTTACCTGGCTGGAGCTTTATTCAGTTTTCAGTAAGGATGGACAACAGGGGATGTGAATGTCTTCCCTGGAGCACTGTCCCAGCCCTGGAGCAATGGTCCAGCTCCCAGATCCATAAGAAAAGAACTTGTCACCCTGATGATTATTTCTTCTCACAGTAGTCCCAGTCCCAGTCCTTGCTGGAGCTGGTTTTAGCTGTCGTGTCCTCACCTGCTCCACAAAGGGCTTTGGCATCCCTGAGTTGTAACAGCCCATCCTGCATGATCCCTGACTGGCAAAGGGGTTAACGTCGTCATCCCGACCGACAGGAAAGGCTTCGTCATGAACAGATCTGTGGCAAAACTGAGTCACCAGCCATTGGAGGTCACACCGGTGCGGTGGCGTGGCTGGTGGCCAACGAAGAGCAACCAAGGTTACATTGCCCCATTCAAGGTACCACCAAAACCCCATGGGGAGGAGGTGGCCCCAACCAGGTCCTCTAAGCCACGGCCAGCCATGTGTTTTGTTTGGACCCCAAAAGTGTGGGGGGTTTTTTTGTGTGTTTTCCCCATGTTTTCTTTCTTTTTGACACAACAGTGAGCATTACTCAGTCCACACAGATGGAAAAGAGACGGGGCGAGAGGAATGCTTCACCAGTGATATCACCGGCGCTGAGTAAATTCTCGGACCAAAAGTTAAGACCAACAGAACAATTTGTGCTGCGTCCTTTAAATGCCAGATCTCCATTTGCTAGCAGCATTACAGGAACAATCAGGGCACTTAATAGCCAGCTGCTAAGTCATCAGGTATAAATATTTACAGAGACCTATTGCAACACGGACATTCCTCCAGATGCAAGAGGATCCCAGTCATTTCGTGGCATTTTCACCTTATACAAAAGAATCTCATTTTAGACACACTCTGCCTCATCAGCCATAAAACTCCAGAAATAGCATTTTATGGAAAACACACACACACACACGCACCCACTCTTTAGTAGCCATTCCCTCTCTTCTCCTCTTACAGTAATTGTCAAATATCTCTGTATTTGTGTACCAAAAGAAGATACTGCAAAGCAAACACAGAGCTGGCCATTCGATACATAGAGAGGCAGCATCCTGTGGCAGGGAGGTAATTGCCGAGAGCAACACAAAGGGATTAAATTAGTAGTAATGGTGGGGAATTAAGCAAAGGAAAATCCCTCTCTTATGGCAAAGCCTATCCAAGCTTGTCCCAGCCTGAGAGAAGGGATTGAAACCTTATCAATTAAGATACCTAATGCTCTACAAATCACAGTATTGGCAGAAGGGTCAGAGGACCTAATGAGTAATTTTTGTGGTTACCAATAGACCCTAGGACATACAGTCCAAACACAGCGGAGACTTTCAGCAAGTAAGAAATAGACCTCCAACATGTTTTCTGCATGTATTTTCTTTCCTCACTGCTGTTATTAAAACTACGTTTCCTTTTCTCTTCACCTTAATTGACTTTTTCCTTATTCCACCAAAAGTCCAGATGCAAATATTCATTCAATAAAAGATTGTGGCTAAGATGCCGAGAATTACAGCTGAAGACTCAAGGTCTTTAAGACCATTCCCTCTGCATGTGTAATGTACAATCAGTGAGGATGAAATTTTTACACTGAGGGTGGTGAGAGCCTGGCCCAGGTTGCCAAGAGAGGCGGTGAATGAACCATCCCTGGAGACATCCCAGGCCAGGCTGGACGGGGCTCTGAGCAACCTGAGCTGGTGAAGATGCCCCTGCTCATGGCAGGGGTGGCACTGGGGGAGCTGGGAACGTCCCTTTCAAACCCTTTGAAGGTCTCTTCCAACCCAAACCATTCCATGATGATAAAGCAGCTTCAAGGAGGAGATTTTCCTTGATGGGGAAACATGGTCTTGGGAGCATGATGATGCTTCAACCTAGAGAGATTGGCCATGGCCAAAAAGGACTCCACAGCTTTCCCAGTTGTGTTTTTTTTTCTCCCCAGACACCTATTTTCACTCAATTTGTAGGACTTTGGTTATCTCCTGTGCTTTTATCAGCCAAAACAGGCTGCCAGGTTCTGAGGTGGAAGGTTTACACCTGATTTCCCCAGGGAGCCAAGCTGAAGATGAGACAATTCAGGAGGCAGCAGGACAGCAGCTCACATCACCGTTAGTAACAATTGCTAAGCTAGCTTGCTAGGACCTAATACAGAGCAAATCCCAGTTTAAAACCAACCAGTTTCCTAACTTCTCAGGGCCACCCTGCTCTTCTCCACCACACACTGACTGCATTCCTTCGGCATCAGCTGTTGATGCTCCGGTTTGTATTGGCAAGCCGGGCTGGCCATTTCTGCTGAAGCACTGATGTTTCCTCCTTTTCTATGTTCAGAAATTCCCCCCTTCGACTTTGGTGTGAAATGATTACAATGTAATTCAGGCTAAAGCCAAGATCCAGGAAATATGGCAAGTTTTCAATGAAAATCCTATCGGTCGGTTTACAAAAAAATAATAAAAGGTGCCGATCTTGTGCTGGAAAGGGAACAGAAGTTAACTTGCAATATGCCTGACTGTCTCCTTTTACTGATTCCAGACGCCAGGCCAGGCAGGATCTGGCTATTTTCACTATCGTGTTATCACTCCGCAATATGTCAGCAAATTCTTGTACAAACATGATTTTTTTAAAAGCCACGTTTTATCACTTCTTTTACATAATCATGAATGATAGTGAATCTAATCTGAATTGGGCTTAGAGGAGGCACAAGAACAATGAAGTGCCGTTAGCAGTACAGTGGAGAACATCCCGTCATTTTATTTTTTAAAGCCATGCATCACTTCATAACAGATTCCCCTTGATGCTGAAACAAGTGATAGGTTTGAGAGCAAAACACACATCTCTTTAAGCACCTGAAATCTTCAATAAATCACCTCTGTGCTATGCAGGGAAGTCAACAAGCAGTATTATAATTTTATATAGGAGTAAGCAGCCTATTGGAGCCTCCTGTACTGTTTCATTTGAGCAGAAATTATGGAGGTTAAACTTGAAGCATAGCACATTATGGATGGAATTAATGTGGGAAACATGGGGCTGGTCTGTATAGTGATGAGTTTATCGACCCATCCTCTTAATCTGATCAGAATTTAAATGTTTCTTTCCTTTTCTCTCTCTTTTTTTTTTTTTTGATCCCTTCATTTATGTATTTTTGTGCTTTATTTAAAGAATAGTATTTTCATTCTGCAGCATTCCCTCCCACTTCATGTTTAGTTTTTAATTGGCTTGCTTGCTTAGGCTGAACAAGACAGAAATGTAAAAACTGCGGGGTTGCTTTATTTCAGAGGGAGCCGGCATTTGATAGATGGCAAAAGACAAACCTGTTGCATGCATCATCCCAGAAGTTTACATTTTCTTTTGAAAACTAAATGCTAAAGAAAATCAAAGTTCTTCTAGGCTATATCCACCGAACACAGGGCAACAACCCCGTTCTGTTGAATCCAGGGGCAGTCTCACTGATGACTCCAAT
Organism: Nesoenas mayeri; assembly: GCF_963082525.1. Classification (NCBI taxonomy): domain Eukaryota; kingdom Metazoa; phylum Chordata; class Aves; order Columbiformes; family Columbidae; genus Nesoenas; species Nesoenas mayeri. The sequence continues at coordinate 9,796,912 of NC_137547.1, read as the reverse complement.
AGTTTTGAACCTTACTTTTCATTCCACAAATACTATTTTTTGAGCCCAGGCTTTGACAGCCAAGAAACGTGACCTTTTCTCCCTCAAATACCATCCACTTGTAACGACAGCTTCCCTAATTAAGAGAGATGACACCTCTCCAGGACTGAAGCCCAAACCAGCCCTCAGCAATCTGCTTTTTGCCATATCCACCGTGTCAACACGGGTGCAAATAAACCTCGTGTAAATGCTTGTTGAGCACAGCAGGCAGTTTCCTTCACCAGAGATTCAAATTTTCTGACAATGTTGCAGGGTAAAGGAGGAGAAAAAGCAGCATTTTGACAAACACAAACCTCTCCAGGCTGTCAAGCAAAATTAACCCCTCTCTCAATTTTTTTCAGGCTCTCCCCCAACCCTCCAAGTGGAACAAAGGTCTTTGAAAGGGGAATGAGCTTCGTGCTGTCACACTTGGGAGCAACTGAGACTTTTGAATGGCTGATCTGAGTTAATCTTTCAAAAATGTGTCCAAATTGCACAAGCAAGGAAAACCCCGTCCATCCCTGCCCTCTCACCAAATGGAGCCGTTCGCTGGGGAGATTCTTCCGAATGATGCCTGCATACCAGAGGTAATAACCTCCAATACCTTAAGTCAAAAAGCCAAGTAAAACTCGCTAGGTAATGCATTTGGGATTAAGTTTAAATAGGCTGCCGTCACTAATAATGCATCTGCTAGCGATGGAGAGATTGGGTAGGACTAACACCAGCGTTGAGGGATGGAGGTCTTGCAGGGCTCACCAAACACAGCTCAGGGGTGCAAGAGGAGCAGCCCAAGCCCTTGTATACCCGCTGTCCCCTTCTCGGCTCCCACCCTGGCTCTGCAGGAGGGCAGAAAGGGGAAAAAAAACAAAAAAAACCCAGCTGGACTCGGTCCATTTTTAACTCACTGGATGTGTCTGGGATGTAGACAGATGCTGTTTAGACAGGCTGGTGCGGTGGGTGGCCGGGTGAGGAGACCATGGCTGTACAGTTTATAGAAAGCTCCCGGCATAAATGAACTGTTGAAGACCATTGGAAGCCTCAGTGAAATCACAACATGCAGAAACATGGGGGAGAGAGGGAGGAAAAAAAAAAAGGCTCTTTTTTGAAAAGGCAGAGTGAGAAAGGGATGCTTGGAGGGAGTTCGTGAAAATTACAATGAGGTGGGTTTCACTAAAGCCTGCATTCATTAGTCTCCTGAATCCCCCCAAATAAAGTAAACACTCCTATGTGGTACTGAAAAAAAAAAAAAAATTACCAGATTTAAATAGTTTCACTGCATCAAGGGTAAGAAACAGACGTGGCTTTTCCCTGCTGCTGTCTAGTCCAGCTAGGTGGAAAGCTAATATTTGAGTTCATGCTTCAGTGAGGAACATTTGTATATTAAGAAAAAAAGAAAAAGAAAAAAAGCCATCCACACTGGTTTGCTCGTTCATCACCCTGTGCAGGACAAAAAAAAAGGAGCCAGTTTTAAGTTCCCTGGGTTTATTTAGAGATAAGCTCAAGATGAGCTCACACTCCCACACACACACCATTTGCATTTGATCCCCAAGTCCTGCATCCAGAAAACTCCATAGTTTAATATGACAATTGTCCCAGAATCCTTAAATTCTGAGGCTGATGGAGTCTGGGACTGGAAAAAAAGTCACCAAGACTGAACTCCAGCCTGTACTCCCCACTTATGTAGTAGTGGTCTGTGTAAGCTGCTTGTTAAACCACAAACACCACAAGTCAAGTCATCATTTTGCTTCTATATGTCACTTCTACATTTCAAGATTGAGGGCCAAGGACAGAAAAAAATTGCCCAGTATGTCCCAGCTCCTCTCCCCTTGCACTCCTTTGCTCTTAAAGAAAAGGGACATCCCAAAACCTTGACATTCAGGAAAGATCAGATAATTTTGCATGGATGCTAAACATCCCTGTGAATATTTTTCCCTTCCTCACCGCAGGCTGGAACTGGACATAAAACTGCTGAAAATCCCATGGGAAAGGAACCTCCTGGTTTTATTCCTAAACTGAGCAGTGAAAGGTGGTGAGTGTTGGGGCTCCGTGGAGCATCTGCTCCCCTTGAGCAGGAGCATCTGGACACTCAGCTGAGCCCAACCCTCAACCTCAGCCTGGCATTAGCATTGTCAAAGACTTTTCCTTATCCCCTGCATCCACCCCTTGCAGATGCCAACAACGCAGAGCAGCTAATAAATTCCTTTACGAAGCTTTTTGAGAGACTAAAGATGTTTTCTTCCCTTCCAATACAACCTCCTACCGCCTTCGGTTGCCCGTGACCAAATGTTCCCCAACTCAATGTGAACATCTGAGTGGGCTGTGCTGGGGTGACACTCAATGCAGGGAAGGGAACAAAATGTTTGGACCATAATGGAGAGAAGGACAAGGGAATGCAAGCTCCTGGAGATCAACCCAAGAGCCAAGCAACAGCATTGTTGGCCAGACTTGATCTCAGTGGTCTGCGAGAAGAAGACTTCTGGAGCTCTGTCTTTATGACTCTGTGGTGGGGCAAAACCCCAAAAGATTAAACAATTTTGATGTATAATATGTTAAACAAAATGCATAAATCACTGATTTTTGAGGGATTTCTCTGGCTTTGGGACTTTTCCATCAGCATAGTGTTCAGAGATACACTCCCAACATGGAGAGGAGAACTTGGAGAAGGCTGAGAGAACCATCCATAGGTCTAGATCCTGAACAAGCTCTGGCAGAAACCCAGATGCTCATCTCTCCAAAATGGAGTGAAATGGCACTTCTTAACAGGCACAGCTTCTTGATGGTGGCTTCTTGACAAAAAGACAACAAAAGGACAAAAAACAGCTGAAAAATCTCAATATGACGAGAACCTGCACCTAAACCATTGCCTGTCTTGGAAGTGAAAAGTTTACGGGCCAGAAAAGAGAAGCTAAAATTGATCTAAAAATAATTTACTTTTCTGAACGAAGTCATGACAAATTTATCTCTAGAGTTTGGAGGATTTCGCTCCCTTTATTGCCATTTCAAGTGTTACGATGAAAAATACAGGCATAAAAAATAAACCCTGCTACTTATGTTTAAATCCACATGCTTCTCCATACCCTGGACTTTCTGGACCTTTGAAAGAATTCATTTGCTTTCCAAGGTCACAAAATAAAACTGTCCAGCTATTAAAAAATGTGCAGTCTCATACTAATTAGTGACTGATAAAGCAATGGAAACTGCATTTCTCCCAGCTTTGGCCAAACAAAACTAAGATTAAAACATTTAACCATAAAAACTCCTTTTTGTAGTTAAAAAAGAAGAAAAAGAAATCAGAGCATATTTCATCTGGTAAAGGTCGACTTAGTTTAATTACATGTGCCACTGAGTATCAGAAACTAGAATATTAAATGATATTAACGCTGAAGAGGTATCTTCAAGGCCATGTATTATACACAGAAACAACAGCTCAAACATGGTCTTGTTTAATTGTCCTTATGTTTGAAATATCTCCAGCTCCCACCTTTCCCACCCCCCAAAAAAAAAAGAAGAAAATCTGATTCATCATCCTGGGACCAATCCTGCTCCCATTTGTGCAACGGGAAAAGTTGCCCGTCTGCTCTGATCTCCGTTGCCTCGTTTAAATTGCTTGCAAGAAAAAAAGAGGCATATCATCAGCGATTTTTCTTCTGTCTCGCCCCTGCTGCTGGTACGATAAGGAGAGCACTCTCCTTGCGGGTGACTCCACATTTAATTAGCTCCAGATGCAGCCTAATTAGTCAGTCTGCAGGGTGAGCATTGTTCTGTTGTCACTTGAGCTTTCCCTCACGGCAAAGTAGAAGAGATGAGATTGAACATGAAAACCAGATGCCGTGTGTGCGCCTGGCTCTGGGCTGTCCATTGGAGGGATCCCCCTAATCTGGGGGGTGAAGGATAATAAATGTTGTGTTTAAAAGCCACGGGCATGGACGGAGCTTCGCATGGTTCAAGTGAGACGGTAGCATGTGCCGAGCAAAGGGGTCATAGCTTAAAACAACTGATTTCCACTAATTCTCCTTTCGAGGAAGGACTGTGCATCCTCCAGGAGGACCCGTTCGGGGTTTTGGTACAAATTGCTTTGACATCTCGCACAATTTTGCACATCAGGCTTTCAGATTGTACCTTTCTTCACCAGATTAAACACATTAATGCCTCTGCAATACCACGGAGATACCTATAATTTTAATGCAGAGGTTTTCCATTCCTTTTTCTAACGGAAAAGGCAGGAGGTTTGCTTGCTGGATCGGCATTTCACAGCTGGAGTGAGGGATATGGTGAAAGTAGCGGCATGCAGAAAAATTGGATAGGCAGGGGGGTTTACCATAATGCCATCTGACACACTCATAAGATTTACATGATTTGTACAAATCAGGAGTATGAAACTCTACCAGCAGCCTTGTTTGTGCTGTGGGAGTGAGAGGATGCGGGAGGGAGGGAATTTTTGTCGATGCGGTTATAAAATTTGCATTGTCTTAGAGCATCAGCTGAGCAAAGCTGGAAACGGTTACTCCAATCACTGCCAGGTCTGCTTGCTGGTCTCTACCTAGTTTTATTTTTCATATATGAGATTAAAATGAAGAAGAAAACAGTCTTGCTGGATGATAGGTGTTTCAGCACCTATCAGCATGGCCTTCTGCCAGATTCAAGGCTGCTCAAATATAACTTTAATACCACAAGAAAAAGCAATTTTCCCATATTCTGGGGACACCCAGAGGATATAATCAAAGGAAAAAATGGCAGCTCTGACTCATGAAACTTGGTGGCTTTGTTCTGCCTGGGCTTGCATTTCACAGTGTGCCCATGGACGTATGAATCGGAGGATTATGTAGCAGGTACAGTCAAGGTAGTGACCCCAAAGTGAAGCAGTAGATGGATGAGTTATTGAAGAAGAGAGACTGAATGAAGGTTGCTTGAGCCCAGCAGAACAGCTATGTGGTATGCATTGCCTGTTTATTATGATTTTGGATGAGGAACTAGCCTGACTCTCAGTAAATGACATGAAACTCCAAATTGCTTCACCAGAAACCTCATCCAAACACCACAACTGTGTTATCACCCCAGCTGGGGAAAAAGCTATTTCTGTAAAAAGAATATTTAGTTTAATTTGAAGTCAAAATTACTCAATCAACAAATCCCATAGCTCAAAGGGGTGTGTTTGCAGAACAGGGTCCTTTCATTTCTCAGACCTTTTGAAAGCAGGTAAATAAAATAAATAGGAAACATTCCAGCTCCTCTTCACCCTCTTCCATACCTGCTGACCATGCCAATGAGATGTCTGCAGACCCCACCACTCCACCTCACCCATGACTCACGCCACTTCAGCCTTGTCCTGTGCCAGCACCATCCCTACGGACACAACGATGATCCCAGGAGAATCTTCTACCACCACAGTTCCTCCTGTGCCAGGGCTGACAATGAGAAGCGAGATCCATGCCTTGCAACCACTGACCCATCTCTGTAGACCTCATGGACCCATCTCTGTAAACCTCATAGACCTCAGCATTTTCAATGGCTGTCTGTCCCTCCTCTCGCGTTGGCATCAGACTTGGTGCAGGTAACTCAATCCCAAGCAGAGTTTTTAAGCGTGATTACGTTTTTTCATGCTTTCCATGTGCCTAATTATGGTGGAACAGTGAAGGAGTCAGATATACATTTCGGCCTTTTAATAGCTCAATGTGGCAGAGGGATCAGGTCCTTGTTTTGCAGGGAGCTCTATGGAGATTGTCAGCTGCATTCGAGCACCAAGGGACTAGAGATAAAGCATCTTGTGGTCTTCGGTCCCCTGTCACAGAAAGTCTGTCTTGCAATTCAGCTGAACTCACCCAAAAGGAAAAGGAAATTACAGAAAATGACAGAGCTGCTCTTTTTTTTTTTTCTTTTTTCTTTTTTTTTTTTTTTTTGTAATTTTGGCTCCAGTCTTGCCCAGCACCGCAGCCTTCAAACCACAAAGCTATTTAAGCTCTGAACTATTGCTGAGATCAATCAATGAGCATGAGGCACCAAATCCTCTCTGTGGCTCCAGTCCTGGATGACTTCTTCTCCCATGCAACCAAGGGAGCTGGAAGACACAGGTTGTCTAGGAAGCTTTTTGAGGACAAGAACTCTTACTTAGCAGCTTTGGAGAATACCTTTACATGCTTTTGAATTGAAATCACTCAATCATTAGCCACCTCCTTGAGTCCAGAGAGACACTCCCTGCTTCAAAGCCACTCACAGCACAGAACAAGAGATGGAGAGAGGAAGGTTGGTTCTCCCCCAGCTGAGACCTGCATCCATATGTTATCAGGTTTTTCCGTTTTAATATATTTCCAAATTTCTTCTCATTAGATTCTGCAATGAGTTCACCAGAGGAAACAAAATCACTTTCATAAAGTCTGGAAAAAAGAATCCATCGAACCTCTATAGTACGTCAGGTTAAGGAAGAGACATCTGGCTTTTATTATGTTCTGTAAGGTTGATAGCAAATAAGGGTATTAGAGTTAATTTACTTATTTAGAGAGAAACGACTCAATCACAGAAGCCGTGATTGTGACTGCATGTTAAAAGAGCTCCAAAATCCTCTCCAATCTCCTCCAGGAGTGAAACAGTGCCAATGGTAAAGCAACATTTATTTTCCACAGAGGTATTCCCAAAGGGATGCAAAGATTAGAGTAAAACCACCAAGGATAAGTCCTCCCAGACAGCCTGGCTGTGTAGGAAGACACACCAAAGTATTATTTAGTGGTGTAGGTGTAGGTGTAGCTGGAGGCTGAAAACAAGATCCAGTTGTGGTAGTACCATAATTTATGCAAATGGGGATCTCCTGCTGAAGAGGCTGAGATGTTAATTGGTGAGACAGAGGAAAAAGGGAAGAGATACAATTGATTTGAATGAGTTATAGACTCAGACATGTTACTTGGAAGTGATCCATGGGGTCTCTAGTCCAAAGACAAACGATCACTTTCATGAGGTCACATCCACCTCTGAGGACAGAGCTTTCTTGACCTCTCGGAGACCTGTTCCAGGGCTGCACCACCTTCCTGGTGAAGAATTTGTTTCTAAAGCACATCCTGAATCTGTGGCAACTATCCTTTATTGTTCTGCTATTTCCAAGTGGAGCTTGGCTCCATCTTCATAACTCCTCTTTAAGCTGCTGCAGGTTAGAAGCAGCTGGTCATGATATCTTGAGGGTCTCTTCCAACCAAAATGATTTTATGACTCTATTCTATTGATTCTAACATGAAGAGTACCCCCTGTCTGCAGCCAAAACCAGAGATAAGATATTTACCCAGATATCATATCCATCCAAAGGTGCTCTAATAAACAGACATGATTTCAGAGAAGGATCGCCAATCTTTTGCTTTGGGCTGGGACCAACCTTCAGTAACCCCACACCTTTCTCCAGCCCTCTCCATCTTCGCCAGGTCTCTCTGGACACAGCACTGCTCCCCCTCCAGTTTTTGGCACACTGTTTTGCTCCCTGCCTTTGGCTTTTTTGGAGGGCTGCTGCCTCTGGGATGGGTCCATGGGGCACGTCTCCATCAACCACAGCCAATAGCCTGGGAGGAGCATGATCCCTGCTCTCAGTACATGATTTACTCCCTGTGAGCCCGTTGAGCTGTGTGGTTTGGTAAGGATTGTGAGGTGGGATTGCACACTTCCCCAGAACGATAGTGTTTCAATTACATAATTCATTACTATTTGTTCAGGGCCAGCTGCAGAATTCACAAAAATAAAGGCATCGTCTTCTCCGGGGTGGATTTTCAGCCTAAAAAGAGCTAAGCTGTGTGCCGCAAAAGTGCAGAAAGGCAGCAGTGATTTATTTTGGTGTTAGGAGTTAGCAAATCACTGTCACTGTCAACCCAACATAAAAAAGAAAACAAAGGGAAAACCCCAAAATCTTTAAGGATATCGACGTGGGAAGCAAAACACCTGCCCAGAGGCCACTCTTGAGAGCCCCCAGGTCCTCGGCAGAGCCAGGTTTATCCCAGGATGCTGGAGCCCACATCCGAGCATCCTCACTTGGAAACGTTCCCCGCAGAGCTGGCACCTTGACAGCCGATTAGCACCAATGTGCTTTTCTCCATGTCCTAACTAACCTAGGGGAAAAAAAAAAAAAAAGTTTATTCTACTCACAGAAGGGGTTTTAGAGTATTAGAGCACCAGGAAGATGTGAGCTACCCTGGGAATCTGGGCCCCTTGGGGGTCATTACATCCCTAATGGCACCTGATAGCTCCAAGGAAGATTTCAAGAGCCCTTTCAGCTCCTCTCCATCCATCCCCAGGCACTCTGTCGTCAGGTCTCTCTGCTGTTAATTTCAATGCAGAGGGGATTATTTTTTTTTTCCTCATTTTAAGGAAGCAATAAATATTTTTAATCTCATTTTGTAGCAACACACCTGAGATTTCCAGAACATTGCTTACAGATACCATTCACGGGGATTTTTTTTTTTTCCCTTTTACTTTTATGTTTTACTTTTGGTGGAAAAAAAAATACTGCTGCCACCAGCTGGAGATTTTTGGAAATAGCATTTAAAAGTTTTGCATCCCACAGGCACACTTACAGACGCTCGTACATTATTCCTGCTCCTTGCAGTTAGCTGAAAACCAATTTAAACCCAGCTTACTTCTTGGAGGTAGAGAACAAAATTATATGAGATCTGATGAATTTTGCTTGAGCTGGATTCTTCAGTGTCAGTAACTTAGTCAGAAGTTAAGTAAATCCATTCTCAGTCATAATTTTACCAGTTAAAACAGAAGCTGTGAGCAGGGGGAAGTTTAGAGAGTCAAAAGTGGCTTGAGAAATTTTCTCCTATCCATAATTTTAAAAACAAAACAAAACCAAACCACAAACAAACAAACATACAACAACAAAACAAACAAACAAGAAAATCCAAACCAAACCAAACCAAACAAAACAAAAAAAACCATGGAGAAATAGGTTAAATAAAATGCAGGGCTGTCTCTTCCGTGATTAATGTACAGATTGAAACGGAAAAGCTGTGAATTTGAGAACTATCAGCAATGTAGCTGGGGGTGGCAGAGGTTGAAATTCCTTTTCACAGAGCTGAGCAAGAGATTTCTGGGTTTTTAAAGCCTTGCTTCCAGGCGCAGCCAGCGATGCCTCCGAAAAACCCGACCCAGCCAAAAAAATCAAGTTTTCCCCTTATTCAGTAAATCTCACTCGGATTTTCTACGATGGATTTACGACACCAATGACTGGGGAAGGTGCTGGAAGAGGTGATTTTTTCCCTAAAACCCAACCCCAGCTCCAGGCAAGGTGATTTATGCCTAGAGCAGCTGAGCTTTCAGATGGATATTCTGGGCTAGTTTGTGGTCCTGCCACTCACAGATAATTTTTGATTCAATCCATGCCATGGGAGGCGGTGGCGGTGCTGACCCTTGGCTTTTAACCCCAAGACCTTCACTGTTCTGGCTGAAGGAACTACTGTCTGCCCCCTGATAACCCCCATGACAGAACTCAGCTGGGTTTAATATCTTCTGAGCCTGTTTATTGATAAAAATGCCGAATCAACAGGTCATGTTAGCTGCTAGAAATGAGCACCCGTGCAATATATTGTATTTAAACCCCATGCAAGGTTTCCTCACCGTCTTTTTGGCCTTGAAAACATTCAGTTTGGAAAGACCCATAAATTTCAGCACAGCAGATTTAAAGGTTGTCCCTGGAGGAACATTTCTGCTGTTCCTCCTATAATGTTGCATTACCTGAGGCTTTTCAAACATCCTGGAGTTGTCTCTGAAAATACTCCTGTGCCACAAACCCCTTTCCTGAACCACAACATGCATATATCTTATTTGACTTCGTCCCAGTGCTGGCATAGGCTGGATTTTGCTAGGCTGGGATTTAAGAGAAGAACTTCTCTTTTAAAATATGTTTCTCTTCCTACCAGCTCACAGCAAATTCGACTTTTTCAAGGCAGAATCATCACTGCCTCCTGCACCGGGAGGGTTTGCTGTGCCCTCTTTCCCCATTAGCCAAAGCTTCTTGAAATAATCCTTTCTTTTAAGTATTACTAGAGAAAACTACAGCCCCAGTAGTCTGATTTCTGCCCTATAAAACCTTTATCTATTTGAGATTCATCTTGGCTACTAAACTGCAGTGTTGCAAGGAGCCTTGCCCAGCTTAACAGGAGAGGGGAGAGAAGCACTCAAAAGCTTAATAGGCACGTAGATATGCGAAACAAAAAGGGTGAAAAAAAAAAAGATTAAATGATGGTCAGAAAGACTAGAAATCCCTTGTGACAGAGAAATACTTCCTGGGAGAGGAGGTGAACATGCATTACCTAGAGAAGAATTCGGGTCTCACCTACCCCTCGCCTCAGCAGGATTTACCACTGAGACTGATGGATTCTCTGCGCTGCCTGGAAACCAGTAACGCTCCCACTGCAAATAGGAATGGCTGGAGCCTGCAAAGAGCCAGGACCATGTGGGGGCTGGATGTGTTTGCTGATAAAGGACTGGGTTTTTATCTTCAACAGAATTTTAGACTAATCTGGGCTTTTAACGAGAAACGTGTTTGGGAGAAGGCTGGCGAGCACACAGGTGGCTACAGGGAGGGGAATGCTCGGCAGAGGGATGCTCAGCATTTTTCAGGGAGGTGGGTTTGGTGCCGGGGTCAGTGTTGCTGGTCGCAGGGTGGTCCTGGCGGGTGGCTGGGAAGGCAACCACGGGGATATAGAAGGTTCTGCCATACCTGGCAGCAGATAATGCCCAACAGGAGACATCTGTGAGCAGAGCTACCCTGCTCCTAGCAGGGATGCATGTCTGGGAGCAGATAGATAGGAGGGAGATAAGGTCCCTTTTGAAAGGGAGTACAGGCAAGGTTTTCCAAAGATCAGATTTGCCCAAGCCCACAAAGAACTGTCTTTCTCCAAGAACTATGATGGTTTGAAGTCCACTGTCTCCCCATCCCTTCCCACCTCTCTTACTCCAGCTCAGCCAACAAAAGGAGGAACAGAGAGGAATGAAAATGATTAAAAATTACTATAAAGTGATTAATATCTATAAATCAAGTCTACAACTTCAGCACTGCTGTTTGCCTTTCCCTTGCAAAGATGACACTTAACAGTCATGTAAGAAAATAACGTGCAATCTCAGCTGTCCTGATTGCAATCAGTAAGATCAGCAATTAATTCTGGAACTGAACAGGCTTAGCTACACTTGAAGCAGGCAGGCAGGAGGCATTCCAGCTTTAAACAACAAAATGAGCCTGAACTCAGTCACAGAAGGCGATGTACTTATTTATCCTTCCCACCCTCGCAGGTATAAATAAAACCATCAGTAAAAATAGGTCAGATCCCTGGTCAGGCAGTGAAATGATAAGGAGATCTGCAACTGACAAGGGGACCTGGGCTTGTGGAAGCTTTCCAACATCCAAGAAAAGACGGCCAGGCAGCTTACGTCTTCATGTGTCTCCTGGCTGTTGTGGGAACTATTGTACTGAGGTCTATAAACATCCCGGGTTTTATCTGGGGCTGTAGAGGGGAAGGTGGAGGACTGAGGGAGCCATAGGCAGCAACTGCCCTCAGCTCCACATGAGATGCTCGATGCCAGACATGAGAGTGCTCATTCCCTTTAGGATCTGCCTCCTCCTGCTCTCACTGCTCTCTGTGGCTTTGCACAAGGTCCCAAGTTAAGATTTTGCCTTTTGACATGGACGTTTTTGTCCAGGATTGAACAAACCCTTGCTTCCGTGCTGTTTCTCCAGACAGTCCTGGTAGCAAGGACCTGCCTTTTCTCCAGCTCATGGAATCATAAAATAATAGAATCATTCTGGTTGGAAGAGACCCTCAAGATCATTGAGTCCAACCATAACCTAACTCTGGCACTAACCCATGTCACTGAGAACCTCATCGGTGCATCTGTTCAACCCTCCAGGGATGGTGACTCCACCACTGCCCTGGGCAGCCTGTTCCAATGCCCAACAGCCCTTTGGGGAAGAAATTGTTCCCCAGATCCCACCTCAACCTCCCCTAGCACAACTTGAGGCCATTTTCTCTCATCCTGGCACTTGTTCCTTGGGAGCAGAGCCTGACCCACCCTGGCTCCGACCCCCTTTCAGGCAGTTGCAGAGAGTGAGAAGGTCTCCCCTCAGCTCCTGTTCTCCAGGTTGAAGAGCTCAAGGTCCCTCAACCACTCATCATCCCTTTGTCTTCCCCTCCCTGGGATGCTTTCCTCCAGGGTCCCACTCCGAAAGCTGCCAACATGATTCCCAGTTACCATCTTACATTGACAGGGAAGCGAGGAAGCTACAGTTGCCTTTTACCTTTGCATCCCCCTGTGGGGGACCTTCAGGCTTTAATAGTAGCTCTTCACTCCATCTTTTCCATCCACACCCAGCACAGTGGAGTCTGGAGTCTGGATTTGAGCTCCCAGATGCAACAGCAAGATATACAAGTGCCCCAAGATAACAACAGGAACTTGGATGCAGCTGCTGTGCCCAGCACTTGCCAAGTATTTATATATACATATTAAAAAAAAAAAAAAAAAAAGCCTTTTTCTTTTGTAAAGGTAAGCACAGAAGAAAAATACAAGGGAAACAGTTAGCAAAACATGGTGGCTGAGTTTTGTTGCTACACTGGGGGATGCCAAGGAAAATCAAAACAATAGTCTGGGAGGGACAAGGGCAGGGGCGGAAGATAAGGCTGTGGTTCCCCATGCCACAAGAAAGCTTTGGATTAACTCGAGAGGGGATCTTTTGGAGATGAACCCATAACTCCGCTTTTGTGAAGGCCTCTGAAGCTCAAGCATGACCCTTTGGCATCAGTCCATGGCCCCTCACGTTGTGGGTAATGTAGGAGACCTGACCCAAAGTCTCCCTCTACAGATCAATTCCCACCCCTTCCATCATCTCAGGTTTTCTCTTGTTGGGATTTTTGTTGTGTTTTTGGATCTCTGACAATGTGAAGTTTGCATGTCAGTTTGCCTGTGCAAGTCTTTACTTGGGAACCATCCATCACATTCCTAGTTAAAACAGAGCTGCTTGTCGAGAGGAAGTCATTTGTCTCTCACGAAAGAGTCACCCTCCCACCCCCACCAACCGCTCTGTTGCGGTGCAAGAAAATCCATTAGCTTCCCTGGAAAATGCATCATCTGACATTGGGACTAAACTTTAGACTAACAAACCCCTCAAGAGGACATGAAGGAGCCATCTCCGTCACCCTGCTCAGTGGCCAGGTCAAAGCCTGACCTCTCTTTCCATTAAATTTTCAGCGTCTACATTTTAAGGGAAAATGTCGCAAATTGGCAATGACTCTACATTTGGCAGTCAGAGTCAGCGCCCGGATTTCCAGCCTCCCAGGTGGGCTCCTGGCTCTTTTTGAAGCCCATCTCCGGAGCCGCTGCCTCTCCTCGCTCCTCTCTTCATCCTCCCAAGTGAAACAGGGAGGAAATGTCTCTTTGAGGTGGATGGCTGAAACAACCCTGAAATAAACTCTCCACACAGGAGGGAGCCTGTGGGAGGAAACAGCCACTCATGCCTTGGTGGCCAGCAGCTCTGCAAGCTCTGCACTGTGCAGGAGCTCCATAGAAAACACCTCAAACTCATGTTCAAGTTCACTTTGCCCATGCTTAAGCCAATCTTCTGATATTAACCCTTCTCCCACATTCAGAGTGGACTCAAACCCTCCCTATCCCAGACTCCTAAGCCTGTGAGAAGCACAGAAGATGCCCAAGGAGGACTCAGGATGATATTTGCTCCAGTGAGCCCAGCCACAATATTTACAAATGTCTCCAATATCTTCCATTTGAGCAGGTGAGATGGGATCTCTGTGGGTCCCGTGGGTCAGGCTAAGACCAGTCTTAGCTGAGAAGAGGAATGGCAGCAACGATGCCTTCTAAGAGGGTTCCTCCATCCCACAACCTCTTCATTGCTGGACCATCGGCTTTCTCAGTTGTGTATAAAAAATAGAAGGAGCTACTAATGGCTGCCCCTAATAAAATAGGTGTTTTGCTCACCAGACTATTTGGGGGGTTTTTTCCACTTTTTTTTTTTTTTTTTTGGCTCAAGCAGCATACCCCAAAAGGGAATATTCCTATATGTCTAAATTCAAGAGGAGAAAGGGAAATTTTTCCCCTCTATCTGACTGGGAAGTGAATGGGATTTTTATTATATGTATAGGAAAAAAAAAATCAAAAATGAAAGAAAAATAAAGAAGTGAAATGAAAAATAAAGAAGATAGCTGTATCTCTAGCTAGTGTACTATGAGGCAATATAATGAGTTTCTAAATCCCTGGTGAAAAATTAAGCATCTTTGAAAGTTCATTCCTGGACTTTCTGGGATAGAGCTGTGAAAGCGAATACAGCCGAACTCCAGTGAGGCAGAAAATATCACTGCTTTGAGACAGAGGCTGTAACAGACTCCAGTTTAAAGACAACGGTTTTATTTTGCTATGGCCTTGAAAGGATAAAGATAGGAGAGGAGTCCTGCCTCGCCAGTGGAGATATAAATCCTGGAGGGTCACTACGTAGCAATTCGTCAAGCGAGAGGAAGGGAGGAGGCAGAGTAATTTTCAGTAGTAAATTTTGGTAAGAACAAGTACTAATGGCCTAAAATTAAGAAAGAAAAACATTGGGCTAAATAGTAGGAAATGCTTTATAATGGTGAGGTCAGGCGGACAATGGGGAAACCTGCCAGGGGAGGTCAGGGGCTCACCAATAACAGAGATGTTCAAGGATGGACCGAGGAGCCACAAAACAGAGGTTTTGCTGAAACCGTTGCCTCTCAAGCCCCTCAGACAGGGGGATGGTGTGTGTCGCCCCCCAAGTTTGAGCTGATCCCCCAGAGAAATGGGGCTTTTTGGGAAGAAATACAAGGTTTCTCGCAAGCTTTCTCACTCTCTCCCACCCAGGAGCAAGGTGCAGGGGGGCTCTGTCGCATCCCATTCCCCTTGGAGCTGCAGAGATCTACCCCAGCTGTTCCCCTTCCCGAAGGAAAAAGAGCAGCTGCCCCAAGAGGTGGGATCATCTGGACACTGAAGGAAGGGAGAAGCCTTTTAGCAGAGCCCTCCCAGCAGCAAACTGGGAGTTGATGGGGCAAGACAAGCCCAGGGTCCATGTGGATGCCAGCACAAGCCGCTTCCTTAAAGTTGTCAGGTTGATTTTGCTCCCGGCTTCTCACACGGACACCTGCGCTCTGTTACATGACACGTCATTAGATTTTTTTGCAACTTCTGGTGTCCATCATCACCCCCAGGCAATCACTGCGCAGCCGTGATAAATGATACACGGGCAGTTTAATATACACACTAAATCCTCTTCACTTGGTGGTCCAAAGGTTTACCTAATACATTTTATTCCTTTTCTGCTTAGATTTGTATTGAGGATCCATTTGATACCTTATAGCAAATGCTGAATAGGTGCTAGAAAACATGCATTCCACCGAGCATAATTATTTCCTATCATCTCCCATCCGGTGAGAATCCAGTTAGGGCACTAATTTTTCTGCATTTTTAGAAAATCTGACCATGTTAGAAATATTAACTAGCAGAAGTGGGGAATGCCACTCTGACAGCCCAAATGTCTCAGTAGAAAGTTGCTGGACATCTGGCAGCGACTGGATGGGAAGGAAAGGAGAGGAGGCTGTGACAGCCGATTGGGACTGTAGGTGACATTTAGGGAAAACCAAAACAACTCACTGCTATTGGAATATGACCTTGTTGTTTGTTTTTTTTTTCTTTTTTTTTCTTTTTTTTTTTTAAAAAAAAAAGTACAGATAATTAACATCCCTAGGAAATTAAATTTCCAACTATGTGTCTGGCCTGAAAGACAGCCCAGGAACACCCATCCATGTCCCCATGTCCACCCTCTCCCCTGAGAGTCCTTCCTGCTTTGACGTGTTGTCCGAAACACCTCCCGAAGTGGACTGTTGAGGGCAAGGGAGTGTTTCTAATTTATAAGGTGTAATTAAGTGTCGGTAACAGATAGCAGAGGGCACAACACAAAGTAGCATGGATGCCTTCCTCCAAGTGCATCCTCCAGCACCATCAGAGCAGGTTTCCACCAGCCCACTGGAGACAGCATCCCACAAACTTGTCCCTCCTTGCCCACATGTGAACAGAAAAGATTTTTCCATGGCGCTGCTGTCACTTAGGCATTTGGAGAAGCTGTTCCCAAATTTCCCCATCCAGTACCATGTCCTTGCAGTCGGGTTGATCCCAGACAAATCCTGTGAGAAGATGCCTGGTTGTGGTTTCTTGACTGGTGAAGGCAGTGGTACGATGGAGGATTTTGAAGGACGAGGAATGCAGAACTATCGCAGGAGGTCAAGGGAAGCCAGTGAGGGGAATCTGAGGAGGGTTGGACAGGATGTCAGAGAGAATTTTTGCAGCTGTGTTTGGACAAACCAAGAGCACAGAGGGGTGTCAGGGCACCAGCGCCTTCAGCTCAGGTGTAGGCATGGAAATGGATGGGTTTGCAGATGATAGGAGGTGAAAAACGAGCAGGGAGGGCATTAACCAGGAGAAGGGAAGAACTTCAGAGGAATGGCAGAGTTTGCTGGAATAAAGAGCAGCTCTTTCCTCTCCCAGAGCTTTGTTTCTGTCCTGCTCTGGGGGGAGGAGAGCTGGCCTACAGCTCCAGCAGTAACTTTGAGTAACTCCTCAGGAAACAGCTTATTTAGATAGCACTGCCTGTTCTTCAGAGGAGAGGATAGAAGAACATATTGCCTGTTACTAATGAATGGCTTTTCCACAACTAACGATGTTTATGGGGATGAAAACTCCATGGTCTCCACAGTATCTCCACTAATAGGATGGGTTTTGGCGCCAAGAGAGCACGGCTTTTTCACACACACCTCCTGGTAGGAGAGAGTTAAATATCTTCTCTGGTTCTAACGGAAAATTAAGCAGGCATGACGCATCTGTTTAGAAGACTTTTTTCCTTATCTCCAGGATCGAAAAAAATTCCAGAGCTCGAAGACCAGAAACTGAGAGCAGTTCATCCACTGCCAATGCATGCAGGCTGGAGGAGTTCAGGTTGAACACAAGGGTTGGAGTCTCTATCTACTGCAATAAATAGATTGTTTCCCCTCTCTGCATTTGGAACAACTTTGAACCTTGATTTCTCTACTTGAGTTTGCAGTAAATATAATAAAAGCTTAAAGCAAAACCCATTAAAGCTGTTTCAATTTCCAAGCTCCAGTCTTTCCAAAAGTTAACTCTTATAAAATTCAATGTACACAAATGCTCTTTGGGTGGGAGAAGGATTCAAATAATCAGATGTTCATTGTAACCTTCTGGGTCAAGGATCTCCCGCTAATGGGGGTCTGTGAATTTGCCGCCCAGTCAGGAAAAGGCTTAAGCAAAGTATTCCCAGAGACAATAAAGATTTTAAGGGTCCTGCTCAATTTTTGCACAACAGCAACATAAGGAACTGATGCTCAGCCTTGCACCACAGTCTCCTTCACAGTCTCATGCTCTTAGGAGCCCATTTCATATAAGTCAAATCACAGATTCTGTGTTTTTAGGTGTGAACTGAGTTCAAACCACAAACTCTGATCTCTGAAGGACCTGAGGGCTCTGGGTTAGGCTTCTCCTTTCGAGTGCATAGCTGCAAAGCAGAATTTAAGTTACCAATGTTAAGTTATCCCTGCAAACGTGCGTTTGGCAGAGTCCAGCCACTGCTGCTGCTCTCACAGTCCCGCTCAGGAAGCATCTCTCTGCTCAGTATTTTTATGCACAGCAATACTCAGCCAAGCCTCTTTTTACAAAGCACAGTCCCCCTGAAAGAAAGCAAACAAAACTTAATAGCTACTACCTTGAAGCAGTCGACTCCATGTTCCAAGACAGGGTAGGTCCATAACTCAAAATTTTTGCTGCATCTGGTTGAGCAAGTTTTTATAACGTCATTTCTGATCAAGGTAGTTTTCAGTAACAACTTTCAGCAGATTACAGGTCAAGGTTAAGAGGGAAAGGGAAATTGCAAAGGGGAGGTGCTCCTGCTGCTCTTTGAGGTGGCAA
Source organism: Nesoenas mayeri (assembly GCF_963082525.1). Taxonomy (NCBI): domain Eukaryota; kingdom Metazoa; phylum Chordata; class Aves; order Columbiformes; family Columbidae; genus Nesoenas; species Nesoenas mayeri. The sequence goes on along the minus strand of NC_137547.1, from coordinate 9,778,939 downwards.
GGGCTTGTTCAGAAACTAAAGGCGTTATTGTAATTCAGAGGAGCTGTTAGATAGAAAGGAAAAAAAAAACCAGCATTTGTGACACTGTTAGCAAATTACAACAATGTGCAGCTGCCTGGAAATGAACTGAACGCTGGCTTTAAAACCATCCATGGCAAATTGATTTCAAATCATCAGCTATTTGGTCCAGCCTATTGCAGCAAAGGCTGGTTGTCTTGCGGAAACACACTGTGCTTATGGAAAGCAGTTTAACTGAGTCTGGAAAATGTCTCGTAGACCAGGACCTGTCTCCCAGCAGAGTCAAAACTTATTCAGACTTTTTTTGCTCATGCTGGGCAGGTTGAGAGCAGTCCTGCCGTGTCAAATAGTAACTTGAACCACACTCATAGCACAGTTCTGCAACATTGTCCTCTCCAAATTCAGGAGATCTGGGGGAAGAAGTTGTGTTTGTAGCTACTCATCGTGGTGCCGGGGGGGCGGGTAAAAGGGATGACATAGGCTTTGCAAAACAAAAAGCCGTCTCCGATTTACTCATCCACAATGATATGGAACAAATGGATCAGCTGTCTGAGCTACATCCCCAGGCTAAGCCAATGTGGTGCATTTAGCTGCATCCAACAATTCCTTGCCCTGTAACCCTGCAATGCTTAAGAAACCAAACAGACAGCATTTCTCTAATTAATTTTCCTGTTACAAATTAGAAATTGCCTTTTGGCCAGGCAGAGGCAGGATCTCATGATTCCCCAAGTTTGTGTCCACAAGGCTGGAAACAGAGATTTAAAAAATCTGAAGGGTGAAAAGCATCCTCTGTTTTTAGGTTCTGATTTATTGAGTTTCTTATTCAGGACACCTTGAACTTCATTTTTGAAGATGTCAAGGACTTCCAGCTCCTATTAATTTGATGCTGAGTTGTCACTGCTCATCACTTTGGAGAAAGATGATGCTCAGGGGAGGCATCCATGGGAGTTTGTGGGAGTTTTGCCATTATCTTCAATGTAACCAGGACTTTGTCCTAAAACTCAGCTCTTCAAAATCAGCAAATTTTGATGCTGAATACCAACAGTGTTGCAGGGCAAAAATATTGTAATGTAAACCTATGTTCAATCAGCTCAGCTTTCTCAGAGGTGTGGGATGGAATTAGCTGCTGAATTTAGAGCTGTAAAGTAAATTCAGCAATGGGGTATTTGGTCTGGTGGGTATTCTCAAGCAGATTACTTTCTTTGTGCTATGCTTATGACACATCCCATCTTCCATGCACTTTGAGATATGCCCAATACTAAGCAGTGAAAAAGGATTTCATTAACATTTTTATATTTCCTTACTTTTATGCATCTGATTTCATCCAGAATCCCCAAAACATCCCAGAATTGGAGAAAACTCCCAAGGCAGAAGTGCCAGAAGCAGAAGTATACAAATCCCACACTTAATGGTGACATTTTTTTGAATGACAATAAAGAATCGATTAATCCCCTTTGCAACTAGAATGGAGAAGTCATTCAAGACAAAGCCTTTGCCCTGGCAGATGTGCTGCCATCAGCTTCTCTCTAAACAGAAGTGGAGGAACTTTGGTACCCACAGCACAGGTTATTCCTCCTTAATTTGAACACTTGGCCAGTGGAATATTTGCATTAAGAGGAAATTATCAGTTAAACCTATTGAACATATAAAGAGACAGTAATTGAAACAGAAAAGCTATCATAGGAATAAAGGAATGCGATTTAGCAAAATAACAGATACAGCCCAAAGGAGGCAAAACGGTAAGTTATCAGAGTAGTTGATGTAATTTTATATAGATATTATATATAATATTTAGAGATTATATAAGATATATAGATGTAGTTATATAATATTATATAATCTTATAGGTATATAATCTCTAGAGGGAGATACCTAATATATAATAATCTATAGTATTTATATAAATTAAATAAAACCATATATTTTTATTTTATGTACATATACATAACAAAATAGATAATTAGAGCAGAAGATATTGGATTATTTCAAGGTGGGACACCAGTCTGGACAGCCCACAATAGGTTACAACAGAAAAATTCCCATTTCAGCACCTGGTGTCTACATTTCCAATAGGCTGGGTCAGCACTCAGTGCACATCACTCACAATTCAGTCCACGCAGAGATGCTAAAATCCTCATCCCTGCCTAGCAAATGGACCCTGAAAGTCATTTGGGCCTCAGTAACCAAGATGCCTTCCTTAACAGTCTGCTATTTGTGCACTGACTTACAGTCATAATCTTTCAGTTCCTGGGATCACCTTACAACCACAATTGGATTTCAGAAATGCTCTGCAACAGTCTGACTCCCAGCATTGTAGTGAGATGTTTTCTTAGCTGTATTTTCTGTTTAGTCTGAGTGCCACATAGTTTAGGGCTTAGGGGGGGAAAAAAAAAAAAAAAGGCAAAAATAAAATTAAAAAATCCTCAGGTAGTTCAAATAACCTCAAATTCGGAGGGGTTTTCATCTCTGCTGGCCAGCCGGCATGACATTAGCATCACAGGCTGCTGTGCTCAGGGTATCGCAGAGCCCTGGAAACCTCTACCATGTTCCCAGGGGTCACCAGTACCCACCAGCAGATCCCAGGAACTTCTTAGCCAGACCAGAAATCTTTGAGACAGCCAGAAATGTAGCACTTCTGCCCAAATATAACCCCCAAGGCATCCTCAGTGCCTCGGAGGATGCTCTTTCTGTATCAGAGGCCAGAGCATTGACCTGGCCCTGAACGATGTCCCTTGGATGCCAAATGACCCTGGGGCAACGTCCCCACTCCTGCTCAGTGACCTGGTTTCCCCGGGTGTAAAAGGCAGAGCTGACATTTAACCTTCTGTAAAGTACTTGAAATTCCGCTGCAGAAAACAAAACAAAACAAAACAAAACAACACAAAACCAAAAACATAAAAAGCTGCCTCGTTGCTTTAGAACCACATTGCAAACTGGGGGCACAGCTGCCCATCTCCTCAGTCCCCCCGCATCCTCGGCCATGGCCATGGATGCTGCTGCCAGCCCAAGGCAAGATGGAACCAAGCGTTTCATCACCAACCAAGAAGTATTATACACACATGGGTTCACGCAACAGAGTTGATAGAAGATACAGAACAAGGGTCTTGCACGAGGAAGCACTTCAGATACCAGTTGGTTTGAATTTTTTGTGCACTCCTGAAAATTAATCTTTAATGCCTTCTGCTGCCTGTAGCAGCTCTGATTTTTAAAAGAAAAAGTAAGCCCACAATTTAAACTCCTCTCCAATAGCTCTCAGGTATGTGGAAGATTTCCAGGCAGCGGGCTGGAAATAACACACACTGAGCACAAAATGGCCATTTCTGTCACCAAGGCAGAAATCCCACAGCCAGACCCCTGTGGAAAACGCCAACTCAGGCTTATTAATCCCTACCCCAATCAGCCAAGGAAGACAATAACTCTTCAGGCTGCCGGGGAATTGCCAGAAGCTGGGAATGCCGGCAGCAGCTATAAAGACTGATTGAGAACGACAGCAAAATTTGACGATATCCTTTCAAATTCTCCCTGTCAGCCCTGATGTGATTTAGGGATCCCTGAAGGGCTCAGGACAAGCTCCCTCTGCTGCAGCTCTGGCCAATGGGATGTGGAAGACAGGGTTGTCCCCGACCAAGGAGACAGATCTCCTTCCCTGACAGCATCTCCAGCTCCATCCTTACATGGGCATCTTCCATTTGGCAAGGCTGAGCTGGAACAGAGAAAGACTTGAAAGACCACGAATATGTGGTCTGGTCCAAAGAGCTTCCACTGGTGGAAAATTCAGCTGCTGCCAGAGAAAACAGTCCAAAAGCATTGGAATACAGTGGAGGTGATGGGGAGAAAAGGCACTTTTAAGAGCAGAAGGGACAGGCAAGAGGAAGGATTCAGCTAGGAAGGGATGATTGACCCAGCTGCCACCTCTGGCTTCGACTTGGGATTGGTATCACCTTGCTGCCACCCACTGCTTTACCTCATCCCCATGTGCCACAAGCTCTTGGACCATGGTGGTGACCAGACACCTTCAGCATCCCCAACATGCCCCCCCATGCTTCAAAGCAGCATCCTACAGGACTGGGACAAAAGCTCTGAACAACTCTGGGAGGTGGTTTGGAGGCTGGTTTCAATCCATGACCCTGATTTCGTGCCTCCTCACCTTCCCTTCAGCTGTTGCCTAGACCAAGCCTGTTGACAAAGCTGAGATGTTCAGAGCATGGGCTGCATCTCCAGGCACTTACGCAGATAAAGCTCCTTCTGCGTCATCTCCCCCTTCCTCACCCATCCTCCCCAATGCCCCCTGCTTTTCTTTTCTCTCCCACAACCCTGAAAATGCCTTTTTTTTCCTTCTTGTTTTTAAGAGCCGTCTCATTGTTCCTGGCAGGATGGGCAGAGCATCAGACCGCACAATGCAAATGCCCTTTTCTCAGGATGTACGTTGGTCATCCCAGGGCAGGAAAATGCTTACAGTGGGGTTTCCTCAGCAAGCTGCCTTGTGCTCCTCACATTCCCTCCCCCTTCCCAGCAGACTCTCATGCTGAACCTGGTTGTCTGATTACCAACCACCTTTGGTAGGAACTCACCTTGGGCAACCGAAATGTTGTGCATCGTGTACAGCTTCATGTGAGATGCCATGAATGGTCAACACACACCAAGATCTATCACTTCTCTTCCTAGACCTGCATCCTACCCGGTGCTGGAAGAGTAACTCCATCACATCAAAAACGCTGTGTCCGTCTCTTCTGATGACAGCAGCCTCCATCCTCAATGACATAACATGTGTAGATGCTGGGGCAGTAAACGAGTGCAGGAGTCCTTTCATCGCTTGCCAGCCTTTGTCCTTGGGTATGCATGGAACTCCTGGGCATCCTGAGCTTGAGGCCAGAACTGGTTTCCATCTGCTCAGCAGCCTGTGGAACAAAGGGATCTCTGGGTGTGCAACCCCCACGCCCTCACTGAGCTCTGCAAATGACATTAAGTGGACATATATAATTAGTTATTAGTACCTCATGTCTCAGAACAGCATGTACCATTGCTGAGAGCAGCATCAGATGTCATAGGCATCCTCCCTGGGGGCTTGTACAATGCAAGGCCCTCATCCTCCTCCCAGACATCAGTGCTCCTCATAAACCCAGATCCAAAGTGGCTTTTTGCATGTCAGCTGCTTTTTGCATCTTGATTTCTCATCCTAAAATGGCTCCTGGTTAATCAGGTACCTGCAGCCATGATCCCAATGCCCAACCGACACTTCATGGTGGGCTTCTGCTGTCACAAACCAATGTAACTCCCAGACACTGGGTTTCTACTAAGCTGAGTAAACTTCGCACCCTGAGCAGCTCAGGGTAAACCACAGGACATGTTGGGACAGTCATTTTCGCTTTGCAGCTAAAGACTTCTTCAAGAACTAGCTGCCAATGCAGGTCACACCAGCCTTTCCAGAGGTCAAAAGCACCTTCATGGCCAGGACCCCACGGTGAGTAGTGCTGGTGTGTAGTAATGTGAATTGCAAGATCCTGTGAAGCTTGGTTTCGAGCATTCAGACAGAGTCTGTCATGAAGATACCACAAAAATGCAGTGACTGCCTCACCACAGACTTTCTTCACGCCTTTGCTGCTCTTCTCGACACTCATCCAGGATGCATTTCCTGAGGAGGATTCATTTCCACATCAGGACTCGTCCTCTTTCCCCCAAACCATCGATCTTTTGTTCACAACTCACCTTCATCGCAGTGTCACTGTTGCTGATGGCCACATGGGAAGCCCATGAGCAGATCAAGGCGTGATCCTCATTTGTGGTAGGGAATGCAAGCACAGATGAGACCACACAGCTCCCAGAAGTTCTCATTGACTTCATGCAATCGAGTATCTTCTATGGATCTTTGCAGGGGCTCAGCATCCTAGACCTTCCTTCACTTCAAATCAGGTTACAGACCAGAAGACCAACAGGAATGATGTCTCAGCAGAATATCTAAGCCTGCCCCCAGCATTGGGAAAGAATCAGTTAAAAATACCTAAGTGGTTTGAATCCTTTTTCCTCTGAGGCCTGAATGAGCCGTCCAGAGGAAAGTGCTTCTCAGTGTCCTGACATCTGAATGTGTGGTTGAGGAAGAGGTGTGTATCACAAACGCAGTAATTCATTTGGGTTTGAAAGCTACAAGTGGCCTTTTGAATGACAATTTACTTGCAGAGTCCATAAATATATGACATGATTTATCAGGCTTTGGTTAACATGGGAAACAACCCAAGAAAGGGATTTTGTAATTGTGGCTTTGCATTACGCATTTAATAGATGTTCTGGCCAATTCATAAGCCTGAGGAAGAAAAGGTGTTTGGGCAGGGGGGAGCATATGTCCCAGCAGTGAAAAGTAAGATAACATTTGGAGTGCAATTAGTAACTTAACTTGCCATCTGCGCTTACTTTTATCTGATTGAGTGGGTGCAATTGCCTTGGTGGAGTTCCCAGATTTTGGGGAGGAAAAGATGTTGGAGAGATAGGAGAAGGAAATAGGGAAGGGAGTTCATTATCTTGGGTATGTTCAAAGCCTTAAGTAACCCAGAGAAGCCCTATTTCACTGGAGGGTGCAGGAGGCACGTTCATGAGAAGGTGCACCTAACTGGGGATGGAAGTTACTGGCCCAGTAGTGTCCAGGGTGTTCCTCAGTTTTCCCTGAATAAATTGCTTTGAAAATATCCACTCAGATGAAATAATTCATGGCAAGAGTTGGTGGAAAGCTCTTAGCCATGTCCCAAAACCAGGGGAGATTTTCCAGTGATGTCCATGCACCAGTCTGTTTGGACAGGCTGGAGAAACCTTCTCCCACCCAGAAGAAAGGGAGCTCACCAGGTAACTCCTCCTTTTCACTGTAGCCTTGAACCTCAAGCTTTTGAACACCAGCTAAACACAGTTTGCTTGCAAAGCTACCAAAAAGGCAGAGGAGAAATCAAATGGCCACCAACTGAAATAACTAAAAAAAAATCCAAAAGGAAGTTTCAGATCCCTCCTCATGACTCACGCCTGCAGCATTATTCACCAGAAATGATTCAAAACGACTCTCCTGGCCCGCACCGCTCTTCCCCACCTCTGGAGTTCCTGTGTGTCCTGCCCGATGGAGCAGCTGGACCCCCCAGCACCCACTTTGCTTCTGCCTCTTGCACAGCACCAACGCCTCCAAATACAAAATAACCCGGGGGAAAAAAAAAACGCCAAACAACTCTCTGCCAGCTCTATAAGGAGAAAAACAGGGTACCCTTGTTTTTGGTATCTATTCAGCTGCTTAAAAGAGCAGGAAATTTGGGCCATTTGCTTTAACCATTGTATCTTCTGTTATTCATCAATTTTGGAAAACAGCCTCTAAAATTGTTTCCGGCTCCCCTTTCCCATGTAAATCACTCCAAGGTTTTGTGTTTTTGTTTAAAATAAATAAATAAATATAAAAAGGCTAGACATTCTGTTGTTTGCAGCAATATTTTTTTCACTTCTTTCTAATTTAGCAACTCGGCGGAGCTCTCCTTGCCCTACGAGCCTGCGAACACAGGAAGCAGTTCCTGCCTGCGCCTGCACGCAACCAGCAAATGCCACAGCTGAATGTTTTTTTCCTGTCCCCTTTTTAATGTTCCGAAGGGGCATCAGTCAGTCCAGGGTATAACTCAGGGAATAAACCCCCCTCCTGGAGAGTTTTCCAAGTGCTGACTATGCGTCAGATGCTTTGGAGGGTGATGGAAAAGGCTCTTTGCAGCCAGCGAGTGGTTTTGCACTTTGGAAGTTGCAAGAGAGGTATTGCAGTGCTCAGGTTTGAGTTTGGGGAGAAAATCTGGATTTTTAATATTTTTAATATTTGTAATATTTTGATTTTTAATTTATTTATCCATTTATATATGTTTATATCTGTATACTATGTATTTGTATTATTACGTATATTTATATACTTTAATATAGATTTATAGTTTAATATTTTTTATTTGTACATATTTTTAAAGATTTTTTTTTTCCAAACTTCTCTAGGTTTTGGGGGGAGATGTGCAAAAGCAAACAAAACTGCAATATGACTACAACCACCCCTGACAGTGTGATAAGCTCATGAGACCCTGTCTCAGATGCTTGCCAAGGGGAAAAGCCAAGGTCGGTGTCAATCCAGTTTAACAGAGAATCCCTTTGTATTTACACCAGGGTCCTGCCCAGTTGATCTCAGACCAGGGTCTACACACAGCATGTAGATATTTCTCTAGACATTTCATGTGTAATTTCCCTTGAAGCTCCAACCACACAAGTCATCTGAAAACATAAAAAATTTTGTTGTTGAGGGGGTTTTTTTAAGCTCCATTTAACTGCATACCTATTGATTTTCCCTCATTTCTCTTGCCCAAGGTGCAAGAAGACACCACGTACATCCATGAGGGACAGGGACCTCCTCTAGCCTTTCCCAGAAGGAGCAGAAGGAGACTGGAATAACCCAGCTGAAGCGCTGCCAGGCTGTGCAGAGTCGTGCCAGATGGTTTTCAGAGGGTTCACACACAGGGAAAAAAACAAAAATAAAATTGAATTGAATTTAAAAAAAAAAAAAAGGCAAAAAGAAATATTCATGTTGCAGCTTTTGCTTCTGGAAATCCTCAGTTTGGTCCTAAGTGAGTCAACCGAAATTATGACCTTGGAAGTATGATGGGAATGTTGTCAGACATAAAAGGCACGTGGAGCAGCCCAGCTGCAGCATGGAGCAGCATGATGAGGCAGGAGATGATGAGCACAAAGGTCCAACCAGGCTGTAAATTCAATATCAGTGGCTCCTGTATGAGAGAAATGCTGTTTTCCAGCAGGAAGGTGCAGACAAGGAAAACAGTTCCTCCGTGGATGCAACCTGCATGAAAGCAGGTCATCAAACCCAGAATCCACAGGCATGGATAAGAAGCATGTTGACTGAATGTTTTGGGATAGTATTCTGATTTTAAGCAGAATTTTTCAAGGTTTGGGGAAAGAAAAGAAAAGCCAGTCGATTCTTTTTTTTTTTTTTCCAGAAAAATTTTATCAGAAAAATGTCCTGGCAAAAGAGAGCTCGTTTTTGGATCAGCTCCACCCGTAGGTGTGTAAGCATGTTAATAACAAATTCATATCAGAGTTTTTCCCAAAGGGAGAAGATAGGTAGGAAAAGGAGGTGAACCTTAGTCACTGTTGAGAGAGAAAGGTCAGACCCTGCAGACACCCGTCCTAAGCTGGCCACTCACACAGAGCCCAGTTGTTGAAATATGGGCTGGTTAGGTCCACATTACCTCCAGGTTTGCAAGCCTTTGTGAGACGATGACCTGTTGATGGCAGGTTACCCTTCCTTCCTTTTAGACTGAAAACTTCCCTTCTTTCTCAGAAGGGAGAGTGAGAATGGGGGTCCAGGAGCATGCAGAAATTGGGAGGAAATTGCAATGACTTTTTTTCCTTAAAAGATTTCTTTGTTTGCATGGGGAAAATCCAAAGAAAACATCCAAGTCAAACCTTGGTCAACACCAAAAAATTACATTATGGATGAACCCTCAAAGTTATCACCAGCATATCTGATGTCAGCACTTCCCTGACCACACTACAGAGCGTGACTTCTTGCTGGAAAACCCCACAGACTCCAGTGACATTGGAGTACAGCATTGAGCATCTCCAGGGCAGAGCATTGAGGGATGAGGTCAGTCTGCAGCTGAGGACACTGCAAGAGAACACCGGTGTCAGCACGTTTACCCCACTTTGTCAATACACATTTTTATGTTTGACTCCTGATTTCCCAGAAAAGCAGAGACCAGCGGCATATTCCATAGAATCACAGAATCATAGAACCATTGTCGTTGGAAGAGACCCTCAAGATCATAGAGTCGAGCCATTAACTCAACATTGCCACCAAACCATGTTCCTAAGAACCTCATCTCTGTGTCTGTTCAACCCCTCCAGGGATGGTGACTCCAGCACTGCCCTGGGCAGCCTGTTCCAATGCCTGACAGCTCTTTGGGGAAGAAATTGTTCCCAAGATTCAACCTCACCCTCCCCTGGTGCAACTTGAGGCCGTTTCCTCTGGTCCTGGCACTTGTTCCTTGGGAGCAGAGCCCGACCCCCCCCGGCTCCAACCACCTTTCAGGCAGTTCAGAGATCAGGTCTCCCCTCAGCTCCTGTTCTCCAGCTGAACCCCCCAGGTCCCTCAGCCGCTCCCACCACACTTGTGCTCCAGCCCCTTCCCCAGCTCCGTTCCCTTCTCTGAACTCGCTCCAGCACCACAAGGGCTTTCTTGTTGTGACGGGCCCAAAACTGACCTCAGGATTCAAGGTATCAGGGCAGTATTTCAGAGAGATAAGGGCGAAAATGAGTCCCTAAAATCTCATACTGACCTCAGCAGCAGCATCTCACTTACACCTTCTCTTTAAAGGATATATAGATGTTGCAACTGGCCGTCTGCTCTGCCCCGTACCTCCTCCACTCCAGCTCTGTCTTCCTTAAGAGCAGGAGATAAGTGTTTAATGAATTAGCAGAGCACATAGTTTCCCTGCAAGAAGCATCTCACCGGGTTCCTGCCAGATGCCGCAGCTCTCCTCCGCACAGACCGCCCTGGGAGCCAGCCCTGAATTATCAGGGGATTCCAGAGACTTCCCAAGGCGGCACCAGCCCTGCAGACAAGGAACCTGCAACCTCCCCACCTCCCAAACGTGGCTGCAGTTTCTCACTCCTATTTGCAAGGAGAAGTGATAAAGATTTGAAGGGAAAAGCTCCAGAAAAAGGGTTCTATTAAGTTTAGAGCCCTAACGAGGAGCCAGGTTCATTAACGCTGTGAGCAGAGGAAGGCATTGGCCTGTATTTCTTAGGTCACGGTGACAGCAGAGGAAGTCTGGCAGGGCCATGATGTGGGATGGAGATTGCTCTCCAGGGTGACTCCAAAAGCCAATAAAAAAATAAAAGACAATAAGGAGAAAGATAATAAAACCTGCCAGCATTTCTATTTTCTCCCTGCAATGCCAGGCTTTTCAGGAAGACCTAATGTTTGCCTACAGATTTACTATTCCCCTGGCACAGGGTGCAAAGGTGAAGCTGATGTTGCTTGGCAGCTCCTGCAAAGGGCTGTGGAGCCATGATCGACCCAGCAGCGAGGACCAGCCAAGGCAGCTTTGCCATCGAGCTGGTCCAAAATTGGCCACTTGGTAGGAACAAGGTTAGAAATGTCCTTTACCTGAAGAGCCCTAAGAAAGGATCAACTCACACAACGACCTTAAATCAAAATTATTCTGGCTGGTGGCTGCTTTTTGTCCCTACAACAAGCACCAACTTGTTCTGCTGGGAATAGGAAGAGCCCTGGACAATGTCACAACCTTGGGACATCCAGGTGGCATATCACTGAGCATCCTCAGGATGATAAAAGGTGTGGCTGGCTTCTCCAGAGTCCACAAACAGCTCCAGGTGTTCTCCCTGGTCTCAACCACATCAGAGCCTCCAGTCCTTGATGCACCCACCACCCAGCCCTCAGCTCTGTCCCATGAGGTCACACTGAGCACATATAGAGGGTAAAAAGCTCAAATCCCAATCCAGCACAGAGGAGGATGGCTGATACACCTCACTTGATGACCATCACTCCTTGAAGGTCTTGGCTGGTCCCACAATGACCCCATTCACTGGGAGCCAGGGCAGCAGGACCTGATTTTCAGGGCTACTCCACAAGCCAAACCTTTGCAAAACAAACCTGCTGGTGAGCAGGGATGGCAACAAAAGCCTCCCGAGGAAGTATCCTTAAACACCCCGACAGCTCCCACAGCGGTGACAGACCCGTCAAGGCACTGTGATGACAATAACTGCAGCAGCTCCTCTGTCAGCATGTTGAATTAATAGTGTTTGAACCAGCCTTAGCTATTGCATCTCCTGGCAGGACCCACGACACTCAGCATAATTTATTATTTCTGTTGCATGCTCGTTTGTGTTCCCAAGCAGCCCTGGGGAGTCATTTCTCAACCAGTGGACAACTGCCAGAGGAGAGGAGCTGAGCTGGAGACTGAGACCCAGAGAAGGCGCAGGAAACTTCAGCAGGACCCACAGACACAGAGAAGCCATGGGAAGGAGCCCCAGCAGCATTATGACACAAGACGCTATTGAGCAGCCAAATCTTCAGTGGTGGCATCCACCCAATTGCTTGAAGCTTTGTCTCTTTGCCAGGTCCACCTGGCTTTCATGGGACAACAGGGTCCACCAAGTAGAACCCCCCCCAAAATAGGCAGAAGCTGAACTGGGTGAGACCATATAGACCAATATTGTATTCAACAAGGTAGGGAATAGGAATAATACTGTCCGAGCCCCCAACTATCTCAGCCCACTTGAGATGGAGCATCCCGGTGTTTCAGAAACCACACTGGCTCTGGGAGCCAGGAAGCCAACAAAGCCTAATCTCCTGGTTGGCTTCTCTGGTGGCCAGCATGATGCATATTTTGGACAGTCTTTTCCATGCTGGGCTGTTCACAGTTCTCCTTTCCCTGCAGGGTCTCTGATATCTTGTGGGGCTTGTGGATCCCTGTACAGAAGGTGAAGGCGATGGTCTTTCTCCATCCTTCCATTAAACACCACTCAAATTGGGTACCAGATCTGAAGTGGTGAGGGAGGGTGGTAGGGTTGAGTCAAGCCTGGACACCAGGTCTGCACCAGGACAACTACTTTCTCTCATCTTTCCAAGCCCAGGCTGTTCAAATCTGGGTGCTGCACATCCGCACAGGGTGCTCCTGGAGGAGAACCAAGCTTGTGGGTCCAACCATTTGGTGATGCTGCTGCTCTGAGTCCAGCAACGTGGAGGGGTGGTTTGGGGTGTGTGATGCAGAAAAAGCAAAAAATGTCTTCTGAGAGCAGTTTATGAGTTTTGTTTTCACCCTGAGGCAGTCTGAACAGTTGGCACTTCACTTTATTCTCTTTTCTCCCTTGCAACAAGAATGCCTAAATATATATATTTGGAAACATTGGAATGTTTTGTTCCAGGGAGACTGAAATATTATGCTAATATTAGAGGTACTGTGTGCTTATAGAATTACATGAACATCAATATGAAATGAGAAGGCTCAAACGCGTCTCTTTTTCATGTTCTTCTCTCGACATTTTTCAGTGAAACGAAGGCATTTCCTGCAAAGGATTCGATTGCAGCAAAACTATTTCCAATGGAAAGCTGCTCTGTCTGGCCAGCTCCAGAGACAGGGAAACACAGAATTAGGTAAATAATGGCCAATATCATGACTGCTGGTGAAAACATGGCACGTGGACTATCCAAGCTGGGCATTACTGATTGCTGTGGAGGAAACCCCTCAAACAGCTAAAAAGCAAACATTAGTCCTCACTCAAGACAAAAAGAATGATTCCTGGGTTTATTATCCTCTATCGGATTTTTGGGGGATTATTTTGGTTGGGTTGTTTTGTTGGTGCTCTCCAACTAGCAACCATCTAATCAGAAAACAAAAATCCTTCTCCACCTTTCTTGCAAAGTGTGAGACACCTTGATCATTTTTGCTGGATGTCCCATGATGAGATGCCTACACCGTGCCAGAAATGGCCTCATTACCACACTCCAGAAATGCTGCCAAAAATGCTGCATAGCAGCAATTATTCAGAAATTGCTAAAAGACACCCAAGAAAAAAAATAAAAAGCAATCCCTTTTAGCTAGATGGTTCTGTCCGCAGTTGAAAAACACATTAATCTTGCAGAACATGGCCAGCAGACAGGAGCCAAAAGGTTGACACTGGGGTGTGGTGGAGGGGAGACATATTTACATGCTATTGCTCAGCAGGTCACAGCAACAGGATGCTGATAACATCCTGCAAACTTCCTCCCCCAAACTTGCGTGGAAAAAAAAAAAAAAAAAAGAATAAAATGATGGCCCCGAGGCACATAATGACCAGCCAGCCATTCACAAACTCACCTTCTGGGAACCTCGCATTTCAGAGCAGACTGGCCGACACGGTGCTTTTCTCTGGTTATAAAAAAAGGCACCTCGAAAGCAAAGAAAACGGGACAGAGGCAGCAAAACAGGCGGGATGACGGGCTGATGGCTGAGGGAGCACAGAATTGGTGCAGTCACTCCTTTTATTGTTCCTGATGTATTTTAAATTGAGCAGCACTAGAAAAGAGGGCTTTTTAATAGCTGAGTTTACACACTTTCCTTGACAATAGAGTTCAAAGAGGTTCAGCGTCACATTATGCTCTCAATGACACTGATATAAATTCAGATGAGGTCAAAGCAACAGGCTTAGCAGAAGAAGCACTGTGGACATCTACAAAAGGGAGAGGAGCAGGTTCTCACCACTTCCAGTGTCTTTAGAATCCATAAAATTAATTTAATTTAGACTATGACAGGAGATGCGCAGGATTTCTGCAATGCAGTCAGGCTTGAGGTAGAGGGCAGCAAGAGGAAAATTGTTTGCCAGCAGTACCAGGGGGATTGTTTTTTTTTTTCCCTTTCCAAATGAAAACACAGAGACATGCTCAGAAAAAAGAAACAAAACCTGCCTGCAAAGAAAAATGGCTGAGAACAAAAAATCTAAATTTATCTCAAATTGAGCAAAATTATTTCCTCTGACAAAGTCACCAAATCACAATTCACCCCAATCATGACACTTGCTTGGTTGTCAGACCAAGGGTGGATGCAACAAGAATCCCTGAGAGATGCGAAGGACATTTGCAGACCCCAGGGAAGGGGCTTTTGCCTCCGACCGTGATTCATTTCCCCCAGAGCATGCACAGCCTGTTTCCAACCATTTCTTCTCTGTATTTAACTCTCCCTTCAAAAAAACCCCAAAATTCTAAAGATCAGTTACAAGACATTTCCAGTTGCAAGAGCCCCTATTCAAATAAATAGTCTGTCTTCTGGGCAGGTAGGAAAGCCAGAGCTGGTACTATGGATGTTTTGGTTTTACTCCCACTAATTTTAATCCAGCCCTGCTGAGCCAGTTTGGTTACACCTGTATCATGGGCTCTGCTTTCATTTATTTGCTCTGACGACATGATTACGGAGGTGGGATGGGGTGGGATGGTGAGGTGGCCCTTCAGCTTCAGCTCACTCGTCTTCACTGAGACCCAGCAAACGTCCACTCCCTACAGCAAAATAAAAGCTCGTTTGCAAATATGCATTCCCAGAGTCTTGTTCCCAATTCTGGTCTGCTTTGCCAAATTCCGGAGAAATTAAACAGAACCACACCTCTTCATTATACACACAGACACACATAATACACCTATATGTGTATATATATTTCCTTTCAACAGTAAAGTTGCATTTTGAAGCAAATCCAGGATGCCATCCCCAACCTCTGCATTTTTGGAGGGGGTGCCTGCAGCATCTCACAAAGCCCACTCTGTCATTTTCACTTGTTCCTCCCCAAAACGCTTCTGTGAAAGCGAAACTTGCCCTGGAGCAAATCTACCTTTTGCTTGGCCACTCAGAAGAAATGTTTTTTTCTTTGTAGGAAGCATGACTGTTCATCTTGGCAGGGTCTCCATCGCCAGCCTAGCAAACAACCTCTGCAAAATGATCCCTCGCTGCAGTCACACACACACAGTGGGGCCGTTTCGCCCATGGAGGGTTTCCAGTTCCACCTATGCTCCTGCATTTAGCAATTTATCACCACCCATCTCCTGGGTGCTTCTGGTGCAGGTGCTAAAAAACAAAACACAACACAACACAACCAAACCCATAAGCCAAGTTTTGCAAGGAGAGAGGATTTTCATCCAAGTCAGAACTGGGTGGTGATACTGCACTTTTTCTTGCCTTTGCAGTATCTTTTGTGTCCTCACACATCAGTTTTGGGGTTCAGGCAGCAGCTCTGCAGTGACAACCATGCAGTAGGTAGAATAAACACACCAACACATTCCCACATCTTCCTCCTCCCACCCATCAGTCCACATCGAGAACATCTCCCCTTGAGCTCATCACAGAGAATAAAAGACCAAATAAGGCTGATACCATCTTCTGAAGCCACAAGAGATGTCACAATTCGCCCTGTTTCATTTTCAGGTCATTGTTCCTGGAGTAAAAAGAGGAAAGTGGAGCCCCAGGGCAGTCAGATCCTTTCACACAGACCCAAGCATGAGCCCTGGGGCATTGAGGTGACATCACAGGCTGTGGCCCCAGCAGCAACCATCACAAGCTTGCGACGCAAATCCACTGAACACAGACTTTGTGCAAGCTGAATGTGAAGGTAACCAAATGCTTTCTCCAAACCCACACCAGTTTTTGATGTATTTCTGGTCACCAGCTTCCAACCACAGGGATTTTTGGAAGGACTTTTGTCCTGGATTCCTGCTCTTTAAAGGGCAGATCCTCCTGGATGCTGCATGCAATGAGATGGGAGCATCCAGCAGCAGGAGCAAGGAGAGCTATGGAGTGTGTTTTCTTGTTGTGGAAACTGGATTTAATAAAAATAAATGGCTTTGGCAGCTCAAACATCCCCCACTTGCTGCTTTAATGCCAAAGAAGGTGACATAAACAGTAATTTAATCTGCCTCCTCTCCCTGCACACACACCTACCCAGACTAAACGCAGCCAGGGAGGAAAAAAGTCTCAGTGCTGAGAAATCAGATCAGATGAAAAAAAAAAAAAGAAAAATGGGTTTCCTTTTGATTTGGCCAAGAGGAAAGAAAATCCAGGAGAACAGAAAGTTCTCAGGGGTGGAGACTGGGATCTGCCTCCTCCCAGGTTTGAAATGGCCAAGAAAGGTCCATGCTGAGGGGTGAGATGTAATAATAGGTGAGTGTTGGGGAGCTCAGGACCCTGGGGAGGTACAGGTCCTGTGGACTCTGCTCTGATACACCCTATAGGTGCCGTATAGGGGCAAAGCATCCCCAGTAATGCACAGGGGTAACTGCAGCACCAGGAGCTCCCAACCATGAGTTAGATTCCTGCCTTCATGCTTTCCCCGTGGAGAAGATGCTCGTGGGGCCCTCTGGCTTCACTGCATGCAGGTTTGGGTTTCCAGGTAGAATCAGAGCTTGGAAATCTCTGGCCACTGGCAAAATAACTGTCAAGAAATGGCTTTTTTAGAATTCTGATGTTTGTGGACATGGTCATTCCAAAAGTAAAAATAAGGCTCTTATAGCACATCTATCCCTTGCGTATGTCTTTTTCAAGCACAGATGGGGAGAAAGGGAAGGTGGAGCCTTGAAGGGAGAACATGCCAAAGAAACTAGTCTGCGGACAAGAAAATTAGAATTAAAGGAGAGTAGAATAAAACAAAAGAGGAAGGTGGAATAAAAGGAGAAGGAACTTCTCAACCATCCTCTTTCTTTCCTGACCCGACTCTATCGTCTTTCCCTGGATCCAGACTCAAGAGGCAGAACCAGAAGATGCTCGTAACGCTGGTGTGGCTGACAGGAGCAGGGCAAGGGCTGCAGAGCAGCCAGCTCTGGGCCAGGATGTGGGGAACATGGAAACCCTGCTTCACCCTGGCACTTCCAGCACATCAACGCAGTGAGGAAACGTGCAGCTCCTTGGGCTCGTTTCTGCTCTGGGTGAAGCAGGGTGAGAGTTTTGAAACCCCAGCAGAGAGTTCATCAGTCCTGCCCATCTGGTCCACTGTGCAGAGAAAGTTGCAGGGAAGGGTCATTTCCATCCACCTCCGCCTTTCCTCGTCCGGCTGGCAGCAGAGCAATGCCGCTCAGCTCGGGTAGGATTAAAATGCAGCTGATTAAAACAAAATAATAATAATAGTTTCTTGCACAACAACACAGTGCCCCAGTCCCTGCATGCACCAAAGGCGTTAGGTCTCTACAGCTGAACTTCAAGCTCCAGGAATGCGATTGTCACCGAAAGGGGAAACGGTTGGGGACAGTGTCCCGATTGCTATCTGGCTGCCCTAATTAACGCCTTTGAGCGGCAGCCAGCCGCTCGCCGAAAAGTGAACTTTCCTCTGAACTCCATTCCTCGCGCCAGAGGGAGCTTCTCAGCCCCTGCATCACATCCCTGCGCCCCTTATCTCCCCCTCAACCGGAGCTTTCCTGTTTACATTTCCCATTAGATTACTGTAATTAATGCAATAACAGAAGATACTGTTTGGGAACGCAGCCGGCTGTCCCTCAGCGGAGGAGGGTTCGGTGCTGCTTTGTGAGGATGACGCTCCTGCGACACTTCTCTGTGATGGGATTTGCAGCTGCTCACTCCCGCACCTGGAGATGCTCCCTGAGCTGCACCAGTGCATTTCTGGCCCTAGAAATTCGGAGTGACAACCCCTTAGAAAACTTCTGAGGGACTTAGGTGAAAATCTACTTCCAGTGGGAAGAAAGCAAGCAACCCAAAATGCAACCGAGCCCACCTCTGATGCACCTGGAGGGGTCTGGGTGGGCAGCAGGGGAACAGATGCAAACAGCCCCTTTGCTGGGGGTGCCTTTTTGGGTGCACACGCCAAAACCGGCACCAGGGCTGAGGTTAGCCTTGGCACTAGGGGAGCACCCTCGGGCAAGGTGGTGAGTGCTGTAAATCATGGCAAACAGAGGCTCCCTGCACCCAGCCCATTAATCCTTCAGGACATGTAGTTAACATCCAGTGCATAAAACAGCACTGCAGATGTTTGAACCGCTGCATGGCATAACGCTGCCTTTTCTCAGAAAAAATGGCCAATTTCTCCCTATTTATCCCCTACCCCAATTTTGCCCTGCAGGCACTGGATATAGCTGCTGTTGTCTGTCCGGTCCAAGGGCAGGGGAGGGAGGACAGGAGGTATTGGATACTCGTATACAGCCTTTACACATTTTCTTCCACTCGTATTTCCCCAACTACCTCTAATTTAAGCCAAATGGGTCTAGGAGTGGATCAGGCTTAATTACCCCCAGTCATTTTCTTGGAAAGACAAAGAAGAAAAAGAAACCTGCCTTGATTTCCCTGCACCTCTCATTTTCCTCCCTTCCAGGAGAAGACCCCATCATTCTGTACGACTTCTGTGGGTCCCGATAACAGCCGATCCCATTCCCTCTGATGCCGAGGGGCAATTGTCTGGAGGAAAATGGAGTCATAAACCCTGTCCCTTGCCTTTAATTGAAGGCAAGCCGTGTGCAGATCACTATCTGAATCAAAGTCCCCCAGCTGATGTATGTGCTGGGCTGTGTGTCAGGGACCCTTTGGTGGAAACAGCCCCCTTGCTGTTATATGGCACCCAGGAGAACTGTCGCTATCAGCTTTCCAGACCTCTCAAATCCTGGGGAATTTAGTGGGGGGGTGGTCAGAGAGAGCTGCAGCACATCTGTGCTCCCCCTCATCAACACGTAGGTAGCAGGCTAATGAGTGCTATAGAATAGCCCAAAAAAGCAAGGGGTGGGAGATATGTATCTCCATGGAGGGAGGAAATTTAGCAGGAGGGCGAAGTAGAACAAGCAGAAAAGGAGAAGGGGGGAAAAGAAAGAAAAGAAAAAAAAAGCAAACTTTGAAATCAAAGCCCTGGTTGGTGCCATCTCGGGGCTGGGAAGTGGCCTGGGGAGCAGATGAAGGGGAGAGGTGGGCTGAGGGGGGGAAACCTGCCCCTGGGATGGGGATGTGGTTATTATTAATACATCTTGTTGGTGGGGAACACGAGAAATCAAGGCAGGATGGCTCCCGTGCCCTGACAGAGACAGAAGTGTCTGCCTTGGTGACTTCCCAGCAGGTCTCCTTAAGGAAAATTCATTTGGTCCCAGCGTTTGTGAGCTCTTCTGCTCAACTGATTACCCCCAAAGTATTGATATTTGGTCTTTGTCAACATAGGGCAGAAGCAAGACACAAATAGGCCCAAATCTGTAGAGAAAAGGAGAACACCTCATGCTTCAAAATCCAGAAAAGAGTAAAACTTCCTTCTGTCCTTGGCCCACACTATTGATTTTCTCAGTAACTGGCCAAAGTATGCACATATACCCTGCAACACTACTGCTTGGCATGTGCTTCTCTCCGGACTCCATTTTTCTAGCACATTCAGCTCATTTATTTTTTGCCTTCCGTGCAATAAATCCTGCTCATTCTCTAGGTGTGATCAAAGCAGATGCTGCAGCTGCCGCCACTCCCCAGATCTCTCGTCTGTGGGTGATCTCTCGCTCCTCAATCACTCGGGGACCTTTTGCAGCCGCTGCCACACTCACCCCCCGCCGTAAACCTGCCGCCTTTCACTTCAGGCATTGAAAACAACATTTCCTTTTTGAAACCTCATCAGCTGCCAAGGCAAAAGGGCTTGGAAATACTGTGTATAATAACCCCTCTGGCTGCTGGCGTTTGCAGATGTTCCCCAGCTGGAAGATTTGCAGTTTGCATGTCAGCAGTGCCGACCCCGCTGCAGCTCCTGCCTGAGCCCCCGCCGCCGGCATGATTTGTGGCACATTGGCCGTTGTGTGGGAAGGGAATTAACCTATTTGCAAGGATGAGCAAGGGAATTGCTGATCATGGTTTCCCCTCTGGGTATGTGAGCAACACGCCTTCCCGAGAGCTCTGCCGCAGCCTTAACTCCTCTGGCTGAAAGAAGCGTAAACCATGATCCTGGCTGCTGGGGCAATAAATATTATATTCCACCTTCCACCCACCAGCACAGCAGGGTCAAGAACCTGCAGGTCAGTCCAGACGAGTTGAGGATGCTCGTAGCTCCCTGCCCTGCTTGTCCCCACAGCTCACATAGCATTTCTCCTGAACATCCCCCCGCCAGAGCCTGCTGCTGATTTCGGACAGCATCCAAATCCTCTGGAGCCAACAGCTATGGCTGTGCCAGGAGCAGAAGATTTGCTGTAACAAGGGAGAGGGCAAAGGACCAGGGGTGCACTGTGCTCATGTGCTGCCCATGCCCTGCCCATCGCTCCGGGGAGATGTTCTTTCAGTTACAAGGTGTCATAGCTCGGTTTTGCCTTTGCTAGAGGAGCAGGAGCTGCAGGGAAGCCCTTGAGGATGCAGGGAAATTATCCAGCTCGTTTGATGAAATCACAGCCTTGCTGGCAAATGAAAAATCCAGCAGCACAACAAATCCTGCCCGGGGGCTCTAGGAGGAGATGAAAAACACAGCAGGCACTTGACGCAAAGCGCCAATTCAATATAAAGTCAGGCTGCTGGTTCACAGCTGCCCGCTCAGCTGCGCACTTGCAGATCTCCTGCCAGATCGAATTGTCAGTACCACTCTGCCATCCTGTCTCGGGCATCACCGCTGCTCCCTGGGCGGCATCACACAGCATGAAGCTGCCACACACTCAGGTCAGGGACTGTGGTTAGCCCAGCACCCGTGACGTGCACAGCACCTGTGGCCTGGGCAATATCACAGACATGCACCTGAGACACACACACAGCAACCAAGACCTGCACAGCACCCAGGATGAGCACAGCATCGTTGATGTGTAGTGCAACACTCTGAATGCATGCAGCACAGCACCCTTGATGTGTGCAGCACACCATCCGAGACATGCACAGCACTGAAGACGCATGCAGCACCCTCAATGCACGCAGCACAGCACCGAGAGGAGGCCGGGGCCAGCGTGCGATGGCTCTGGCTCTCACTAGAGGGAAGCAGTCTCCAAGAGAAGGAGTCACCAACAGAAGGAGTCTCCAGAAGCTGGACAAGCTGGACTAGGTTCTCTCTGGGTAGCTGGAGCTTTCCCAGTTACCTGGAGAGTGTCCATGGAGCAGCCCTGGAGTAGTCTGTGCCACCATCCCCGTGCAGAGACATTTCCCTCGGGTCTGCATCTCCCCAGCACTCCCCACGATGGAGAGAGTCCAGGATGGCATGAGTCCTGTAGAGTCTCTGGGAGAGCTGGGCTTGGGTTGGCACAATTTTGGGTAGCTTGGTAGCCCACACCTCCCCAGATCTCCCTCAAGTCCCCTAATTCCTCCTATCCTCAAGGGCTGGTCTGTGCCAGCATCACTCACCCAGGGACCTTTCTCCAGATGCTGTGGACCTGCCATGGAGAAATACAGGTTTAGCTGAATCCAGGTTTAGCTGAGTCCTGTCTGAGTCCAATCTCATACCGCTGCTCCCTTCCATTCCCTATTGCTCCGAGAAAAGACACCAAGAATCAGTCCTATGTGAATTAAAGCAAAGAAGTGCGTTGAGATCCAGGCCACGCTAACCATCGCTCAGATATGGTTTATACCAGCACAGAAAATAGCAGCTCTCCTAAATTTATTACCAAGTGATGCACCCATTACAATCCGGCAATAAAACTGCAAATCCCATTGTTAATGGCAAACCAGGGCACGTGGGAACAAAGGAATTGCATTGAATAATGCACCTTCCCACTGCATTGAGACTTTCTATAGGAAAAGAGAACTGTGGAGCAGCTGAGAAGTGTGTAAAAGACCATTTAAATACAGCAGCACAGGCACAAAAGCAGAGAATTCAAGCTTTTGCCTTCATTTCTTCTCCAAATCAATTTAATTTGGGACATAAATGTTTTAAAAGCTTCACATATTTATGAAGAGTATTTTTCATAGCAACTATACAGATGTGCAGAACATGTACAAAATACAATATAGTTATAGCTAGAAATGGAATATAAATGCAACCATTTAAAATAAGTTTTTAAAATTGTTCCCTCGATTTTGGAAAGACAATATAAACTCTATATTAAGGTATAAGGTCAACTAGTTATATAGTCATTTAATAATTGTATGACAGAGAGATCAGCCAGAGAGATAGAGTATAAAAAGGTACAAAGACCTGATCCAAAAGCCCTTTCTTAAAACAACCAGTTTTGCATCTAAATCCTGTGTTTTTCTGAAGCTTTGTAAAATAGTCTGAAATAAAACCAGATACTTTAAAAATCAATATGGGTAGATGGTTCCACTTCCCCACTCGCCTAAGGGAAAGAAAGAGCTTGGTGAAGGAATAAGTTCAATTTTTAAGGAAGTTTGAGAAAAGGTTCGATTTTGAAACCCTGGAGTGCCTTCTCTGGGCTGATTTAGGGGAAAAAGTTGAGTTTCTGTTTTCTCATTTGCACTCAGGGTGACATTTTTGCTGCTCAGCTGCCAGGACAGTGATGTCTGTGCAAAATCCCTCCCAGCACAGCAGCCTCAGATGAGCTGCTATTAATAATTCGGGTGCCCCATTTGTGATACCCAGTGCCTTCAAACAGCTCCCGACGTGCTCCATGTGCTTCAGCAGCTGCATTTTGCTGAAAAACTGAGATGCTAAAATACACTAAAAGACACCCAAAAGAATCCAGAAATAGCTGAATTAACACAGCCCTGAGAGAGGTCGTTAGGAGCTGACTTTACGTCATGACAACTATTTATCTATCGAGCCAAGAGATTGCCCAAAGCTGAACTCCTGGCAAAGGACACGGCACGGCTCCAAACTGGTGGCTGCCTAAAGGTATCACTTGGTGCATATTAAACATCCTTAATATCATGGTGCTAATCGGCAACAAGAAGTGGGAGAATAGGATTTAATCTCGACAAGGAACTCCCACAGAAACTGTGTTTTCTGACTCCCAAGGCGTTCACATACAATATTCCCCTAAATCACCGTGTTTAGGCATCCATCTGTTATGAGCACAGCTTAATATAAATGGCTCGTAAAATTCAAAGGAGGATTCGGATTCAAATTCTCCCAGCTGTGAAGGGATTTCTCTCTCTCTCTCTGTGAAGGTCTAGTTTAATTTGAGGCTAAAAAGCAGATTTGTTCCAAAAGGGACTCAAGCAGGTGACCCAAAGCAGGGCTTGCTCCATGCCTGTCTTCTCACCTAGAGAAGTCTAGTCTCTACCCAGCTGTAGGTATGGACCTAAAAGAGGTTTTTGGAACAAAACTCATCAAAAGAGGAAGGCTGGCTTCTTCAGATGCATTTTCTTGGCAGCTTAAGGCTTTTTGGTTGAATCTGGGCTGCAACAGAGCCCTTCTGCAGCACATCCACACCTTGTGCCTGCTCTGAGCCATACTGGGGATTCGATTCAGCCAAAAAAAATAGTCATTGGTCTTTTCAGAAAGGTTATTTTTGTCAGGATTGGCTCCCTGAACCAGTTGGCATCCTGTCCCCTGGAGCACCAGGGTCTGCAGGATCATGTCCCCAGGGACAGACAGTGGCCCAGAACTCCTAATGCGACCCCATGGCCACGGTCACTTTCCCCTGTGGCAGATTTCCCTCGTGACCTGCGGGGTTTTCGGGAAGCTGTGCCCCTGCTGTGGCCACAGAGGAGCTCTCCAGCTCCAACCCTGCCCCAAAATCCCCCTTGGAGAGCCCAGTCAGCTTTTGGGGCTCTCTCCACCTCAACCCCTTCTTCTCCACTTCTTGTATCCCACATCTTGTTCCATAAGGCTGAGGATGCCCACATTGCAAAGCTTTTGCTGCAATAGCAATGATCGTGTGAGAACCTAACCTAGCAAGCTTGCACATAGCTTGCACATAGCTTGCATGGAGCTTACACCAAGCTCACACCTTGCACACAGCTCCCAGCAGAGCAGCAGAGATTTGCTTCCCAGGCTCGACTTGCTCCTGGGGAAAGGAGCAACCATAGGGGTTGGCATCGAGCATGCACTGGCCCTAGCAGTTGGTGAGGAGTGCGATGTTGTCCCTGCAGGAGGGGAAATCGAGTAATGGGGCCAGGATACCACATCCTCACCCTCTTGCATACAACATGCAAGGCTGCCCTCCAGGTTACAAGCACCAGAAAATATCATCTGAGCTGCCTGGTTCATCCTGCTTTCAGCCAGCACCATGCCCAAAAATCTTTTGGCAGCTTTTCTTGGAAGATACGCACCAAGGTACATGCTCAAGCTGAGTTTGGTACCTTCACTACCTTCTCCCTCTGCTTTTCTCACCCAGCTTTGGCCACAACTCTCTGCTTTAAGAACTACTGTGTTTGCTTTGGCACAGAGGTTTCATGAAGGAGCTCCCTTTCATGACAATGATGGGTTGCATCTACTGCAGCTTGTCCTGGGGAGATCTAACCTTTCTCCAGACTAAGAGTTCCACCGAAGTTTCTCTGTGGCCACATGTGTGTGCACAGACCAGGTTTTACCTGCTACAGTCATGATTTTTGTCCCTCCCCTTCATCTCTCCTAGCTATGGACCCAGCAGCTGGGATTTGTCACACCTACCCTGCAGCCACCCTGGTAGCCACCAAAGAGCATTCACATCCCTGGGAAAACAAAACCCATAAAAGATGCTCATAGGAAGGTCCTTGACCCTGCTAACGCCCCCAGGAAAGCCCAGGGAATATTTGCCCCATAGGCTCTTACCTTCCCCACTGCTGCTCTGCCTTTCAGCACAGCAGGATTTATAGCAGCCCCAAGATATTCTATAGCAAAAAAAGAGCTGATTTCACCCCCTACTAAACCAGCCTAAAGAAGATGCACGGTCAGAGTTTGTCAAACCCCACAAGCTGTGTTTGTCCCCTGGCTCAGCAGCGCGTTTTGCAAAAAGAGGAAATGGTTTGGAGGTCGCTAATTTTTTTTTTTCTTTTTTAAATGAACCAAGTGTAAACTAAATGCTGACATGAAGGAGCAACAGGAAAGAAGTTTTGCATCAAGAGAAAGTGGCCAAGTAGTTCCCACGAATGCTCTCCTACAGGGGACAGGGCTTTATGTATTAAATATTAATATATACGTTCTGCAGCGGTGCCTGCAGTTACCAAAGCAGCTTCAGAGCCAGTTTGCAACTAGTGCTGAAACAACCAACACTGAGATTTTTATTTTTGCAAAAGCACCAGATGATTCCTTCAAGCAGGCAGCCAAGAAGAGATTTTAGGTTAAGCCCTGTGCCTCAGGAGCACGATTTTTAAAAGTGATTATTTTTAACCAGGGGTTTGCCCAGAGCTCTCCCGGCAAGACTGATGTTGCACAACTGACACCAGGGTTTGGTCTGGGGGCTCAGAGCAGAACTGAGCTCTTCTGGCTCTGGACACCCGGTATAAACCTACAGAAAGCACCTGGATCCTCCCAAAATTTCCCCTGATAAATAAACAGTCCTGCTCCTTTTCCAAAGTTTGCTAAACAGTCTTGCTCCTTTTCCAAAGTTTGCTTTGGGAAAGAAGGATGTTACTGGGAAACAACACCTGGAGGGAGTTGCTGGGTGATGGAGCAGCCAGATCCAGCAGCTGCCAGAACATAAAGACACCTAAATAGATAAATAGATAAGGAACAGAGCAAAGAGAGGGCACATCCATGCTCCCCCATGATGGGGAGGAACCCGCTGAAAATTAATTTAAAATGAAAATCTGGGAATACACTGCTGCCCTAACAGCTCCAGCAGGAGCTATAAGAAAGAAAGGAACAAGTAGCTCAACCCCTTCATCTCCCTTCAGCAAACATATACAACCCAAGCATACAGGTTATATTGCCTACAATGAACTTAATAACCTGTTTCAACCACTAACACAGCAGAAAAGAGAAGAAAGAAAAAAAAAAAAAGGCGGAGGGAGAAAGGGAAAGGAGGGAAAAGAGGGGGAAAAAAGCTGCAGCAAGAGCACTTCCTTTTCTTCTGCTCCCAATTAGCCTCATTAGCCGTAGCAAGGTCCGCCCTGCTGAATTTAAAGGGACAGTGCATCTTGGGGTGGTGTCTGTATGAAGGTGAGGTTTGTTTGCTTGGTAGGTGATGGAAATATGGTTAAGAAAGCTTGAGGTTTGGGCAGCACTAGTTCTGCTGTAGGCAATACCAGTAATTATTTTGATTGACTATGCCTTCTGTAAGTAATGTTAATGCAAAAAATATTAAATATACCTGGAAAAGATCAGTAGGAGAGCTCAAGCAGGGGAATGAGATTGCTGTAGGTGTTCTGCTGTTTATATTCTCAGCAGAAAGTAAGAGCAGAAAATGAGCTATGCCTTGGGAAGGATTAGCTGGAAACCAGCTTAAGCCCAGGACCTTGGTGACTGAGCTGACTCTGACCATCTTCTCTATGCTGAAAATTTGCAGCAGCCACAGGTTTAGAAATCACCTCTAGACTTATTGTTTGCCATGAGCTGAGCTGAGGAGCAAGCTCAGGGTTAAAAAACAAACAAACAAACAAAACAAAACAAAACAAACAAACAAACCAAAAAAAAAAAAAAAAAAGGGCTGTGGGGACATGAAGATGTTTGTCCCATGTCCCTGTTATGCTGATGCTGAAGGGTTTGAGGATGGGATCTGCAACCTGCGGTGGTGTCTCAGTCAGGATACAGCCTGAGTTGTATCAAAAAGATTTTTTTCTGCTGTGCCAGAGCTGTAGGGTTTTCCTGAGTGCACTAAAAAAGAGCTGATTTGTATCTCCCACACATATTCAAACCACCCTGCCTGTGAAACAGGAGCTCGGAGCACAGCAGGACTGTGCCATGGGCTTTGCTATTTGCTAACGACGATAAAAGCAACAGCTTCGGCTGCCGAAAGACCTGCGTTTGCAGACAGGACACTTTATTTTTAGGGAGATTGCAAGGTGGAAAGGCAGCGCGATGCACACAGCCACTGGGTGGCAATCGCCATCCGGCTGCAGCACCGAGCCAGCGCCCTTGGGACACACTGAGCATCCCTCCCCTTCACCCCACATGCAAATGCGGGAACATCTGGCAGCGAGGACTTGTAAAGATAGCCCTCGGCTAGGCAAATACAGGAACAGGGGCTCAACCAAGCTGTTGTGTAGTTAAAGCTTGCCTATTTTTTTAATTATTATTTTTTTCAATGATCATTTGCCTGTTGTAGTTCACCTTGCTGCATCTTGCTTGTTTTTATCATCTGCCTGCAGGCTCCATGCAGTGTGCAGCACAGTGACACTGTCCCCATCTTGCTGAGGTAAAGTGACCCTTTGAGAAGGAATACTGTCCTCTGAAGGGCCCAGATTATCCTTAAAAGCTTCTTTTTCACTCTCCTTGGTTGCTTTTGAGCAGGACCAGGTATCTCTTGCAGAGGTTCTGGGTTGTGCCTGGGATTCAGGCTTGCCAGCATCCCTGGGGCACCCAGACAATATTGGGGGCATTTGAAATGCAGCCGAGGCATTTATGCAATTCCCTCTTGCTCTCTGCAGGCTGGTTTGGGGTTAAGACTGAAGGGCTGGAGAGGAAACCTGCGGTCTGGGAGACTAGAGCCTGCTTGGGGTGGGAGCTGGAGACAATTCGATGTGCTTCTGCCACAGGCTTCCTTTGCAGCCTTGGGTAAAACCCCATGTGTCCCCTGCCCTCCGTTTGCTGTCTGTGCCATGGGAGATCAGCACAACTATGCCCCGGGGAGGTATTCTGAGGGCAAGGTTACATCTGAAATACCCAAAGTGCTTAAGCTGGACTTGCAGCAAGTTTTTTTCATGTGTACTGCATAACAGCATCACTCAGACCCAAAGACCTGATGATTCAGCTCTACGTACTAAAATGTAGCAAGCAGCAAACCACCACACAGACCTTTGGCTGGGTTTGCTCTACCCAGGTCCCCACTGCAATTTTCAGAGCTGCTTACCACCAGCATTACCATGAACCACACTGATAACAAACGTTCAAACAGCACCTTCATCCCTGCCTCGCAAAAGGTGCTTTAGCCAGACGTTGGCTTTTGTAGCCCAGGTTGGTTTTGGAGAGCCCCGAGATGTTGGGTTGATGCCCATGGACAAGACCAACCCCCCAGAGCAGGGATTCTGCCCCAAAAGGAGCACAGCCACCTCTTCCCCCTTTCCCCAGACCACTGCCCAGAGGGAAGGAGGCGATGGGGTGGCATTGCTCCAGTGCCAATGAGTAAGATACTGTGGTTCTCCTCTGGTTTTGTGGGGCCAAGCACCATGGCTTGCGATGCTGCGATAGGTTCCGGGGCTTGCCGCTGCGGTTGCCGCTGAAGAAATAGCTGCAGTGGCAACGGGGAGAGGAATTGTAACGGGTGGTGAATCAAGGAGAACCAGGGCACTGCTACCACGGGAGAGCAAAAGGTACCTGAGACTGGGGCAAGAGCAAAGGAAGGGGTCTGATGGAGAGGGAAAGGTCAGGTGATGTTGCAGGACCATCTACAGTGTTCCTGGTACTTATCTGAGATTAGCTGCCTGGGGGAAAAGGGGAGATTTGGAGGGAAGGGTTGATGCAGGGAGGGAAGTTGAAGAAAAGGAAGGAAGCCACCTGCAAGGTGCATCTCTCCTGGACTTGGACAAACTCACCAAAGGAGCGGATGGTCAACCTGATGCCACCAGGAGCAGCCAGCGATGGAGGGACCAACACCCCATTTAAGTTTAAGGAAGGAACCAAAGGAACCAGAGCCACTTCTTCTGGGAGGTGAGTGATGCAAACATCCTCCAGCGCGGTGGCCAGTCTGCTGGCTCATTCTGCAGGTGGTTGGGTTCATCCTCCAGAAGAGATGCTCCCCATCACAGATGACCCCATTGCCACCCTGAGCATGCAAGGCAAGGCAGAAGGTTGCCATTGGCTCAGTGACAAGAGCCCCTTTCCGACTCCAAGAATAGCAATAACCTTAAAACCATCTTGTTCTTATTGGATGAAGGCAACGACTGAAGAATTCACCTGGGCGCGGCCTTCCCAGAAAGGGTGAAACTGATACCTCCATGCCCCTGAACACAAATACCCTAATTCAGCCATCAGATTCCTCGGGCTAATCATTAAACAGGAAAATGCCTTTACAGCTTACAAGAACTTTGCTTGCCGCCAACATCTGCTTCCAACTCAAGGCTGCCAAAGTTTCCAGGAAACCCTCTCAGCCTTTTTTTTATCATATTTATTAAATGTTGTAACTCAGTGCTGGTGGCACATTTTAGGTGAGTGTCTTGGGAGATTAAAGTCCTGGTTTTAACCATGCAAATGGTCTAATAAGTGTTGGCTGAAAAATATTTTCAGGCATGATGGGCCTTTGTTCTGCTGGTTTTCAGACAAGGATATGCAGAAACTCAACCACAAGAAGGTGGTTCTTGGGCTTTCCCAACTCAGAAGGCCACCAGGTTGAGAGGAGGTATCTGCAGTTTTGGTTGCTGGCCAGCCTGGCCACCAGGTCCTTCCAGGTCACCTCCAGGAGATGTTATCCTAGATGGCATCAGCTGGTCATGGCTGTAGAGATGTATTATGGGTTGAGAGGAGGTGGTTGCAGCTCTGGTTCCTGGCCAATCTGGCCACCAGATCTTTCCAGGTCACCTCCAGGAGATGTTACCCTAGGTGGCATGAGCTGGTCGTGGCTGCAGAGATGTTTTACGGGAAGCAGGAGCTTGTGCGGCTGAGCCGCAGTGCCCACGCAGAAGTGAGGGCCCTGCTGCAGTTTCACGCAGGTGGAACCAAGAACAACAGGAGGCACCGACACCGAAAGTCCTGCCTTGGTTTCAATGGTGAACCACATGGTCTTCTTGTATTGTTTTTATTCTCGGCCCAAAAATTACTCCGACCTGGTTATTTCCCCCGAAACCATCGCAAATCGGCACTCAGCCAATCAGGGCAGGGCTCTTGGCCCAATATTCCATTCTTCCCTTTTATGGTCATAATCAGGCCTCTGCGAGGGGGAAAAAAGAAAAAAAAAAAAAAAAAAGGTGAGAAGAGACCTGACCAAAATGCGGTTGGTTGGTTCCATGTGTCAGGTTGTCCCATGATCTGTGCCCGTCAACACACCACAGGGCCAGAAAAGGGGAAAAAAGCCATTGAGCGGAAGGTGATGATGCTTGTGGGCTCAAAAAACCCAAGTCCCAGCAGGCACCTGAGATGATGAGACATGGAAAGCACTGGCGGATGTGCTGGCAGGCACCCTGACCACCTGTGCTAATGACAATCAACTAATTGGAGCTCAGGAAAACCGTATTGGGCAGCATGAGTGGTACTGGTTGTGGTTCTGGGAAGACATTCAAGGCTTAACCTTGAGTTGGACACTTGTTGCTCTTGTTGTTCAGCTAACATGGGAAAAAGCTAAACATTGCCCCAAAGAGACTCCACTCAAAGTGAAGGAAGGTCTTCCTTCTCCCACCTGTGGTGATGGAAGCAGATAGAAGTGGATTTCTGTTCGCGGGTACCAAATGATGTTTACAGGCCTCAAAGCCTTTGGGATGGCAACACCTCAGGCTCCTCCCTGGACCAAAATAAATCCAAGTCCCTGATACAGCAGCTTGATGGTTTCCACCACTCACAAATGTGATTGAACTTTGATCTGAGGGACAGGGTCTGCTTGAAAATTCACGCTGCAGAATTCAAACCCCACCAGCAAGTACCAACCCAGAGCTTCCCAAAACTGGAGATGTTTGGAACTTCAGCATTTTTTTCTGGGCACCTTCTGGTTCCCAACCAAGTAATCACACATTACTCTTTGCTCATTTTATGCTGCAATAGAGACGAGGTGGATAAAGCAGATAACTAACAAGCCATAAAGAAACTACTTTCCCACTCTCACCTAGAGCATGCTCTTGGGGGACCGTGGGCTTTTGTTCTCACCACCACCAAGACTTGCAGTTACTGGGGTTATTTTGAGTGGGACAAGCTAGCAGAAGCGGTCATGAAGAATCACCCAAACCCTGATCTCTGACCACTGCAACCCCACCAGATCCTGGCGTGGGTGCGAATGTCTCGATCCACCCACCAGCACTTAATGTGCAGCTGCCGGCTCTTGACGAACATGCACAATATTTCACAAGTGGAATCTCTAGTCGTTATTTGTGACGCTTCTAATTCCATTCTTAGACAAAAAGAGAAACAAATTACTGGAAGAGTTAAAAAAAAAAGGTTGCTTGAAGCTGCCTTAAAGCAACATTTGGCTCTCATCTCATCTGATCCTTAGTCTGGAGCAGTCCTGTAAAATAAATAAGCTCACGGGGAACATGTTTATTCCCAGCACCCCAATGTATTTCCTCATACTGATCATATTAAGACTTCTCTCCTGACAAGAGCGCATTCAAGTATTTGGTTAGAGGGCATATTCCTCTGCCAAGCAAGAAAAAGAGGTGGCTCACTTAAAGAGGATTTAACAAGCGTCATGTTGGACGCAGTTTGAGTCTTTGTCACGTAAAACCCCTGGAGCCAAGGTAGGAAATTTGGTGTTAATGCACAGAGGAACAGGCTCTGAGTTTAATCGCCCCTTCTACAGCAGCACCGTCACCCCAAGGCTGCAGAGGAGATCTCGTTTCCCTTGTGCGCCGCTTCTGACAGCCCCGTCATGTAAAATTAGAACATGGGAAGTTTCGGGAACAAATTCTCAAATGT
This sequence comes from Nesoenas mayeri, assembly GCF_963082525.1. NCBI lineage: Eukaryota > Metazoa > Chordata > Aves > Columbiformes > Columbidae > Nesoenas > Nesoenas mayeri. The sequence continues at coordinate 9,746,920 of NC_137547.1, read as the reverse complement.
GCTTCAATTGTAAGAGAAGAAATTAGTACCATGGGGAAAATTTCCTCCCAGGCTGAAACTCTTGTCTTGACAAATGATGAGAGAAATGCCCTGCCGAGTCAGAGGTGTAGAGAGTGGGGAAGGATGGAGGAGACCAAGCGTTTAGTCTCCAAAAATCTTGAACCAGCCTTTCATGACTTTTTATACCAAGCAAACCGCTTGTGCAGTTTCTACTTTCTAATCTCTGCATGTCTGCTCATTAAAAGGATGCAGCGACAGGAGAGGCAGGAACAGAAGCAGCATTTCTGGGCATCCAAATCAGCCCCAAGACTCGTTTGAAAAGCCCGTGTAATGTCGCTGTATAAATTCATGAGCCTCTTCCTCTGGGGAGCTGTGCTTTAGTGCCAAAAGAATTACAGCAATCAGAAAACAATAAAGAGCTTGGGAAAACGCTGATGGGAGAAACTGGAAAAATTAGGGTAGTTAGAAAGACAAATGAGAAGGAATAAAATCCAGGTACTAAATAATTGGTGGGAGGCAGGAGGTAGATTAAGAGCTGTTTTCATGTCTTGTACTCCAAGCACAAGGAGCCATTAGATGAAAGGAATAGATGGGAAATTAAACCCCCCCAAAAGGCAGCACTTTCACTAGGCAGAGGTAATTAGAGCGGGGAGCTCACTGCCACATCCCCCTGCAGCTGAAGCCACCATCTGAAGAGGTTCACGTGAACGACAAGAATACCATGTGTTCTGCCATTACAGGAATAAAATCAGTGCTAGAAGGGCTTTCAGAAACCCAGCCTTCCCCCCCACCTCTCTTACTTGTTTTTCTTTTTCTTTTTTTTTTTTTTCTTTAAACATCTGGAGGGAAGCAGCCACTGGACCACAAAACTGAAGCAAGAAGTCTCATCAAGTCTTGACATTGACCAAGACAGACCTCAACCATGCTTGGGGCTGCTGATGCCCACATCTTTCCCCCTGAGCCTTGAACCATCATATTCCAGGGATAATTAAAATAAACCTAATTATTCATATCACTCATCCCTTAAGGATGACCTTAGCTCACCAGATTTCTGGTAATCCAGCATCCTGACAGCTCATTAATGTTTAACTCCAGATTGGGGGGGTTGTTATCAGTGCACAACAAGGCCCATGTTCCAGTGAGCCCTGATAAGAGATACCACATCCTGCTATAGGGGTTAAATAATCAGAGATTAAATAATCAGAGGTTAAATACTCAGAGGTTAAATAACAGCAAAATGCTGTAGCTGATGGAAGTTTATGGCCTGAATTGTACACTCCAGATAGTTATAATAGTTATAATCTTATAAACCAAACCACATTCAAGAAGCAAACTGATTGTACCTTCTTGCAGAGCTGGTTTAACAAGACTGGAGGGAAGCACAGGTGGTTTCTCACCATTTTATGATGAGATGTATAGTATTTGTTATAATATTTGTATAATGTTTGTTATCTTTTTCCCCATAAGTCTCCAGCTCCCAGAGTCCTGTCATTACATCAGGATCGTTCTTCCTTTTTTTGAAAAACAAGAACTGTGAAGAGGCTCCAAATGGAGAGATGAAGACACAAGAGTAGTTTTGCAAAGACTGTGCTTTTTAACACAAGTTTCCTGGGTTCTGTGGGGTCTAACTTGTGGCGTTTTGCAATATTTTTATTGTTTTCAAAATTACTGACCCGGGCAAAAGCAAGATGACATGGTGACCAGAAAGATAAAATCACTGGGAGGATTAATTTTGCCAAGCTTTATAAACTGCTTGACCTCTGCAAGGCAAGAGCTCAAAAGTGAAAATAAAAGACAAGACAAAGGTCACTTATTTAATGCTGGATGGGGCACAGAATGTGCTTTGCTTTCACAAATTTCCTTGCAGAAGTTTTATGAATGTCTTGTCAGACTTCTTGGCAACTCCCATGTCCCCAGAAGGCCTCCAGTATCTGGGACAAGTCCAGATCCAGCACCCAGGGATGTCAAACTGGGAAGGCAGCTGTGGGGTGTCCCCATTCCTGCACCACTGGTTGAAAAAGAGATTTCCTTTCCATTTCCAGATGAACAAGTATTTCTTAAGGGAAAAGGAGGTGGCTGCAATCTTTCACTTTCCAGTCCTTAGACCTCCCCGGTGTCAGGGGGTGACATCTAAAGGAGAACAGCCCAAACACTCAGGACTTTGACACTCAAAGTTGCACTGCAGATGTCCTTCTCTAAACAGTATTTTTAGTTCAGAAACAGCATCTCTGTCTGGTTCTTCCTCCTTTCCTATAAGTTAAAAGAAACAACACCACCAAAATTCCTGGAATCTCAGCTCCTGGTTCATTTAAGTGACTTGCTAGAAAAAGTATTGAAACACGTAAGCCACAGCTGCCTTGCAAGTGGCCATGGGCCAGTTTTAGATCTCATCATGTTTTGAGTTTTCCTTCACACTGCTCTCATCAGTTTAACAGTAAGGACCAATTTTCTAGCAGCCAGAAGTACCTTAGAATTTAAGATCAATTTTTCCCCTCTCTCCAATCAGCAAAGCTTTTTCTCCTTTGGGCTACGAGCAAACATTACACAGCTGCATGGTTTCCATCCCAGCCTTGCAGGCTGAAGCAAGGTTTTCTAAGCAGGGTGATATTTTTTCTTAGCTCATAACCCATTAAAAAAAAGCCACAAGCATCATTAGATGCCCCTGATAGTCACAACATCTGATTCATCTCCTGGAGGGTGTCACCAGGTCTTGCTTGGAGATGGGTTTGTGTGGAAGATGTGCCTTTCTGTCACCTGATCCAAAGCGAGGCCACCTGATAAGCTTCACCTTCATTTTCAGTCGGTCTTTTTTCTGCCATTTAGAAGGTTTCAGACAGACCTGGTATTTTCTCAAGCTCAAAATGGGCTTTAAAATCTCCTTGTCTACATGCCTTGACTTCAGGATGCACTCAAAGAACTGTGTATCAAAGACACGTCCTGCCATCACCCCAGCACTGGCTTGGGTCAGCAAGTGGAAATGCCAATAAATCCAGGGAAAAAGAAGAAATGGGTGGGAATAGGACCCCAAAAACTGTCGTGCACCTTGATGTAGCTGCGCTTAGTGAGCGACTAACTGGCAAGATGCTGGAAATCAGTTTGATTTTGAATTAATTTGCCCTACTGTTGTTTTGAGCTGTATGAGCATCCTTTGATAGGAAGCAGAGACACTCCTTCCAATTCCCTTCCCAGACTCTCTTTAATGGGATTCAGGCTGTTTTTTTGCAGCCTCGCTCACTATTTTCACAGGAGCATCACTCAAGTGAAGCCCCCGAGCAGAGCAGAGCCCCAGCGGAGCCGTTTTCTCCTTTACCAAGGACCTTTACGCATCGGTGGGGTTGTGTTTCCTTTCCAGAGAGGGCAGATCAGCAATGGGGCAAGCCGATGCCAAATGCACAGCAAACGGTATTGCACAACACCGGGACAATGCCGGCTTCCAACCGTCAGGGCTGCGAGGCGGCGGCGGGAGGAGAGAACGTGCAAGCCGATGCTTTTGCGGCCCCCAGGGTCTTTTTATACTTTTAGAGAAGTTGGGCTCATCCTAAGTTCCTCTCCCACAGATTGTTCCTGTTGTTGTTGCTGCTCCGGCCCCGCAGATCATGTGGCTCGGTGTGACCTGGGCGCAGCGGAGTTGGGTGCCAGGAGCTCCGAGTGCCACCCCAGAGCTGGGGAACAGCAGGGACAGTGTGGACAGGGATCCCTCTGGCTCCAGCAGCTGGGTGCTTTTGCCTATTTGCCATCCTTCTCACTCTCGGTCCATCCCTTTAGGGAACTCACTCCTCCTGTAACTTCCTAAATACAAAGCTCTCTCTGTTCATCCACCTTGGCAGCTGTGCCAGGAGGTGACTCCAGCTCCAGGACCCCACAAATCTGTGTCCAAGCAGAGAAAAGGGATCAGCTTCCTAGGGAGCATCCCTTGAACATGAAGGTCAAGGTCATGTCTAAAGGTGAAGCTTTTCTACCCAGCTGCTGGGTCTCCTTTAGCTTTTGTCTGCTGCATCATGGCTGAGTCCAGACTCTGCATTGTTTGGATACAAAAAAGCCATCATTTATATGTGGAACTGGGTTTGCTCAAGGATTCGGCCAGGAAAGTGAGCTGTAGCCCTGATTTAGGGCACGCCTGGAAACAGCCACCCAACCAAAGTTTTTGGCCCTGAGGTGGCTGCTGCAGGGGACACCAAGTTGGGGACAGAAGGGGCAGCACCCATGTCCATTGCTCCCAGGAGCATATCCAGCTGGCACAGAGAGCTTTAAAACCCAGTGCCAGCACAGCTGGAGGCATCACTGTAAACCGGGTCATTAAACCAGCAATTAGGCAGCTTGTTGGGAAGGGGCTGCAGCAGCAGCTCCCCAGGGTGCTCTGGTTGGGTCTGTGCTCAGATGCTTCCCCTGAGGCTGCTGGTACCAAGGAGCAGCATTGGGTCCCATTCCCAGGAGCAACGGGGGGATTTTAGTCCAAAAATCAATTTTTCAAAGAGGGAATAACCCACACAGTAGCTCAACAAAAGCCCTTGGCAGAGAACAGCTCAAGGCTGTGCCCTACAGATACAGGTGCAAACGAGCCCACTCCAGAGAATATTTTACATTATTTGTGCCAGTGACTAGTTTCTGAATTAACTATATTGATTCACTGCACAGTTCCTGCTGCAAACCCTCTGCAGAGGGAGCAGCCAGTGAGTCAAAAGAGCAAACAGCTTGTTTGGTTGTATAAGAAACAGAATGGTGAATAATAGTGAGACTCTGACCATGTCATTGCATTTATGGCTGGAGCATGTGAGGAAGGGGATCAAGGTGTGCAAGAAGGAGGGAAGAGCAGGGACAGAGCCACATCAGCCCTAAACCATATAAAAAAACACAGACAGAGGTGAGGGCAGCTTGTTTTCTCTGTCTCCCAGCCCTTGGTTGAGCCCCTTGGTGATGGAAGTGCTCTTGCCCAGCGTGTGCTCCAGCTCCGTTTCCATCTCTGCAAAAGGCAGCAGACACCACAAGCCCCAGCCAGGATGGTGCACCTATCTCACTAGCAAGGTTGTGAAAGCCATATTAATTTATGACAGAAAAAAAAAAAAAGTCATGAAATCCTAATTTTCAGGGTTCAGTGTAAGGGGTCTGGGGGACCAGCCTCTCCTTGCAGACCAGGGGTTGCACTGAGTGCTCGGGGCTCTCCATCCTCCGATTGTGCAAAAAACACGATTCAAAGCCACATAGAGCTGCATTCCAGGCTGCAGAGATCCCCTTCTGCCAAGCTTTGCCTCTGCTTTTGCCATATTCCCCCCCAGTAACACACGATGTGCCCGTCCATTTATTTTTTGCAGGGCCTTCAGCCCCTCCAAAGCCAAAAGAGCAGTGATGTTTTTGGGGAAGTGGTTTTTCACGGCCCCAAAACTTTCTCTGGAGTGAGGAGCAACCCAAGCAGAGCTATCACCATGCACCACCGGTGAGGTTGGATCCAGCACAGGAGCTCTGCCTCGCGGATGGAGGAGGAGGGCTGCCAGCTGCTTTGTTTTACACTTTTTGAGGACAAAGCCTCCACGAGGAGTGCGGTCCCTCCACCCATGTTCCTGTCTCCACATCTCTTGGGATGCAGGGACACGAGGGCTCACTTGCTCCGCCCTGCAGAGCATCCGTCATCCCTCTCTCCGGCTGCAAAACAGCTTGGTGCTGGGGAACAGGTGACACCAGCTCTGTTAATGGGGCTCCTGCCCAATGCCAGGCTCCCCCATCACTCAGGGACATGGAAAATCCCACCTGCTAATATATTTATACATATATAAATATATATATACATATATGTTTGTTTGTTTGTTTGTTTAGCTCTAACAACTTCACACACGGCTTTCGCGGTGACTCAGTCCAGGCCCCAAGCAGCCCCAGCGTGCAGAGCCGAGCTCAGGTCGGGCTCTGTTTTTAGTCAATCAACCCTAATTAACACTGACTGTAATGGTTTTCAGTCGCTGTGGATTCTTCCTGTTCATACGTAAGAATATTTCCACTGTTCATTTTCCAGGCTGCTGTTGTTATTTCTGGTGAGATATTTTCCCCCATGATCCTCATGCACATTTTTCCAGAAGAATTCGAAACTCATAATTTCAGGGGTTGTCTTTGCTTGCTTAAAAGTAATCTTTTCTTTCTGTGAGCCACACTATTATATTTATTACAAACAGAAAAGCACAGTTTTCAATGGCATCCACTAAGAATAAGAGGCTAAAAAGGAATCCATACACTGAATAATCCATTTTATCTTCACATTTTTAGTAACATTAGGATTAAGATATATGAATTTTGATAAAACATCTGAAAAAATTGTAGTTGTAAAATAATTCCCAGGCTCTCTGCAGGATTCTTGGTACAAACATTCACACTTCCAATGATTCAGAGTGTTGTTTTGGGGGTGGAATTTAAAAGAATCCACAAAGAGAAATGTTTTCAGTCCCTTGAAGGGCAGAGGAAATATTGAATATAAGCAAAGACAGTGGCTCGACTTGGTAAGTGCACAGCACCAGGGAAATTGGATTGTCCGTGTGCCTTAATGGTTCATATAAATAGATGAAGCTCCACTGGATTTGTTATTGGGGAGCTTCATCTTGTCTCAAGGAGCATTTGGTGTCTATAGAAGGTTTATGTGTATCGTCTATTGGAGCACAGAAGATTTAACAAGCTGATCATAACCTAGAAAAGGTTGTTGGGCGTTGGAACAGGCTGCCCAGGGCAGTGGTGGAGTCACCATCCCTGGAAGTGTTTAAAAGGCGTTTAGACGAGGTTCCTAGGGACATGGTTTGGTGCTAGAGTTAGGTTATGGTTGAACTCAGTGACCCTGAGGATCTCTTCCAACTTAAATGATTCTATGATTTTTAAAAGGGTGTTATTTTATAAGTGATGCCGTGCTATTGCTGAGTATGCAATCCCACTGTGCAGCTCTGCCCCAAAAAGACCTGGCAAAGCAAACTTGAACCAGAGCTCAGCAGCACTTGGTACCAAATGAACCCACGCCCTGGCCCTCGAACCAGCCCTCATGTGTGTCCCAGCCAGGAAACCGCTCGGAAAATGAAAATTAAGTTGCCTCAACCAGCAAAAATACTGCAGCGAGGCTGATTATTTTGGGTGATCGCTCCAGCCAAGCAGAACCAGGACGGGGCTGGTCCCCGCCTGCAAGCAGCACCCGCTGCTCGCTCACCCCTCTCTAGCGTGTTTCCTGCACTCACCCAGCCTGGTCACTGCTGGGATGGTTTTTGTGATTAATCCCCAGCTGGGTGGGATGAGAAAAGAGCCAACACGGTACCCAGACCTCCCACAAACACCCAATATCGTGCCCAAACCCCCCCAACAGCACCCACCAGGAGGGAAGAGGGGTGATAGCTACAAGACTCTGACTGCAAGCGTAGCTAGAAATGGGCTTTATTTTCTTATAAACACCATTATTTCATTGCAAAGCTTTTTCTTTGCCCTGCTGTGGCTTTCTCGCACGCAAGAAGCCCCGGCAAAGACGTTTCTTGGGAAAGCCGCCGCTCTGGGGGAATTTTGCAGGGCAGGCAGAGTCCTCCCCGCAGAGGGGGGAATGGGGAAACACTCCCAAGATGCTGCACTGAAAGGTTGAGCTGTTTTTTTATATATATATAGATACATTTATATGTTTTTCGGTTTTGCACTACCTTGTGGCTTTATGGGAACTCGTGGGAGTCTTGCGCTGCAGAGCATTTTCATTAAGGAACAAGAATCCAGTTTTCTTACAGATCTTCCTCATCACCAAAACCCAAAGGGAAGAAAGAACATTATTATTACCCAGAAGACAGCCAAAGGTCTTCCTAAATATGTGTTTCTCAGCTTTCTGCTCCTTGCAAAAGCTGCAAACAGCAGGGATGAGCCCCTGGGTCCTTTGCAGAAAAGATGGGGGAAAAGCTCCAGTGCTGGAGTCCGGCCAGGATCTGCTGCCCAGAACAGCATCTTCAGCTCCACCTGAGCCAGAAAAATCAGGTTTTGCACATGGTGCAAGGCCCACAATCTCTGTAAGCCATCCCTACAGCGCGCTTCTTCACATTTCCTAATTGCCTTTTTGCAGAGGTCATTATTGAGTAATGCCCATTTTGTTGAAAAATTGCAGCATAAACAGCCAACAGGGAAGGAAATAAATAATTGCTAATAAATGTCAAAGTAGGTTAGCAAACCAGAAAGGCCAGGGCAGAACAGCTTTTTTTCTTTTTTTTTTTTGGGGAGGGGGCTTGGAAAATAATTGTGGGGTTCTTGCAAAGATTGTATTTAATGGAAAATACTCCAGTACCTTGCAGGGGAGTTAATGCTTTGTCCTTTCCTCAGACTGGGTTAAAATGCTGTAGCAAGCCTGGAAAAGAGCCTTTTCTACTGTAAGATGGGGAAAATAAGTAAAAAAACTGATGGGTTTCTTCTGAGCACATCAGGAGCTCAGAGTACCTGGTACAAAGGGCTCTACGAGGCTCCAGTGTTGGGAAAATTGGGGGCTTTATTAGATCTCCTGAGTATGAAATGATATAAGATAATGTGCTTACTGGTATTCAGCAAAAAAATATGTTTCCAGGTCCCTTCAAAGCAAAGCAAAGCTGGGGAAAATAGAATTTAAAGCCTTGAATAAAGTCTAGAATTATACATAAATAAAGATCAACATAAGAAAAAAAATCAAGTAATAAAGATGATTAAACTGTTACGTCACAGAGGGTCAGTGTTTGAGAGTTTTCTGTATCTCTGTTCACCCCCAGCCCATTCTGGAAGGAAACATGATGTTGGGTTTGGACACCACAGCCCTTCAGCCATCACTTTGATTTAAAGACTCATTAACATCGGGGCAAAGCTACGCTTTCCCGGACGGCTGCTGAGAGCTGTAAAAGTGACTTATGGAGAAGCAGAAAGGGGGAAAGAGAGTAGAAAACCCCCCTTGGTTCTGCTCATGGAGCTGCCATCGCAACCCCACTCCCTTTCTAGAGTGTTGTCCTTGCTGAGAAAAAGCTGTTGCCTCCAGTTTCTGCAATGACCTCGGCTTTCAAAGTTCAGAAAGCTGCTTTTTTTTTGACATTATGCAAAAAAAGGGCCCAATATGAACTACTTCAGCACAAATCCTGGGCAATTTTTTTCCTTTTCATTTTCTGCTCTTTACTCAGCAGAAACCCGTATTTCCTCGCTCTCATATTGAAGAAATAAAAACCTCAAGAGCGTAGAGGATGCAGAAATTAATCGCTAACCCTTCTCTTATTCCTCGCGGCTCCTCTAACTCCTGCCAGCTCAACTTGTGGTTGAGATTACAGCGATAAATCACAAGCTGCTCTTTGAAATAACAGCTCTGATTTCACCCAGCTCAAGGAAGGAGAAGGACCAGCAGGTTGTGCAAGGTTTGGGGGACGGGGACGCGATGGGTTCCATTGGCTCAGTGACAGGCTGAGGGGATCTGGGCAGGACCTCAGACCTTCAGACATGGCACTAGCTCATGGTTCATGTCTAGAAGCATCAGAGAGAGATTTTTTTTCCCCTGCTCCAGATGGGGAAAATATGAAAGGCTGGAGTGCTTGAGCATCCTCTCAAAGCAGGATGGGGCTCAGTGATTTGCACAGATGCTGTCGGGTTTGTGTGCAAGTACAGGGGAATGTTGGGCTGGATGCAAGATCTGAGACGAGGGGGCCAAAGCCCCAGGGTTTTCATCCTAAACAGAAGATTTTTTCGTTCAACTCGGCTTTAGCACCTCTGGTCCCCAAGAAGGCAGCCCCTTGGTGACCCCAAAGAGCAAACACGGGTGATAAAAGGAGATGATGGTGATGCACCACTAAATCCAGACACAAGAGCTACCAGGCTCCCACATTTCTGCCGCTGAGCCACTTTGAGCAAAAATACACACTCAGCTCTTCCGTTAATCCCGACTGAGTTTCACCTTATGTTTCAAGATCTGCTGAAACTAGCACCACACCCGTATTTTTAGCCCATCCTCTCTCTCTCAGCTGCTCTGGCTGCGAGACCTTTGTAGGACGCCTGTGGCCAGGCAGTATTTTTGGGGTATTTTTAGCCATGTCCATCTGCAACGGGCCGGGCTGGGCAAAGGCGCGTGTGGTTTGAGCATCTGCAAGTGAGAGCAGCCGGGCAGGGGGTGGAGGTGAAACAGCTCCTGGGCTTTTTGGCCATGGCCGGCAGAAAATGTGGAAGTGCGTCCTCGGTCCTGGGGTCAGGGAGGGTTAAATAAAGAAAAGAGCCGCTATGGCCGGTGTGCGTTTTTGGGTGCAGCTGAGACCGAGCTCAGCGGTGGAATGTGTCTGTGCAGGATGGAGAGAGAAGGAGCAGCCTAAAACCAACCCTGCAAAGCCCAAAAGGGGCAGAGGGTGAGCATAAGGGAGGTTTCTCCTCTTCTGTATCATCATGCACATCCTGGTTCTGCCACAGAAACCTCAGCATCGCTGTTGTGTTGCCCAAGCCCTGGTGCAACCCGGGGTGCTGGGGTTCAACCCCCATCTTTGCTGTCCCGAGGGGCACCCATGGGAGATGCACAACCCTGATGAGCCAAATGCTTCCCCTTTCTTAGAATAAAGAACAATGCTTCTCCAAAAACAACAACAACAAAAAAGCAATGCTGGAACTTTTACTTTTTTTTGGTGCCTTTTTAGGTGAGTTTTGCTACTTTTCGGGTGGGATTTGGGAAGTTGCCACAGGTTTGGTAGCTTTCAACTTCATGTTTTCACTTTTTAAAGTCTACTGCGGTGAATAATATCTGCCTGCGCATATCGCAGTACCTTGCCCTGGAAATACCCACCGATACATGGAAAATTAACAAAACAGATCTCCAAAGGGGTCTCTGATTTCCCTGAAGATCTCACCAGAGTCCCTGGGGTGAGTGCGAGGTAGCTCCTGATGTTGGCCAGGACCTGAGCAGCTTCTCCAGAGCTGGTGGCCGAGGTCAGTGGTGATGCCTCCAGACATGGACCTGAGCAGTGGCCAGCTGACCTCACCAACGCCCACTTCCCCATCACTCAAACCTCCATGGAGACATGGAACCACCTGAGACTTCAGCTCCCACTGGGTGATGTGGGTTTGCAGCCCAGCACCACCTTCACCACCATTGACTCAGGGGATGCCCATGAGATCTTTGGTGGAGTCTCCACCCCAAGAGTGATCACCCACAGCTGCCCAGCCCCAGCCCTAGTATTTGCACCATCTCTGCTGGCCATCACACCATGAACATCACCCTGTGCTATGATGTCCAAGCCTACTGTGACCCCACAACGCACTTTGATATGGCCACTCCATGCCACAACGGCTGCTCTTCCCCTTGCCCTCTCCTGCACACTTCCCACCCCAACAAGAGCGTGGGCTTGTCTTCAAAGCACAAGGCTCAGTATTTATAAATAAAAGAAATAAATAAAGTCTTTTCTTTCTGTTCAAAATTAGCCCCCCCAGCAGACAATATGTACGCGCAGCGCAAGACTCGGTTTCCTGTCTGTTTGTCGAGGCTCCTCACAAGCTTCCTCTGTATAACAAACCCGGCCAGAGGGCGGAAAGGGTAAGGACAAAACTGAAAAGTGTAGGGTGGGATTGCACAACCTCCCTGGCCACCAGCAGGCTCTGGGGTTCGTAATCCCAGGGGGGATACAGGAGGTTGGGGTTGCAATGTCCCTTCTGCACCCACCAGTCCATGATGGTTTAAAATCCCCAGCAAGACATTGCCTGCGAGCATGGGCTCGGGACTGCACCGACGAGGCGCACGCTCTATCCCAAAATAGCTCTTCAGATCCACAAATGAGTCATTTGATTTCTTGGCCAAAAATATCTTCCTTTCTCGATGCATGGGTCTTAATAGGAAGAAGAGCCGGACGCTGTCTGCACCATTTGGCGATGCTGTAGCCAGTACCGGAGGATCTGGAGCCCGGAGGATTTTTGGGAAGACAAATCCCTGCCGGGAGTGTGGGAAGAGCAAAGCCAACATTGAGAGTGATGACGCAGCGTTGTTCTTGTGGTATTTCTGGCCCAGCCAGAAGTGGGAAGTATCAGAAATCTCATGAGATGCAGCTCGGCCTTGTGAGATTTCCAAACCTCCCCTGAGACCCGGATTCATCTCTGACCCGGTTTTCTCCCTCTTTTCATTGTTTCTCCCTGTAAAATGCCCTTTTGCCCTAAGGGGAGACCCAGCTCTGCCTCACCACCCCTGTGCAGATAGAAGGGTGAAACAGGAGCAGAGGGGATAATTTGCCATCGCATCCTGCAACCTCCTGCACTAAAAAATGTGAAAACAAAAAAAAAAAAAACGGACAAGGAGTCCAATGACATTAATAACAGCAGCAAAAAGGAAATATCTCTCTCATTCAATACAACAGAAAAAAAACTCCTCAGCCCTGCAGCATGGCTGGTGCAGTATTTATTAAATGAGCAAAGTGTAGGATGCAAGAGAAGCTCCTTCATTAACTGCTAACGCTGTTAGGGACATAGATGGGTCCTGCTGTCCCCAAGCTCATTTCCCACACTCGTGCCTGGCAAGTTGGGGCTGCAGGAACATGGGACACAACCACCTACAGCACCCCAGGGTCAGGCCAGGGGAACCCACCTCCCAGCAAGCAGCAGCACAGCTGGAATATTTTCTCCCCTCCATCAGAGCACTTTTATTTCCTTCAGGCCCCAAAGATCAGCATTTGGGCAAACTGTTTTTTAGAGTTTTGCTGGGGATGGGCAGAGTTTGAGAACTGCGGAATTGAAGAGAAATCAGAGGGGAAAGTTATCTTCACTTTATATTCTGAATTTCAAGTGGATGAAGATGCACAGAGCTTTTGATCGCTCTTAGCCTGCATCTGATGGGAGCATGTGTCCTAGAGACAATGCCCTGTTTTCCTTTTAATATCTCCTCTGCCTCCCATCTCCCTCATGCAAACAGGAATCTTATGCATGTAGATGGACGGATGAGGCTGCAGACCCTCTATTTCCTCTCCAGCTATGTTTTTGCCACTTCTGAGCAACCCAGCCATGACAAAAAAGCAGCCCTAATCTCTGCAGTGTTAAGCAACCAGCCTGCTCAGGGTGTAATGCAATTATTTTGCAGGTGTCCCCACCAGGGGCAATGGCACAGAGAGAGCTACAATGCTGCCTCAAAACTGGGGACACACTGGGGACACAAGGAGCTTTGCAGCAAGACGATGTGTTACAACCCCGATGACCAGGCTGAACTACTCAGAGCTTCTCTAACTAATAGAATCACAGGATGTTTTGGGTTGAAGGGAACTTCAAAGCTCCCCCAGTGCCACCCCTGCCATGAGCAGGGACATCTTCACCAGCTCAGGTTGCTCAGAGCCCCGTCCAGCCTGGCCTGGGATGTCTCCAGGGATGGGACATCAACCACCCCTCTGGACAACCAGAATATACTTGAAAACCTCCTGGAAATAGCAAAGATAACAGTAGAGGTGAAGAAGAGGCCGAAGAACATGCTCAACCCCATTAATAGACACCAGAGAATCCACCCATGAGAAAAAGAGGCTTAACAGCTCCTGAAGCTTTTTGGCCCCTGAGGTCTCGCTGCCAGCCCTGAGAAAGATGAAGCAAACAGGGGGTTTTGGGTCGAGCTGGGCGCTGACAGGAAAGCGGCTCACGCCCGACTTCTCGCTCAGTGAGATGTAAATGAGTCCCGAGGCCACCAGCCCGGGACCAGCCCCATCACCATCAGTCACAAGGTCTCATCGAGTCACTTTTTCTGCCAGAATTTTCAGGAGGAAATTCAGATTTCTTTAAAGCAGGGGTATCCCCGCGCTCAGCATCCCATGGAGGGAAACCTAAGAGCCGAAATCTCCGTAAGAGCAGTGTGACACAGATTAATTCATTCCTGGCAGAGGTCAGGGCTAAAATTCAGACCCAAGGCTCAGTTTGCCATCAGAGATCAGATCTCATCCCAGGGATGTGGCTCATCCCAGCAGAAAAACTCTTCCCTGTCTCTTTTGGCAGCTTCAGTCAAGCAAAATAAATATTTATCTGGTGAATTTGCCTTTTTGAGACACACAGTTTTTGTGCACTGGAGCTCATTTGTTTAATTTTTATCTATTTACTTTTCCAAATTTTGTCGTAAGCCAGAATCTGTCTTTAAGTCAAGATACAGGAGCAGGCTGTAACAAAAGCACACAATAAATAGCTGCAAAAAGAGCAGAGGTTACGGGATGTGGAGGCTTTTTCACAGCTCCTTTCAGTGAAACTCCAGGTTTTGCCAGTGTATAAAACTGAGAGCAGCTCTCGGTGTCAGGGGAAAGGGGCTGGGGTTTTTTTTTTTAGTTGCAGTTTTGTGGATTTTCAGAGCTCAAACTCTCGTTTGTCACAGGCAGTGGGGCTATTTCAGAGCCAGCTGAAATAGTGGTACCTGAAGCCTCGGAAGCTGAAGCGTGTGACGGGAAGATGCTGGTTTTGGGGAGAATTGGGTCTGTCCCAAATCCACCCTGAGAAAAGCTGGTTGAACACACAGGGCAGCGGTGCTGGGTGAAAGCAGCTCTGACCCCACCAGCCTCCTGGCCCCCCAAAAATAACAAAATGGCCAAAATTGTGGAAGAGAAAGAAATAAGAGACGTATGATCAACTCACAAATATTTCTCATCTCAAGAAAAATCAGAGATGTGCTAAAGCCAACTCAGATTGGGGTGATAGGTAGGTCCATGGGCCACCCTGGACACAATTCCCCAAAAAAACAGAATTACCACATCATGGCCAGCTATCGGCTCAGGCTGCACATGAACATTTACAGAATGCCAATAAAAAACAAATATTGTGATTAATTCCCGTCCTCCTGTTTTAAGATCTGGCCCTGCCCTGAATATCAGATCACCTTCAGCATCCGCAAACCGAGAGCGACTTACTAAATTCCCGGGGCTCATTTCCAGCCTTACCTCCTCCAGGGATGATAAGCACGCAATATCTTGAGGTCGTGATGCATCAGCTCCTGCTGAATGACTCCTGGTTGTTCGGAGATGAATGGAATCCTGGTGCCGCTGGAGATAACCAGCAGCCCTGGATGATTCAGCCTTCAGCAAATAAACCTTCATCTATTAAACCAGCACAGGGAAGGTTTTCATCAGTCTGAACTGATCACCAGAAAAATGCTCCCTCAGCTGTAGTGATCATTGCTCTCATCTCTGTCCTTTCTCACTTTAGAAATAGGTGGCTATAAACTACGTCAGTTTCATAAAAATTAGGGTGAAATCCTCGTTTCCCACTGTTGTGCTTAAGTGTTTGAACTACTCAAGTTTACTACTATTTGAGTCCTCTGAACTCCCAAGTTCAGAGAGAGGACAGAAAAGACACAGCAGTCCATGAATATATCAACCTCCTTCCCTCCAGCAGCTCTAAGTGATGCTATCCTTTTACTGCAAATATGAAATAACTTCTGAACAAGGCAAAAAAAAAAGGACAGGCACTAGCAAGCCAGCCCAGATACCTGCCTGCTGCTCAAAACCTCTTGGTTTTTTGTTCATCCTTGGGGTAAGAAGAAGCTTCCCCCACTTCATTGTTTCCCAGATGCTTGAAAGGGATTTGAAAATATTCTCTATTAATGTAAAATACTTGTCCTTCACATTTTTCACAGGCATATTTGGGATTTTGTGAAGATTATTAGGCTACTTCCCCTCTAGGATTTTACACTAATTCTTTTCAAC
This sequence comes from Nesoenas mayeri, assembly GCF_963082525.1. Taxonomy (NCBI): domain Eukaryota; kingdom Metazoa; phylum Chordata; class Aves; order Columbiformes; family Columbidae; genus Nesoenas; species Nesoenas mayeri. Next base: position 9,731,312 of record NC_137547.1, on the reverse strand, counting down.
TCAGAGAATCTAGACTTTTCAACTCAGTTGTAAAAGGAAAGGAAAAATCTTGTCCTGGGTAAAATAAGCAACAAACTTTATCCCTATTCAGACAAAAACCTAAACCTGTACTGAGGGTACTTCCAGATTTTTTTATGATGACTATTATATATATTTTAATTGTTATCATTGTGTAGCATGCTTCTGTAAGTAAATTGCAAACTGCCAGCCAAATAACTTTGTAAGAGAGAGAAGTAGGTAAAGGAGGTAAAAAATACAAGAAAAAGAAGAAAGGAAACCGAGAGAAAGAGGTTTCCAGGGGTGTAGTCGCATCAATCCTGCCCTTCTCCATGCCACATCTCAGTCGAGGTTCAATGTTTCTCCTGGGGGAGTTGCACACCGTGACTTTGACTGCCCGGCACAGCAACCTGTAAAGCCCCTTGGTTTCTCACAACCCACAGCGAGGTTATAATTATACCAGAATTTCCAGCCTCTTGTAAAGACTGAGAGTTTCCCACATACACCGTGAGGGCAGAGTCACACAGGTTGGGCACAATGAGTTCATTTTCTCCCCCAACCTGGGCCTGATAGTGGTCTCCTGCCTCATCTCGGCATCATGAAAAGAGACTCAGCATCATCACTTGCTGTGGCCTGAAAGAAGAACCAAGCAGCACCGTGCACCAAAGATGCTCTCAGGCTCATCAAGGAGAATCCAGGAGATTCCTCCTTTGCCAGAAGTGACTGGTGCCGTATCATGCTGGACAGAGATAACCTCCTCTCTCTTCTCTCCTCCCCTCTCTGCATAGCTCACCTCTTGGCCATCATTTCTTAGGGCCTGTCCACCAGAGCCATGAGCAGGTTAAAGGCATTAAAGATGTCCGTGGAGAAGAGCTGTGGTGGCGGCTATGACCCACCACATTGTGGGCACCATGTGGTCCGGGTTATCCCTCAGATACTGGTTTTGGGGTTCAGCAAGCAAGATCCATCTGCCAGGCTTGCTCTATCATCTCCCAGGCTTGCTCTTTCATGTCCCAGAGATCTATTGACTGATGTTGGGTGTAGGACCTGGCCTGGGTGGACATTTGTCAAACCTTGATATGGCAGATGTTCACTCTTCTATGTTGTTGTCCTTCCACCAGCTCCTCCTTCACTGTATCAGTGATGAATCTTTCACTCCATCTGTCCTTATCCCTCCCTTTCCCCCACATTTTCTATCTCCTGCTTGGTGGTAAACACAACAGCCCATCTTCCCCAGCTTCCCAACCATGAGACCCTTCCTCCAGGCTCTCCCTGCCCTTACTGAGACATTTCCTGTTGCCTTTTCCTTCCTTGCATGAAGTGCATTAAGGTTTAGATTGTACATTAGGAAAAAATTTCTTCCTGAAAAAGGCTGTGGGGCATTGGAACAGGCTGCCCAGGGCAGTGGTGGAGTCACCATCCCTGGAGGGGTTGAACAGATGGAGATGAGGTTCTCAGGGACATGGGGTAGTGCCAGGGTTGGGTTAGTGGTTGGACTCGATGATCTTGAGGATCTCTCCCAACCAAAATGATTCTATGATTCTAAGTGCAGCCAAGTCATCCCTTCCCATCTCTACCTGACAATTCACTGCTCCAGGAGACAGCGCTACAAGGCTTTGCTCATCTCTTTGTGGAGCGGTTCTCCTCCAGATCTCAACAGCACCCTGAGGAGGAATGAGAAGGTCGCAGTGCTGGTGAGCATTCAGGAGCAAACAGAGAAAAACCCAGAGCAGAAACCTAGCTAGAAGCAGTAAAGCAAACCGGCAAATTCTAAATATTCAGGATTTTTATGGAAAATGTGTCCAGACCTTCCTCCAAAATAAAAACAAACTATATTTCTGGGACAGGGGTGTGAAAACACTCCCCAGACTGATCCCTCTCTCTATTTTCTAGCTATTCTTGCTGGGAAGACCAACCTGCAGACGCGCTGCCATTTGTGCCCTGCGAACGTGTCCATAAGCCAGATTTATCTCGGGGAGAAGTGGTTACTTCTCAAGAGAAATACAGAACAGAAAGATCCAGGCAAGGGAATCACTTGTTTCGAACCACCGTGCTGCTTCCACATCCTTCGGTCCCCCCACCCCATACCTCCCCTAGGGGCTGCAGCACTTGGCTGATGGAGACCCAGCTCTGACAACACTCTGCAAAAAATGGGGAAACGCTGATTTTGGTAGGAACTTCATCAGGAGCCTCAAGAAGTTTCGGGTCCCAGGGTGGATTAGCATGGTGCTGTCCAGAAGTGCAAGGCTGGGTGGGGAACTGGGCTGTTTGGTGTAGGAGGAGACCAGGGTTGGACAAGGACATTCTTGGATTAACCAGTGGAGATGGCATGGAGAGACCAAGGTGATGGATGGTGGCCTCTGGACACATCTACTGCAGCGTGACATGGATGAAAACCCACCTCTGGTGCACCAAGGCATCTGACGTCAAGGAAACATGTTTCCTTTATGGTCTTGCTGAGCAAAAATGTTGTTGAATTAAAGCTCCAGGTTTTGCATTATTGCAAGCAAGTCGCATGTACCAAAAATAGGCTCAAGAGCAGGACACAAGATCTGGGCGCATGCAAACTTGGGGAGAGGGAGGGGATTTCAGCCTGGACTTTGGTTTCACAGACTTGGTCTCATAATAAAACCAAGGGTTTGACAAAACAGAACAAGTATCGCAGTATTTCTTCTTGTCCCAGTGTATTTTTGCAGCTGTGGCTTGGGTGGCACCTGTTTTCATCACCTTGTACTTGTTGTTATGGTGAAGACTCACTAGAGGAAGAGGTCATCTGTCAGAAATCGATTCTGAACAATAAAAGGTTGTCGTGTTTGCTGGAGTTTGGGATCTCCTTTCCTCAGCATGAGACCTTTATGCAGCCAAGTCTTGCTTGAGGATACTGGGATGCTGGCTGTCTCCCCGAGCTCAGATCCTGCAGCTTCATCCTCCTCACCCTTGGCTCTTCCCACCACCTCCTCTCCCTTCTTCTCGGCCAGGCTTGATGGAGCTGGAATGCCCAAAGCTGACGAGATGCCTTCAGACCAATTCTCCTCTCCCATTCCCGGCACAGATCTGACTTCATGAAAAGTGTGGTTTGCAAGAGCCAAGTCCCACCAGCCACATAGGGTGACCATCCAAGGCAGCTGTGGGTTGGAAGTGCCACATAACACCAGTTTGTCGCACCTCGAACAACAGTGTCAGTCCTTTGACCTCCACCAAAGACAACCCTAGGGGGGTTGTTCTGCCAGACTTCCTTCACAAGGCATCACTGAGGTGTCCTTGGTGTTAAGACCAGCCAAGGGGGTACAAACTCCTTGGAGAGGGAGGTATGAGCCCCCATGTAGCTCTTCTGCCTTCCTGAGGGCAGGGAGGAGATGTCCTGCTGCTGGTGACCATGCGAAGGAGGCTGCTTCCCATATTACAACACGCTGGCAGGAAGAGCCCAGAGATGCTCGTCGTGGACAGGCTGCTATGCTGAAACGGGGCATTGAGCAATCAAACCAGTTGGAAACCCTGGTGTCTAGAAATAAAAAGTGACTGTTTGTTTTCTAACGCCCATAGGGGCTGGTGGGGGCCCAGGCCAAGCAGCAGCAGGTTGGAGGAAGCAGCTGGAGCTGGTTTGTGTTGTGTCCCTGAGCAGTTCAACTGTGAGCTGGGACCTGCGACTGAATCGTGGTTGTCTCTCTGCAGAGCACTTGGCCTCCAGAGCTGGATGGAGATGGCTGCAGAGCTTTTCCTCTTTCTTCAAGATGAGATGAGCTAAATCTCAGGAGCTTTAGATGGACCAAACCTCACCTTCCTTCTCCCCAGTCCCACAAACCTGGAGATTTGTCACCAGGTAACTCCTCACTCTGTATTTCAAACATATAGCGAAGATGAGTAGAAGTTAGTTATCTTCACAGACACTGAGTTCTGCTCCTTTTTGCATTTGTTGAAGGGCACATCATGGTAAACTACCAAAGCACATTAAGAAACAAGACTAGTAATGCTGCAGGATATAACCAAGCTCATTTTCTCTCAAGGAAAATGCTTCCCAGTGCCACAACTGCCTTCCAGCCATGACAAATCTCAGGACTAAGGTTGGCTTTGAACCCAAATAATACCCCAAGCCAGTGAGCAAAACATCAGATGGGAGCTGCAGTGTTTATCACATCCTTTGCAGCTCCTAGAAAGAAATCAAAGTGTTCCAGTGTACACTATGGAGTAGATGTCTTTATGTTGGAAGATCTTAGAGAAGGTGTCAGCAGAAAATTCCCCCACATTGTGTGCCCTGGCCAATATGAGGATTGGGTAAGAACAGTGATCCTTCCCAAACATGCCTGAGGAGAACTATGTATCTCCTGCAATGAAAAGTCAGTCTTCCTCCATGGAAACCAAGCTCCTTCCCATGTGAAATCTTCACTCTGCCCTTCTGCTCATGAAGGCAGGACTCTAGCATGGACATCTCCCAGAAAATACCTTCCCATGTCTGCACGAGTTACAGCCTTCTCCAGGGGAGCAGCAGGACCTGGTACCTGGGTTGACTTCCTGAGAAACATAGAAATATTTCCACATCAGTTGGGAGCTTGAAGGCATTACTGCTCCAACACAAGCACATGCTCAAAATGTAGGAAAGCACCTTTGGACAAGCAGCAGGCATTTTGGGGATGACAACCTTTGAGCTTCTTGTTTAAAGAACTGCAGAATCATATAAATATTTAGGTTGGAAAAGACCTTTAAGCTCATCAAGTCCAACAGTTAACCCAACACTGCCAAGTCCACCTCTAACCCATGTCCCTGAGAACCTCATCTCCGCATCTGTCCAGCCCCTCCAGGGATGGTGACTCCAGCACTGCCCTGGGCAGCCTGTTCCAATGCCCAACAGCCCTTTGCAGAAGAAATTGTTCCCCAGATCCAACCTCAACCTCCCCTGGCGCAACTTGAGGCTGTTTCCTCTGGTCCTGGTGCTTGTTCCTGGCTCCAGAAACCAGGAACCCCCCCTGGCTCCAAGCTCCTTTCAGGCAGTTCAGAGATCAGAAGGTCCTCAGCTCCTGTTCTCCAGGTTGAACCCCCCGGGTCCCTCAGCCGCTCCCATCACACTTGTGCTCCAGCCCCTTTCCCAGCTCTGTTCCCTTCTCTGAATTCGCTCCAGCACCTCAAGGGCTTTCTTGTCATGAGGGACCCAAAACTGACCCCAGGATTTGAGGCATTACTTGTGATCCTGCTACACCAGTGAGGATCACTCAGTGGCATGGATGCAGCCTGTGCCACAGATGCCATATGCAGTGGGGACTGCATGCCCAGGATTTGGGGACAGGACTCTCAGCTGAAGACATGGACCAACAGCTGAGCCATTGACAAAGATGACTCGACACCAGGCACCGAGGTTTCACTTCAGTGAGGCCACAGAGAAGAACCCAAGTGAACAGAAACCAACGAAAGTATTTGAGTCCCCAGCTGCCAAAAACCACTAAAATTCAGCGCAGCTGCACCCACTAGCTCAACAGAGCTGCCTGGGGCCAGCAAGATGCAGGGACAGGTGCCCTGGATGCAGGGATGGGTACCCGGGATGCAGGGAGGGGTACCTGGGGTGCAGAGATGGGTACCAGGGGTGCAGGGAGTGGTACCTGGGGTGCAGAGATGGGTACCTAGGATGCAGGGATGGATACCCGGAGTGCAGGGATGGGTGCCCGGGGTGCAGGGATGGGTGCCCGGGGTGCAGGGATGGGTACCTGGGATGGGTACCCGGGGTGCAGACACAGCCCCGGTGTCAGGATGTTCCCGGACATCACCAGCACAGCCTGGCCAGGAGGCTTGCAGGAAAAAAATATGAGATGTGCAGAAATTACTTCTGTTTTTTACAAAGGCCACTGTGAGTCTGGGGCAGTTTAACAGGTAATGGTTTTAAACTAAAGGAGGGGAGATTCAGACTGAACATGAGGAAGAAATTGTTGCCCCTGAGGGTGGTGAGAGGCCCAGGTTGGCCAGAGAGGTGGTGGACGAACCATCCCTGGAGACATCCCAGGCCAGGCTGGATGGGGCTCTGAGCAACCTGAGCTAGTGAAGATGTCCCTGCTCACGGCAGGGATGGGACTGGATGAGCTTTGAAGGTCCCTTCCTTCCAACCCAAACTACTCAATGATTCTGCGATCCATTACTGCAGTCTGGTGCAGCAACCTCAAAACCTGCTCCCATCTGCTGGAGCATCTGGTCCTTTGTGAGAGATCATCAGCCTTGGAGGTTTCTCTTGTGTTAAATTTTGGGGTGGGACAGAGCCAGGGAGTCCAGCTTGGGCCTGGTATTAGGCGCAAACCCAACTGCAAGCCTTACAAGGGCCCTGAGCAAAAAAAGGGGCCACTGCCCACAGTCACACACATCACCACATTATCCCTCTTGCATCCAACCTCTACCATAAGACCCTGTCCCACAGTTTCCATCCCAGTACCTCCAAACTCACTAATTGTACCCTCTTGGACACAGCCATTCAGGACATGAGCTGCGCTGCTGCTTTGATGGAGCAGGTGCAGCACAGTCCCAAACCAAGCTCTGAGGCACAATGGTAACACTAAAAATAAACAGTTCCGTTGAGTCCAACAAAAGGGACCTCTGCTCCCCACCGCAATTCCGTGGTCTTGGGGTGGAAATTGAAAGAGCTCTGAAACAGGTGGCTCCAGGCAAACACAAGATGGTGGTTTCTGAGGAAGGACTTGCACCAGGACATCTGCAAGTGGTGTTTCTGGTGGCCCAACCCGCAGCCCATCATGTGTTTCACAAATGGGCACGTGTTGTCCCAGAGCAGACCGCAGCTTTGCTCTCATCTCCCCCCACCAGGCACCTCACCCATGAGGACATGAGTCTTCCTCACACTCTGAGCAAGCATCCAGGGCTGGAACAGGATTAAACCTCAAGGAGGACACCGTGATGGTCCTCAGAAGGAGTAGGGAAAGGCTGGAGGTGAATGTTGATGATGCATCTGCAAGGTGCCATCCCCACTTCCATGACCAAATATCCTATAAGAGCTTAGAAGAATTGGGGACTTCATGGTACTTGGGATTCTGGTGCATCTCCAAAGCTCTTGATCTTCAGCCATCTCCGCTCGCAATCACCAAAGCCACGAGCTGTCATGCCTGCAAGGGATGTGCACAAGGACACTCCACCAACATAGTTGGGACATTGAGAACAACTGGGCCATGGAGTGGGGTGCTCAGAGCATAAACAGCTTGGGATACAGGTCCACCCTTAATACTAATGCAAAACCACAAAGTTTCAGCTGGGTCTCCCAACTCAGAGCACTTTTTGGGTGCTATAGGTTGTGTGTTCTCCACTGTGCAACTAATGCTCTTTGGGACAGACGCGGTAACTTCTTACCCTGGAGGGATGCAGAGGGAATAGCTTCAAGTGTCCCAAGAGCTGAACGCTTCATTTTAGGGAACTTCTCACCCCAAAACAACCAGTAATCCTGCAGACAGGACAATCTCCTGTCAGAGGTGAGCTATGGTCAACTCATCCCAGGTCAGGGTCCTCACCCCTGAACTGTGCCAACCACACACTCCCCCTTGGGAACATCTCCATCATTAATTAATTAAAAAAAAAAAAAAAAAAAAAAAAAGAAAGAAAAGGCAGAGCAACAAAGAAGAGGCTGATCTGCTTTGATACCCAAGCAGGGAACTGAACTTTCCCTCCATGACCTCAGCATCTCCCAAGGATACTCTCAGCCTCCAGCTGTCTAGATCTCCAGATATCCCCTCCACAAGTGCCCACAGCCCCTGTGGTACCAGGGTCACCCCACCAAGGCTGGTGCTCCCCTGCCTGCACCCCTGAGCCACTACACAGGGCAAGGAAGGAACTGGTGGCATTTGTCCTTCACGGAAGACAAGGTGACAGATCAAACATGGTCCTCGCAGACTTCCAGAGCCTCTTGAGGTGTTGCCCCAAGACACAGGCTTGAGGGTGCAGATCCTCAGCCTCCCCTGCTGCAACATTGACCTCATTGTTTACCAAGGCAGATGTTCCCTTTTTGCTCACAGTTCTCCACAAACACCACCCACCTCCACTAGACTGGGCCCCAGGACAAAGGTAGATGGAGAAGACAGTGGAGAAGGACTCCATCAGGTGATGAAAGGAAAAGGCACTACATCTTGGAGCAGGACCATAAATAACTGTCTCCTCCCATCCCATCACCTTGGGCATCACAGCCCATGTCAGTGCTGGGGCAGCTAAGCAGAGACTTATCTTCATGCTCCCTCACATAAAGGTCCTACAAGGTCCTCCATCACATGAAAGCATTTTCACTCATTTATTTCCTGCCTCAGAGTTGTGGGGCAGGAGGGAGGTGACAGCAAAGATTTAACACCCAACCCCACCACAGGGATGACCAGGAACAAGTCAAATACCAGAATCTCCCCATCAAATTTAAAACCCCACTCAACACAACCATAAAAAAAACAAACACATTGCAAGAGAAATACAAAATATAGCACTTTAATTGCAGGAAGATAAAATTACAAAAAAAAATAGAACTCAGGCATAAAATAAATAGGCAGCTCAGTAGCACACATACACGTGCAGTCCTGGTTTGGCAGCTGCAAAGCACAAGCCCTGTGGCCAAGAGCTCCCCAGTGCTGGGTGCACATGCAAGCCTGTTAATGAGGATTTACACGTGGATGCTGCTGCCTGGTCACGCCTGGGAGAGCCCAACACGTGCATTTGGGAGGGTAAAGCCAACCTAAGTCACGCTATGCAACAATCTTTAAAATTAAAGATATAATATTTATATAAACTCTGTCTCTAGTTAGGAAAAATTAAGATTCCTAAGTTCTTATATTGAACATTTACATATATAATCTCTGCATTGTTTTCCAAGTTTCAAAATACTTTGGTAGATACTGATAAACTTTATAGCAAAAATAAAGAGGAATTTGAAAAAGTTCTCTTTGGAAGGTATATACTGTCCTTCATCAACAGGACACTTTAGGGAAAAAATAATTCTGGAAAAAAAATCCTATATTTGAGCATTTTAAAGCTTTTCCAAGAGTCACTGCCTACCAAACCATTATTCTGAGCAAGGTCCAAGTTGCAGAGTGCTGGGACAGGTCGTTATAGCTGTAGATTTTGGGTTTTGCTTGACTGGCCATTAACAATGGCAACAAAGCGCTCCCAGCCCTGAGTTTTCCACACAGCTCACAGACACCAGCTACAGACACCAGCACATGGACTCCCTGCTCAGTAATAAAGTCTTTTTTATCAGTAAAGTGCCTGCAGGACAGACACTAAACATCCACCCTACTTTCTCATGGCAATTTACTGCTGTATTTATACAAACTCTGGGCTGGAAACAGCAAAGAACAAAAACTGACTTTCCAAAAAATGGGAATTCAGACACTAATAGAACCAAACTTGGTCTGAGTCAACCCGAACCACCAGGCTGTATCTACAGAGGAGGCTCAAACAGCAATCTGTTGGTTTTCCCTGAACAGCGGCCGCTGGTGTGTCCCACAGATGTCCTGGAAGATCCTGTACACCTGGTCATGCTGGGTCTCATCAGCGATGGGGAGCATGGGGCTGCTGCTGCATGTCTTTCGAGCCTCCTCCACCACCTGCCTGACACACAGCTGCTCCACCTGTGCAAAAATTACAAACCATGAAGACACCAAATTAAGAGAAACATCTTGGTGTGTCTCTCACTGCTGCGATCCACCTCACCAGCAGTGTATGGGGGTGGGAGATACCACAGAGTGGTTGTGCCCAGCAGACCCAGGTGGCCACCATCAGGCAGGCCAACAGGTCCAACTCCACAAGTTGGCACATCTAAAAAAGGAGCAGTCACAAGAGCTCCTCTCCCAGCAAAGCTGGAGGTGAGGACCAGCTGGAGGATGTACCAGCACATGCAGAGTGATCCTCTGGTATAGACACCCAAGGCAAGAAGATGTGACCAGGTCACAAAGTTGTTCTTGTCCCTCCCCACACAATCCCCGAACTTGTAAAATCCCCCCCAGGACCTCACAGCCTTGGTTGGTCTCTTTTTGCTCAAGGGTGGATGCAACACCCTCCCTGTGCCCTCCATGCCATGTCTCTGCTGACCCAAGGGTGTCCCACACTGGATGCGGGCTCCAGAAACACCCTGTGCATTGCCCCAAAGCTTTGAGATCCCAGAATTGCTTCAGATTCTCCAGGAAGATGCTTCTGGTCAGAGCCCTGGGAACTGCCCCTCTCACCCCATCCCCTCCTTCACCCTCTGGAAGATTTCCCAACCCCATCATTGTCCACCACAGTTGTCCAGCACCTCTGCTGGCTGTTCAGCTTGAGGCTGTCCCTTAACCATTCCAGGGATTTACTCCCTAATTTCCCACAGGAGAGGGCAAAGATTTTAGTGCCAAGGAGTCAGAGGAGGCAAACAGATTTTCTACAGGTTTAGAAAAAGCTTTTGCCATTTGGGAGCTTTGTTTGCAAATATGTTCTACTCAGATCAAGGAGCCTCTAACAAGCAAGAGCCCAAGCACCTCCCAGGAGGCTGTAGATAAGCAGATACTCATGCCACACCTGCCACCCCACCAATTCAGGCACCCAGATGGTCTGTGGCTCCAGGAATTGGAGCTAGAACCCTACTCTTTGGCATAAAGAAAAGAAATAAGGGGAAATATATGATCCAGTAAAAGGGGGGAAATGTAGCAGCAGAGCTCTGAAGGGCAGCCGTCCATACCTGGACAAGGATGAGCTTGCACCGCAGTGGCACGGCGTCCGGGAACTCCTCTCCGAAGCACAACACAACTCTGCTGTCTGGGAAGTGGCCCTGGTTGTTGTAAAACTGCAGGTCTGCAAGGAGAAGGGAACAGTTGGAAGGTGCCAGACTTTGCTCCACAGCTTCAGCAACAAGCACCCTGCTGGGGGAAAGCTGTGGGCTCAGGAGAAGTCAGCTCTGATGTGCAAAGCCTCCAGCCAGGAGGAATTTGCTGATGACACAAGACACCAGGTTATTCCTTCCTAGTAGCATCAGCTGCTCATCCAGAGCATTTGGTGATGGGGACTGATGACTTCAAAGTGCTCCAAGGCAAAGGGCTCCACCCTTCCAACCCCACAACACCACTCAGGCTCCACATGAGGAAGAATTTTTATTTTTTATACACAATGAGGGTCATGAAACACTGTCCCAGGTTCCCAGAGAGGTGGTGGATGAACCACCCCTGGAGACATCCCAGGCCAGGCTGGACAGGACTCTGAGCAACCTGAGCTGGTGAAGATGTCCCTCCTCATGGCAGGGGGGGCACTGGGGGAGCTGGGAAGGTCCCTCCAACCCAAACTGTTCTGTGATTCTAAACAGACAAAGTGACAGAGAGAAACATTCCTACAAACCTCTAAAGAACAAGTTGGTGTCAAATATCTTCACCACCTCATCCCGATCCAGTTTGTTGGGCCTGTCCTTGTAGACCATGGTGTTCCCACTCCAGAAGACCCTCCCCTGGCACAGCCTCTTGATGAAGATGCCCTGCTTGTTGCTGTGCAGCAGGACACCCCTCTCCAGGTGGCCAAAGAGCTTCCTGGTGATCTGTTTCTGACGGTCGTTCTGGATGGCGTCAGCCGAGGGGAACCGCACGTGCTCCAGGGCTTCTGGGGCGTAGAGCTTCTCGCCATGGCTGGAAGGCTGGCCAACTGAGATGCGGCAGCCCTCGGTGCACGAGGTGGTGATGTGTCCCACCAGCCTCCCACTGTAGTAGAAGCTGATCACCATCTGAGAGTAACCTGGGAGTGGGTGGACACATACAGCACCCATCAGAAGATAAACCCTGTCTGCTCTTTCCTGCAGTGCCCAAACCCCATGAGAGCAGCAAGATTTCCTGGGAGCAAGTCTAATTTGATGAATATTGGGAACAATTTCTTCCTGGAAAGGGCTATCGGGCACTGGAACAGGCTGCCCAGGGCAGTGGTGGAATCACCATCCCTGGAGGGGTTGAACAGATGTGGAGATGAGGTTCTCAGGGACATGGGTTAGAGGTAGACTTGGTAGTGTTTGGCTAATGGTTGGACTTAATGATCTTAAATCTCTTTTCCAACCAAAATGATGCTATTATTAGACCTCCTTCTCGCTAGAGGATATCTCTTTCAGCACTCAGCCTGGTGCCTGGTAGCAGAGCTGATCAGCAAGCAAAAGCTCTTGATTCTGACCCCATTCCTCCTGCCCCTGCTCCACACATCCCTTGCTGCAGGCAGATGTCCCTACCCAAAGCCATGGCTGATCCCAGCACCCCAGAGCAAGCCCCATATGCTCGGGACTCATTCCCTCTCAGCGTAGAAACCCCATGGACACTCAAGAGGGTGGCACCACCTCCCAAACCCACAGCAAAACCTCCCCAAGACCAGGAGCAGAGTCAGAGCCACCTTCTGCCACCTCACATGCAAGGCCAAACCCCAGAGAGGCATTCGGTGGCCACAGCCAAGCAGAGGAGCTGCCTTACCCGAGTGATGCTGCTCGTAGCTGGAGTATCCGTTCATCAGTGGCAACGCTGTGGGCAGAGAGAACACAGAGCTGTGCCTGGGTGCTCAGCTCCCAAGCCCCAAATTCCCTCTCTCGCCACCACAAGCACCCCAGGTTTTCTCTCCCAGGCACATCAGGCTTCCCAGCAAATGCTCCCAGGTGGATTTAATCTTATGCAATGCACTGTTGGGTGCCTGATACCAAGCACAGTGTCCATAATTAGTATTTTAAGCAGTTTTAATGTTAGGGAATAGTCTGCCATAGCTTATTCACTTAATAAAGATTATAAAATACAACTCTTGTTCATTATCCACTGCTGTACAGCAAGATTTTTTCCTGCCCCCAAAAATCTCAGCACCATTAAACACCCCATGTGCTGTCAGCTTCTTACCAGGGCTGGGCTGCTGCACCCACCAGTCGGGTATCAGGGGGTTTCTGCAGGTCTCCTGAGGGGGTGAGGGGCTTCTCTTGATGATCCCCAAGTATTCATCTACGCAGGGGGGCTGTGCAAGACCAGACACAGAGATCAGAGCGGGTTTGATGCCTCAGGCAGTTGCTGCCCTGCACTGAGATGCTTACAGCACTCAGAGGGTCCAAATCGCAATGTCAACAGGATGAATGGATTTTTTTTTTTTTTTTGTTAGAAATAGCAAATTGGGCATTGCCCAGACTGTATGCTTGAGTAACACCTTCAAGAGCTACCAAGCAGAAGCAGCCCAAGGTGACACAGCCGAGAAGGGAAATAGAGCTGCAAAACCACCTCAGTCCCTCAGCGAAGGTCTCGCCTGCCCAGATGCAAATCAAAAGCACAAGCCATTCACCAGCAACCAGCTCACTGAATGAGCTGCAAAACACAGCACTGCTCACCAGACCAGTTCCCAAAGCTTCACAAACTGAATTTTAGAAAGGCGACGTCCACACCATCAGTCCACAGTGAGTGCTCACCTCTTTCATGAGGTCATCGATGGCCGAGGAGCTGCAGTCCATCTCTACCACATCGGTGAGGTTGCTCCCGTTGGCAATGCCTGCTTTGCCTGGAAGAAGAGGTCAGGATGCAGTGAGGACACCCACCCCTCCACAGCTCATCTCTGGGCTTTAGAAACCCTTTGCCTTGTGAAAGTTCTGAAACTGAGAACCACAGCCATGTAACAGCACCTCGGGGGGGCTCAGAGCCCCCTCCAGCTCCATGTAGAGCAGCTTTTTGGGAGCAAAACCCCAGTTTGCAACCTGTTTCCCCAGTGCATAGTGAGCAGCAGCAAGGTGAAGCAAAAATCCAGCTAGTCACAGAGACAGAGCTAGAGCAGAGGATTGTTTCTTGGGGTTGTCTTTTTTTTTGCCTTTTTTCTCTGAGCACCCCAGAGACCGGCGCTGCTGCTGCTTCTCCTTTTTCCACTGACCACCCTGCACACAGTCACGCTGCCGGTGGGAACCTGCAGCACCATTTGCATAGCAGCAGCGTGCCCCCTGTGTGAACGTGGATGGGGGAGACTGAGATGCTAAAGGCAGATTTCCTGACAGCAGGGTTGGTTTTTTTTGTTTTTACAAGTTTTTAACTTTAAAAAAAAAAAAAAAAAGAAAAAAGTACACATACACCTAACCACAAGCAGATATAATTAGTGCAACCTGCGCCCCACCGGACATCGCAACAGCAACTGCTCTCCGTGAAATTACTGCTGCTTTAAACAGCGCTGGCAGGAAAAAAGGAATTTACTGGAGCTCCAGCCATCTGCCCAGGGCACATGTTGGGAGGACAAGGGGTTAGGGCTCAAACACACCCCTTAAAGGGGGAAGAATTTTAGATTTGCCCCACAACATCTTTACAGGATGGCAGCTTACACTGTGCTGCTGTTATCTCCTGTTTCCTAAGCAGCTCTTTCAGGGAGTAGAAAAAAGCCCTGTCCTTCCCCTCCCCACCACCACAGTGACACAGGGGACATCTTCTGCAAAGCCAGACAAGTGAAGCATCACAGTGCAAGAGCAGCATCTGGCCAGGAAACTCTGCTCAGATGTGGGTCAGCAGCACAAACCCGTGGTTTCTCACAGGACCAGAGGGTCAGCCCCTTCTCAGAAGACTCACATTTCTGTTCCTCCTCTGGCACGATCCTGTAGACCTTGTAGGGCTCAGAGATGTCCAGCTGGGACCTGTCTGTCACCTCCTCGAAGTCAGGGCTTTTGTTCAGGGCACAGCGCAGGCGCGTCTTCCATGTAGCCGGTTCCGCTTTATCACCTTCTTTGAATTTGCCTTTGAAAACAGCCCAGGCCTAAAACAAACCGATACAAAAAAATAAAATAATCCTCCACATCAGTTCTGCAAATGCCCCAAATCGCAGGGGTGAAGGAGCTGGGGTTGCAAATAGCATCTCGCTCTCCTCGCCTCTCTGAACCCTCTCAAGCATCCTGGGTGTATTTGCCATCTCGCTCCTCGACTGCAGACACATGTGCAGCTACCACACGTGGAGACAGAGCAGCAGCACCTGCCCCAGCCGTGCTCCTGGGTGCAGGAAGGGCTCCAGCACCCAGGTTTTAAAAAAGGAGATGTCAGGATGACAATACACAGCTTCATCTCCACACCAAGTGGTCAGGAGCTGCTGGGGACACGAGGAATCACTACTGAAGCAGCGATGTTCCTAACAACCTGCTAACACCTCAGTTAAAAATTCAAAATAATCATCTGCCAGCCCCTGACTAATAAGTGAGAGCTTATTTCTTTTTAAAATCAGAACATCATTTGTACTTTTGATAGGAAAATACATTTTACTGCTGACTGGAGACTGCAAAAATACATATTATTTTTAAATATATATATATTTATTTTGTAAGTGTTTATATATTTCCAGATGGCTGAACTCAATGCCATTCTCATAACTTAGTTCTCCCAAACCAGCCACTAACGAGCTGTCACTGATCTGAGAGTGAACTCACTCATCCGTACAGAGAATTGGAAGCAGAGGGAAGGGAATTCCTGAGGAAGAGCCTGACATTTTTGGTTTAGGATGGAATTCTACAGTTTTTTCCCAAAACTGGAAATCCCCCCAATCAGTGAAATATGAGACTTCCCTCCTGCAAAGTCCTTGGGGTTTTTTTTGTTTTGTTTTTTTTGTTTGTTTGTTTTTTGGTAAATCCAGACTTTTATCAAGAACAAGTTTAGAGCAGGTCAAAAGTAACACATCAAGCTGCTTCTTATGTTAGGCCAGGATTCAAACATGCTGAAAACAAACCTAAATCTGGCACCAGCATTTAGCAAAGAAGAAAAAACACCCCCAAAAGAGCTTGGGAGACCAATTGTGGGGTGAAGCATCTGCTGCAGGGGTTAAGGATGCAAAACCCACAGATGGCATGGACACCTCTCACCAGAAAGAAAGAAAACCACACAGAATTTCTGAGTCCAGGAACCATCAAGAAAGGGCATTAAGCAACTGTCCCGTCCAGGAACCATCAAGAAAGGGCATTAAGCAACTGTCCCTACCTTGAAAATAGAAGCATCCACCTCCTGGTTGTAGTCCTGCTTCCCAGCGTGTTTCCAGGGGATGCGGAACATGGTTTTCTCCTCATTCTCCCAGATGAGCCCAGGGTACAAGTCACTGTCGATCTGCTCAATCAGCCACTGCCGGAGCCGCCGTCCACCGTTACGGTCACACATCCTGAATGGAGGGAGAGATCCAAGTGCCGTGAGCTCCCCCAGCACCATCCCACCACAACTGGGGCACAAGGGGGCATTAAAATCTGCCCCCCCATGCTTCTTTTATAATGAAAAAAAAAAAATGAGGCAATTTGCTCTGAATTACTTCAAATTCTTCCTCCAGCTCTATCAAAGCTCCACTCACAGAAACAGGCTGACTCTGAGCTCTGTTTCCTCCTTCTTTTTTTTGCTAAGTCACATTGGAAGCTGATGGACGGGGATTAAAGCACCCGGTTGTGCTGTCACCTGAGCAAGTGACACTGGACAGACCACCCCAGGGCAGACACCCTTTAGTGTATGCAGGAGATGGAGCCAAGTACTGTCCCCAGCTGGTGGTGGTCTGTCCTGGAGGAGGTGACAACCTGCACAACCCATCCCCTCAAGCAGAAGGCTGACAGATGCCAAGCCATCCTTGCTGGGGACCTCAGGTCATTTTTAGCCAAAACTGCTGGGCGATTTCACAGAAGAGCCAGGAGAAACCTTCTCCCACCCAACAAAGGGCTCAACCCTCCTGGCATCCACTGCCAACTCCACAGCAAGACCCGCAGAGTCTCCAGGAGCTGATGGCCTGGTACACATGACCAGCAGCCCCAGAATCAGCCTTCCAGACTCACAACCCTCCTCCAAATTTTACCAGACTGCCTCCCCCTCATTCTTTTTTTTGTATTTGTTGACCCAAAGGAAGGTTTTGGGGAGAACATGAGGATGCTCCCAGCACAGCCTGTGACCTGGGGGTCTCTGTTTTTTCACAGGCTCAGTGCCACCAACTTGTGTCCGCTCTCCATTGCTGTGCAGCAGGACACACAGACCACCTTGGCCACCCACAGCACAGTCTCTGTTTTTGGAGATGGTGACAGCGAACACCACCAGCCAGTGCTGGCACAGCTCTGGGTCCCAGCTGCCCCAAATCACATACCACAGCTCATCCCCAGCAGGATGAGGACACACAGCCCCTCTGAGGGCCCCTGCACCAAACACCTTGCACCCAAGTCATGTCAAGATGAAGAGCCTCAGAAACACTTGCTGAAATGAGACTCTCCTAAATCAGACCATTTTCTAGAAAGTTTGTTCCCATCAGTTTAGTGGGTTGGACTAAATGATCTCCAGAGGTCCCTTCCAACCCCAACCATTCTGTGATCACCGGCAGAAGCCAGGGCTCCAGTTGCCCTCCACAAAAGGCTGGGCAAGCCCTTCAGGCTGCCACTGGTGACATGAGCCAGCACACACAGGACACTTCCAAGAAGCCCATCCCATGCAGCATACTGCACATCCACCCCACATCAGGAGGGACAAACTGCCCTAAAATTGGGCTGGCAGAGGCTGCACCACACCATACAATCACACTGGTTGGAAGAGACCCTTAAGATCATCGAGTCCAAACATAACCTGAATCTAGTACTAAACCACATCCCTAAGAGCCTTATCTCCACGTCTGTTCAACCCCTCTGGGGATGGTGACTCCACCACTGCCCTGGGCAGCTCCACCATGCAGCACATCACACTCCCCACCCCAGCTCCAAGCCACCACCAAGCCCACCCCACCCGAGAATCACGGACACCACCTCCCGCAGCCCCAGCACCGCTCAGCATCAACCGGGCTCAGCCCTTGCGCTCCCGCACGCACGGGGCCGGGGGTACCGGGCTGGGTGGATCGTGGATCCCGCATCCCCAGGGTCCCCCGTACCTCCAGCACCCCCTTCTTCCCGCACCCATGCCCCGGTTGCCCGAGGGAACACCCTGTACACATACCTAGCTCGATTCCACCCCACGCCGCCACCCGCCGCGCCCTGCCTTTTATAGCATCATGGGGAGGTGGGCCCGCTCATGTCCCCGCCCCCGCGCCTCTCTGCCAATAGCTATCCGCCCCCCGTGCCCGCCTACCCAATGGGGAGCTGCTCCTGTCTTCGGCTGTCCAATGGGGAGGCAACCTGTGAGGCGCGCGCGGCCAGCGCCGCTTTCTCCGCAGCGCGAGCGTTTCCGAGAAATCAGCCGGAGGGGGCAGGGCCGGGGGCGGGGGCGGGGCCTGGAGTGGGCGGGGCGGGGGCGCCCAGGTGGTTCCCACTGGGCCGGTGGGTCCCGGGTAGGTCCCGTGTCCCCCCGAGGGTCCATCCACGGGCAGAGCTCAGTCTCCCCAGTCCCCGATCGGCACATCCCCAGTCCCAGACTGGTCCCTCCCCAATCCCAGACCAGTCTCCCCAGTCCCAGACCAATCTCTGCAGCCCCAGATCGACTAATCCCCGGCCCCAAACCATCTCCCCAGTCCCCAGTCGGTCTCTTCCCAGTCCCAGACCAATCTCCTCAAACCCAAACTGATCCATCCCCTGTCCCAGACCAGCCTCCCCGGTCCCAGATCGGTCCATCTCCAACCCCAGACCAGTGTCCCCAGTCCCAGGTTATTCCATCCCCGCTCCCAGCCCAGCCCATCCCCAGGCAGTTCCCAGTTCCCTCCCAGTTCAACCCCTGGTGCTGGATTGGTCCCTCCCCTGCTGTCCCCAGCAGCCCCAACCCAGCCCTGACGTCCCCAGCTGGAGCCAGTGGTCACCACAGAGCATCATGGACCATATGCAGCTCAATTTTAGAGGGTATTTTTTGGGATTACCAGATTACACACGCATTTCTTGGAAGAAAACCATAATTACTCCCATGTGGGTAATAGAGAAATAGGAAATGTATGAAGCTGCACAGATGGTAGAGTAAAAATAATGATCTAAGGTACACAACCTTTACTGCCATTTATGATAAATAACGGCTGTAATAACCCTTGTTTTTAAACACTTGACTGATCCAAATCAGATCCCCCCTGTGAGATTTGGGGGGAGCCAAAAACATCTTTTGCAATCAGATGCGGTTAGAAGGATTCTTGCTTTTTAAATTTTTTTATAACCGAGAAAAAAGCATTGCAGAGGGAGTTTGCATCACCGTCCTGCCTCCCCACATCCTCCACTAAAAAAAAGTGTTTGTTTTGCAAAAGTTCTGGCAAATTTGGGGTATTTCCAAGGGGCTTCATATAATCAAACGCCTCCATCCCCTCTGGAGCCCAAGGAGCTGAAAACTAATTGCAACCCTGCTACCAGTGGGGTGATTCCATCACCTCTGGTTTCATTTTGGCTCCATAACTTCATGGAAGGCAGCCTGGAAAGGCAAAAATCTCAATTTTGAGGTGCTAAGGGAATCCCAGAAGGAGAAGGATAAAATAATAGAATAATAACCTCCTTAAAATGGGGTTTTCAGCTGCTGACAGTGCTGGCAGCAGCCTCAGGGCTTGTTTTCCCATGCCCAGAAGTCCGAAAGGCACCACAGGTCCCGCTGATGTAGGCCAGAGTGGAAAAATATATATATTCACCTGGGACACCCCTCCACTTCAGGGAAAAATGGGTTTAGGAGTTGTTATTTGAGAAACAGTTGCTGCTGTGATGCCAGGTGCAGGTGATGCTGCAGTTTATGGGGAGCATCCCTTGCAATTCTCAAAATCGGGGATTTTTCCAGGAGCTTTGGTGCTGCGGTTCCTCAGGGAATGTTTGAGTCTCAGGATGCCCGGCTGTGGGACAGAAGGGTCACAGCCATCCCAGCCGGCACAGTGCTCTGGAGAGGTTATCGCACCTTCTGCAAACTAATCTCTGCTTATCACACATCTCCAATTACTTCCTATTCATACCAGAAACCAACTTTCTTCTCTTTTTTTTTTTTTTTTCCATGTGCACAAGTTCCATTTTTTTGCTTCCTAAAATGATAACAGGGGCATTAAACCCAAAACCGACCCAGTTTGCCTAACTTCACTTCAGTCCACTCCATCAACAGCATTTATGGTCCTTGATCTCATTAATTGCTGGGGACACATTCCCATGGACCTTTTCTCAACCTAAAAACATGGGGAAAAGCCTTCGTATTTTTTTCCCAGTATCTTATGCATTATGGCTAGACATTGAGCCTTTAAAACTTTTAATTTTGCTGGTGGTTTTTACAAAGAAAACAGGAAACAGGGCACAGCAGCGGAGCAGTCACATAAGTCCATCCCTCCATCCTCACCAGGAACACTGCAAATCAAGACCAGCCATCCTCATGGTTTTAATCACTCTTGCTTTATTAAGAGTTGGGCAAGTCACCCCAGCACTGTCAGACTTGGAGTACTCAGAAATTTTCATTAAGAGAATTCCTAGAAATATTCTAGGCACCTTTTTTTTTTTTTTTTTTTCTCAGAATGGATTGCAGAGCAGATATTACTGAGAAGCCAGGCAAAGTATTTGTAGCAAAAGGCCAAGCTGGCATGGAAGAGTCAAAGGTTTAAATGTAGAAGGGTTGAGTTGATGAGCTGGGACCCCCGCCCTTGTAGGAAGATGTGGGGAGCCCTGGCGAAGGAACCCACACCTGGAAAGGCACTGTATGAGTTTGGGATGAAAAAAGGGACACGGTAATGGTCTTTTCATATTAAAAAGGCTGTTGGAGAAATACAGTGTTAAAATTGGTCTGTGGGTCCAACTGAGCTTCCTTTGCAACCGGGGACATTCAGGTTGGGCGCTGGTGGAAACCAAAACCGCTCCAGCTCCGGGGATGGGGAGGTGATGAGCCTTGAGCACCACTGGATTTCCCCCTTCCCTGGGGGTTGGGTTGAGAAAAATGCCAGATGGACATTTGCCAAGGACAGGCTGAACCAGAAAAGTCCGAACATGGTGCCTGGGAGCAGCTCAGCCCCTGTCCCTTCTCCCATCCCAGGAGAGACAGCAGCACACCCACCCCCGGGGACTGTCCCTCTCGCCTCAGGACATCCTCACAGGCTGCACCAGCCTCCAGCTTCACTGCAAAGAAGGCAGCAAGGTGTCTTTTCCCCATTTTATCCCACCGTGACTTTTCTCTCCATATCAGCATGCCCCTGTCCCGCTTGGGGAGCACCCAGGTACTACGTCACCAGGGAGAGGGATGGGGCTGGTGGCTGCTCCAGGTGATGGCAAAGGGGCTGTGATCCCCTGGAGAATGAGGGAACAGGACAGAGCAAGACCCTGACATCAATTAACCAGCTTGCTGAGAGGTTTAGACAGATCCAGCAGCCCAGAGGAGGGTCTGCAGGTCCTGACACCCCTGCTCCACCGCTGAGCCCGCAGCCGAGCCCATCGCTGGCTGTTTTCTGCCCCAGACACAAACCCGTGCTGGTACTTGGCAAAGGGAAGAGGGAGTTTTCCAAGCCCAAGGGTCTGCAAGCAACCAGCTGCTTATCTGTTCATCCATCTGCTTCTGCCGGTGCCACCTGTGCAGTCGGGGAGTGGGAAGGTGGGAGTCGAGGATCGGAGCCAGGACTGATCCCTGCTCCCCAGCTGCTGCTCCTGCCCAGCCAGCAAGCCCTGCAGCTCCTCTTGGTCCCGAAACGGGTTCCTGCCATAGTCACGACGGATCCAGGCACGATACTGCCAGGAAAAAGCCAAAAGAGGTTGTGAGAGCCACCAGGGGGCTGAGACACCCCCAGTTTGAAAACGGGGATTTGCAATGACTCTGGTGCACAATGCTCACTGCATCCCAGCCACAGACAAAGCTGGGGGACACCCAGCCACAGCCAGCAGAAAAGTCCCAGTTTCACAGGAGCTCCCACACCACACAACCCAACCATGTCGTATGAAAGATGCAATGGTTCCCCCCGCCTGAGTGCTCCCACATCCCCAGCCTGGCAGAGATGCCGCCAGCTTGGCTGCCAGTCGGACGCGAGAGCTGGCAGCATCCTCAGCCTCCCGCTCCGGCTGCAGTCAGGACAGCAGTTTGGTTTATTTTTCATTGCCAAGAAGCTGCTGTTGTTCCTTGTGTGCACAAATTTCTGTAAGAAAACCTTCCCCACGCTTTCTCCCCACCACTATGGCAGTGCTGGAATGGGCTGGACTTGATGTCACAAGCTGCATGGTCAAGTTGGCTCTTGCACACTGGGCCAGGTTTGTTTGCAGAGTATCATGATCGCTGCCAGTGGTTTGAGGGTGCATCTTGTCCCCCGCATCGCTGTACAAGCTGCTCCAGTGGTAGGAACTTACCCAGCAATACCAAACACCTAAGGATGGAGGGCACAGAGTTGGGAATGCAAAATCTGCGGATGCGAAGGGTCCAGAGAGGGATGGACAGCAGGACGGTGGACCACAAACCACAAAAGCATAAAGTCTGAGACTGACCCTGGTGGCATCTCCACCTTCTGAATGAGGGAAAGTCTGCTTGTGCAGAGGGGATTTCCACTGGGAATGTCTGGATTTCCCAAATCCACTCCCTCAGGCAGCAGGATTCACACAGCTGCTGTGTTTGCTGCCTGTGAGCTAGGACAGCTCTGGTTTGGGGTGGACCCCGAGAGCCAGATCTTATTTCTGTGCTAGAATACAACTGCTGGGAATGAGTCCCAAAGGATTTGGGATGGGATTTGGGATGGGATTTGGGATGGGATTTTGGGACAAGCATCCCTGCTAGCTTCTCATGGGGAGAACATCCCTCCCATGTGGAGGGATGAAGCTCCACGGGGAGACCAGTCTGACCACTGAGACTCAGCACCCATTGATGCTCAGCCCAGCCCTGCAGCTGCTTCCACCACTCAGCAGAGAAGGGCAGGAGCTGGTGGGAGGCCGGGGAAGCACCCAGCTGCTGCTGACAGGCATTTCCCTTTAAAGCCAGAGCAAGAAGTGGTTACAGCCCGTTTCCTCCAGCGCTGACCACCAACCCACTGCTTTCCTCCTCTCTCCGGGGGCCTGGAGCCCCTGTCCCATCAGGGACAGCACCCAGCAGCCTGGTCATGGTGTGCCAGCACCTTGGGGGATGGCTCCATCACCTGAATGTCCATCTGTACCCTCCCTCTCATCCACACTGCCTTCTCCACACTCGCTTACTTCCTTTTCTGATCTTCCCCATCATCCTGCTCTCAGTGCCTTCCTTCCTTCTTTATCCATCTCACCCAGATAAGCACCATTTGCCAGCTGGAAACCACAGTTGCACACTCGAGGAGCCGGCTGGCTGGGACCAGAGAGCATCTTCCCCATTTCTCATCTGAGGTCCCTGCTTCAGATCGAGGAAACTGAGGCACTGAGGGATGCTTGCCCACAGAGAGGAGATCCCAGGAGGTCTCAGGATGTTCCAGGAGGTCCAACCTGTTCCTCACAGCTTTTAGCCAAGGAGAAATGAGGTATTTCCTCCCAAGCAGCCTGTCCATGGCTGCTGCCAACACTGTGTTTCCAAATTGCTGCTTACCAGGATGACAGATGGGCTAAATGGGGAAATTTAAACTCTTGCATCCTCAGCAAGAGGATGCTCCTGCATCGTACCTGCACACATGGAAAACCACCCCAAAGTCACAAATGGAAAGACAGTGTGACCTCCCAAAGCCAAGGTAAGTAAGCCAGATGCTGCTTGGCATGAAACAAGACATGGGACTCATGTGGCACCGGGTCCCAGGGAATCCTGGCCATGCAGGTGACACCAACCACCCCACGGGACCCTCAGCCACCCGCCTGGGCTGACCTGCCTGTAAATCCCTTCTTCTTGCAAAGGCCACAGGTGCAAGTGAGAAAAGAGCATCCTCAGGGGGGTTGGAACATCCATTCCGGCTCTTCCTCTTCTTCAAACACAGCTGGGGGTGAGTAATGCTGGAGCAGCCCCCGCTCCAGCACCCAGCTGTGTCCCCCAGGGCTATCCCCAGCTTCCCTTCCAGATGCTGCAAGCACCAGGAACGTGGGGTTTTTCAAGGAAAAGGCGGCTCTTGCTAAACCACAGGGCTCAGAACAATAAAAAAAACACATCCGAGTGCCTCCAGCCTGGCTCTGACTTTGATAATTTAAGAGAAACGCTTGCAAAGCTGCCAGCAAAATTTTGAGGTGATGAAAAGGCAGCATCTAAGTGAAAGGGAGGCAAGTCCAGTGTCTGCTGAGCCCAGCTTGGATTTGGGAGAGCAGGAGGAATAGGGTGGGTGGAGGAGGGGGCACAACAAACCACCCATCACAATCTGAGCATGGGAAGGGCTGGGGAGAGCCACCCAGCTGAGGGAAGCCCCACAGGGAATCTCCAGTGCCAGGGAGGGTTTTGTAACCTCTTTGACCATTTTCCACCCTCCTCCGCAGGCGTTTTTGCAAGGACAAGGCAGGGCCATGTCCCTCATGTGACAGCGCCTGCCCGCTGTCTCCGGCAAAGGGAACTCAGCGGCGGGAAAGGGGCTG
This sequence comes from Nesoenas mayeri, assembly GCF_963082525.1. NCBI lineage: Eukaryota > Metazoa > Chordata > Aves > Columbiformes > Columbidae > Nesoenas > Nesoenas mayeri. The sequence continues at coordinate 9,707,047 of NC_137547.1, read as the reverse complement.
ACATTTGGGCTGATGTCACATGCTGTCCCTGCCTCCCTCCTGGAAGGACAGAAATCCCCTTCTAGGGCTCGCATGGCCAGCTCTCCATCGCTCTTTGCTGTGGGGACGTCGCATGATGCTGGCGGAGGTTTCACTTGGCGCTTTGCCTCCAGGGATGGGACCGAGTTCAGGGGTGACGTGGGCTGCGAGATTCCTTGTAAAGGAATTGTGGGTTTCTCTTGCCTCACAGAGGTCCAGCTCTGTCCCATGTGCCCTCCTGGGGCAGTTTTGGACCCTGGTCCTTCTCTGCAGAGCCCAGGGCTGAACAGAGGAGTGGGGAGGCTGGGGGACAGCCGACAGGTCTGGTGCTTTTAAAAGTTTTTCTCTTTGGTTTTGAAAGCTTTTGGGTCAAAAGTGCAGCTCTGATCTCTGCAATTTGTGCTCTCCCTATTAAATGTGCCACTGACACTCCTAGCATCCAGCTCAGCTACAACGACATAAGGACAGGAACCCACCCAGCCAGGCCTTCTGCTGTCCTAAAACCTGCTGTTCTGTGCCGTTTGGGGGAGGAAAGAGAATAATTTCTCCACCAATGCTTGCTCTTGGCTGTCACCTGCTTTGAAAAGCAGAGGATTTGCTGTGAGAGGGAGCCCAGGCAGCTCCAAGCACGCCCAGACATCCCTAAGCCTTTCACAAGAGCCTTCCTCCCTCTCTTCTCCCTCTTTCCGCCTCCGGCTCTGCTGTGCTGCATTCCCTGGAACCAGCCCAGATCCTTCCCAGGGATCCTGGGGACTTGCTGCTCACTTATCCCTCCCACTGTGTCCTAGAAAAGCATTGTGGTTTTAAAGAACCTTTTTAAGTGCATTCGCATCATGTCTAGGCACTTCTTTTTTTTTTAAATGCAAAACCCAAAATCCCCAGGCAATAAATAGCATACACAGAGGTGAGCTCGAGCAAACAGCTGGTGCCCTGCAGCGAGCTGCATGCAAAAGAGCCATGCATGTTTGCAAACCCCATAGCCACCTGTAGAAGGGGACGCCGGGGTGGGACGTACCTCCTGCAGCAAGGTGGCCTCATACTCCTGCAGCTGCTGCTGGAAGCCAAAGTTGGGGCTGACGTAGGACCGGACAGCCTTGGTGGCGGCCAGGCAGCCCTCCCAGCCAAGCTCTGTCACCGTCATCAGATAAGCCACCAGGATGGTGGTGCTGCGGGAGACCCCGGCCAGGCTGGGAAGGAGCAAGTGAGCAGTGTCAGGGACAGGGACTCCCATCGGGGAGGTGAGGGACATCTATGGGATGCAGCTTCCCATGGACACCCCATCTTGCTGGGTGCTGGCAGGGATCCTTGGACATGGGTGGGGTGGGGGTAAGGACAGGGAGCGGCTGACGGTGGCTCCAGATTGGTGGCTTCACTGTGTCCCCCTGCTCCAGCCTGTCCCAGCTCTGGGGAAGGGGCTGGAGCACAAGTGTGGTGGGAGCAGCTGAGGGACCTGGGGGGTTCAGCTGGAGAACAAGAGCTGAGGGGAGACCTTCTGAAATCTGAACTGCCTGAAAGGAGGCTGGAGCCAGGGGGGGTCGGGCTCTGCTCCCAAGGAACAAGCGACAGGATGAGAGGAAACAGCCTCAAGTTGCACCAGGGGAGGTTGAGGTTGGATCTTGGGAATGATTTCTTCCCCAAAGGGCTGTCGGGCATTGGAACAGGCTGCCCAGGGCAGTGCTGGAGTCACCATCTCTGGAGGGGTTGAACAGACATGGAGATGAGGTTCTCAGGGACATGGGGCAGTGCCAGGAATGGGTTAATGGTTGGACTCAATGATCTTGAGGGTCTCTTCCAATCTAAATCATTCTATGATTCTTTGGATGCTCAGGGTTTCAGTGCATGGACCACCCATCCCCGCAGCTCTGAGTACTGGAGACCTTGCCCTGTCTACCTCCTGTTGCTCCTTGTCCTCTCCTCTTCTTCCTCCCCACTGCAGGTGACACTTGATGCCAAGGACACTTTTTGGGGACCCCACCCCCACCTCCCAGAGGACCGATGTGACACAGGGACACGAGGTGGTGCCAGCATCTCTCACCAATGGACGAGGCAGCCTCCCCCCCCAAGCCGGCACTCATGGATGAACTTGATGCACTCTTTGAAATGCTGCAGCCTGTGAGGAGAGAGGCAGGAGGTGAGGATGGGGGAGTGACTGTGACTTCCTGGGGAAACTTCCTGCTTTCCAAAGCATCAAGATGGGAAGAGGGTGATGCTTGTGATGGAGTCACCATCCCTGGAGGGGTTGAACAGACACAGATGAGGTTCTCGGGGACATGGGTTAGTGCCAGGGTTAGGTTATGGTTGGACTCGGTGATCTTAAGGATCTATTCCAACCAAAATGATTCTGTGATAAAACAGGGCAGGTTAGAGAGCCAGTGCTTGCTGGCAGCTCAGAAAGCTTCTCTCCTTCTGACTTGGATGCTCAGCAATATGAGCAGCACCATCTTTTTGAAGGCATGGGGACCTAGGAAATAGGATAAATAACTCTGTATGTACTCATAGGCGTTAGCAGGGGGATTACAGAGGCTCTGGTGAGACGCATCTCTCCTGCACATCGCTGCACAGGATGCTGGAAGCCACAGCTGGTCCCTCTCAAAGTCAGCAGCATCTCCAAGAGCTCACACCACAGTGGATATTCAGCTCCTCAGGACATCAAGGCTGCCCATCCCTGCGCACCCTCAAGGTCCCACCAAGCCCTGGGGGAGTTTTGAGTCAGAAAACCTGGTCCTGGGTAACTTGAGCTGCTGGTGGACTCGCTGACCACACAGCCCTGGCCTTTTCAGGAGGAGGAGAAGAGGGTTCTTGCCACCCGGCAGCAATTGCTGGAGCCAGCAGTTCCTCTGCCTCCACGTGATGGGGTGGGCGAGTGCCCGCACAACCTTCCTGATTTCTCAGAAGCCAAGGACGAGCTGCTGCAGGGTTATTCACCCTGTGTCCCTCACCAAGGGCTTGCTCCCAGTAAGGTTATCCTCCTCTGAGACCCCTGTGGGACTCAGAGCTGCCTTCCATCTGGGGGCAAGGCAGAACCCTCCAAAATCTCCCCCACCCCTGTTGGCCCATCAAAGGGGATGGTCTTCACCCTGTCCTGGCTGAGAAATCGAAGGGATGATGCTCCTCATTCCTTCCTGGATGTGAAAAGCTCAAGTGCCTTCCAAGAAACCAGCAAAGGACAAATACAGGCTCCACATGAGGAAGAAATATTTTACACTGAGGGTGGCGAGAGCCTGGCCCAGGTTGGCCAGAGAGGTGGTGGATGAACCATCCCTGGAGACATCCCAGGCCAGGCTGGACGGGTCTCTGAGCAACCTGAGCTGGTGAAGATGTCCCTGCTCATGGCAGGGGTGGCAGCGGGTGAGCTTTGAAGGTCCCTTCCAATCCCAACTGTTCTATGATTCTATACAATTCAAAAATAGCAGGGGGTTCTGCTGCCCAAGAAGAGGAGAGGTGGAAGAGTCTCTGAAAATATAAAACCCTGGAAGATGTCAGCCCATCGCTCCTTGTGGGATACAGACGTGCCTCCTCCTTGACCACCATAGCAAATGGATCATCACACTTTGGGGAGCCTTTCCCTGCTTAAACCTTGTCCTACTTATCTTCTCAGAGCAACCGGCATCCCACAGGACCTGCACGTGGTGCCTGGTCCAAGCTCTCCAGATCCCAGTTTTCCCCTTCAGCCCCCAGGCTGGGACCAGCAGGGATGCACCTTGCTTGTCAGCACACGATGCTTTTGCCTCCAGGAGCGATGCCTCTGCAGGACATGAAGCTCACCAGGATTGTGAAATCCAAGGCACAAACTAACAAGCAGAAAATAGTTCCTTGAATAAGTCTTCCTTCCGGCAGTCAGTCTTTTCTTCTTTTTTTTTTCCTTTCGGTGGACATGCCACAAATGCAAAGAAATCAGAGAGAAAAAAGACAGCCAAAAAAAGGCAGTTCTTGCTGAGGCAGAGTTTTCTCATAAAGCTTCTCTTTCCGCTCAGCAGGAGGGTGAGTGAGCAGAATCACAGCCCCAGGCACAGCGTCTCCCAAAGATGTGGGAAAACCAGCAGCTCCACAAACCAGCTTCATTTTTAGGGTTTTATTGGTGAAAAAAAATCCATCGGAGTCACTCATTTTCTGGTTAGAATGGGTGGTTTACAGATGTCTGATGCCCAAGCAGCAGCAGGTACCGGGATGCTCCCAGGGCCACTCCAGCTCTGTGTTCCACCAAAACTGGGGCAGCATCTCTCACCAGCTTTGAGGACATCATTAAAGGATTTACAAGTACCTAAGCTTTGTGTGGGTAAAAAAAATATTGATTTTAATAAATATGTTGTTATTCTTCTCCAGGAGAATGGCTGGAAGACTGACACAAATCATTGTCTTTCTAAACCAATTAAAAATGCTCAAATTTGCAACCTTGCCCAGTAGAATAATTCTGACACTTGATGGAAAATTAAATTTACTGACTGCAAACACACACAGGAACAGATTTTAAGCCCTACAAATGCTATTTACAACCTGAGAATGAGATAAAACTTCTGCCAAGTATGGCGATGCTACAAAATTTCCATAGCACCAATGAACTGAACCTTCATCCTGCAGAATCTGAACTTTTACTGACCCACAACTACCAACATGCGCTGCTGGGAGGCAGAAGGACAGCAAACGACTTACAGGTTTTGACTGGATGAATCCGAAGCTGAGATGCAGAGATAAGTCATGTCCTGCAATACAAAAGATGGTTGCAGTAATAAGATACCTCCAAGAAACACAAAATCCACCATTTTTATTATTTTCCTCATCCCAGCTGACCCTGAGGTGAAGGGGAAACCTCAATCCACTTTCAGTGCCATCATCCCGCTCCATGACATGTCACATCCATCCCACCCCAGGCTATTTCCCCCCATTTCAGCCCAGAGAACTGTGGGGAACCACCACAATGCTCAGGACCCCCTCAAAACTGAGCCGCTCCTTTCCCGGGTCCCCAACCGGTGAATCCCATCAGGAAGACGTGTGCGAACACGCACCGATGAAGTCACCCTCATCAATGAGTTATTTCCTCCCTGTCCTTTTCATACGCAATAAATCATCCTGCCGCATGTTGGCGTAGGTCAGATTACTTTCTTTAAAATGTCGCTTCCTCGATCCTCCCTGTTCTGAGCTAAAATTAGATACTTTTCATCTGAGTTTTGGTTTGTTGTATTTTTTTTTCTTTTCTTAGCAAAATGGGTGGAAATCCTGCCAGCCAGAGCTGAAGCGGTTGAGCACCTGGGATTGCCCTCTCTCCATTGGCTGCTGGAAGGAGCCCCCTGCATTGATAAAGACCAAGCCCCCAAATGACCCTCACTTTCCTCCAGCCCGGGGCAAACCAGGAGGCTGGAAAAAACTGATTATTTAAGGAAGGAAGGAGCAGAGTGGGATGGGCACGGGGATAACAGAATGTCTCCAGAGAAGGAGACTCCACACCCACTCTGGGCAGCCTGGTCCAGGGCTCTGGAACCTCAAAGTGAAGAAGTTTCTCTTCATATTCAGATGGAACCTCCTGTGTTTAAGTCTGTGCCCGTTGCCCCTCACTTTGTCGGTGGACACCATTGGAAAGAGTCTGGTCTATCCTCTGACACCCACCCTGAGATATTAGGATCGTAGAATCGTTTTGGTTAGAAAAGGCCTTTAAGATCATCAAGTCCAGCCATTACCCCAACCCTGGCACTGCCTCATGTCCATGAGAACCTCATCTCCACATCCATTCAACCCCTCCAGGGATAGTGACTCCAACACTGCCCTGGACAGCCTGTTTTAATGCCTGACAGCCCTTTTGGGAAGAAATTGTTCCTAATATCCAATCTGAACCTTATATAACATAAATATATATATAACATAAATATATATATAACATAAATATATATATAACATAAATAAGTTCTCCTCTCAACCTTCTCTTCTCCAGCTGAACAGCCCCAACTCTCTCAGTCTCTCCTCATCAGAAAGATGCTCCAGACCCCTCAGCATCTCTGTAGCCCTTGCTGGACTCTCCAATAATTCCTTGTCCTTCTTAAACCGGGGAGCCCAGAACTGGACACAGGACTCCAGATGTGGCACCAGCCTGATGTCACCATACCAACAAAACCACCATGCCAGCAAAGCCATCATGCCTAGCAGTGAAACAGCCGAAGTGACCCCACACCTCCTCAAAATGCAACCCGCACCCCAATCCTGGATTAACTGCCGGGCTCCCAGCAGCTTCCCCTTCCCCTGGTGCCCCCATTCCGCATCGGCCGTGCATGGGAACGGTGCTGGGCTTTGCGGTTCCCAACCCATGGCTGTGATTGACACATTGCTCAACCCACCATGCTCTTCCTGTTCCTCTTTTCCGACAGCCTGCTGGCTTCGCTCCATGTTGTAAGCTCACCATGTGGTTAGCTCCCCATCTGGCCATGTCCCAAGCCCCATCAGCCCCAGATGCTGCCCCTTCTCCAATCACCAGCCATTTCTCTACACCAATTTTCTGCAATGTCCTCCTCTCCTCTCCTCTCCTCTCCTCTCCTCTCCTCTCCTCTCCTCTCCTCTCCTCTCCTCTCCTCTCCTCTCCTCTCCTCTCCTCTCCTCTCCTCTCCTCTCCTCTCCTCTCCTCTCCTCTCCTCTCCCCTCCCCTCCTCTCCTCTCCTCTCCTCTCCTCTCCTCTCCCACATTACTCAGTGCCTTAGTGGTGAAAATCATAGAATCATAGAATGATTTAGATTGGAAGAGACCCTCAAGATCATTGAGTCCAACCATTAACCCATTCCTGGCACTGCCCCATGTCCCTGAGAACCTCATCTCCACATCTGTTCAACCCCTCCAGGGATGGTGACTCCACCACTGCCCTGGGCAGCCTGTTCCAATGCCCGACAGCCCTTTCCAGGAAGAAATTGTTCCCAATGTACAACCTAAAACCCCCCTGGAGAAACTTTAGGCCATTTTCTCTCATCCTAAATGCTCAAGCTGGTGTTTTCCTGGGGCTCCAAAGGATGCCCAAAGGATGAAGGGTCCATGCCATCCCCTTTGCCTTCTGCAGCATCCCGGGATTTGGGAGCCAGCAGTGGGTCCAACGCTGGGATGAAGTTGGACTCAGGCATTGGAACAGGCTGCCCAGGGCAGTGGTGGAGCCACCATCCCTGGAGGGGTTGAACAAACAGAGATGAGGTTCTTAAGTACATTGGTCAGTGCCAAGGGTGGGGTAACGGTTGGACTTGACGATCTTGAGGGTCTCTTCCAAACAAAATGTTTCTATGATTCTATGAAACCTCCCCCTGCCTGCTAAGACAATATTTCCAGCAGCCAACGCCTGGTTTTCTTACCGGAGCCCTGTGGGGAGTGGCGTGAAGCTTGGATTTCCCCAACTAGCGAGGACACACCAGCCTTTACCAAATTAGCAGTAGAATTCCTGATTCTGGGAGTACTTTTGTATGCAACCACGAGATGAGCAGCATGGCCGAGCACTCCCCTCCTCCTGCTGCAGCTCCACCCGCCCCATGGCTCCGTGGATTCGGGCACAAAAGACCCAGCCTGTACCTCCAGCATCAACCACAGGGCAGCTCCCCCTGCCTCAGCTTCCCCGACTCACAGCCCGAGGGTTCCGCAGCGCTCCGAGGACCATCAGGTGGGGGAACCGGGCAGGCGAAGCCAGGGCGGCCCAGGAGCCCTGTCTGGGGGAGAGGGGTTGCTCGGGGTCCCACTGTCCCCCCTGCCCCCGGTCGGGGTGGCCGCGGCCCCGCCGTCCCCATCCGCGGGTCACCGCCGCCCTCTCGCGGTTCTCCCCGCCGCAGCACCGGCCACCCCGCCGGCTCCCGGCCCCGCCTCCCCCGCGGCGGCACAACTTCACCCGAACACCATCGTTTGGGGTGGCCATGCCCCCCAAAAACACCAATCCCCCCTCCAAAGATCCAGCGCTGAGCGCCTTTGGGTGCAGATCACATACTGCATGGTGCAAATCGGTGCAAACTGGTGCGAATGCGTGCAAATTCGTGCAAATCCAGCATTGCTTCTCCCCTCTCTGCCCCACAACAGGAGAAAATGGTGTGTCCCAGATGCACCTTCCCAGCTCCTTCTACCCCAGGGTGACCCCCCAGATGCCCCCAACCCAGGCACCCACCTCCAGCACCGGCTCAGCGCGGTTGTGGACGGAGAGGATGTGTGTAACCCCATTCCTCTGCAGGTTCTCCCGGTCCTCAGAGTCTGGAAACAGCAGCAGCACATCAATCACCTGCTCTCCTGGAAGATCTACTGGACCACGCACACCCCAGCATCCCTCATCCATCACCCCCGATCCCCGCGCCAGCCCTTCTCACTGCCGCTCCCCCCACATGCTGCAGAAAGGGAAACCAAAGCATCAGAATGCACCTCCTGCAAAGCAAAATCCCCCTTGGATGCACTGGCTATTCAACAGGCTCCTAAAAGCACCCCCAGAATCAGGAATTCCACTGCTAATTTGGTAAAGGCTGGTGTGTTCTTGCTGGTGGGTGAAACCCAAGCTCCACCCCACTCCCCACCAAGCATCAGTAAGAAAACCAGGAGGTGACCACTGGAAATAATTGTCTTAGCAAACATGGGGAGATTTCATAGAATCACAATCATTTTGGTTGGGAGAGACCCTCAAGATCACTGAGTCCAACATTTAACCCACCCCAGGGGCTCCTCCAGCCCCCTCAGCTGCTGGGGGATCCCACAGATGCGTGGAGTCGGAGCAGGGAAAGGCACTCACCGCGGATGTTCCCGAGGTAGAGGCCTTTGACAACCTGGGAGGTGATGAAAAAGAAAAATAGTTCAGACAGTGCCAGGCGCAACGTGCATCCAATGTGGCAGGAGTATCAATGTGAACATGTGGTATCAGCAGGACCAGGGCACCCAGCACCGAACTCCCCAGGCAGTGATAAACTGAACACCTAATCAATACAAACTTAAACTAATACAAACACCAACTTAATTAGCAAACAGCAAAGGTTGAGCTCACTCAAACCACCAGCCCAAACCTCTCCAGGAGTGCAGAGCTCAGGAAAACTGATCACATAAATCACAGAATAGTTTTGTTTGGAAGAGACCCTCAAGATCCTTGAGTCCAACTATTAACTCAACTCTGCCACTACACCATGTCCCTGAGAACTTTATCTCCACCTGTTCAACCCCTCCAGGGATGGTGACTCCACCACTGCCCTGGGCAGCCTGTTCCAATGCCCGACAGCCCTTTGAGGAAGAAATTGTTCCCCAGATCCAACCTCAATCTCCCCTGATATATAACTTGAGGCCATAAACGAAGGGGTTTGCATTTCCTCCTGTTGCTATTGGAAAGGCAGTGCTGGGGACTGGATTCCCCAAACGTCTCAGCCCCCCCCCAGGCTCCTCCTTCAAGCAGGGGCTCCAGCAGGGACCCCCCAAGGCCCCAGCTCCTGAAGGCAGCTCCAGTTTGTTTTGCTGTTCTATAGCAACCACCTCCCGCAAATACTTTCAAAGGTTTCCTGTGCCAGCTGGGCAGAGACAGGCAAACGCACGGGCTATTTATAAAGCTTTTCTGGCCAGGATGTTGCAGTAAGTGCCATCAAATATGCAAATATGGTCTCCAACTGGCTGCCACAGGTTTATGAAGGAGAGAAAGGGGCAGCTCAGCATATTTACGGGGTGTAATAACCCACCAGAGCAGTTTCCAGGGGCACAGAAAAGAAAAGCTGGTTCCTAATCGGCCTTGTTTGCACCCATCTGGCAGAAGATACGCAGTTTGGGAGGCTGCAGGGAGGGTTTCCAGCAGCTCTGGGTCACATCCAGCCCAACGTGTTCCATCCAGCTGAACCCCAGCCCACTCCTGGGGTGCAAACACCTGGGCTCAGCAAATGGCTGTGCCCAGCACAAGCTGTTGCCATGGGAAGGGGGATTTCAAGTCCTGCGCCTCATGAAATCAAGGCCAGATCCTGGTGTCTGCACCGACCCAACCCCCAGCAAAGGCAACTCTGGCTCCCCAAAAGGTTTTGGTGGCACCAGGGAGGCTGTAAAAGCCACTTTGCAGGTCAGGCTGAGTCTGCAGGGAGTGAAATGCCAGTGTTGTACCACACCAGAGCCACGCAGAGGGAGTTTTGCCCTGATCTGATCTCTCTGCTGTTGTCCCAGAGTCTAATTTTAAACCGGAGAACACACATACCAAGCGGTTATTTAAGGATAACGACAGAAATCCATCCCCCGGGTCAGCCCGGGGGTTCAGCTGAGCAACAAGCACCAGTAAAACCCCAGTTCCTGCTTTGCAGCTCAAGGCTGTGGGGCACAGACATGACCCAGGGGGGAAATTTCCCTGCAGCCACCTCCATCAACCCTGAGGATTTAAATGCCATGGCCTCATCACCCAAGGGACGGGCACCCAAACCCAGCTGTCACTTCTCTAACACCCACAAGACACTCAGCTCTTCGCCTCAGATACAAATCCAGGATCAGCATTTGCTTTCTTAATTAATTCCCCTTCTTAAGTGCTCAAAGTTTCAAAGGGGAATGAGAAAGGGAAGAAGCAAATTGTTGTATTTAGGGCATCGGGTCAGTCTGGGACAAGCTGGGTTGCAGAAGGTCCTGCCCAAGGAGGACACACTGGCCACCACCCCCAATCCCCCCAGTACCTTGCTCATCCCATTCCCCATGGCTTTTCTCTCTCCAGGGTCAAAATTCTGGTATCCTCTTGTTCTCCGAGTCTGTCTGCAAATAAACACCCAAAAAACCCAGCTGGAGAGATCTGCACCCTCCAACAATGCTGTGAGCGGGAGGAACAGGAACATGTGTCAGGAAGGGAGCGGGCAGAGCCCTGGCAAACTCAGCGCACTCACCACAGCGAGCTGCTCCGGTAGGCGAAGGGGAGCGAGAAGAGCGGCTGGTGCTGGGCAGGGGAGGATGAAATAGGAATCTGATGCCGTGGTGAGGCTCAGGTTTCTCTCCCCAGGGTTGTCACAGCCTTTTGGGGAGGGTGAAGAGGGGGACGGCCGGGCAGAACGACTCGCTCACCCCAGTGATGCTCACCGGACTTTGGTTGGGGTGCTACAGGCTGGTACAAGGCCCCCAACTCAGCTGGATTTCTCTTCCAGTCACGTTAATTCCTCCCAGTCACAAGAGTGGAATTCAGAATAAGGCACTCAGCTTGAAAAGCCAAGCGTGACAGGAGCGGCATGCAGCTGAGGGAGCACTGAGAATAAATAGCCCAGGAAAGGAGATGAGAGGAGCTGCAAAGCAGTGCTGCAATTCCAGCATGTGCTTCAAATCCATCCATTTTCAAAGCAGATACAGCTCACCAGCCCCCTCCCAGATAAATACTATCAGCCTATGAGCTCTATGAAGAGCAGAGAAAAGAAAACCACAAGTAGGACTCAATGAGCTTATAGGTCTTTTCCAACCAAAATGATTCTACCAGAGTGAAAACCCTGCAGCCATCACCTGGCTGCAACTCTGTCATCCTCGTAACACCCTGCACAGCACCCCAGAGACAAACATTTCACACCAGGGATCTTCCAGATGCAGAAAGCTCATCACTTAATTCCCACCAAATCATCCCACCTTAAAAACCACCCCTGAATTTCTCTGACTGGAAGGTCAGGTCATCATAAGCGTCTGAGACCCCCTGACCTTTCCACTAAGGCTGCTGAACACAAACATGGATTTAAAACCGTGACAGTCTTGTAATTAGGACAGGAGCAAACTGAAGTCAAAGCTTGTTTTAGTTTTCAGAGGGGCGGTTTTAACCGAAGGCAGAAGTTTGCCTGCAGAAAGCCCAGGGGCTGATTAGCCAAAGGGAGAAATTTGGCAGATACAGGCAGAGCAAAGCAAACACACCAGCCTGAGCTGTGAACAACATTAAATCACAAACCAGAACTCGTTCAGCCCGCTGCATTTGATAAAAGCACCAAGATACTACCAATAAATGCAGCTTTTCTTTCCCTCCCCCAGCTGCAGCGATCCCCTCTGAACCCCATCACCTCAAGGCATGAAACACGATTCGGGCTTTCACTTAAAACCTATTCTTGGCTGAACTAGGCTTAAAAATTCTCTCCCTCCCTCGCTGGAGTCTGCAGGGGACACTGGAGCGAGGTGCAGCCTTCACAAGGAGGACAGAGCTCCCTTGGCGAGGACAGACAGATGGAGCAGCATTGATCCCCACTGCATAATCTGTGCGGTTTGACTCACACCGCTGCCTTTTGGGGCACCAAGGTGCTATTTTTGGAGCACCGAGGTGCTATTTTTGGAGCAGTTATGAGACTCGGAGCCTGCGCAGGAGTTGGGATCTGCTCACCTTATGTGTAGCTCACACCTCGGTGCAGCCAAACTGCCAGCTGTGCCCCAAAAACACTCATTTTAACTGATTATACGCTAACCATGACAAGAATATTTTGGAAAAGCGCTGTCCCTCGACCTGCACTACACATTACCATTGCAAAAAAATGCATCTAAAGACCAAGAGAAAAGGAAATTTTCAAGTTAACCAGACATTTATTAGCATCTTTGTAGGTGGAGAGGTCGTTCCAGTACATTAGCAACGAGGTCACACACAGGTGATGGAATCATTTCACGTTCAAGCCGAGCAGGTTCCGCTCAGTTGCCTCATTTCTTCCACTCATTCTTCTCGAAATCCCACTGGGAAGAGATGCCCTCCACAGGGTTCATCCGCATGTCCAGCATTCGCTTGGTCTGCGACGCCACCCACTCGTCCGAAAAGGTGTGCGGGATGGGGCCATACACTGCAAGACAAATGCAGGCAGAATTACATCGCGAGACAAAACTAGGTGAAAGTTTTACTAATTAAAACCTTTTTTCCCCCCAAAGCGATCACACACAGCCCGTCACTTCTTCAAACCTACACTTCCTAATTCCCATTTTGAAGAATTTAGCTCGGAGCAGATTCCTGCACTGGTTCTCTGGCAGTTTTGTGCGTCAGGAAAGGTTTGTACAGAGACAACTGCCTTCTCCTTGGCTTTAACAGCAGCCCAAGGGCTTCCCCAAGAAAGAATCACAGCTGGGAAGGAAGCCAAATGTGGCAGAAACCCAAATGTTTCCCCACAAATCAGCAATAAGCCTTTCTGACAGAGAGAGGAAGCTCTGGGATTATATTTTTTTTATGCCCTGGACCCGCTGATCTCCATGAAGTTACAACTTCAGGATCCAATTTTCAGGGACTAAAACAGCAACTGCCAGGAATTCATCGCAACAGCTGTTGAATAAACTATTTTGAACCCCCCCAGAGCAGTTTACGGAGAATTCTCTGATTTCCCATCAGGTATAGACTGATCTGGCTCATAATTTCAGGGTTAAGGCTGTAAGGAGTTTGCTCACTGTAATGTTTCTGCCAAATGAGGATGAGCCCAGTTATGCCGAGGAAGAACAGAACTCCGCCCAGGACCGTCTTCCACTCGTTTGAACCTTTGTTCATTTCTGCATAGGTCTCATTAAATTTGATACGATATACTAAAAAAAGAAAAAAAAAAAAGTTAAAAAGCATCAAATCCTTTCTTTTACTTTTCCTGCAACTTGTGTTTCACCCTCCCACCAGGTCAGTGTGAACCTGTGCAAAAGTTGGTTTATAGATGGAGAAATGTCACTTTTCCTTCCTCCCCTCCCATCCCCAGGATGGTTATTGACCATAAAGCTCCCTAGCACAAATAATTCCAACAGGAATGCTTGTATCTCAAAAAGCTTCTCTCAGCTTTGCCACAAAGGTCCCCAAGATTTTGAAGATGCAAAGACAATGAGATTGGGAAAGTTCTTGTGCAGATTTGAGCAGTTCCTAAGAGAGTTTTACCCCTTCTCGCTGTGACATGGGTGCACACAGCGCTGTTCACAGAGCAGGTTCTCATTTGCACACCGTGATGGCAGAGAAAAAATGATGCAATTTTATTTGCAAGTCAAAATACTTTAATTACCTGAAATGGGTCATGCAAAGGTCAGTGCTCATTAACATTCAAATAAACTGCGTTCATTGTACTGAGCTGCACTAACAATCACATATTGTTATAACAAAAAGATTTTTTCTGGCTTGTTGAAAGCAGATGGGAAACAAGAAACAAATCTAATTATTATTAATTTCCTGGAAGAGGATGAAATCTCTGAACTTTGACCTCGGGTATGTAACAGGCACAACAGGTGCTTCTGATTTTTTGAAACAGCACCAAAGATCCCCAGAACACAAACCATGAATCTCTGCTTGTGTACACACAAGGAGCTCCAGCATAATTACAAAGTAATTACATCGTAATTACAAAGCTCCCTCACAGTTCCTGTTGAGGCGGCCATTAAATCCGTGGAGCCATTGGGAAGAGCAGGATTTAACGGCTGCCTCAACAGGAGCCGCCTGAGGCTACTGTTTAGTGAAAGTCATCAGTAACATACATGTGAGGGATTAATTGTGTGGCTGTGAAGTTATTTATAGCCCCTGCTACCTACGTTCAACCTTCTCATCGATGGACAGAGCGGTCCAAGAGGCTTTTTCCTTCTCTTTCAGCGCCTTCTGCTGAGCAGAGAGATCCCTGACAAAGGCGACTTCAGGCAAGGGGATGTCCCTCCGGTCCACATAGGCTGGGAGGCTGAAATCTTCGGCTTTGACAACACCAGCTGCGCAGGGGAAGAGAAGGGACATGTTCCAACTCCCGCGCAAACAGCTCTTACTGGTTATGATATGAAAAAAACTCAACACTCAATGAGAAAGGTGATGATGGATCAGGAATCCAGGAGGGAAAAGATTTAGAGATGGAACATGCATCAGAAGAGGGAAGAGACAGAACCTCAAGCAGGTGCTATTTTAAGAATAAAGCAGAAAGGAATCTACAAAAGAGGTAATATCCAAAATGGCTTTATTAATGTCTCAGATATCTTTGTGTCCAGCTGGCACATGAATTCCCTCCCCTACTGACACTTTGGAGTCCCCCACACCTTTTCCACCCTAATTTCTGCCTGGCCCTCAGCTCCTGCCCATCTGCAACAGTATCTGCTTGCACAACCTGCTCAGATCTCCTGCCCTCAGGGAAGGCACCTGCCTCACTAGCCCCCCTCAATCCCAATTCCTTCCTCACCCAAACCCCAGCAGCAGTTTTTTGTGTTCTTTCACCTACCATGTCCGTGCGCTCTCAAGCAGATGGAGGTGGAAATGGTTCTCTTCCCAATGAGGCTGAAGACCCTCGAAGCCAACATCCTGTCAGGAGAAAACAAGAGCAAGTAAATCAGTATCAGGTGAAGATGGTGAAAAAACATCATTTTCTATTTGTCTAGAAAAAGAAAAAGGCAGCCTAGAGGTTTCCTGCCCCTTGTCTGCAGAGCAGCACATCACACCCAAGCGTTTCAGGCTTTTCCAGGACACTCGCTCACTAGAGCAACTCAGATGAGTATCCTCCTCCTCCTTTTTCCCAGCAGCCTCCTGAATTTAGAATCATTTTGGTTGGAAAAGGCCCTCAAGATCATCAAGTCCAACCATAATCCAATGCTAGCACTAACCCATATCCCTGAGAACCTCATCTCTGGGTCTGTTCAGCCCCTCCAGGGATGGCGACTCCACCACTGCCCTGGGCAGCCTGTTCCAATGCCCGACAGCACTTTGGGGAAGAAATCATTCCCAAGATCCAACCTCAACCTCCCCTGGCACATCTTGAGGCCATTTGAACCCACAGGTGTTCCCTTGTTCGTGTTTCTCTTCAGAAATGCTTTCGCTCGGTAACAAATCATTAGTGGGCACCAGCCTAGAGCTGCAGAGTCTAAACACATCTAAGCCTAAACACATCTCACACCCACGCAACAAACACCTCAGCAGCAAATAAAAGCACCACATCCAAGGGATGGGCAGACACCCAGGTAATGGCAAGGAAATGTGTCTTCCCAGAACAGGCTGTTGGGCATTGGAACAGGCTGCCCCGGGCAGTGGTGGAGTCACCATCCCTGGAGGGGTTGAACAGATGCAGAGATGAGGTTCTCAGGGACATGGGGCAGTGCCAGAGGTGGGTAACGGTTGGACTCGCTGATCCTGAGGGTCTTTTCCAACCAAATGATTCTGTGATTCTCCTGCAGACCCGCTGCCCACACAAGGACTCACCGGCAGCGCCGCCCCCAGGGTCCCTCAAACCCCCGATCTCCCCCTAAACCCCCCGACCCCCGCGCGGGGCGATCGCGGAGCCGACGGCCCCGCCTGACCTTGGCCTGGGGCTCAGAGAAGCGCCTCCACCCAGCCCTCACCGTGTCCCTCTCGGCGGTGACACCTCCCCCCGGCCCCACACGCCGCGACACCGGCGCGATGTCACCACAAACAGGCCCCGCCGGGGGGCGACCGCACTGCCCCCGCCCTCCACTTCCACCCCCCAACCCGCGCTGCCCCGGCCGCCCCCCATGGCGAGTGGCGGTAGCGGAGAAGGTCCCCCCTGCCAGCGGCGGGGGTCGGGAACCCCCGAGACCCCCCATCCCGGCCCCACCGCCCAACGACCTGCCGACCGTCCTCTACCGGGCTGCGACCGGAAGGAGCCGCCGAGCGGAAGCGCGGGGCACGCTGGGAGGGTGAGAGAGACGCCTCGACAGAGCGTCCCCCAGCCGCGGGGACTGATGGGATGCGGGCGGATCGTCTCCATCCGTCCCACACACACAATTTTTTTAAAAAATTTATTTATTTTTTTTTACGACAGCGCTTGGCGGCGTTTGGCGACACTTGGCGGCGGGCGGGCCGAGGGGAGCGGGCCCGGTGTGGCGGCGGGATGAAGCTGACCACCCAGGCCTACTGCAAGATGCTGCTGCACGGCGCCAAGTACCCGCACTGCGCCGTGAACGGGCTGCTGGTGGCCGAGCGGCCGCCGGGGGCCCCGCGCCGCGACCAGCCCGGTTCCCCCTCGCTCTTCGTCGATTGTATCCCGCTGTTCCACGGCACCCTGGCCCTGGCGCCCATGCTGGAGGTGGCGCTCACCCTGGTAAGGCCCTGGGGCTGTTCTTAGGCCTGGGAGAGAGAGGCGAGGAGTCGTGTCCAGGCCCTGTCAGAGCTCGGGGGGCGCGGCCGGGGGTGCTGAGGGGATCTAGGGGTGCTGAGGTGACTTCACAGAATCACAGAATGTCAGGGGTTGGAAGGGACCTCGAAAGCCCATCCAGTGCAATCCCCCCATGGAGCAGGAGCACCCAGATGAGGTTACACAGGAAGGTGTCCAGGCAGGTTGGAATGTCTGCAGAGAAGGAGACTCCACAACCCCCCTGGGCAGCCTGTTCCAGGCTCTGCCACCCTCACGGGGAAAAAGTTTCTTCTCATATTTAAGTGGAACCTCCTGTGTTCCAGTTTGTACCCATTGCCCCTTGTCCTGTCATTGTTTGTTACCGAGAAGAGCCTGGCTCCATCCTCCTGACACTCACCCTTTCCATATTGATCACCATGAATGAGGTGACCCCTCAGTCTCCTCTTCTCCAAGCTAAAGAGCTCCAGCTCCCTCAACCTTTCCTCATAAGGGAGATGCTCCACTCCCTTAATCATATTAGTATTTTATAACTTCTAATAGATTCAGATGGAACAAATCAGGTGCTCATCATAGCCCCAGTGTTTTTCTCCAGGGAACGACTTCATTTTCCAGGATTATATTGGATTTTTAATTTTGAAAAAACCTTCAGTGCTGACACATCTTAACACATGAAGGCACTTAGCATCATCCGTATCTTTTAAAATGTCTAGTAAAAATATTCCTATCCTGTATATGAACTACATTATTTCAGAATTGAGAAAAAAGATATTTTATTTTTTTTTCTCTACAGTGATCACATCAGAGTATCTACCTTGAAGTTCTCTTCTATCTAATTTCTAACATAATAAAGCTATTCAGTTCTTTCTGAGATCTCAGCTCCCTTAACCATTTCCTCAGACAGGGGATGCTCCACTCCCTTCAGCATCTTTGTTGCCCTGTGCTGGGCTCTCTCCAGCAGTTCCCTGTCTTGCTGGAACTGAGGGGCCCAGAACTGGACACAATATTCCAGATGCAGTCTCAAAGTTCTGAGATGACTTGGGGTGCTAAGGGGTTTGGGGGGGTTCAGAGGTGACTTGGGGTGCTGAGGGAACTTGGGGGGGTTCTAAGCTGACTTGGGGAGAGGTTCTGAGGGGACTCAGGGTGCTGAGGTACCTCCCCCAGCCCTGTGCCAAATCTACAGGGTGAGCTGAGCGTTTCTAATATGGAACCACCCCCAGGCCCATGTGCTGTACACAATTTTGCTGAGGACGCAGTAGAAAACTACAGAGCTTGATAGTTTCATATTAATTTATTTTTCAGCGCGCAGAAACTGCTGTTTATATTGGTGTCATTATCCCCAAATAACTCCCAGAGGGAATGTCCTTATTCTATAGCAGAAGAAGCTTTTCCCAACTTCCCTTTAAGGCACTTTGAAGCAGTATCAGATAATTGGAAAAAGGCACACTCGTCTCCCAAGTACAAGTGTATAGACGCATATAAACATATTGCTTAATTCATTTTGGTGTACTTTCCCCATTTATTAGCCTAAATAGGAACAAAAAAATGACGTTTCTTTGCACTGCAGGTCTGAATTGGGTGTGAAATCTCGCTGGGTACATTGCAGTAACTGCAGGGCGGTCGAGGGCAGCTGAGTGCTCCCCAGTGCGATATCATCGTGGGATAATCTGGTTTTCTCCCTTTCGTGACATGAGCAGGACAAGAACAATGTCAGGATTGTAGGGCTGGTGCTTTCTGGTCTCAGCCCCCAGGACATGAAGAATATCTGTTGGGTCACAGCTCCTTTGTGCCTGACCTTTGGTCAAAACCAGGAGATGGAGGGAGCAAAACAGCCCTAAATTTTGTCGTTATCAGGGAATTAGGGTGGACTGGAGCAAATCTGGAGGCAAAGAAGTGTTTGGGCACCTTCAGGGCAGGTGTAGCCACCTCTGAAGTGGGATTTGAGTGTGTTGTGAGATCAGGACTTGCCGTTATTAGCAGGAGAAAATCCGTCCCCTTTTGGTACCTGTAAAAAGCAGCTCGTTTCTGATTCTTGTAGGCTTCCCTGCCCTTAGTGTTTTCCTCACTTTAATCGATTGCTTCCTCAAAAAATAATTATTATTAAATAAATGCTGGTTTTCTCCAGTTGAGGTGACACCAGGGGAACACTGAGATCTTTCTGAGGCTGGGGTGTGATTAAACGCAGCCAGAGATGTAGGAACTGGGGCCTTGGCCTTTTA